>NC_140799.1:21338001-22025501 GCF_037176805.1 Vigna unguiculata
CTTATATATTTCATGCAACATGCCAAACAAAATCCCTCTATTGATTTCATCTTCCCTGGCCATAACCAGGTCATTTGTGTTCTACCTCTTTTAGTGATTACCTCAAGGTGACTTGCTGCCATACCTATCGGCCACAACCGATAGAGCACGTCCGGGAAACCATTGCCACGGATCAAACAGTGCAACGCCATATGGAGTTCCCAAATACAAACATAGTTCACAACGTAGTAAGACTACCAAACTCGTCAGTTAACTACCTTTACCGCCAGACACACAAGTTCTAGGTGCCTACTGATATTGCGGCTATCGCCTGGTGAGAAGCTCTCTGCCGCTAGGAGCCATGTGTGAACGCTGCTCTCTGGACCATCGATACTGCCTGGTGGCTGAACCCCACTGTTAGGCGCCATACTAGTACAACGTGTTGTACTAATTTTTCTACACTCCAACTATTTTGTAAACCTCTATTATATCGTCGCATACCTCCAAAATATAATTTCTCCTATCAGTCATTGCTTCACCCCCTAATCTTACTCTTAAGCGGTGCTTCTATCCCACTATACCAATGTTTTTTTACTTAATATCAGTCCCCCTCAATAATCTCACAACTCCTGCATCTCATACTAGCTTGTGACTAGTGTCACTATTAACTGTTAGTATCATACTTAATCCAATCATACCCACACAATAGTCAGAAATGATGCCTTGTAATATACTATGTGATCCTTATGCACATGTTATCAGTTCCTCCAAGTCAACCATTCTAGCCTCTAGCTAGGTTAATGAACAATACCTAACTAACCTTTGTCATACCTTATACTTCAGTCCCAACATAACCTATTCACAAATTCTCACCCCACTCATTAATTTCCATCCCTTATCCTTCACAATCTACTAACCAACTCCAAAGAGGTCCAGGAGAAGCATTTTCACATAATTATCCAATATCATTTTATATCCAGGTCATCACAACTTCCAATCCGAACCCAGCGCACTCCAAACTTCCCAAAATGCTTCTGGTTGGCGGTGCATCAGTCTTGGAAAATTCTAGGTTGCGTCACACCATCTAACATCTTCCCTCATTCCCTTTCTACATTTCCTACCCAATTTCCCCTTAGTTCACACTCCAACTCACTCGTATACAACGCAATGTGCGATCCCACACTCAACCCTTACCATTCCCCTTTAAAATTTCAGCACCAATTGGTTTAATAGCAAAGGTCCCCATTCTTTCCAACCCTAACACTGTTCCATCAATTTTAACCGTCATTTATACTGGAATTCAATAAATACAACATCAATCATCTCGTAACCACTAACCCTTGATTTTTCCCCGATTAGAATCGTTCCACAATGCGTATAATCACAAAATCAAGCTAAACAAACTCCCGTCGCCTGGCAGAAATTCATCACCGCCAAGCAGTTCATCAGAGAAACCAAAAAATGGGTACAGGCTTGCGTCGTCTGGCGGTACAGGGATTCACCGCTAGGCAGTGCCTCCAGGAACCCAAAAAGCACATAAAAATGGTATGAGTGGCGCGACTATGTATAGCCCGCCAGGCGGTTTCTTGGAAAATCTCCAGAAATCAGAAATTTACAATTAAACAGGGATCATGCAATCATATTATCATATTATTCATGTAATCATTAAGACGAACAAGTAAATCGGAGTCCAACTCCCCTAACCTGGTCTCCTTTGCTTAGAACTTTGAAAATTCTCCCTTGATCACCAATGGCCTTCCTTGCTTCTTCTCAATTTAGCCCCAAAACTCCCCTCAACACTCTCAATCCTCACAAACACTCAATTTTCGTTCTCTCTTCTGCAACCACAATAGTAGCCCACCCACCAAAACCCTGTTATTAGGGTTTTCCTTTACCCTTTCATATTCAAGCCAAAACTAGAAATAGCCAAAAACAAAGTTTCATTTGGGTTCTCCTAGGCTTGAACCCATAACCACCCCAATGTAAAGTCAATGTTAAACCATCAAGCCAATTCAAATTTCTTGCTAACTAATATAATTCAAGTATTATATCATTTCAACATGCTCGAACATATTATTAAAACAATAATAATTAAATAACACATAAATGTCATACATAGGACTTAAACCCAAGTCCTTTCACACAATAAAAGTACTCTCAACCACTTTAGCTAGCACTTTTCCACGTCATACCAATCAGAATTTAATGTTATAAATGTTCTTCCTACCCGTATTTATTAATTAATTAATTATTTAATTAATTAAATTCTACGGGTCTTACAATGCGCCATACCAAAGCCTTGTCGCACCGTCACCACCTAGCAGTCACCTCACGTTGCTAGGCGCCATACCCTCTCTAGAGCCTCTACCAGATCTTTTCCGTTTGGCGGGATCACATTTTCCACCAAGTGCGATGCGTTCCAAGCTTCTCTGGTTTTCCCTTATCACTTGGCAGCACACCCCAAGCCACCAGGCAGTACATTCCAAGCCGCTAGGCGCCACACTAGTAGCGTCACTACTACTGGTTTTTGGCACTTTGAAGCAAGTTCCAAAGAACCCCAAGCACTATACATACAATCGATAACATGAGATATGCTTATCCAGTCATAATCACATGACTGGATCATAGTCCAACACAATCCTAAACAACCAAACAATATACAAAAGCAGGAAGAATACATAACCATTGCCCCAAAATATCGCACAGACAATAAAACAATAATAATGATAGTAATAAAAAAAACAACAATAACAACAACAACAACAATAATAATAATAAAAAAACGAAATAATACAAATAAAAAAAAATAAAAAAATAAAATGAAACAATAATAGTAAAACAATAATACTAATAAGATAAATTAATAATAATAAAATAATAAAATAAGAAAAATAAAAAATAAAGCAATAATAATAAATAATAATGATAATAAAATCAGAAATAAAATAAAACATTGATAATAAGAAAAATAATAATAAAATAATAGTAAATAAAATAAATAAAATAATAATAATAATAATAATAATAATAATAAAGATAAAGATAATTATAAAATAAAATAAAATAAAATGAAAATAATAATAATAAAAATAATAGTAGTAAAACTAATAATAAAATAATAACAAAATAATAATAATTATTATTATTATAATACTAATAATAGTAATAAAACAAAATTTTAAAAATGAAAATAATAATAAAATAAAATGAAACAACAATAATAAAACATTGATGTTAATAAAACAAAATAATAATAATCAAATAATAATAATGATAACTTAAAAAAATAATAATAAAACACTAATAATGATAATAAAAACATCAATAAAATAAAATAATGATAATAATAATAATAAAATAATAGTAAAATAAAATGAATAAAATAATAATAATAATAAAGATAATTATAAAATAAAATGAAAATAATAGTAATAATAATAATAAATAATAATAATAATAATATAAATAAAAATAGTAATAAAAATAAAAATAATAATAATACTAATATAAATAATAATAATAATAATAATAATAAAAGGAAATTGTAAAATTAAAAATAATAATGAAAATGAAGACAATCATAAAATAAAATGAAGCAATAATAATAAAACAGTAATACTAATAAAATAAAATAATAATGATAAAATAAAGCAATAATAATAAAACAATGATAATGTTAATAAAAACATTTATAAAAAAAATGATAATAAAAATAATATAATAAAATAATAGTAAAATAAAATAAATAATAATACTAATAAATATAATTATAAAATAAAATGAAATGAAATTAATAATAATAATCAAAATAATAATAATAATAATAATATTAATAATGATAAAAATAATAATAATAATAATAATAATAAAAATAAAAAAAAAAGAAAAATGATAGTAATTGTAATAATAATAGTAAAATAAAATAATAATAATAAGAATACTAATAATAATAAAAATAACAGTAATAATAATAGAAATAATAATAATAATTATTATTATAATTATAATTACAATTATAATAAAATAATAATAATAATAGTAGAATACAATAATAAGAATAATAATAATAATAAAAATAAAAATAAATAATAGTAAAAATAAAATAAAATAAATAATAAGAATAATATTAGTGTGTTGTATTTAGAAGAAAAATTTTAAACATCTCGTCAAGCCAAAAAGAAGAATCATGGTAATCATAGCAATGATTGGGTCACAAAATCCAAAAGAAGAATCATGATAATCATAACAATGATTGAGTCACAAAGAAAACTCAATACAATGAAAACCACAAACACACACATACTCTCTAAAATCGCCTACTACAAATATCAAGAATTAAACGATACAAGAATTTGATTCAGGAGAAAGCTTTCATGCATCAATATATAACACAATTGCATATAATATCATTAAAACAAGAAATTGCAGCTCCCCTAACTTGGAATTTTGGCTCCAAAAGTACTATTAGAATCCTTCCTTAAACCATAATTGATCTCCCATTTGATCTCCACCCTTGGGCACTCCTTCCAGCCTTCTAACACTCTCCTACGAAAATAGCAATTAACCCATTAACATGTTAGTTTATTACAGTGTAATAGATTATTTCATGTCTCTTTGGTTTCTCTGACGACGGCTACTAGGGTTTATAGGTTTTCCATAACATTGCAGAATAAAAAAAATGCAAATAAGTCAAGGCTAAATTGTGCTAGCCAAGGTTTGAACCTAGATCTTATCCCCACACAAAACAAATGAAATAATTTATTAACACCATAATATCATATACAAGACTTGAACCCAAGTCCTTTCATATAATCAAGTACCCTCAACCACTTAAGCTAGTACTATTCCTTATCTTCTCTCTCCACATTATTTAACTTAGATATTCCCAATCTCACATTTATTAAATAAATATTTACTTATTTATTTATTTTTCCCGGGTCTTACAATTAGAGCCCTTAATTGATGATTTGAAGAAGTTGTGGGTATCTTAACATATGATGTTTCAAGAAAACAAAATTTTATGATGAGGGCATGTTTGATGTGGACTATTAATGACTTTCCTGCTTATAGGATGTTATCTGGTTGAGGGCACACATGGTAGATTAGCTTGTCTGCATTGCATAGAGCACAATAAGTCATTCACGTTAAATTATGGATGCAAAAGTTGTTGGTTTGACTCACATTGTAGGTTCTTACCTAATTACCATCACTTCAGGAGAAATGTTAAATACTTTTGAAAAGGCCAACCTGAAACAGATGGGCCACCTCCTAGGTTGACACCATTACAAGTTTGGAGAAGACTGAATCATTTTCCAAAAGTCATGGAAAGTTGTGTTCAAGGATAGATGGATATGGAGAGTGACATAATTGGACAAAAAGAAGAATTTTTTAGGATCTTCCATATTGGAAAGATAACTTGTTAAGGCATAATCTTGATGTAATGCACATAGAGAAAAATTTCTTTGAGAACATATTTAATACTGTTGTGAATGTGATAGGGAAGACAAAAGACAACGAGAAGGCAAGAAGGGATTTAGGATTGTATTGCAAGTGAAAAGACTTGGAGTTGAAGGCTCAAGAGAATGGAAAAATATTAAAGCCTAAAGTGAATTACACTTTAACCACAAAAGAAGCTAAGTCAGTGCGGCTCACGTCTGATTAGCTAGTTGGTGAGGCAATAGCTTACCAAGGCGATGATCAGTAGCTGGTTCGAGAGGATGATCAACCACACTGGGACTGAGACACGGCACAGACTCCTACGGGAGGCAGCAGTGGGGAATTTTCTGCAATGGGCGAAAGCCTGACGGAGCATCTACTATACCAGGAATATCAATGAACCCTATTATTGAAATTGCTCAGGATACCCTTTTTTAGCTTCTAGAATCTATTTCTTAGTTCAACTCTTACCTTACTAACTGGAATCAAAGAATTAGTAGATATGCTCCGCCCAAAATGGGAATAGGCTAGGGTTATGAACTTAGAATCGAAAATCTGATGATCGAGTCGATTCCATGATTCTAAGTTCATTCTATACCGGACCCAACCGAAATGGGGTTATATACATTCTCATTATGAGAAGGGTTTATTCGAGCGTATCTAAATAGATACTATGTTTACATATAGATCTTTGCGTCCATTCTATTTAGGATTAGGAATAGGCGTAATCGGACCTGTTTTTCACATATCTCTCATTATTTAGGACCCTATTCAATTAATCTCTTTGGGCTTCTATTGAATCGATAAATAGATTTAATTTAGTCCATTTTTTTGATAGAATATCTATATCTATCTATATCTATCTATATAGATAGATAAGATATCCTCTGGATAATTCAAATCGAACCAATTGGATGTCCGACTCGGGCCTATATGACATGACCAATCAATAAAAAGACTCTAACACTCTACCTTTCTCATATATTCCATACATCACACTAAATAGATATCATATTCATGGAATACGATTCACTTTCAAGATGCCTTGGTGGTGAAATGGTAGACACGCGAGACTCAAAATCTTGTGCTAAAGAGCGTGGAGGTTCGAGTCCTCTTCAAGGCATAATATTGAGATCTCTTATTGAATTGGAATAAGTTCGACAGCGAATCACGAAATCTTGGTGATCTTCTCTATCTAATGAATGGGTAATCGATTTTGAAATCGTCCGCCCTACACCCTACTCTCCTCGAGGAGTATATGCTTCAACAAGAATCACACAAGGGTAGATTGATACAATAAAAACCTCTGGTAAAATACCCACTCGTAGCCCAGCGGGCGGATAAAGTACATTAAATAGTTCGTTTTAGGAATTGGCGACTTACCCATTCAATGACTTTGGCACCGGACGTTCCCAAAATGGATAGTGTACTTTCGGGTCGGGTGAATTCAAAATATAGACGCCTATTGGCATTCCAACCTTTCTTCTCCTTTCAGGGCCTATCCAAAAACAAAAATAAAATTCAATACTTCTTGGTTGTGAATATCTGAATAGGACAAACCGCCCCGTGGATCTCTTTGCTTCGGAATAAAACAATTTGAATTAGGCTCGGTCAACTAGAATGTGTATTATCGATATAGGGGATCTTTCAAGTGAGAAGATCCATCGACCTGAGACGAAGAGAAAGAAAGGTCTATCTATTTTTTTTTAGTTATTCAGTTAAACCAATGATTCATTATTGGAGCAGCTAGCAACAACTATCTCATCTGGGAAAAGCCATCTTTTTCTTAACAATGTCTTTGTCATTTGATCCAATAGCGCTTCGTTAGATAAGAACAAATTTGATAAATATTGATAACTCTCAGATAGAGTATTAGAAGGGAAAAATCTTTTAGATGATGAACTATTGATTTTAAGCCATCTCTGGCAATGAATCAACAATTCAAAATGCTTTTCTTGCGTATTCTTGATAAACCAGTGTTTATATATAGATGTAGGAAGATTTGTTTGGGAAGTAAGAAGTTCCCTTGACATCTCTTCATTTGTAAAGAATTGTCGATGTGAAAACACAGAGACAAAAGGCTGATCTTTGAATAGGAAAAAGAGTGGATCCACGGGGTCCCAAATGAATTGGCTTATTCGAAAAAAGCCCTGTTCTTTGGAAGATCTATCTCGTGTTTGGTACTGCATGGTTCCACCCTGCAAGAACTCTGAATCATTCTCTTGAAGCTCATCCTCTTCATCATAAATGATCCGCTTGTCCCGAAATGACCTGGCCCAATAGGGAAATTCCAAATTATTGGGCCTTTCAATACAATCAAATAGAAAGCCCCAAGGGCACCATATTCTAGGAGCCCAAACGATGTGATTGAAAAAATCCTCCTCTATCTGTTGCGGGTCGAGGACTCCTCCCCTTTCTTCAAACTTCGATTCATATTTTTCATAGAGAAATCTCTGATCAACAATAGAATAAGATCCATTTTGAATCCTATTTAAGGGATTCCTTGGTTCGGATCGAAGAAGCAATGTCACTCGATCCTTATCTAATTGACTACAATCTTTTTCTGTACGTGAGGATCCCACCAGAGCGCCTTCTACTTCTAATAGGCCATGAACTAGATCATAATTCTTCTCAACGAGTCCATAAGATGTGATCCCATTTTTTTCATCAGGTCCGGGTAGAGACCAAAGGTCTTGAGCGACTGATCCGGCAGAACAACTCAAAAGGTAAAGAAGTATCGTTAATTTCTTCATACTCGTTCCAAGTTCGAAGTACCATTTGTACAAATAAGAATCCCCCCCATCACATGATTTCTTCTTCATATAGATAGATATAGGATCTATGGAGCAATTACTTAGAAGTACATTTTGTGAAACAACCATTCCTATCTGATAGAAAAGGATCCCATGATCCTGAACCGATCTTACCTGAGATCGGAAATCCTAAGTTTGTCTATGAAGAACAGAACTAATTATATTAGTGTCTATGATGTATTTTTTTTTTGTATAATACTAATGGATAGGGCCTCATTGTTAAGTGCTACAAGATCTCGTACATTTGAACCCATCGTCGTGGACCCGAATCCATTAGTATGGGACTTTTTCTTTTCCAAGTGAAATCCCCTAGTATATGAAAGAGTGAAAAAGTGTTTTCGTTGTTGTGGAATAAGAAGCCTTTGTATCTTAATGCATGTATTGAATTTATTCGGAGCTATTAGAGCTGGATCTACTTTTTGGGGAATATAAGTCGAAGCAATAACAAGAATATTTCTAATGGAACATCTTTCACAATCCCTGGAGAGATAGTTCACTAAAAGACCGAGGGATAAGTAATTCGACTCAGTCACATCCAGATCATGAATGTTAGGAATCCATATTATGCAAGGAGACATTGCTTTTGCTAATTTGAAGTGAAAGGTGATATAAAATCGGTCTATTTCTGGTATCATATCCATAGTTAGCGTATTCATCATAGTTAGAAGCTCCAGCTCCATATCAAGGTCATGGTCGATATCGTCACTATCGTCACTATCATCAATATCGTCACTATCATCAATAAGAAAACCCTTAGGCTTGTTATCCAAGAACTTGTTCAGAAATACTGTAATGAAAGGAACATAGGAGTTTGTCGCTAGGTATTTGACCAAATAGGATCGTCCAGTTCCTATAGAACCTATCACTAAAATACCCCTACTAGGGGGAGGTAGGGCTAAGCGGAGCGAAAAGGGTTTTCCATGAGATGGGAAATGCAAACTATTAGCCCCCCACAAGGTGTGTGAATAAGTAATTATCTGATAATTAGCAAGGAATATACGTCTTTCTACTAAACAGGATGTATTGAATTCATAAATCATTAGATACTTTTTTTTGAATGTCAACTAAGTATCGTAAGTAAATTGCTCCCGGTTGTTCACTTATTTGATAACCAGAGTTATTCGGTGGATAAAGGAACTTAAGATGCCGAATGGTTATAGTTCCAACTTGGCTAGATGTGCTGATGTTGAAAAGGGGAGAATTCATGGGATGAAAAGGCATGATTGCCATGTATTCATGGAGACATTACTTCCTATTGCATTTAGTGCTTTGCCCATTCATGTTTTATCAAAGATTTGTGCTCTACAACATTAAAAGAGGAATAACTAAGAAGAATGAAGGAGAATATTCCAATTATTCTTTGCAAATTAGAGAGAATATTGCCTCTAGGATTCTTTGATTCCATGGAACATCTTCCTATTCATCTCCCCCATGAAGCATTGTTGAGTGGACTAGTGCAATATAGATGGATGTATCCATTTGAAAGGTACTAGATGACCTCCCTATTAATTTTTATAATTAATTATCTCACCAATCTTTTTCATAATAATGTACTTATTTATGTGTGATTCTAAATCATCAATAAAAAATAAGGCCAAAGTTGAAGGTTCTATTTTTGCAGCTTATTAACACTATGAGACAACATACTTTTGTTCTCATTACTTCAATAACTTCATGTTGTCACCACACAATTGGAGGAATGAAGTAGAATGTCAAAGTGATGTGTCAATGTTGTCTGTTTTTCAACAACAGGGCATCACGCAAGGAGAGAATCAATTCATTGGTTAATTGATGCCAAGTTTAAATCTACTCATGTTCATATGTTAAACAATTGCACTAAAATCAAATTGTATCTTGAGTATGTTGTTATCTCATTTGTGAACAACTTTGTAGTCAATTATATATAAGCCTATTTATATTGACCATTGTAGTAATTATTTTGGCCATCTCATTCCTTATGTCTGAGCAAATACTTGAGATGAGTGTTTCTGCTCGTATTCATTTTGAGTTTCCTCAATGGTTTAAATATCAAGTATGTATCGTACCATTAATAATACAAATATGTTTTCATGAAACATAATTCTTCATGCATGTTGTATTTGAAGGTTTATAATGAGCCATTCAGTATGAGGAATCAATAACTAAGGGATTTGTCAAATTGGCCCATGAAATGTGTCAAAGAATGGCACACAAACTTCGTGAATGGGTACAAGTTTCATACTAACTCATTAAGCAAAGGGAAAAAGACTATAAATAGTGGTCTTCAAGTCAAGGGCCTTACCAAAGGAGGTGAAGATGATTTTTATGGCGTTATTCATAGAATATATGAACTAAAGTACAATAATCTAATAAACCGAAGAAAGTTGTACTTTTGTTTTGTGAATGGTTTGATCCCTTTACAAAAGGTACAAGAATGGATCCTAAATATAACATTGTGGACATTCACATGAGTTCAAGGTACCAACCATTTGATCCATTTATTTTGGCAAACAATGTTAGAAGAGTAAATTATTTAAAATATCCAACATCTCAAATAAACAAATGTGGTTGGTGTGTTGCAATTAAAACAAAGCCTAGAGGTCGCATTGAATCAAATGAGGTGGAAGAGGATGTCCCTCACCAAGTTTATGAAATGTCACACATTAATGAAGATTAAAGTAGAATGTGTATCTGAATTTCATGACATACAAGGTCATGATGAAGAGTTAGAACAACAAGAGGAGGACAAAAGAAGAAGAAGTAGAAGATGATGAAGAAGAAAGTGAAGAAGAAGAACTAGTGGAAGAAGAGGAGGAGAACGATGACGATGACAATGATGCTAATAACTAATTTTGTCTTTGTTGTTATTATACTTCAAGTTTTTAATATGTTTTTGTTTTTTTGATATGCATGCTATAAATTGCAAACTATAATGTTTGATTATTAATTTGTTATAAATTGGCAACTGTTTATTTTGTTTATTGTCATTCACCATGTTAATTTATTTACAACTTAAATCATAAACTCACTACACCATGTCATCGGGAAGTCCACCTCGACACCCACCAATTGATAAGGGGAAAGGTATAGCAAAACCAAGAAAGAGACGTAATAATTTTGTGCTTAGGGTTCCGCCCAAGCATTCCCATATATCTCGGCCTTACATACGCCATCCTCATCTTCTCCAACTCCACCCACAAGGTTTCTTACCCCCACTTCTATCCCGACCTTACATATGCCATCATCATCTTTTCTAGCTCCACCCACAAGGTTAATTATCCCTAATTCTATCCCGACCTTACATATACCATTTTCATCTTCCTTAGCTCCACACATAGGAGTGCATACCCCTTCTACACACATTGCACCATCCCCTTCACCTCATGTTGTACCATTTGTAGCTTGGATTGGTGCACCATCTTCTACTGCTAATGACAACTCTACACCATCCTCTGTTCCACAGGATATAGTTGCACCATGAAATACCGTTGATTCTAATTCAAATGCAGAACATAACCTTCTTCTACATGACCGCCCGTTGATAGGACTTATTGGTCGAGGGTAATATTTCCAATTCAATATAAATGATTGTTTATATTATATACATATATCTTCCTCATCTTTCATTTTATGACAATTTTTGACGACTTTTAGGTTTGTTCCATCTAGTGTTGCTTCACAGGCTATCACAAAGACAATTAAGCAATTTCTTCAACATTCGCCATCATGGGGAGCATTACTTGAGGTAGACAAGGATTATTTTTGGCAACGTTTCAAGGTAACATGTTTTAATTTAGGGTTAAATATGTTTTTGGTCCCTCAAGTTTCAGTGAATTTTGGAATTAGTGCCTCTTCGAAACTTTATACCAATTTAGTCCTTCATCTTTATAAATGCATGGATTTAGTCCTTCTTACCAATTTTTGTTAAGTTTATTTGACATTTTAAACGCATTTTATGATAATATTTGAGTTAACATTGAAGCAAAAATGTGTCAAATGGTATAAACAATTCAAATATTATCATGAAATACGCTTGAAACGTCAGATAAACTTAATAAAATTTGGTTAAAAAGACTAAATTCACACAATTTTAAAGATGAAGAACTAAATTGGTATAAAGTTTCGAAGAAGGACTAATTCCAAATTTCACTAAAACTTGAGGGACCAAAAACATATTTAACCCTTTAATTTATTACAGGCTTAAATAGTCATTTGGTACTAGTTTTGGTTAACTATTTTTAATTTGGTCCTAGTTGAGGATTTCTTTTCAATTTGGTCCTAAATTTTGTAAATTTCGTTTAATTAAGTCCTTTTCCTTAACTTTGTCAAAATAGTTAATAGAACAGTGTCCAACATGGACGGTTACTGTGACGTGGTGCGTTGTTGAATGACGTGGTCGTTATTTTACTTAGTACCTTTGCTGAAAAGTACAATGTATTTAGATCTTCAATTGAACGGAATCCTCAATTCCTAATGAAACCCTAATCCCAATTTCGACTAATTTCTAACCCTAAACCGCTTTGATTAAAATTGAAAAGGGCACTATAGTAAAATAATAGCCACGTCATTCAACAGTGCATCACGTCACAGTACCAATCCATGTTCGACACTACTCTGTTAACTATTTTAATGGAGTTAAGGAAAAAGACCTAATTGAACAAAATTTATGAAATTTAGGACCAAATTGAAAAGAAATCCTAAACTAGGACCAAATTGAAAAATGTTAACCAAAACTATGACCAAATGACTATTTAAGCCTTTATTATATTAAGATGTTAACTACTTTTCCCTGCTTAATATTGTTATAATGTTTTAATTGTCTTGTTATAAATGCGAGTTTAGTGGGTACCAGAGCATGAAAATGAAATTAAGAGTAATTTCAACAATAGAGTTTCTCATCGTCTATCTGAGCTTTTTAGAGAAGCTGGAATGGCTGGAGAAAGACCAGAATGGATTCCAAATGATGTGTGGACTCCGCTGCTAAAACATTGGAATTCTCCAAGCTATCGTAACAAATGTGAAACAGAAAAAAAAATAGGGCTTCTAAAACAGGTGGGGCCTTACATATATGTGGCTCCATTACCACTCACGAGCATGCCCTTCGGATGGCATACACATTTCTATTATTCACATTTCACCTACATTTTTAAAGTTTAACATCAAATGAAATTTATAACATATTTTCTGCAAGCATGTGAGTTTGGACAAAACGTGTTTCTTGATGAAGTCTTTCAGTAGACTAATATCTGGAATGATATTGACCAATATGTGGATGAGAGATCTAGGAAGACACATGTAAGCCTCTTTTAGTGTTTAACATTATTTACTCTTAAACAATTATATATATATATATATATATATATATATATATATATGTATACCATCAGATAATAATTGGTTATTTTTTACTTACAAGAAGGATTTCAGAGTAAGCTTTCCCAAGTTAGATCTGAGGCTTCCTCATGTGGTGTTGATGGAACATAAAAGCATTCCTCTACTAATTCTATAGAGGACAAGAATATTAGGACTAGGTGTTGGATTGAAACAATTGGAGGAAAAAAAAGAAAGGAAGGCTATGTGGGGCTGGCCAACTTGTTGCAAAATATACAGGTTCAAATCAAAGCCTATCAGTTTCCTCCTCTTCTAATACTGAGGACCTTACTAATATTAGGCAACAACTTTCATGAAGCCTGGAGGAAAATGAGCAATTGAGGTCCGAGATTCGATACTTTCAATCACTAGTTCTACAATATCTCCCTCCCAATGGTCAAGGTCGTCTTCAGCAGCTACAACCAGAGCCACAACCACAACAACAAAACTCTGAAATCACTTAACCGTAGTCACACGCTTCTCGACAACAAAATAATCTGGAGGACGATAATTTGAATGAAGAATCTTTTCCTAACTATGAAAATTATTAATTTACGGAATATTTAACAAACTTCTGATTTAATTATGTAGTTACTTGGTATCATGATGTATTATATGATAAATATTTTAGATTATTTGGTATCCTTATATATGTCTTTGGTACAAGACATAAACAATAGGATGTTTGGTATAATGGCATATGCAAGATACTTGGAACTGTTGTATGTTTGTATGTTTTGGTGTTTTCTATATGGATGTATAGTAGGCATATGAAAGAAACAAACTAAAACCAAAATAAAAAAAGTCCAGTTACCGACGGATTAACTGTCAGAAAAGACCCTTCTTCAATTGTTGGATTTACTGACATATTGATCTATCGGTAATTAATGAAGGATAATTTCACCGATAATTACCGACGAATCCATCTATCGGTAAATCCTAGTCTTTTTCGATGGATTGCCGATAGAGCAGTCCATCAATAATTATTGACGATTCTTTTCGACGGATTATTTAGTCGATAATTACAGACGGATCCACAACATCCGTCGGTAAAATTTTCCAATGAAGGTTTTACTGAGGGATATTTAGCCGTCGATAATGCGTTGGTAAATACAAAATATCGACAGATTTTTGTCTTTACCGACGAATTACTATTGTCGGTAATTAACGTTTTTCTTGTAGTGTGTCTATAAATTGACAAGAGGAGAAAGTTGGAAAGTTAACAAATAAGAGATCACAGGATACAATGTTTACACAGTTTGACATGTTTTTGCTTCAATATTTGCTGTAAAATGCCTTTGACACGTCAAAAAAATTTAATGTAATTAGGCTAAAAGCATTATATCCATTCATTTTTAAAGTTTTGGAACAAAAATGTATTTAAATTTTGAACAAAAATAAATTTCAATTTTACATTAAAATTCAAGGACTAAAAACTTAATTAACCCTAAATATTATTATTTGATATAACTTTGAACACATTCTAAACTTTGGTTTTTCTTAAGTAGTTTCTTCTCAACTTCCTTGTTGAGAGGTGGAACTCTGATTTCATGATAACTAGGAGCAGGTAAATTAGGTCCATAAGCATATCAATCACATCTTGAAAACTTTTCAAACTCACAAGGTTGAATGACAAGCCTGCTTGGTACCAAAATTAAGCAATATATACTGGTGAAAAAATGGCTTATAACGTCACCCACTCCACATCTGTCCAAGAAAACCCAACGTTAAAAATCATGGGTGACATTTACGTAAATAAAACGTCAAAATTGACGTCGAATCCTGACCCACCGAAGTTAATTTAAAAATTAACATTGGTCGGTCCACGTCGGACGTCTAATAACGTCGGCCTCTCCACCTCTGACGTCGAGTAACGTCGGTGCGCCCAATTACAGATGTCAAATAACGTCGATGCACATAGGGTCTAACGTCAAATTCATTTTGTAGTATAAAAAAATACGAAACCCTTTTTTGGTTCCTTATTCCTTCGCGGTCTCCTTCTTCCATAGTGACCCAACGGCTGCGACAAGTTTTCCACCACCGCGAAAGTTGATTTTTAGTTCTTTTAACTATAATGAAATTTGATTGGCACCTTTGGTTTATAGTTTTTAACGATTTCATTGATCGTTTTGGCCAGGATTCGCGTGGTAGTAGCGACACAGTTGTGCAGCTCCTCATGCGACATCCAACCGCGACAACAACGTCGACGCAGTCTCCCCTTTCAATTATTGCCAACGACTCCCCTCCACGCCTCATCGACATTTTGGGACCCTCTAAGGTTAGTTTGTTGGTTTTGGTATACACTACAATGTCTTGATTGGTGAGGATGTCATTTTGATTATGTTTCCTTATTATTTGGTAAATGTTTTTACAAATTTGAGCAACTTTTTTTGGAGATGGTTATTTTAATAAATTTTTTAAATTGTATTTTTAGTTTCTATTAGATATTTGATTAATTTTAATTTTTTAGATATTTGATTGATTTACTAGTTATATTTTAACTTTGTTTAATTTAATTTTAATTTTATTGAGATTTGTTGTAATTTTAGTTCAAAACTAAGTGAACCTTATTAGTTTCCATTTGAGATTTCATACAAATGATTATTAAATTTTTAATCATTTGTATTAATTCTTGAATTGTCCGATCGGACAATTTGAAAAGATTATTTTTCATAATCAGCTATAACGTATACATTGAGGTTTTTGCATAAATTTGATAAAATTTTGATTGAGCCAATTTTGTATTTAAGAGACCAATGCAAAATGTTGTCAAAAGTTTGTCAAATTTATGATGTTTTGCTTCTTCGTATAAGTGTTAGCAAATTATGAATAATAATTTTTTCGAATAAGTAGGGCCTCACCTTGTGAGTTAAAAGTTTGAGATTGATGACGTTTTTTACGAACATAGTATGGATCGAATCTAGATGAATGAGCATCACATCAGTCAAGAGTATGAAAAATGGGTTTCTGAATTTTTGAAATATGCTCAAGAACACGCAATCTCTATTAACAGGACATATTTTTGTCCCTGTGTCCATTGTATTAATCAAATATGTCAAGACTTGGGCATAATGCATGATCATCTATTCATCTTCGGAATAGTTAGGAGTTATACACTTTGGACTTGGCATGGAGAAGTATTAGACAAACCTATGACGTCACAAGGAATAAATTATGTAAATGAATGGATGAGTGATCACTTAGAAGACATGGTACGTGATGTTAGGTAGGAGAATTTTGGGAAAGCTCATTTATATGTTTCTTTTAAGTTCGATTTAGAGGAAGAGTTGTACCCAAGATTCACTAACTTTATGCAACTGTCAACAACTTTGAAATTGTTCAGTTTAAAAGCAAGGAATGGATGGACCGATACAAGTTTCATAGAATTGTTTGAGTTGTTGACGGAGATGCTTCCAAAAAATAACACGTTACCTATTTGTAATTATGAAGCGAAGAAAATTTATGTCCAATGGGTTTGGAATATCAAAAGATACATGTATGCCTCAATAATGTTTTATACAAAGACGAGTTTGCTTCACTTAAGGTATGTCCAACATGTGGTTTATCACAGTTTAAAAAGAAAATTGATGGAAATTGTGGTGATGAAGACAAAGATGTCCCACCTGCTAAGGTGATGTGGTACCTTCCTATAATACCTAGATTCAAATGGGTATTTTCCATTAAAGAAGATGCAAATAACTTAAAATGGCATGTTGATGGAAGAAAATGTGATAATCTTCTTCGACAACCAGCTAATTCTCCATAACGGAAGAAGATTGATGAAACATTTCTATAATTTGGTGTAGAGCCAAGAAACTTAAGACTTGGACTTGCTACAAATGGTATGATTTCTTATAGGAACTTAGGTAGTAAACATAGTTCATGGCCAGTTTTGCTGATGGTTTACAATCTATCTCCTTTGTTGTGCATGAAGAGAAAATATATGATGTTGTCTATGATGATATCGAATCCTAGACAACCCGGAAATGACATTGATGTGTACCTAAAATCGTTGATTGATTATTTGAAACTGTTATGGAAAAAAGGCATTGATGTGTACGATTCATATTGTCAAGAAACACGAGTGTAAAATAGGTTTTTTATACCGGTTAAAAGAGACTTTTTATACCTGTTCCAGCATCGGTATAAATATAGGCGGTATAGAAGGTTTGATCTTTCTATATCGGTTCCATAACAGGTATAAAAAATTATTTTTTATACCATTTCTAAAATTGGTATAAAAAGTCCTCTTCAAAAGGGAAAGTTATGTAAAAAAAGTGACTTACTATACAGATTATAGTTCCAACCGGTATAAAAAATTACACATTGTACACCAAATATGACCTCAACCGGTATAAAAAGTGATATTTTAGTTTTTATGAAAAATTCGTTTATGCTTCCTACCACATACCAAACCTGTATATAATTACCCAAAACATCTAAAAAAACAAATCTCATTCAATCTAATAATTACATGAAATAGAATTTAGTGTTTATATGAAATATAATACTATTCCAAACCGAATTACTATATAAGTCATAAAATACCTAACATCATCTTATATAAAAGCAGCACAGACTTTCTTTGCATTTTCTTCTCTAGCATCGTTGTGACCTGATTGTAAACTCAATAACTGAAGTCACACTTCTAATAGACATATCACACACAGAGTATATGGCAACCATACCTCAAAAATATAAATATCATGAAAGAAATGTGAAAAATAGTTAATATTATTACATAAAAGTAACATGCCTTATGTGCTTGCTCTTCCTTTACCTTTGCCACACTAATTTTCTCTGTTGATGCCTCAATCTTTGTTCTCATATGTACTAATGCTTAAAGTAAACATGGCATGCAAAAATGAAGCAACATTATTTCATATTTCATTAATTAAAACTATGAGGAACAGAACAACTATTATTTATGCAAAAGGAAACAATGACACTTTTCATTTCTGCAAAGGAAAACAACTGATACATAGAAACCTGCTTTCTTTGGTCCAGATGTAAGTTTCATCTCCAATCCCAGATTTGCAAGCTCACGCTCCACGTCACGAATTTTAGAATAGTTTTCCTCAATGTACCTGAAAACATGTTTAAAAATAAGAAAGAGAGATTTTTAAGTATAATTCAACACACTCAAGTCTAAAATTCAAAAATTCAAAATGTTGTACGAGAAAACGGATCATATTGATATATATTATAGGATTAAAGTGACAATAAATAGTTAAGATTGAGGACCAAAATAACAACAACAAATGACTCATTTTAAATTTCTTGTTCCAAAAATTAATGTGAATGCATAGGACTAAAATGTTGTTTACCCATTACTATTATGTTTGATTTAAACACAAACTACATACATGTCTTGTTTCCCTTTTATACATATTAATTTGCTTTAACTGTATACACTATTTGCTTTAAGAAAAAAAAATAATTTGGTTCAATTTCTTATGAGTAACTTGTAGAAACCCAGGGAAATATTAATTATTTCCTCCATTTTTATTTGTCCTTGGACATCTCCATTAAACAGAAAGGGAAACCTTGCAAATGGTTCAGCACCACCAATGTTGAATTGATTGAACAATAAGACTCAATCGTCAAAATGTAAATTAAAAATTAAATAAATAACCAAAAGTTAAACAACGAATTAAGATGTGCTTAGAGAGAGAGAAAAGGGTTACTTCTTCAAAGCAACAAGAGTGTGAGATTGAAGAGAAAAAAGGAGGAATATATAGAGTTTCATCAGGATTTATTCAAATTAATCTATTCTAAAACTAATTATTCTCAATTAACCTTGGAACAAGTTTTCCATAGCAGAAAGAAACCAAATTATTTGATGTTTAAAGAATAATTCAGATTATGCTTAAAGAATATAAATTATTCGAATCATATGAATATTTGATGTTTAAAGAACAATTCATGGATTTAGCATATGAAGAAGAATATTTGAAGAATCATGTAGGAAAAGTAGAATATAAAAGTTACCTGAAAGCAATGGATATTAGGTTATGGCTTCAAATCAAAACTTCTCCAATATAGAAAAAGTAGAATATAAAAGTTACTTGAAAGCAGAAAAATGCTTAAAACCCAGTATTTCAACTAATCCAAAATATAAATTAATTACTTACTAACCAACTTTTAATTAAAATTAGTTTTGGGTTTTAATTACCTTAGTTACACGCAATATAGTTCTTTATATATTGTGTCCTTTAAATAAATAATAAAAAAAATAGAGTATACATAATATGTTTTAGCTTATACATGATAATTATTATTACAACTATCACACTTTATAATATTTTGTGTTAATTTCTACTTAGATAGCTTACTATTAAAAATACTTTCACAAAATAGAAAACAACTATATTTTCAACCTGGAAGTACAACTTATCTGAAATAATACCTTGGTTCCATCTAATGTACATAGTCATTTTCAATTTCATAAATTCGAAAAGATTAATCAATTTTAATCTTGCAAAACATTTAGTAGAATGAAGATTAGAAAGAAGACACAGTGTTAGTAAGTGTTAGTAAGGAAAATTAAATGCACAACCTCACTCTCACTCTCCCTTTCAACTTTATCACTAAGTTATCTCATAACTCAGCTCAATCTATCATGATGAATCCATTCACATGTTCAACATGAAAGTAAAAAATGTAAGCATAAGCAATATAAACCTAAAGAAAATGTGTAAGACAGATTAAAATTTTGACCATATTTCCATGTTTCTTTGCCCTTTGAGATCTTTAGCAGTTTGCATCACTCCATCCTGAGACAAGAACACATTTTCAATAACCAAAACTATTGAACAGAGGAGTCAACATTTGATCAAATAAGACAACAATATCAAGTGACTTGCAAAAATAAATATTTTACCCAAAGGAACTGGTTATGGTTATATTTGATTATAAAAACAATCAATTATACACATGATCAATTGTTGAAGAAATAATATCACTTTTACAACATTCACAAACTAGACAAAGTAACTCTAATTGTTTCCTGAATGCTTTTTAACAACTTTAATACACAGCTCCTCTACAAGTCATAAGATTGAGAGAAAAAAAGGGAAATAAAAGCTCCAAGTACATCACGTACTTCCTTGCCAGTTGAAATGCATCTATTGATAACATTAAAGACACCTTTGTTCAACATCTTGTATAAAATTTTGCACGTGTTTTTATCAATTGCTTGGAGGAAACTTTAAAGTTACTTGCATAATAATTGTAAGAAAGGAATCAACAAAAGAACAAAGCTCAATTTAGGTGATGAAAACCCCTTTCAAAAGATATAATAGTTACAAAATATATAGCATGCACAAGCCTTGCATTGTTGATGAAAATCATAGATACAAAGGAATGAAAACAATTCATTCATGTAAGATTATTCTCCTAATTAGTAGAAATATGAAAGCAAGTAACATTTGTCTCACCACTCAGAAGTACTTTTTTCAAGAAGCAACATGTTTTTTCCAACTCAAATCATACATTGGAAGGCACTGATTTGTAAATCTCTGCCACAAGGTCACTAAGTGTTAGTTTAAAATCTTTAGTGATAGAAATTAGAATGTAAGGGCTAGCACAAAATATTCATTCCAATACAAAAAATAATATAACAAACTGCCACACATTAATAACATCTCAATATTTATTTCATGGTTAAGCTCCTACAATGCAATAAACAGTAGATGAGAAAAAAGGGACATAAGTATTTGAAAATGCCATCAACCTTCAACTTCTAAAACAACACAAGAATTAGTGAAGCACAACCTATGAATGCAGAATTTGTTTGCCAAATTTTAATTGAAGCACTCTTAGTGGCTTCGGTAGCATTATTGAATAAAAAAATTAACACAGCTCAATAGATTGCCTTCGTTGGATAAACTCGAGATGTCATGGACAACCATTCAGCCACGATTTCAACACCAACTTGTTCCCAACCACCACTACGTCCTTCACCTTCGGAATGGATGTCGATTGCAACTGGTTGAACCTTCATCGAAGCCATGCCTTTCTTCTACTACTCTTTTTTTAAGAGCTTCTAATTTTTTTGTCCATAAAAATCCCCAACCCTATTCAACACACATTCACCCTTCTAACTTCTAATATTAGTCAATAATAAGTCACAGACTGGCCGTATTCTTCTAGGCTAAGAGATTTAACATTTCAAGGAGAGGGTTTTCATGGAACACGTGGCGACAGTAGTCGGAGAGACGAGTATTGGTAATTGAAGGGGAGTTTTGCATCGCCAAAATCCTAAACAAGGATAAACTTTTACCAGCAATCAAAGACCACCACCATAGCAGAATGCGATAGCATGAGAGGAAGAAGGGAATGCGTCACGAGCACCACCAACGACGATGGGAACAGTCAGCGACAATTCACGAGAGGAAGAAGGGAATGCATCACGAGCACCACCAATGGCGACTGCAACGTTAGCGAGAGCGCGCAAGAGGAAGAAGGAAAAGCGCAAGAGTATGAAAAGACCTGACTTTGTCAAGAATAATGGCTCTGAAGCAGGGAATGCGAGAAGCGGTAAAGACTGAAGAATAACACTTCACTTCTATACCGTTACGAGGACTAAACGGTGTGGAATAACTCTTTTATTATTACAAAATTGTGATCACATTTTATTTCTATAACGGTTTAAAGTATAATAGTTATTAAATGTTTCTTTTTAAGAGTTTTAAACTGGTTGGAGTTAAAACCAGTTTAAAAGTTATCAACATTGTTTATTACCACCTCTTTTTTATACCTAATGAATTAGAACAGGTATAAAATTTAAGCTCGAAAATGTGTTTCTTGCACTAGTGAAACTTTCTGTTTGCGTACATTGTTGTTTTGCACTATAAATTATTTCCCAACATATGGAAACTTTAGCGGTTACAGTGTTAAAGGTTATTTTTTATGTCTCATTTGTGAAGAAAACATGAGTTATATTCAATTGAAGCATGTTTAAAAAACTATGTATAAAAGACATCAAAATTTTCTTCTTCGAAATCATCCTTATCGTAGAATGAAAAAAACATTTAATGGAAGTCTTGAGGATGGAATTGTGACAAGACCCCACAATGGTGAAGAAATATACAACCAGGTGAAAAATATTGACATTGTGTTTCGAAAGCTTCAAAAGAAAAAGACCACAGAGAAAAATATTTGGACGAAATGATCAGTCCTCTTTAATCTTCCATATTGGTGTAAATGTGAGGTATTACATTGTATAGACGTAATGCACGTTGAAAAAAATGTATGTGATAGCGTCATTGGGACTTTACTAAACGTAAAAGGAAAGACAAAAGATGAAGTAAAAGCACGACAAGATATTGGAAGACACACCTACCTGCCGCCAACTTGTCACACTCTTTCTAGAAAAGAAAAGCAAACCCTTTGTCATTGTTTAAGAAGTGTGAAGCTTCCCCAAGGTTACTCTTCAAATATTAATAACATTGTTTCTATGCAAGATTTAAAGTTAGTTGGTTTAAAGTCCCATGATTATCATATGCTAATGTAACAACTTTTATAGTAGCTTTTCGAGGCATCTTACTTGTTTTTGTTAGAGGTATTCTAACACGTTTGTGTATGTTCTTTAATGTCATATGCAAGAAAGTTATTGACCCTCGAGTGTTAGATGATTTGGAAAATGAGACCATTAGACTATTGTGTCAATTAGAAATGTTTCCACCCTTATTTTTTGATATCATGGTTCATTTGATAGCTCATCTAGTAAGGGAAACTTGATTATGTGGGCCGATTTTCTCGAGATGGATGTACCCAGTGGAGATATACATGAAGATCTTAAAAGGATATGTCAATAATCAATATCAAGCAGAAGCTTCAATCATAGAGCAGTACATTGCAAAAGAATCTAATGAATTCTGCTTAAGTTATATGTCAAGTTGTGAACCAATTGGACTTTCGAAGAATAGCCATGTAGGTAAATATGTAGGTAAGGGTGTGCGTGGAGTGAACAATCATGGGAATGTGACTATTATGTCATGTCTTGGATAAGAACAATCATTCGAGCTGCAATTAAAGATGATTGGATAGAGATAATAAAATATATACCTTTCGCACATTATAAATCATATATTAGTTTAAAGATGATTGTATTATTTTTTTCAGTGGTTCAAGAATTCATTACCTTTGTCGGATGACATTATCCAAACAATAAGACAAGAGTGGGCATCATATCTTTTGAAAAGATGGAGTTAAAAGCACCAACATTAGAATTTTTTCAAAAACTTTGTTGGGCAAAAATTTCATGATGAAACTTGTAGTTTGGTGTTAATTGTATTAGTTTAAAATATTTTAGTGTTATTAGATATAATTGTAAGTCCAGAAATGTATGAGAAATATTTAGAAATTGCTACGTTTGACGTCTAGTGGTACCTTGCCATACGTGAAAGGATGTCGACTAGTACACAGCTCGACGTCAAAGGACATCTGGCAAGGCACCACCAAAGGTCAAACAGAGCATATTTTTGCCTCCTTTTAGCATGACAATGGACGTCAGATCTTGCTAGCCCCAACATCAAATGATGTCTATTGTCCAATCCCCCAACATTAACGAACGTGAGTGTATGGTTCTGACGTTAATTTTGACATCACCCAATACGATGTCAAAGTTTGGGCTAGCGTAAGTCTGAAAATATCTAACGTTAAAAGTCTTTTTTGGTTAGATATTGCCATTATTATGTGCAGCAAGACATGCAAGGAAATAATAGTTGTCTCTATCTTGAATTTCATTGCACATTGAAGCAGTTAAAGAGTCCTTCTAAATGTTATTACTTGTAGAATGGCCCCTACTATAACTTTGTAAATTGAAGTTGGTACTTGAACAGTGGATGTAATAATCAAATGGCCAAAGATCAAAGCATCTTCAAAGACATTGATAAATCGATCATTGTCAAAGTTTGACTAGGAAACAACACTAAAGTGGAGTCTCAAGGTAAAGGAACTGTCATGATGGAGACGTTTTACTAGCTTAAAGAAAATCTTTTAAGTATTGGCCAAATGATGGAGAATGGGTATTCTGTTCACTTTGAGAAAAACAGTAACAGTGGTATCACAATCCTTAGATTCATATTTTCTATCGATATGTAAATTAGTTGGTCTCCTCGGAGCACACAAAGCAAGATTAAATAATCATGCTGATACAAATTCAGTCAAGGATGTCTTCCAATCAAAGCTCAAATTACAACCCAAAAGGAAAGAAGGAGAAAAGAAAAATGTTGAAGAATATTATAGAAGTAGAGATTCTAGAAATTTCTCTAGAGGAAAGAAAGATAAATATCCTCTATGTGGCATTTGCAATAAGTCAAGTCATGCAGAAAAAGACAGTTAGCATCGTGGGAAGCCAATATGTCAATAATGCAAGAAATTTGGTCACATGGAGAAGTATTGTCGTAATACAAATAAACATCAGATAAAATTTGCTAAAGAACATAATCAGGAGCAACGTTTATTTTATGCTAATGAAGAATCTCCTAGAGGAGGAGGCAATTGGTACTTAGATAGCGAATGTAGCAATCACATGGCCAAAGATCAAAGCATCTTCAAAGAAATTGATAAATCTGTCATTGTCAAAGTTTGACTAGGAAACGACACTATAGTGGAGTCTCAAGGCAAAGGAACTATCATGGTGGAGACAAAGAAATATATGAAATTCAATAAGCACGTTTTACTAGTACCCAATCTTAAAGAAAATATTTTAAGTAATGTCCAAATGATGGAGAATGAGTATTTTGTTCACTTTGAGAAAAATACTAACGTAAACAAAGCAAACAAACTAAGAATAAGAATTTCATTGATTCACAACTAAACCTGTAAAGTAAAAAAAAAGGTAATATAAGGCATATATTAGCTCACAATTAAATATATTATAGTAGTATGTTCAATACGGTCTTACATAAAGATGTATTTCAACATAGATCCAAGAGCACTAAAGAAAAAAAAGGATTCGCTTCCCTAGATCAATAATTTAGCTCCTTCTTTTGTATAATAATAAATTTAACATGAAAAAGCTAGTCCTATTTGTTTTCTTTTACCTTCCTTATGTACTTCTAAATTAGATGAAAGGATTGTAATGAATGAAGTGCCCTTCTTACCCGTCGTGCTATGTAAGTGCGCTAGAGATGTATTCCAACATAATCATGTAGCTCCTTCTTCTGCCCATCAGATTTAACATCCAAAAAGTTCATAATCGTGTAGTCTCTGATGATATTATGAGATTTCCATAGACAAAGATAACATAAAGGAGAGTAAATTTTTTTATGTATATATGCAGTTTTATGCAAAGAGAGAACCAATAGAAAGTTGCAAAAATTGACTTTTACTTATTCAAAACATAAATAAATAATAATAAAATAAAAGCAGCAATTATAAACAACTAACACACTTGCTTTAAGAATTGCAAACACCAATTCTTAGGATCTTGAACTTCTTTGTTGGTGGAGACTTAGTAAATATATCAACCATCTACTCTTTGGTTGTGACATCCCTATTGGAAATTACTTAATTAAAATAAATAAATAAGAAATGAAGATCAAATGAAAAATTTTATTATTCCCAAATGCGGGAAAATTTAAAACATTATTCAATGCGCCAAAATTCAATTAAAGCTAAAGTAATAATCTTATTACAATTTCCAAAATCTGACAAAATAGAAGAAAACATAATTTATTTCCTAGCTCAAGTCCCCAAGCTAGCCCTCTCTCCGTTTCTATGCAGTCCCTACTGCAGTATATATATATATATATATATATATATATATATATATATATATATATATATATATATATATATATATATATATATATATATATATATATATATATATATATATATATATATATATATATATATATATATATATATATATATATATATATATATATATATATATATATATATATATATATGCTGAAATACGAAATTGAAGATTAATTCAGACACAATTTATGAACCTTATCAAGATTGATTCCAATAAGCACCACAAATAGAAACAAAGTCTCAGGTTGTGTCAAAACAATCAATAATTGTTAAAAGATTATAGAAATCAAATTTCTTGAAGCTTTATATCACAAACCAAGAGAGAAAAGAGAGAATCAAACACATGGACACAAATTTTATATTGGTTTACTCAAATATGAGCTACATCTAGTTTGTCAAGGCAACCCGAGCCTGACTTGCACTATATTAAAAGTTTTACATAATCCACAAAATTATACTTTCAAAATATGCAAAAATACAAACCAAAACTCTTGAATCCTATAAGAGTTTCAACACAGCACAACAAGATTACACTTGTAGTCCTAGAAAACCATCAGGCAACACCCAAAAACTTGAGAAAGATAAAACCTGAATGAAGGCTCTCCTTAGCCAACCAACCCTCTTTCTCTAAGTTGCTAAACCAGGCAAAAATGCTCCAATCAAAGATACTTCACGAACAACTGCACTTTTGTATGATTCAGAGACATAGAGTTTTACCCAAAATTTAGAATGATTTCGTGCTCAAAATAACAAGTGTTACCACTTTGTCTAAAAAATCTGAACTTATTGCCAATTTGTTAACATATTCAACAAGTTAACTTTTTCACTCAATGTGTTGATTTACTTAACTTAGGTGAAATCATCATATTAAAAGTTAATTTAGCTAATTGAATATATAACTTATAGAACTATAGTAGCAAACCATTTAACATGTTAAAAAGCCATTAAACAGGTTAAAAACACCAACAATACCCTAGAAATATATGTAGTGCTAAATTATCTACAAAAGAGCATCAATCTTCAAGTTTTTTGATCTTCATATGAAACTCAGGTTCAACACACACTCCAAGCTTGATTAACACATGAATCTCCAAGTCTTCACATCTTCACCAATTTACCAAAGTTTCATCATATTCCAATACAATGTCTTCATATATCTTCAAGTCTTCAAGCATTAAATCATTTGTGCTAACAAAGTCAGGTCAGATTACTCAATTACAAAGAATCTCATAGAGGCATAGACAAATAATAAAACTTATGCTTTCAACATATCAAAATGCATACAATCAACACACATCTAAAACATATTAAATCAAAGTTCATATCACATTTCAACACAATACAATTAACCAAGCGGTTTAACTTAAAACAAGTATAATTAGCTTCCCTCACCTATGAAAAGAACCCTTAACAACTCTAATCGTCTAAAACATTGTCCAACTCTATCTATACCCAGGAACAAAACAAACACGATCAAGGCAGATTATTAAAACCACTAATCAATAGAGAATCGTATTAATGACTTAAACGACATATGCAACCAAATTCAAGAGTTCGTTGCAAGGAACACTCTTACGGTCTCAAAGCTTTAATTAGATGAATATGAGAACTCTTAGAGAGAAGTTAGAAAACTCTATTAAAGTGGTTTATAGAAAAATAATATTTTTTAAATTAATAAAACCCATTTATGTAAGGCCCAATTATTTTTGCTCCAATGTTTTAGGGTTGTCTTAAACCAGTTGGGCCTAGAGGCTGGCCCACGAAGTGCCAAGGCCCCTAAAGTAGCCAAGATCTCCCATTCAGCTCTCACTTTTGCAAACAACCCCTCTTATACGCTCTCCTTCCTTTTCAGAAGCTTTGCCAGGGTTTTGAGACCCATTTGTCTTCAAGCAAGTTCAACTCATCTTCCACCCACATAAGTTGGTTCTTCTTCGTATCTTCCTTTCTTTCATCTCTATAGTCATATTTCTACCTAGGGTTCACGTTGGTAACCCATCTTGAACCTGCTCCACTGTTTTCCAGCTCTTAAGTTTGTTCCTAGACTTGCAGAAACAAGTCCAAGCTCGCGCTCGAGCTCTCGCTCAGGCAGAGAGCTCTCGTTTTAAGCGAGGTATCATCTTTCTTAGGCGAGAAAGGCTCGCCTAAGCGAGGACGCGTGGGAGCTTGAGGCCCGTTGCTGCAGTTGTAGCCCAAGCGAGGAACCTCACCTTTAGGAGAGGGGTGGCTTCCCTCAGGCGAGGAGTAGCTTGCCTAAGCGAGAACTTGTGAGTCTCGCAGAGTTCTCTATTGGCAGTCTCGCCTAAGCGAGAACCTATAGCTTGAGCGAAAGATCCCTTTCGCTTGAGCGAGGGTCCTCAACTTAAGCGAGACTGGTACATGATTTTACTCCATGACTTTTCTTTCCATGCTTTTGGGTTGTTAATTGTATGTTTGGCTTGGAATACCCAATTTTAAGTATAAAATATATGAATATGCATATGAGATCTGATTGTATGGGCTGAAATGTTGAGTTAACATGAGTTTGGCATGAATTGAGTATGGAGTGGTTGGTGATAAAAGTGATATGGGATTGGTATGAGAATGAAATGTTATTGTGGATAAATGGACTATGATGTTGATATGGTTAGGGCGTAATCCCATGATACTTTCGTAGTGGTGACTCATTTTGGTTAGGACGTAATTCCATGAGCCTCTAGGTGAGACTTCATGGTGGTGCCTCAATTGGTTGGGACGTAATTCCGTGACCCCTGTTAGTGGGAGTTCATGGTGGTGCCCCATCTATATAATTTAGTAAGAATTCAAGGTAAGGTTACATCCTGACACTCTAAAGAGTCAGTTATTTTAACATAGAGCGTACTAACGCTAGTGGTGAGAGTAGCAGGAGGCTTGAAACTCATTAAGGGCTAAACTTGTGTGTAAGGGATGAAACATTGTAACACTTAGCTCGGCAAAGCAAGGAAGTCCACCACAAGGGCAAGCATCCGCTGAATCCAACTAATTATATGTATCCAGATGAGTCGTGTCTCGAGTCTTAGTGTATTGTTTGTAAGTCATAACATGCTTGATTGGCTTATGCATCTTGAATTATAAGTTTGTATGTGACTGTATAATAAATTGTTTTCTGCTCTAGCTTACTCTGTTGTTTGTTTGATTGTTATGTGTGTGATTTTTCTCCTTTGCAATGATCATGTTGATGTGAGCAGATGCGAGAACTCTCTGTGGTCATTAGGGTGATGGAGATTTCGCTGCATAGTCTGCTTGGACTGGATTTCTATTTATTTGGGCTTTTCTCTAGGGCTAAGACCCATGTAGTGTCTTGTCCTTGGGTTTTATTTTAAATTATTGTTGACCCTTTTCTTTATTTGTTTACTGGCATCGTGGTGTGCCCTAGTTCAATAATGTTTTCGTTGGATAAATGTAAGGAGTAGCTGCTTTACTCCAGGACCTTATTTCTATAACTATTTTGTATAATGTTTCATTTAATATTATTATATTTTAAATAGGACGTTACAATTTTTTTTATGTCTCACAATAATAAAATTCTCTGTTTTATTTTTTAACACAGTGAAAAAAAATATGTACATGTTTAGTTTAACATGTTTTTTGTAAGTGACCATCTGAAGAGGTCTTTGTCCAAGTATAATTTTTTATGCGTTCAAACATAAGAAATTGCTCACATTTAAGTTTTTTAAATTTCTAAATGTGTAAAATTATATGAAATATCATCGACAATTTTTAGAAAGATTGAGTAACAAGTAACCCCAATATTTCTTTTCTCCACTCTCCGCGTATCAGCACCAAACCTTGCGTTGTGGATCATCGGTAACGACTCCTTTTCCTTCAATTCGGAATATGTTTGTTGTCACACCTGATTCTCTTGCTTTCTTTGGGTTCATTTCGTTTCCTTTTTGTTTGCACTCGTAATAATCCAACCAACTTTGCATCACATGCCATCCATATCAATTACCCAAATCATAATTCAAATGGTTTTAGTTTCATCTCGAACAAATGTGTGACCGCCACTCAGAATTGTGAAAAATCTTTACACTTTAGATTACACTAGCAAACCTTAATGTCTTCTTTGCAATCTGTCTTTTTAGTTTCTTTTGGGTAACTATGTACTGCCTTTGCTATGATTGATTTTGTGGTGGGAAGTCTTTCTGGGTCACTTTAGTGGGATATCCTCTTCCCAGTCTCAATTTCATCAACGAGTCAATTGAGTTCTTAGTTAAAGAATTCAACTTCAGTTCCACTTGGAAAACAACATTTGGTTTTCCTTTCCGTTTTTTTAAGTGTCAAATGAATATTGACTTGAAAGTGTCAATTAATCAAGTTTATGCATTTTATTGAGTAATGTATGTGTTTTATTGTGTGTGTGTGTAATTTATGAGATCGAGAATATGGCATATGACCTGCTTCATCTTACCTTGCACCCTGTCGAGTTTTGTAAATTCTGTATAATTTAGTTTTAAGTGGTAAAGATTTGTTACTTTTGGGGAGCGGTTGAACATCTGAATTTGAGTCAAAATAATTTTCACTCAAGAATGTATACTGGTGCAAAGGTCGTTAACTTTCAGGTTTTTATGCTTTTTACCAAATATGTTTCTCTTTGCAAGCAGCAACCATGGATTCTTATCTTCCTGCCACAATGGGGTCACTTAATTTGGCAGAGGAAACCCAAGACCCATCTGAGAAAATATCCATTCTTCGTAGGGTACTTCATGATCCTTCTTCTCCTTCCTGGTTGACTTTGAGCATCAAAGAGCTGGCCATCGTATACCTCACTGAGCAGTACATGGAAGGGAATAGGGCAGTGGATCTGTTCAGCCTTCTTACTCATTTGCGGTTCTTCTTTTCCTTGATTCCTACAGATCAAACGGTAGATGTTATGAGGAGAGTAATTGATTCTGTTGGTGCAATACCAGGGAGTTCTGATCTACAAATTACAATCTGTAAAGATATGGTGCAATGGGCTCGTGCTGAAAGGCGTAGATTTCTGAGGCTGCGACTTGAGAGAAGACTCGCAGCACTACTTGAGGAAAATAAGGAATATTCCGAAGCTTTGGCTCTCCTCAATAGTGGCCTGATCAAAGAGCTTACAAGAATAGATGACAAGAATCTACTTGTGGAAATACACTTGCTTGAAAGCAAGCTACACTTTTCCTTGAGAAGGATTCCAAAGGCAAAAGTCGCCATAAAAGCTGCAAGAACAGCTGCAAATGCTGTTAATGTTCCTCTAGCTCAACAGGGTGCCATAGATTTACAGAGTGGGATTCTTTATGCCGAGGAGAAGAATTACAATACTGCATACAGATATTTCCGTGAAGCTTTTGAGTGTTTCAGTTTTCTTCACAAGTATGACCCCAGGGAGGAACTTAGCCTGAAATACATGCTGTTGTGTAAGATCATGATGGGTGAAGCTCATCATGTGCCCAGGACGATATCATGTTATGTTGTGCCCAGAATTATGACATGTGCAGGTTCTTACCCGAATGATCTTACACCCGACTTGGCTGTCATGAAAGCCGTAGCTGATGCTGTTTGCAGGGGATCTCTGAAATTATTCAAAATTGTTTTGAAAAATTACAAGCCTCAGTTGGAGGAAGACCCAATTGTCCACGGACACCTTTTATTCTTGCATGGTGTTATTCTGGAATACAAGCTTCGCAGATTGGTTGAACCTTTCTCAAGGGTTGAGATTGCACATGTTTCTGAACTAATTGAACTTCCTGTTGATGATGTGGAGCGAAAGTTGTCGCAGATGATTTTGGAGAAGAAGTTGGGCGGGACATTGGATCAATCTGGATGCCTTGTGATATTTGATGATCCGAAAACGGATGCCTTATACACTTCAACCTTACAAACCATTTCTAATATTGGGAAAGTCGTGGACAGTCTTTATGCTAGGTCTGCCAAGATAATTGCATGACCTCTTCATCCCTCACTTCATTTGGAATGCAACGATACTTTCCTTAACTTCTCTTGGCAATTAGTACGATATCATTTGTTTTTCTTTTTCCCGAATTTGTTGGACTCGGAACAGTTCTTGGCTGTTGATCCATTCATCTCCAAACTACTTGGGGAGTTGTAAATGTTTTTAGGAATATTTTGTAGGACCAACCACATTGTGCAATAATGTTTCTATTATATTAATAGTTAGCTAAATAATCAAGGACATTACAATCTTATTTGAAAATATAACGCAGTAATAATGTAAGTTAACTACACATACAAAGAAGATTACGAACTTACAATAATGGAACTATTCTATCATGCTCATCAATACAACTTACGACTTAGATATTTCAATTCTAGAATAAAAAATAACGTACATTTGACAAACCTTTTCTCCAAATTTGTTTTATAGCTCTCTGCCAAGTGACATTTAGGCATCAAAATGAGTTTCAAATTTCATTCTAAAATTTAATTGAGACCGTTAATTAGTTGCTAAATGCTTTTAGGTTCAACCCATCCATTCAAGATGCATGTAACTTAAGCTAAGAAATGTATCAAATATGCCAAGTATCGGAATCAGGGAAAAGAAAACAATAAATTAGCATGAGACATATGACTTAAACAAAGTTAGGCAAAAAAAACATATAGCTACGATGAAAATTAACTCAAGATTTCGCAGCTCTAGGACTAAGCATACAAAGACATATTATCAATCAAGCTCTAGGTTGTAAAACATGTGAAAACAACAAGCAAGCCTCATTGTCTATCCCTTAAATCAACACCAAACAGTAGCCAAAAAACAAAAGAAGTATATTGTAGTCAAAAACAACAAACAAACCTTATTGTCCAGCCACCAAACCAGTGTCAATACAAGCACAAAGTGTCCATAAGGATAGCTACACAAAAACACGGTTAGGCAACAAAAGAAGATAAACACCTTAATCAACCAAAGCTCTAATTATGTGAGTTCATCTTATATTTTTAGTGAGTGCAAGGTGTTTATGTTAATGTTGCTTAAGTAAGCTCTAAGAAAATCTCCATTGCACACTAAAATAAAAAAGTTATCTAATTGTAAAAGTTCGCTTATAAGAGCTCAAAGGAGGGAAGGAGAAATGGATTCAATTAAGAGAATGAAATGAACACAAAATAGTAAACACAATATAAGTGATGGCAACCCCCTAGGCAAGGGGCCAACCACAAGAAGCATGGCCAAGCATATTCAAGATTCATTTGTAAAAGGTGGGTCCAAACTCTTATTCTCTTGGGCCACCTTGGAGAACTCTTGGTGGTATAGATTTATTCTTTTGCACTTTGTATTATGGGCTTAGTAGTGTAGAATTTCTTTTGTGCCTTGTATAATGGGCCAATTAGCATAGGGTTTTTAGGCCTTAAAAAAGCCTATGAGTTGGAGTGCATTCTCCATTTACATTACAAAGTCAATACGCACATAGGTAGTTTGGAAGCCATTGAGGAGACTTGTCTCCTTTGGTAGAGAGTGTCCATGTATCATGCTCTCATTGGAGAGTTTTTCTTTCTGGCCACATGGCACTCTAGGAATGGAGAGGATTTCCCACCTCCTTGAGTGACCACATGTCCTCCTCCTATTGGAGAGGATTTTTTGCCTTGGTCTCCAAGCTAGCCAAGTTAAAGTCTTTATGATTTTGCATCTCCAAATTTGGAGACACCTTAGGCTATAAATAAAGGTGTCTTCCTCATTGTAAATTCACTTTGATATTAGTATAGTTATGTTGCCAAATTGTTTGTGCACACTTACTTGTCTCTAAAGTCAAGGCTAGAGCATCTCATGTGGTCTCCTTTAGCCATCCTACACCTTGAGTATTGGCCTAACCTTACTTGAGAGTATCAAACCACACCATTCTATTGACCAAACCACCAAAACTGAAAGTTAGTCCATTCTTTGCTTTCGCGCACCTACTCTTCACCATGGATTCATCTTCTAGCTTTGAAGTATCTTAGCTTGAGGAGGAAACCATCAATAAGGGGTAGAAGCATAAAAGAACATAAAGAACATAAAGAACTTGAAAGAAAGAAGAAAACATGAATAAAAAAATGGAGAGGAAGAGAATGGAAAGGGCGGCATGCCACATAGGGAATGGTCCATCCCAAGATGGACCAAGGTTATTACCCCTTGAAAGAAGGTTCAATATAAGATTAGGGAGAAACACACTCTAGAAAAGAGAGACACACCAAAATTTGGCTATATTAACTTTACTCTCAAAATTCAACCCTTTACAAGTGGTGGAAAGGCTCCCTTATATAGGCATGGGTAGGGACCTTTAAGAAATTACATAAACATGTTTCTAGAAATTAAGGCAACCTATGGGACAACTCCCTTTCCTTGGAGAGCAAAGAGGGCGTCCTCCTACCTTCTAGAAGGTCAAAGATTACCTCTCTTGACTTCTAGGTCAGTTCCAAGGTAGAAGTGTATAAAAGTGATGTCCCTTTGGTCTATGCATCCCAACACTCTTATTCTCCACCAAGGTAGCAACATGAAAACAAAAGGTGCCAGGATCAAGCCTTGTGTTGGGCTAAGAGTCTTCATAGCTCATTACCTTCAAAGGGTGTCTTTATAAGCCAAGGAGATTCCAAAAGCTTCCCTACAGAAACACAATTAAAAACACAAGTCTAGAATTTATTTAAGACAAAAACTAAATAAAGTAAGCGAAGGAAGGTGAAGAAACATCCCTTCTAATTCTGCTTAATTTCTCTAATTTGCTCCATATTTGGTAGGGGTTATGGGCTCATTAGGAAGTATTGCATAATCTTCTTCCATAACTTCCCACAAATCTAAAGCTTCTAGGTAAGACTCCATTTTTATAGCCTAGAGGTCAGAGTTCTCCACATCAAAGATAGGAGCAATAACTTGTAAGAAACTTGATTCGACGTCCACTCCATATATCTATCAAGAATAGAGCTCAGGTATAAAATTAATGATATTAATAGATTGGAAAAGATAGACAAAGATAATATAAAAGAGAGTGAAAATTTGTTTATGGATATATGTAGCTTTGGGCGAAGAGAAAGCCAATATAGAGTTGTGTTAATGGGTAATTTGTCTTTACTAATTCAAAACATATAAAACCAATAAAATAACTTACTATAAATAACTTATTCTATTTAAGGAGTCCATTCTATAAGAAACGGGCTTTTATTTATTCAAAACATAACAATAACAATAAAATAAAAAAATAGTCCTAAGCAACTAACCATTTCCAGTCAACATCATATTTTTCCTACAAGCTACTAGTACACTAGGTGAACTGATGGTTATACAATTTTGGCCAAGACATATTCCTATTATGTCTCCATCTCTTGTAATGTACATTAATAGCACAAATTGTAGTGGGGCGGGGTGAAGATGAGTTTCATTATTCCATACCCATCACCAAATAAAAAATTCATTCTCATCTTTATACTCAAACGCAACGAATATAACATTTATAACTCATTCTCATCTTCATTGGGTAAAAGATATATTTGTACCTATTTTCTTACCATTTCATTATCAATTAATTAATTTTAATAGAAATAAAAATCACGTAAAAGAAATATGATATTTTCAATATTCAATATTATAGAGATATTTTTTTTTTTAATATTAAATATTTAGAAATAAAATATTCAATATTATGAAGTACCAAGTAAAATTTAATGAGAACCAAAATATTTATTAATTTTGCAAACGTTAATGAAACAAAGTTGATAAAATTAAAAGATATTTAAAAAACAAATAAGTATCCAAGTTTAAAAATATTTAAAATTTTTCTTTACTGCCTTTCTCTAAATTCTAAGGAAATCATTTTTTGTACACTAATAAATATTATAAGACAACACTTGAATGAAAGTATACAGAGAACAAAAATTAAACTAATAATAATTGAAATTCACATGTCCATTATTATGATTTTTTTGTCATTGTAGATAATTTTGCACATCCCTTCCTATGCTTACATGATTACACCTCCTTTTTATACTCTATATTCACTTCCTACTTCTTTCCACCTTCTTCCTTCATATTCATCTTCTTCCTTCACTCTTGAAAGCTTTCCACCTCTTACGTTCATATTCATCTTCTTCGTTCTTGCTTGAAAGTTAGTTCATTCCTTTTTTTCGTATTTTGGTTCGAAGGTTACTTATGCAAATGCTTTTTCTTCAACCTACTTTAAAGCTTCAACCTTTCTTCATTTTTTTTGTTGAAAACTTCAACCTTACATTTTTTTTTGTTACTTTTATCTTCTTTGTATATTCTTTTTTTGAAGTTGCAAGGTTTCTTATATTTTCTTGGTTTAAAGTTAGTTCCTTCCTTTTATCAAAGTATTTTTTGTTAACCTTTCTTGATTTTTTTTGCGTCAATGAATAAGCTTCAACATTTCTTGGTTTTTTTTGGTTGAAAGCTTGAACCTTATATTTGTGGTTGCTTTGGTTTTCTTAGTATATTGTTATTTTGAAGTTGCAATGTTTCGATTATTTTGTTGGTTTAAAGTTAGTTCCTTCATTTTCTCATAGTATTTTTATTTTGTAACTTTGAAGCTTCAACCTTTCTTAATTTCTTTTGGTTTTATGTTGAAGCTTCAACCTTTCATGATTTTTTGGGGTCACTAACACAAAAAAGCCTTTTAACGTCCGATATTTTTGACCTTTGATGTCTGCCCAAACACCGAAGTCGTACTGGGTGACGTCAAAATAACGTCAAAAAATTAGCAGACGTCAATTAACGTCGGTGCATTAGGGGTCTAACATTATCCAGCGTCGGGGCCAAAAGCAGTAGACGTCAATTTTCGCGCTAAATGGAGCCAGAAAAGAGAGCAATTTGATGTCTATCAGTGCCCGCCAGACGTTAAATAACGTCGGCCCTGGTAAGGTCAGACGTTAAATAATGTCTGTCAGAGCACCACCAGATGTTAATCAACTTTGTTTTTCTTTTAAAATTTCGCTAGTTTTACAACATTCCTACACCTGAAAATCAGAAAATTCCCAGAACAGTTTCATAATACTTTCAGCACAATTATAGAGTTACAGTTATATATAATAAAACTTAAGTTTCAACATATATTCTAAACTAATATAAATAACACCAAACTAAAAGTTTCAACATGATATTCTTGTACAACAAAGGTTTTGAAAGGAGTTCTAATTTTTGTGGTATCAACTCCATCTTTCCAATAGATATGCTGCCCACTCTTGTCTTAGTGTGTGGATAATGTCATCCGGTAGAGGTAATGGATTCTTGAACCGCTGAAAAAGTAATACAATTTCATTATGTATGAATATCATTCTTTAAATTTTGATATGATTTATAATATGTGAAAGATATATATAATTACCTTTATCCCTTCTTCTTTAATTACAGCTTGAATAATTGTTCTTATCCAAGACATGACATAATATCCACATTCCCATGAATCTTCTTGCTTGTTACACTGAACATTACAAATAAAATAAACACATCAAAGTCATAAGTTGACATACAGAAATAATAACTTTAAAATGAATGACTTCTAACCTTTGGATATAATACTTTAAGTTGTTGGCCTCTAGGCTTACCCACAATTCTAATGAAATTTTGGAAACATAAAACATATGTTAGTTTTTATAACTAAGTAGGTACATAGGTTAGGATTGAAAAAAAAAACTACTCTTGTAACATGTTTTTCAAAGCAGGTGGAATCAACTCTGCATGAACAAAACCATACAACTATGCATTGTCTTGGAATGATGACACATAGTTGCCAATGATGCCTACCATCAATCACAAGTACTTAGACGAAATAAATAATAATACTTCATAAAATATTACTAGCAAAAACACTTACGCATCAATGTATGGTGCAAAGTAGATCTCTCTATTTGACTCAACCATCCATGTTTGCAAATAAAGTTTGATGTGGTCATGTGAGTTTCCCGAAGATTGAATTGTTTGAGGTTCAATGAATCCATAGACAGAATATCGACCTTGGTCCACAATGACTTTGTCCATGTACCTACAAGAAGATAGTTAGGTATAATATTAAAAGGTACCAATTCGCTGCTTTAAATATGAAATACAATAAAAAAAATCTTACATGCACCATAGTTGTATGACTGAAATATTTAACATTTTGTCTCCTGTAATGATCTCTAGTGCATCATTCAAGTTAATGTACAATGGGACATGACAATGGAGGTCAAATACTCTTAACTCACACTCTAGCTCTGTTGGTCCTCTTTTAAACTTGTGTAATTTCAAAAGCAGCTTTTCTAGAGGATCATCTTCTGCTTCTGCCATTTCATCATTTTCACGTATAACACGTGGACGTCGGACCGATTGTTTTTCAAGCCGAGTGAACTAAAATAAAGATTTAGAAAGGTTTGACGTTAAAAGTTTTATAAATTGTAAGATTGAACTACTAAGAACATGATGTCATAATACCTTTGGTGGGCTAAAGTATGACATGGTCAATGCTTTAGGCCAAGCAATAAATGTGCCTAAAGCCTCCCCAACAAATTGGATTTCTGAAGTTGGCACATACACTTGAGCATGGGGATCTCGAACTTCACCAATCATCACACGCACATACTAGGGTAATAGAGGAACACCATGAATAGTCTCCCCACCCTGAAGTTGTCGTCCTATGGCCATTACGTGCAGAGGGTCTTCATCAACCAATAGCTCATACTGACTTGTGTAGTCAGTATGATCTACACCAGAGCATGAGCCTTTTGTAGTCACACGTTGTCTTGTTGGAGCTTAAGTGGGTAATTCCATGTTTTGTTGCTGCATGGACTAAAGCTTTTCTTCAAGTGTTCTTTGTATTTGTTGTCGTTGATGAAGTTGTTCCATTAAACGTTGCTCCATAATTCTCATGCGTTGGTTGAATCTTTCCTCCATTTGTTCCTCCATCTTCCTCAAGGCCTCTTGACTCAATAATTCATTACTTCTTTGTGGAGGACCAAAGTAATCTCGAAGACCAATGGCACCTCCAACACCACGCACACGTCCTGGGTGCTCTGGCCTTCCAATTGCCGTTGTGAGTATATCGTCCCGACCATGGCCAATAAACGAACCCTGAGTCTCTTGCTCAACTAATTCATCCTGCACCACAAAAGAAAGTTTAATTAAAAGGAGAAACATATGAACTATGATAGTCAAATAAGGTTTGTACTTACTATTTTTTGAGATATGATTTGAGTTGATTGTGATGTCATTTGCTCATCAGACTTAGTCTGAATAGCCTTCCACATCTCGTACCTAGGAATTGCACCTTCTAGGTTAGAGGACTCAAGTCCCAGAGACTGTACACGAGACTTTTTCAAGTTTTTTCTCCAATAATGCTTAGCCACCTCAAGAGAGTATGTGTGGTGTATCATTATGCCTTTGTCTTTGTTAGGCTGCTGTCTTTTTTTTCTTGTCACACATAACATTATTTAATAGTTTTAATACACAAATGTATGACTAGTGTCACTATAAACAAATTTAACAAACAAACCTATCAGTCTCCAAACTCTCTGCATGCATGAAATTGCATCCACTCCTCCTCAGAGATTTTGTACTTAGCACAAGGAGTGTCATGTTGTCTGTCTCTAAACACATATAGACGTGTGAGCCTTGCCTTGAAGTCCCTCCATCTGATGGCTATGTGAGATAAGAACTTCTTTCTAATTCGCTCAGTGTTCGAAGTAATCTCAAATTTGTGCTGTTTAAAACATAAAATATGTTATGTTAACAATAACATAAAAAATACTATAGTTGGTTTAAGTAAACATACCACAAGATCTTGCCATAGGAGGTTCTTCTCGACCTCCGCGACGTCATCCCAACATGCAATTGCAATAGAAACTTTCGTTTTGGCCAGCATTCCTATGTAGCTACAATATTTTTTTTCCCAAGGGCCACTGGTTTCACTCGATCGAGGATCAATTTTGATCGGCATCCTCTCTCGTCAGTTTGTGACATCCAACAACCGAGTCACAGATCTACCAGGTCCCTTATGGTCTGATCCAGAGCTTGTTATACCTGAAACATATCATTTGGAAATGTTAACAATGAAAATATACTCAATAACCTGTATTATATTAAAACAACAAGAAAAATAAAAAATTGTAAATGTGATAATATTATTAAGTAAGTCGGACAATTCAAGATTTAATACAAACGATTAAAAATTTAATCATTTGTACTAAATCTCAAACGGGAACTAAGTTTCGCTCAGTGTATACTATAAGTATAATAAATCTACATATATAAAATAACACTGCAACAATAATATTCAAAAATCAAATGCAATTAGAATTATTTAAACATGCATATATCTAATAATAAATATAATTTTATTTCCTAAATTTACAAATATTATTATAAAATTTTAAATAAAAAAGAAATAGGCCAAAAAAATTAACAAAAAAATAGTCAAAGACTAAAACTATAATGACAATTATAAAAAAAATACAAGCAAATATATACATACAACGAACAATTATATACATACAATGAAAAACTAACCTCTTCTAATTGAAAGATGAACTTTTAAAGGTAACTTAGGGTCTTCGCACAGTGCTGGCCAAATGGGAACGTAGAGCAAGTGGGACGAATCTCAAAACGCTGCAAATAGGGATGAAAACGCAAAATAATTGGTTCAAAACGCGTAAAATCAACCCATAATCAAATCCCAACAAGTTTGATGGTGAAAAACTTTTGAAACTCACTTGGAGGAGTTCGGAAATGGGGTCGCCGACGGGAAATCCCGCAGAAATAGTGAACAACATAGGGTTTCTGCGTTTCGTGTAGAGATAAACAAAACTTAATGTCGATGATGTGGTGATCAGACGTTAAGTGATGTCGGGGGTTATGTAGTCCAACTTTAAGGGACGTTTGGCGCGAGGGGGTCTGACGTCCTTTTTTAAATGACGTCGGGTTTTTTTTAAACAGATGTTAAGTGACGTCTGACTTGGAGTGGGCAAACGTTAAAAAAGTCTCATTATTTACAAAAATGCCACCGATCATTTTTAACGTTGGGCTTTTTTTAGGCAAACGTTATTGGAGTGACGTTATAAGGCTTTTTGGTGTTAGTGGGTTCATAGTTTGTTCTTTTGTCATGTTTATATATTTCTTTTGCAATGCCTGAGAAACTTGATATGATCAAAGATATTCATGGAAATAGAGAAACATTGAAATTAACAGTCAAAATTATTGATTTGTGGGTTGTGGGAAACAAGGATTTTTTTGGATCAAAAGGACACACGGAGATGATTCTTATGGATCAAAAGGTAAGTTACTTGGTGAAAGGTTTTTTTATACGATGATATTTAGTCAAAGTGAAGAGAAATTCAATTTAGTTCTTCATCCTAGATTAGTGAACTAGACAAATTGTTGTATAAAGTTGCTGTCAAAACTTTGTCTGAGATTATGACCATTAAAGAGGTACTATTCCTTTTTTAATTGTATGTCATATATAACAAGTAAATTGTGTAGGTTATTCTAATATGTCATTCTTTATTATGGATGTAGGATTTGATTTGTGTAACTATTGCCAAGACAGTCAAATTTAATTTAAGTAATGATGGGTGGAGTTTCTTTCCCTACAACAATTGTTGGAAAAAGACACATGAAGTTGGCTCTTTCAATTGTACTTTTTGCGACGCCTATAATGATAAACCTAACAAGAGGTTAGAAACATGTCCAATGTAGTGTGTGTACCTTTTACTTAACAGATAGATACAAAATTTATGTTCACTATTGTTATTATTTGTTTTATGTATAAACTTGAGATTCAAGTGTCTGATGAGAAGAGTTTTAGTAACTTTTTTTTATGGGACCAAGACTGTAAGAATTTGATTGGCATATCAGTTGTTGAATTAACTTCCAAAATGATTAAGGTTATACTTCTTCAGTTGTACGAATTTGTTTCTCCCAAACAACATTATTGTCCTATAACTAAATATAATTTTCATTTCTTAATATTAGTACCTATAATGTTGTATTATTTTGTATTCTTTTTAGGATGGTAAAGACGATCCCAATTGTTTTCCTCAAGATCTATATGTTTTCTTAGGATGCATTTTTTTCCTTTTAGGTTAAGGTATAAGGTAAAAACAAAGTTGCATGAGTAATAAAGGTTTCAAGTGATTTTGAGACTCTGGATCATGTTAAAAGGCTTCTCCCTCAAGAAATGGTACAATTTGTGATCAATGTTTTAGCTATGGAGGTAATAACCCATGTGGTCATTTTATTGTAGTAGATATACTAATACATTGATTTGTGTTTCTAATTGGTGATAGTCAATAGAAATTGGAAATTGTAGTCAAAATGTAGTTGTTGATTTGGCAGTTGATACATGTGAAATTATTTTTGATATTGACATGAGTGGATCATCAAGTTTGCATATGGAAGGTTCTACCACAATATAAAATGATCCAAATATTGAGTTTTCTGTCACACTTGCTAAAGGAATTGATGATAAAATTGACCTGGAACTTTTGTCAGAGTTACCATCAATTGAATGTACATGAAAATAAAAGCTTCACACTTAAGGATAAGACATGCATTTATTTATTGAATGGAAATGAAAATAAAATCTTTACACTCGATGAAAAGACAAGCGAAGATGAAATTAGAAGTATACACCCAATGAAAACACATGCATTTAATAAGTGAATTCACATTCATTTAATGACCATATTTAAAGATTTTCACAACACAAAAGTACATATTTAATTGTACCTACTCCACAACAACTTTATATCAAGAGAATGGACATGTAAAGAAAAGTTCACACTTAATGATAAGACATGCATTTATTCATTGAATGGACGAGGAAGTGAAATCTTTACACTCAATGAAAAGACAATTAAAGATAAAAATGAAACCTATACACTCAATGAAAACACATGGACTTAATAAATGAATTGACAGGCATTTAATGGCCATATTTAAACAATTATATAAGGATAAAATGTACATACCTATGAATTAACCTTCACCACAATAACTTTATATGAAGGAAATGTTCATGAAAATAAAAGTTTTACACTTAATGATAATACATCCAACTATTAATTTAATGGACATGAAAATCAAATCTTTACACTCAATGAAAAGACAGGTGAAAATGAAAAGAAAAGCTCTACACTCAGTGAAAACACATGAATTTAATAAGTGAATTGACATGAATTTAATGGTTCTATTTAAAGGTTTCCATAGTGCAAAAAATGAGTACGTATTAAATTATACCTTGACCACATCAACTTTATTTCAAGGGAATGAAGATGAAAATAAAAGTTTCACATTTAATGAAAAATACATGCTTTTAAAATTGGATGGACATGAATGTGAAATTTTTACACTCAATGAAAAGACAAGTGAAGATGAAAAGAAATGGTAGACACTCAACGAAAACACATGCATTTAATAAGTGAATTTACATTCTTTTAGTGGCCATATTTAAAGATTTTGACTATTAAAAAAAAATACACATTCAATTATACATACACCGCAACAACTTTATATCAAGAGAATGAACATGAAAATAAAAGTTCACTATTAATTATAAGACATGCATTTATTAATTGAATGGACATGAATGTGAAATATTTTCACTCAATGAAAAGACAATTGAAGATGAAAAGAACGGTTCTACACTCAATGAAAACATATGCATTTAACAACTGAATTCATGCATTTAATGACCATATTTAAAGGTTTCCAAAAGGGAAAAAAATATGTACCTATTTAATTGAACGTTAACCAATAGAACTTTATATCAGTTGAATGTATATGAAAATAAAAACTTCACACTTTTTGATAACACATGCATTTATTAATTGAATGGATATGGAAGGGAAGTTTTTACACTCAATCAAACGACAAGTGAAGATGAAAACAAAAGCTCTACAATAAATGAAAACCCATGCACTTAATAGGTGAATCTACATGCATTTAATGGCCATATTTAGAGGTTTCCACAATGGTGCTAGCGAATAAAGACGTACCTATTGGATTGTAAAGTCACTACAACAACTTTATATTAAGGGAATGAACATGAAAATAAAAGTTTTACACTTAACGATAAGACATGTAATAATTAATTGAATAGACATGGAAATGAAATCTTTTCACTCCATGAAAAGAAAAGTGAAGATTAAAAGTGAAGTTCGACACTCAATGAAAACATATGCACTTAATAAGTGAATTGACATGCATTTAATGACCATATTTAAAGGTTTCCACAATGCAAAAAAAGTATGTAGCTAATGAAATATACATTCACCACAACAACTTTATATCAAGGAAGTGGGCATGAAAATAAAAGTTTCACATATAATGGTAAGACATGCCTTTATTAATTGAATGGAGATGGAAGTGAAATCTCTAGACTCAATGAAAAGACAAGTGAAGATGAAAAGAAAACCTATACACTAAATGAAAACACATGCACTTAATAAGTGAATTGATAAGCATTTAATGACCATATTTAAAGGATTCCACAAGGCAAAAAAGTAAGTACCTATTGAATTGGACCTTCTCCTTAATAACTTTGTATCAATGGAATGTACATGAAAATAAAAGCTTCACACTTAATGATAAGAAATGCATTTATTATTTGGATGGACATGAAAGTGAAATCTTTACACTCAACGAAAACACAAATGAAGATGAAATTAGAAGTATACACTCAATGAAAACACATGGATTTAATAAATGAATTAAAATTCATTTAATGACCATATTTAAAGATTTCCACAATGCAAAAAAGTACATATTGAATTGTACCTACACCATAACAACTTTTTATCAAGATAATGGACATGAAAGAAAAGTTCACACTTAATTATAAGATATGCATTTACTAATTGAATGAACGTGGAAGTGAAATCTTTACACTCAATGAAAAGGTAAGTGAAGATAAAAATAAAAGTTATACACTCAATGAAAACACATGGACTTAATAAGTGAATTGACAAGCATTTAATGAATATATTTAAATGATTCTACAAGGCAAAAAAAGTACATATGTATTGAATTAAACCTTCACCATATATCAAGGGAATGTACATGAAAATAAAAGTTTTACATTTAATGATAAGACATGCAACTATTAATTTAATGGACATGAGAATCAAATCTTTACACTCAATAAAAAGATAGGTGAAGATGGAAAGAAAAACTCTACACTTAGTGAAAACACATGAATTTAATAAGTGAATTTATATGCATCTAATCGCCATATTTAAAGCTTTCCACAATGCAAAAAAAAAATGTGAACCTATTAAATTGTACCTTGACCACATAAACTTTATATCAAGGGAATAGACATAAAAATAAAAAGCTTCACACTTAATGATAAGTCATGCATTTATTAATTGAATGTACATGAATGTGAAATCTTTACACTGAATGAAAAAATAAGTGAAGATGAAAATAAAAGCTCTACACTCAATAAAAACACTTGTATTTCATAAGTGAATTGACATGCATTTAATGGCCTTATTTAAAGGTTTCCACAAGGCAAAAATATACGTACATATTGAATTGAACCTTCATCATAAGAACTTTATGTCAAGGGAATGTACATGAAAATAAAAGCTTTACATTTAAGGATAAGACATGAAACTACTAATTGAATGCACATGGAAATGAAATCCTTACACCGAATGAAAAAACAAGTGAAAATGAAACGAAAAGCTCTATACTCAATAAAAACACATGTATTTCATAGCTGAATTGACATGCATTTAATGGTCCTATTTAAAGGTTTCCACAAGGCAAAAAAAAACGTACCTATTGAATTGAACCTTCACCACAACAACTTTATATCAAGGGAATATACATGAAAATAAAAGCTTTACATTTAATGACAAGACTTGCAACTATTAATTGAATGGAAATGAAAATGAAATCTTTACACTAAGTGGCAAAATAAGTGATGATGAAAATAAAAGATCTACACACAATCAAAGCACATGTATTTCATAAGTGAATTGACATGCATTTATTGACCCTTTTTAAAGATGTCTTCAGTTAAGGATTGCCCATGGTTACCAGCCCTTGGGGCTCAAATCCAGCCATTGATGAACACCATAACTCGATCGCCTCTCTTCATTAACCAGCTTTGTACAAAGTACATTTCTTTGCTCTTGTAGATGACGCAACAATGATTTGTAGATCTCCATTTTTTCGCATATTCTGAGAACCAACATAGGATTTTTTCTCCCTCTAATTGACAACCCGCAACAATTCTCCAAACCGATTCATCTAGGGTTATGTTTACCCCTTTCATGCTTCATACCACAATACCATTTTCCTATCTAGCATTTCCATAAAAGACTTTAAGAAGATCAGGATAGTAGATACCTCGAAGTTGCACAAACTTTTCCAGGCTTTGATAGGCAAACTTCTCTTGGAATTGAAACTCATTATCACGAAAAAAGCCTATGCCAATGTATTTTGGATTTACAACGTTGCGATCTTTCTAGTTCTTTATGAAGTTAGCTTGCTTCTCGTCATCACTGATCCAACCACCGAGTTTAGCAGGGCATGTAACATCCCAACCGAATATTACGAATTTAAATAAATAAAATAAAGATATATACTTAAACTGCATTTAATGAAATATCATTTCCCAAAAACGCGGTAAATTTTAAAACTTTTATTTCACCACAACAGTAACTAAAATCCAAAACGAGTAAATATCCTTTTGTAAATTAAAGTCTGATAATATAAAAGTTTACAGCTGACTTAAAATCATAAAACATAAATCCACGATGAAATATCCCAAGTCTAGCCCCGTTCCAGCTCCAGGCCTCACCAGATCCACCTGTAACATCATCTGCTCACGTATACCGCGTATATGATCATTGCCACACACAAGTAGATAGGGTGAGCTAACAAAATAAACATATATACAATACAAATAGATATATTACACAATCACACCAAAGGAATTTCATCCTTTGATATCACATCACATGGCCCTAACCATGTTAACTGTGTTCTACGTCTTTTAGTGAGTACCTCAAGATGTCTTGCTGCCATACCTATCGGCCACAACCGATAGAGCACGTGCTGGAAATCATGCTACAGATCATACACTGTAACGGCATGTAGAGTTCCCAAATACGAACATAGTTCATAACGTCCCAAGACTACCAAACTCGTCAGCTACTTACTAAGGAGGGCAATCTATCTGAACCCATCCGTACTGGCCACAACTAGCACACTCACACCAGCAACACTAGCCAACCCGAGCCACAACTCAAGAGTTCCTCATGTTCATCCGCCATCTTGAGCCACAACTCAAGGGATTCTATTCTGAGCCACAACTCAAGGGATACGTTCTGAGCCACAACTCAAGGAACCCCAACAAGCCGAACTTTAAGGCACCACTAAAGCGTTGTAGACCACGCACATCAAGACAAGCAACACCTTTGCTTAACGATATTGCTTGGCGCAACACACTAGGCGCTAAGAGCATTAGGCCTCCTAACTGCTTGGCGGGGGACACGTGCCGCCAGGCTCAAAGCGCTTCATCCCTCACTGCCTTACACTTATCGCCGAGTTGGACACTCCCTACCGCTAGGCGCCACGCGTGCAAGCATGCCCTCTGAATCATTGCTATTGCTTGGCAGTTCGCACTCCACTACCAGGCGCCATATCAGTAGTTTGTAGAGATACGAAATCTAGTTTAGGTTCTAGCTTACCTTCTCACACACTCTCTCACAGTTTCACTCACCCAATTTCATTGCCTTGTCTTGTTCCCATTAAGAGTGCCTACAATACTCTATCAGCAACAGAATTACAAATCCAAGAGTTCCCCAATTCTAATTGTTTTAATAGTCATTATGAGTACTACTTCTTCCCAACTCAATCATATACCTTCTATCAATTATACAAATCCCACTTGCCATTTTCATTTAACCATTGCCGATATCAACCCAATTCCCTATGCATCAGATTTGCCTCAAGATATTAATCTCTTCTAAGGTCTAACAAGTTTACTTGGATTCATCCTATTTATTACATATATTTATATAAGCTCTTACTTCCCATGTCACTAGCACGTTTGCCATGAATTCTCTATATTATTTAACTAGTCACACAATCTCCCCATTTACACTTTATTGAATATTACTCCATATTCCCTACGCCTACTGCATTATAAAATCCCTCACTTCATAAAATAGTGAAATTAATTCTCCCTTCTCAATTGTACAAGTTATCACTAGGGCCTATATCTAAAAACTGTCTCCAACCTTGCGCGTATTAAGCACCTAACTTTCCCGGATCACAGAACCATCACAACCCCCCTACAACCATGCTAATATATCTATCTCTGTGATGGCGCCTAGCGGTAAGCCGTGCTGCCAAGCGGTGCGTAAAATTTCTAGGTAACCCACAATTTGCTCCATCTCACGAGAACTCCCAAAATTCACCAGGTTGCCTTCTCTTTCTCCAATTCCACCAGTCCTCACACGAATTTCCCTACAATAAGACTAACGTACAACCCACACTCAAACCTTACCAATTTCCACTAGAATTCCACCCAATTTCTCTCCCAGCAATCAGACTCCAATGCTTTCCAACCCTAACTATACTCGCACTGTTCCATCAAATTTAGCCTTCAATTACGCGAAATTCAAAGAAGTTTGATATTAAATAACCACTTCAAAAATGAAACTAACTCTCCCTTCGAATAAAATCACCCAGAATGCACGAATCGTCAAAATCAAGTTAAAAAGGCTCGCGTCGTTTAGCGGTTCAATCACCACCGCCAGGCCCTTCATCCAGAAAACCCAAAGACTGGGTACAAAGCTATGTGTCGCCTGGCGGCTAGGGATGTGCTGCTAAGCGGTTCCTCTTCAGGAACCCAAAACCAGCACAAAAATTGATGTATCGCCTTGTGGTGATTCCTCATCCACCATGTGGTTTCTAGAAAAATTCTAGAAACCCAGGAAATCAATGGTGAACAGCAAAACACTCATGCAATAACCAGATTATTCATCATGCAATTAATCTAAACATACAATTAACGAGTCTCAAACTAGTCTCTAGATCTCTCTCTTTTTCCTCCTAATTAGCCATTTTCGCAACCCTCCTAGCTGTCCTCTAATGGCTAGGGTTTTCTATGCCCCTTCACCTTCATACTAAACGTAAAATTGGCAAAAAGAAAGCTTAATTTGGTTCTACCAAGATTCAAACCCATAATCATGCCAATGTCAAATCAATGCACAACCATTCATGTTTTGTGATGATTAATATAATTATATAGTTATATCATCATTCAACATGATCATGCATTTTATAAAATTAGTAATAAATTAAATAAAGCAAAAATGGCATATATAGGACTTGAACCCAAGTTCATAGAGAATTTCTTTAATAATGAATATACCATGGTTGACATGTTTGATTTGTAATCCAAAGAAGAAGGTTAATTCTCCCATCATAGACATCTCAAACTCTTGTTGCGTATTTGTAGAGAATTCCTTGCACAAAGAGAGATTAGTGGATCAAAAAATGATATCATCTACATAGATTTGTACAAATAATAGATCTATATTTGATTTCTTAACAAATAATGTGGAGTCAACATTACCTCTATGGAATTCATTCTTAATCAAGAATAGACTAAATCTTTCATACTATGATCTTGGAGCTTGCTTTAAACCATATAGAGCTTTCTTTAGTTTGTCGAAATGATTTGGAAATTCAAAGTCTTGAAATCCTGGGGGTTGTTCCACAAATACTTCTTCCTTGATGTATCCATTCAAAAAAGCACTTTTCACGTCCATTTGAAAGAGTTTAAAGTCCAGCATTGATGCAATGGCTAGAAGAATTCTTATGGCTTCTAACCTGGCCCAAAGTGCATAGGTTTCATCATAGTCAATTCCCTCTTCTTGACTATATCCTTTGGCCACAAGTCTTGTTTTGTTCTTGATGAGTACGTATTTTTGCCCTCATTTAATGTTTAATTCTGGGTATTTAATTGAATTTGTGTGCCTAAAGAGTGATTTAATTGATAATTTTGATAATTAGGTTGTTTGAGCTTGTGTGATAAAAATGTCTTAAAAAGTGATTTTTAGCTGCATAAATTATTTTTGGATATTTTAACGTTTGTTGATGCAGCTGAAGTTAAGTTTTAAGCTCATTTAGAGGTGTGGAAATAAATTGATTAAAGCTTCATGACACCTTAAAGATAAATCAAAGAATAAGAAATTATCAAAAGCACAAAAATTCAGGCCAAGCATTACATGAAGATGGCAAGAAAAGCTTGAAAAAGTGAAGAAGTTTGGCTAAACCAAGAAGAGAGGAAAGAAAAATTGGACCTTGCGGTTTTCTTTATCTTTATGATAGAAGATAATTTGGGAAAATATATCTTTAGATATTTTATTTGATATTTTTAAATAATTATCTTATTTAATTATATCATAAAATATTAAAAGATAATAATTACCAAATCTTTTTAAATATGACAAGATCTTCTTGAATCTTTTTAGTTCCACAACAAACAAATATATCTTGAAGATATTGGATTATTTAGAAGATAATTTAAGGAGATTGCAAAGGGTTGATTTGGAAAATTAATACAAATATTAATTGGTGATAATTTATCATATATCTTTAAGTAATTAATTAATTTAATTATATTAGATATTGATATTATCAACCAATTATATTTGTCAAATAGTCTATATCTCTCCAAGTATTTTTAAATATTTATATTTATCTTTATTTCAAAAGATATTTGAGAGATTTTAGCAACAGAAAAGCCCAGTCCAATTCCTATATAAAGAGACCAAGGGAGAAGTAGAAAACAAGCTCGGGACTTCGGAGTTTTGGAACCCTTAGGGGTGCCTAATTTCGTTTCCTTTCTCTCTCTTTTCTTCTCTCTATTCTTCTTTTTATTTTGTATTCCATGGATTGTTAAACTTCTTGGGTTGATTCCATTGTAATTTCATTATGGATTTTGAGGTTAGAATGAATTAATTTCTTTGTTCTTTTTATTATTGTTGAGGTTTTAATTCATCTATGTCTTTTATCTTTGAATCTCGTAAAAAGTAATGATTTTAAATCTATATGCATGTTGATCATATGAGTTCAAGGGTTTTTAAATTTAATTGAGACTTTACTTTGATTTTATTTAGAAACTTTCATGTGATTAAATGAGTTTTTACCAATAATTGAGACTTTACTTTGGTTAAAGGTATTTACTCTAATGAAAATTAATCGAGACTTTACTTTGATTAATTAAGCTTTTTATTTGGTGAGGAGATAAAAGAATAGACATGATTAGGCATAGTAAAATTTGATTGAGACTGTACTTTGATTGAATTTACTATGGATAATCTAAAAGTTCTCACTTTTAATTGAGACTGTACTTTGGTTAAAAGTGAGAACGCCAACAAATTAATTGAGACTTTACATTGATTAATTTGCAAATCTACAACAATAATTAATTGAGCAATAATCTTTAGATAACCGATGATGAATCTATTTTGAAAAAGCAATGGAATCAATCTATTTTCTTTTCTATTGTTTTTATTTCTTTTTATCTTTTAAATTTTATTTCTATCTTTGTTTATCTGAATCCCCTATATTTTTTATTTTGTTTGACTAACCGCTTTGTATAGTTTTATAAGAACTAATTTGTTAAAAATCAATTCTGTGTTCGTTGGGAGACGACTTTGGGTTACTTTACCCTTACTATTTTGTTGACTACTTTCTTAACAATACTGAAGTTGTTATAGATAAGTAGTATTAATTTGAACGCGTCAACGACAGCGTTATCAAATTTGGCGCCGTTGCCGGGGAACACGGTTAGAATTTTTATCATTTTAGTTCTTATTTTTATTCTTATTCTTTTGATTTTATTTTTATTTTTATTTTTATTTTTTTTATCACTAACATTTTCTTTTCTCAATTTTTTGTACTAACATTTTTTTCTTTAGTTATTTTATTTTATTTTATTTAGTTATTTTTTTTAAGCATAGTTTTTGTTTGAGGAATTTTGTTGGGAAATTTGTGAAACTAGTTGGGAAAAACTTTGGCTAAGGAAAGACAAGGCACTTAAGTTGTCCATTGATACGCACCTCTCTTTCCTGGAAGTCTACTCAACAAGCTTTCAACTTATTTCTTTTCAGAAAACCTCTTTCAAAAATGCAAAATAGTTTTTCATATGAAATTAATCAACCGTGTGATTTTCAAGTGAATTATGATTACTATCCACAGCAACCACGTGATTCATATGATTATCAGCAACAAATTGTCACACCTACTCCTGCACCTGATACAAGTGGGTTAACTTTACGACAATTTAATGATCTATATCCTAGATCATCTTTTTTGGGATATGAGCAACAACCATATTCTAAGTGTCCACCTCAGCAACCATATGTTCCAAATAGTTTTCAGCAACAATATGTACCACCACAGCAATTTGAAGCAACGAATGGACCATCCTACAAAGAAGTTATGATACTAATGGGTGAAGTTATAGAGAAATTAGAGTCCATGGATGAAAGGTTGCGAGTTGATCAACGATGCAGAGATATTGAGCAAGAGTGGTATGAAAATAAGCAAATATTGTCTGATATGTTGAGGGATGCAAGTAAGAACAACTTCATAGAATTACTTGTAACTGTTAATACCACCCCTCAACCCCATCAAAGATTTCCTGAAAATCCAGATTTTAATGCACTTCGTCATGAAATCAAAGATGTGCTTCTGAAGTTGGCCATCAGAGCTGAACAAATGTTTGAAGATTTGAGTCAGCTAATGAATGATGCAGTGAGAAAGGTCACTTTGGAAGATATGATGAATATGATGACTGAAATGATGAAGATGAATCAGACAGATCAAAAAGAGATGATGAATGCCACCACACAAAGCTTGCAGAGTCAGTCTGAAAAATTGATAGCAGAATCACATCACACTGATATATCTACTGATAGATATAATGATGCTCATAGTAATATGTCTACTGATGGACATATCAATTTTGCTAAAGATGTTGCTGATGAAGAAATTAAAGATTCTCACATAAACATATCTACTGATGGATATGTTGACGATGCTCCATGTGAATATAAAGTTGTACCTGTTGATGATGTTATGAGTACAAATGATCATTTTCAAGAGCAAAGTTGTGAGAACAATACAATGGAGGAACCAAGTGCAGTTGAAGAGCCAACAATATTCGAAGATGCAACTGAAGCATCTACTATTGCAACTGACTTGGTTAATGATGAAGCAGTAGAGTCAACAACACCAGGTGAAAATTTTTGCTCAGAAGATGAGATTATGAGGATTACGGATGATCCGCTTAACCATTCGAATGCACCTGATGATGCTCAAGTTGAGTTGAAGCCACACACTCCACACATCAAGTTTATTGATGTGAATGATGCAAATAAGTTTTCAGTGGTTATCTTTGTTGACATGGCTACAGAAAAAGAAAAAAGGTTGCTGCAATAGGTAAACAGGTTAGATTCAAATTCTTTCGAAAGCATTGTTGATAAAAAATTTAAATTGCATGCATATTTGTTTTTTGTTTTTGATTTTAATAAAAAATATAAAAAAATTTCAAAAATATGTTTTTTTGTTTTTAGTTTTCATAAACTTCAAAAAGTAAAAATTAAAAAAATGGTACAAGCTGACTTGTACTTTATAAAATTAAAGAAAATAAATTTTGACATATGGCCAGATTGAGCCAGAAATCAAAAAATTTTCGTTTCCTCCCCAAAATAAGTCCATCAAGGACATTTTTTTTGAAATAAGTGTGGGGGAGACAAACTGTAGGTAGGATTTTCCTTTTTATGTTTTTTGTTTTTTGTTTTTTGTGTTTTTTGTTTTTTGTGTTTTTTGTTTTTTGTGTTTTTTTTCATTTAAAAAAAATTGTGATTTCTTTTTGAGAAAATTGTGAAAGTATTAACTTTTTACTAAGTGAAACTTTTAAACAATATGTCTCATAAGAAATCCACCAAAAATATTTCCCTACTTTCAATAAAACATATTGACATTGGATTTTGGGATTTGATTCAATAATGGGGATGATCATGATTATAGAAAAATAAAAGTCATGTTGGTATGAGTGGACTGTTTCTATGATTTGCTAATTGAGTTGATTTGAGAATTTCTTGATTAAATCTTTTGTGAAAGAATTTGACCTTGTGAGTCTTGAGCCTTAATGTAAAGGATGAACTGCCATATGTCATTCCTATTTTTTTCTTGAGTGACTTGCTCATGTTTGTTTATACTCAAATATTTAGCTTGATTCTTTTGTTTTGCAACTTAGGTGAATATGCATGATTTGATATGACTGAGGCATTTCTTATTTTTAGCTACTTGGCCAAATAAGCCCACATAGATATTAATCCATTGGTATCCCCTTTGAGCTTTAAACCTTTTTTTTCTTGTTTTAAGCCTATTGCATAACCTTGGAAAGAAAAGACCATGTTTTACCTTAGGAAGAAAGAAGAGCTAATGGATTGTGTTCAAGAATGGTTGAGGAATAAAGTGTGTGGGTGAGTACCTCACCCACAAATTAATAAAAATGGAAAAAGGAAAAATTGTTGATGAAAAAGTGTTGAAATAATTGCTTTCTATAAAAAAAAAAGAGAGCAACAAAGCAATAAACGAAAAAGACTTGTTTTTGAAATTATGCTCCATTATTCTTCCTACATTACTATTTCAAAAACCCAAGAGTCTTAAAAATTTTCCTACCTTTGCCTTGGCCCTGTTATAACCTGTGAAAAGTCCTCATGATCTTTGAAAGCATGTTTTCTAAAAGTTTGTGAATATGAGAGTCTTGTTAAGTATTAGGAGTCTTTACTTGCATGGGTATTTTAAGTGAAAACACAAGCCAAAACACTTGAGAGAATTTTTGTGAGAAAATACACATTTAACTTGAGTACTTTCTTTCATAATTGATTGTCTTGTGAATTCAAAAGATTAAGTCATGTGTGAAAAATAGAACCTTTCTGTTTGGATATACATGATAATTTGATCTCTAGAAGATTGATTTGTCTCAAGTAAGATTCATTCCTTTGATCCAGTGTTGATGTGAAATAAAATACCTCAGAAGAAGTTTTAGAATTTCTCAATTTTGCCCAGGAGTGCAAAAGAATAAGTGTGTGGGTATGATGAGTGCGTATTTTTGCCCTCATTTAGTGTTTAATTATGGGTATTTAATTGAATTTGTGTGTTTAAAGATTGATTTAATTGGAATTTCCTATAATTGGGTTTATTGAGTTGAGATACAAAAACATGTTAAAAATAGCTTTATAGTTGCATAAATGTTCGTTGGATATTTTGAGGTGTGTTAGTGCAGCTGCAGCTAAGTTGAGCTCATGGAGGTGTGGAAATATATTGATTAAAGCTTCATGACACCTTAAAGATAAATCCAAGAATAAGAAATTATCAAAAGCACAAAAATTCAAGCCAAGCATTGCTTGAAGACGGCAAGAAAAATTTGAAAAAGTGAAGAAGTTTGGCTAAACCAAGAAGAGAGGAACAAAAAAATTGGACCTTGCGATTTTCTTTATCTTTATGATAGAAGATAATTTGGCAAAAATATATCTTTAGATATTTTATTTGATATTTTTAAATAATTATCTTATTTAATTATATCAAAATATTAAAAGATATTAACTACCAAATCTTTTTAAATATGACAAGATCTTCTGGAATCTTTTTAGATTCACAACAAACAAATATATCTTGAAGATATTGGATTATTTAGAAGATAATTTGAGGAGATTGCAAAGGGTTGATTTGGAAAATTAATTCAAATATTAATTGGTGATAATTTATCATATATCTTTAAGTAATTAATTAATTTAATTATATTAGATATTGATATTATCAACCAACTATATTTGTCAAATAGTATATATCTCTCTAAATATTTTTAAATATTTATATTTATCTTTATTTTAAAAGATATTTGAGAGATTTTAGCAACAGAAAAGCCCAGTCCAATTCCTATATAAAGAGACCAAGGGAGAAGTAAAAAAACAAGCTCGGGACTTCGGAGTTTTGGAACCCTTAGGGGTGCCTAATTTCGTTTCCTTTCTCTCTCTTTTCTTCTCTCTATTCTTCTTTTTATTTTGTATTCCATGGATTGCTAAACTTCTTGGGTTGATTCCATTGTAATTTCATTATGGATTTTGAGGTTAGAATGAATTAATTTCTTTGTTCTTTTTATTATTGTTGAGGTTTTAATTCATCTATGTCTTTTATCTTTGAATCTCGTAAAAAGTAATGATTTTAAATCTATATGCATGTTGATCATATGAGTTCAAGGGTTTTTAAATTTAATTGAGACTTTACTTTGATTTTATTTAGAAACTTTCATGTGATTAAATGAGTTTTTACCAATAATTGAGACTTTACTTTGGTTAAAGGTATTTACTCTAATGAAAATTAATCGAGACTTTACTTTGATTAATTAAGCTTTTTATTTGGTGAGGAGATAAAAGAATAGACATGATTAGGCATAGTAAAATTTGATTGAGACTGTACTTTGATTGAATTTACTATGGATAATCTAAAAGTTCTCACTTTTAATTGAGACTGTACTTTGGTTAAAAGTGAGAACGCCAACAAATTAATTGAGACTTTACATTGATTAATTTGCAAATCTACAACAATAATTAATTGAGCAATAATCTTTAGATAACCGATGATGAATCTATTTTGAAAAAGCAATGGAATCAATCTATTTTCTTTTCTATTGTTTTTATTTCTTTTTATCTTTTAAATTTTATTTCTATCTTTGTTTATCTGAATCCCCTATATTTTTTATTTTGTTTGACTAACCGCTTTGTATAGTTTTATAAGAACTAATTTGTTAAAAATCAATTCTGTGTTCGTTGGGAGACGACTTTGGGTTACTTTACCCTTACTATTTTGTTGACTACTTTCTTAACAATACTGAAGTTGTTATAGATAAGTAGTATTAATTTGAACGCGTCAACGACAGCGTTATCAAATTTGGCGCCGTTGCCGGGGAACACGGTTAGAATTTTTATCATTTTAGTTCTTATTTTTATTCTTATTCTTTTGATTTTATTTTTATTTTTATTTTTATTTTTTTTATCACTAACATTTTCTTTTCTCAATTTTTTGTACTAACATTTTTTTCTTTAGTTATTTTATTTTATTTTATTTAGTTATTTTTTTTAAGCATAGTTTTTGTTTGAGGAATTTTGTTGGGAAATTTGTGAAACTAGTTGGGAAAAACTTTGGCTAAGGAAAGACAAGGCACTTAAGTTGTCCATTGATACGCACCTCTCTTTCCTGGAAGTCTACTCAACAAGCTTTCAACTTATTTCTTTTCAGAAAACCTCTTTCAAAAATGCAAAATAGTTTTTCATATGAAATTAATCAACCGTGTGATTTTCAAGTGAATTATGATTACTATCCACAGCAACCACGTGATTCATATGATTATCAGCAACAAATTGTCACACCTACTCCTGCACCTGATACAAGTGGGTTAACTTTACGACAATTTAATGATCTATATCCTAGATCATCTTTTTTGGGATATGAGCAACAACCATATTCTAAGTGTCCACCTCAGCAACCATATGTTCCAAATAGTTTTCAGCAACAATATGTACCACCACAGCAATTTGAAGCAACGAATGGACCATCCTACAAAGAAGTTATGATACTAATGGGTGAAGTTATAGAGAAATTAGAGTCCATGGATGAAAGGTTGCGAGTTGATCAACGATGCAGAGATATTGAGCAAGAGTGGTATGAAAATAAGCAAATATTGTCTGATATGTTGAGGGATGCAAGTAAGAACAACTTCATAGAATTACTTGTAACTGTTAATACCACCCCTCAACCCCATCAAAGATTTCCTGAAAATCCAGATTTTAATGCACTTCGTCATGAAATCAAAGATGTGCTTCTGAAGTTGGCCATCAGAGCTGAACAAATGTTTGAAGATTTGAGTCAGCTAATGAATGATGCAGTGAGAAAGGTCACTTTGGAAGATATGATGAATATGATGACTGAAATGATGAAGATGAATCAGACAGATCAAAAAGAGATGATGAATGCCGCCACACAAAGCTTGCAGAGTCAGTCTGAAAACCTTCTCTATTCAATACACTTCATTGGAAACCTAAAATTGCATCCAGATTATTTCTTCCTAGAGTAAATATAGTTAGTGTACTCATTAGATATTTGATCCTTTCTAATTGTTTAGGACAATTTTCACAATTAATCACATTTTTCTTGCAATTACAACTTTTATGCTTCTCCATATTTTCTAGATCAGTTTTCAACTCTTCATTTTCTGTTTCCAGTTGTTTTAATTTGTTTTCAAGCCACCTATTTTCACCTATTTTTTAGCCTTATCATGTAACTCATTATACACATCAAGTAGTTCATAAAATCTGCTTTCATAACTTTCATCAATGGATTCAAGACTACTTACACTACTGGCAGAAGATTTTGTATCAACCATCAAACATATATTTGTTTCTTCCTAAGCAATATATGTTTTCTTCACTCTCTTAGACCTGCTTGTAGCTTCACTTTTTTCCTCTAATTTCTTTTTGATATTGAGAATTGGACAATCAGGTTTGATATGACCAAATTTGCCACACTCATAGCATTTTGTATTAGACTTATTTTTGTATTTCCGAAATCTTGAAAAACTTTTTACCATCAAGTTCAACGTCTTAGAATCAGAATTTTCATCCTCTTGGTCTGCCATTTCTTCAACTTTGATGGCTTTGCTTTTGTTGATAGTTTTTGCAGTAACTTTTAAGGTGATGCTTTGCCTTTTCTCTCCTTCCTCTTCCTTTTTTAGTCGTCCAAGTTCCAATTCATGTTCTCTTAGTTTTCCAAAGAGAGTTGACATATTCATTGTGGTGAGATCTCTTGATTATGATATTGTAGTGACTTTAGGCTGCAATGCTCTATTCAAACTTTTCAGAATTTTGATATTCAGTTCTTCCTTTTCAAAAGTCTTTCCCAAGGCTATGAGATGATTCACAATGTGAGTGAATCTTTTTTGCACATCATAGATTATTTCTTCAGCCTTATTCCTAAACATTTCATACTCCTGGATTATTGTGTTCTTTCTAACTCTCTTGACCTCATTCGTGCCTTCATGAGTCACCTCTAACACATCCCAAATTTCTTTGGCGGATTGACAAATTGATACCCTGTAAAATTCTTCCAATGCTAGTGCATATGAGATTATATTTTGGCTTTTACATTATAATGGGCACATTTATTTTCATTAGGGGTCCAAGATAAGAAATCTTTAGGAATAGTTTTTCCTTCCACAATTTTTGTAGGTATAAATGGCCCATTTATAGCATCCCATACACCTTTGTCAACAGATTCTAAAATATTTTCATTCTAATTTTCTAGAAGGGATAGTTATCTCCAGAGAATAAAGGTGGTATATTGATTGATGCCCCTTCAAAAAATGTTTGTGAAATATTGGCCATCTATCAGGATCTAGTCGACTATGTATTCGACTAACCAGCTTTGGTGCCAATTGTTAGTATTGATCCACCACTATTTCATAACCAAGAGGGGCAGGTGAATTGGTTTTGACAATCTTTACCCAATTTTTAGCAATTCGAAACTATTTTTAAAAAACCTTTGCTTGTAAAATCAATTGAAACAATGTGATTGGATGCTTGAGTTTTGGAGCATTTATACCATGTCAAAAATAAAGGAAGGAAGAGATGAAACACATAGAAGAGATTTATATTGGTTCTATTCCTTAGAATATACATCTAGTTTACCCTAGCAAACCACAACTAAAGATACTCTTTCACTATATCTCAAAGAATTACAAGATTTACAAAGACACTTAGCAAATCTAAACTCTAAGACAAGAAAATCATACAAGCAAGGCTATACCACACACTTGCTTCACAAAAAACAACAAGGTTATACCACACACTTGCTTTAAACGGAAAACATCAATACAAAGAGTTTCAAACAATAAAAAAATACAAGAAAACAACCTAGAAATCTGATTGAATACACCTTATTCCAATTCTAAATTTCCTTCATTTTGCCAAGCCAATCTTGATGTATCTTGATGAACTTTTCAAAGGGATCTTCAAAGACTGCTCTAATTGAATGGACATGAAAATGAAATATTTACACTTAATGAAAAGACATATATTTCATAAGTGAATTGACATGCATTTAATGACCCTATTTAAAGGTTTCCACAAGGCAAAAAAAGGTACCTACTGAATTGAACCTTCACCACAACAACTTTATATCAAGGGAATGTAAATGGAAATAAAAGCTTTAAATTTAATGACAAGACATGCAACTATTAATTGAATAGACATGGAAATGAAATCTTTACACTAAATAAAAAACAAGTGAAGATCAAAAGAAAAGCTCTACACCTAATGAAAACACATGTATTTAAGTGAATTGACATCAATTTAGTCGCCATATTTAAAGGTTTCAACAATGGTGCTAGCGAATAAGTACGTTCATATTGAATTGTAAAGTCACCACAATCCATGAAAAGAAAAGTGAAGATGAAAAGTGAAGTTCTACACTCAATGAAATCACATGTATTTCATAAGTGAATTGACATGCATTTAATGACCATTTTTAATGGTTTCCACAATGCATTGTCATGAAAGGAATTGTACCTATTCAATTATACCCTTACCAGAACAACTTTATATCAAAGGAATTGTCATGAAAAAAAAAATCTTCACACTCAATAAAAACACATATATTTCATAAGTGAATTAACAATTAACGACCCTATTTAAAGGTTTCCAAAAGGCAATGCTTTGAATTGAATCTTCACCACAACAACTTTATATCAAGAGAATGTACATGAAAATAAAAGCTTTACATTTAATAACAAGATATGCAACTATTTATAGAATGGAGATGGAAATGAAATCTTTACATTAAATGAAAACACATGTATTTACATGCATTTAATGGCCATATTGAAAGTTTTCTACAGTGGTGCTAGAAAATAAATACGTACCTATTGAGTTGCAAGTCAAAACAACAAATTTATATTAAGCGAATGAACATGCAAAATAAAAGCATAACACTTAATGATAGGACATGCAACTATTAATTGAATGGTCATGGAAATGAAATATTTACACTAAATGAAATGACAATTGAAGATGAAAAGAGAAGTTCTGCACTTAATGAAAACACATTCATTTAATAAAGGAATTGACATGCATTTAATGAACATATTTAAAAGATTCCAAAAGACAAAAAACTTCACACTTGATGATAAGACATGTATTTATTAATTGAATATATATGAATGTTAAATATTTACACTCAATGAAACGACAAGTGAAGATGAAAAGAAAAGTTGTATACTCAATGAAAACACATGCGTTTAATAAGTGAATTGACATGCATTTAATGACCATATTTAAATGTAAAATTGATTATGTAACTTACTACTAAAATTGTTTGATTTACTATTCTTCACATCATTACCACTTGCACAGTAGAAATATGTTTGTATCCATTATATGACAAGTGGCTCTAGCAAACATTGCCAAAAGTATGAAGAAGCCGAGATTGAGAAGCCGAAGAACATTACATGCAAGTTAAACGTCGAGATTGAGAAGTCGAAGAACACTTTGAATGTTACTAGTAATGATAAGAAAGTTGCTCTAAGTCAGTGGGACTTTGTAAAGAAAAAAAAAGATCTCATATTTTTTTCTAAACGCACCTCTTGATAGAGAATCAGGAAGAAGATGTGGCAATAGAAAAACTGGTAAAGAACTAGCTAAGAAGAATTCCAAGGGGCTGGGAAAGTATATCCTCGACCAACATAAAGAAGGCTTTAGCAAGGCACTTTGCCAAGCATCATATCTTTTCAATTTCCCGGTGGATAATGGACGCTTTGACATCGACAAGGACCTCCATAGTTGAGTTCTAATGCCCCTTGATGAAATAGATAGTGTCGAGCCTTCCTTGGTTGCTACCGAAAAGCCTCCAACTCTTGGTGAAGAAAAATGAACACCCAACACTAATATGAAGTTACTTTTTCTTATGATTTTTCTTTTTTGTTTCTATGTTCTTCTAGTAGTTTTGCCATATTTAATGGGCCTCTTGATGTAACTAAATAATACATAAATGAAAGTACATGATTTCATTCATCGATGTTCTTAAATCTTATTTGATATCATCCATACTATATACACCAATAATTGTGGAAGGGATCAACTTAGATGATGAAACTTCATTACCAATTAAAATAAGTAATGGGAGGAATTATCTTAGACCATGAAAATCCCTTGCTTAATTAAAATAAATTATTGGAGGGATTATCTCAAACAATGAAACTTCCTTACCCAACTAGAATAAGTTATGGGAGGGATCATCTCAAACGATGAAACTTTCTTGCCCAATTAAAGTAAGTTATGGGAGGAATCATCTTAGACAATTAAACTTCCTTACCCAATTAAAATAAGTTATGGGAGGGATCGTCATGAATGACGAAACTTCCTTGCCCAACTAAAATAAATTATGTGAGGGGTTATCTCGAATAAGAAAGCCTCCTTACCCAAAATAAAATGAAGTTGTAGATGATATGCGATTTTTAAAAATAGCAAAATTTTAACATGTGAATGAAGCTTCATTTTACTAATTTGATGCCTCATAAAACCTCCTCGAACAAAACCATCCTTAGGGAAAAAGACCGAGGTAGGAAATGGTACATCATTGATAAATAAAATATAGCTAATTGTAACAAAACTTCAAGTAGGGACCATTCCATGTCCTTTAGTATATCTACTTCTGATAAATGCTCAAGTCAGTATGCTCATGTACACACTAATTCAAGTATGCGAAAAGGTCTTCCTCTGTTGGCTGAAAACTTACACTCATTCTTTCGAGCATTGTTTGCCATTATCCAAACTAGATCCCCAAGATGAAATTATCCCGGTCACATATTAGTATTGTATCTTCTATTAATTCTCATCTTAGAAGCTTCTACATAGGGATGATTCCTCGATTTCTACTGGGATTATCGCATCCACTCCATATGTTAGACTATATGGAGTTTCCTTAGTTGTTGTTTGTGGTGTACATCTATAAGCTCACAAAACATCAAAATTTCCTTAATCCATCTTCCCTTTGCTTGTCCTTGCCTTTTCTTAACTCGTTTAAAATTATTTTATTTGCAACGAACACTTGGCCTTTTGTTTGAGGATGCTACACTAAACTCGTAATATGGTTTATCTGTAATTCAACATAGAACTCGACCAACCCTTTATCAACAAACTATATGCTATTATTTGTGATAATGGTATGTGGAACCCCATACTTGCATATTCTCTATTCCCAAATAAGTTTTTGCACTTGTTGAACTGTGATGGTGGCAAGTGATTCTTCCTCGACTCACTTTGTGAAATAATCAATTGCTACCAACAAAAACTTTGCTTATCTCTTTCCTAGACTAAAGAATATGAGTATATCCATACCCCATATGGTGAATGACAAAGGTGGTGTGAAACTATGCAGCTTTTCAAACTTCACATGCACTAAGTTACCATGTTGTTGGCATTTGACACATTTCTTCATTTACTTGTCATAATCTTCCTTCAATATGGGCCAATAATACCTAGCTCGCAACACTCGGGTTGCCATGGTATGAGAACCAAAATGCATTGCATTAAATCATGTATGTAATTTGTCCAAGATGTATTGAGCCTAAGATGTTGTTAAGCATTATAAAAGCATATGAGAAAAGGTACGCCTATACAGATCGTCCCCTATCATAACAAAGTTCTTACTATGAAGGGCTGGTGGTTGCCATGATGACTGGAAAGAGAAAATGACATTAACAAAGCACTTTGCAACAACAAGTTAGTATACATACCAAACAAATCATCGCGGGAACAGGTTGAAAGAAACACCCTAACAAGTTTTCTTAAAGGAAGCCTCTTAGGAAATTGATTAAAGTAGATAGTACGTGAAGATCCTTGGGGGTCATGGACAATCCCAGACAATAATGGTACCAAACAAGGTCCTAAATCCAATAAAAAGGAAATTTAGGTTTATCATTGTTAAAATAAAAATACTTAAGTCTGGCTGGCCTATGACCACCTAGATGAAACCACTTTTTAAATTACTAGGTATATAATTCTAATATGCATGTGCCACTCTAACATCTAGTGTATTTTGTTAGCAGAACGCTCCAAGATCCAGAAACTAGATACCAAATGGTGGAGAAGGTAGCCTTGTCATTAGTTACAACAGCAAGAAGGTTGGGGCCCTACATTCAAAATTACAAGGTCATTGTGAGAATTGATTATCCGATACAAAAGATAATACGGAAACCAGATTTAGTGGGGAGGATGTCTGCCTGGGCCGTAGAACTCTCAAAATTCAACATACGTTTCGAGCTGCACGGACCCATAAAAGCTCAGTGCTTAGTAGATTTTGTAGGAGATCTACAAGGTACACAAGAGGAAGACTAGTGGACACTACATGTAGACGAGTCTTCCAATCCCAAAGGCACAAGAGTCAGTATTGTCCTTGAAGGACCAAACTAGATTGTCATAGAGAAGTCGCTAAACATCGCCTTTAAAACATCTAATAACCAAGTGGAAGATGAAGCCATTTTAGCTAGATTGACACTTGCCAAAGAACTAGGGGGCGCCGGATAATATGTAAAAATGACTTTAAACTCACAATATGACACCTCAAAAACAAATACTTAATAAAGGACCCATTGCTTCTTTAGTACTACCACATGGCATGTAATATAATCAGTACAAGTCTTGATAAAGTGCAGATACAACATGTACTTAGAGGAGAGAATATCATAGCAAACACCCTATCCAAGCTGGCTAGTACAAAAAACAAGGGGAAATGTAAATCCCTGCTCCAACAAACGTTGCCAGCACCCTCGACGAGCAATAGTTGCATAAGAATATAGCAAAATGGTGAAACCTGGATGACGCCATATATACAGTACCTTAAAACCGGAAAGATACTAAACCCAATGGATAAAGGATGGATAAGGAAGGTGGCATGATACACAATAGTTGGAGAGGAACTCTATAAGCGAGGATATAGCCAGCCTCTTTTGAAGTGCATCACTAAAGAACAAGTTGGATACGTAATGCAAGAAGTACTAAGGAATTTATAGCTATCATTTCGGATATCGCATTATAACGACAAGAATTCTGAGAGCTGGATACGTTTCCCCGACTATGGAGGCTGATTGCCATGACTTCGTCAGAAAATGCATACCATGCTAGAAGCATGGAAACCTCACTCATATAAGGCAAGAAAAATTGCATCATATTTATTCTCCGTGCCATTTACAAAATGGGGAATGGACATATTGGGACATTTCGCCCCGGGTAAAGGGCAAGTGAAATTTCTCTTAGTAGGAATCGACTATTTCACAAAGTGGATAGAGACTCAACCCGTGGCAACCATTATAACCAAACAAGTCCAGCAGTTTGTTTGGAAAAACATCATATGCCAGTACATAGTGTCGCACACCATCATAACGGATAACGAGAGGCAGTTCATAGACAAGGAACTCAAAAAAATCTTACACTGGCCTGGGATAAAGCATGTTACTAATTCAGTGGAGGATCCTCAAACTGTTGGGTAGGTTGATGCCAACAAAGTAATCCTCGTTAATCTTAGAAAAAGGCTAGACATATCCAAAGATGGGTTGCCAGAAGAATTGTTAGAAGTAGTATGGGCCTACATATCCACACCGCAATCCGCCACGAACGAGTTGTCATTTAGCTTAGTATACGGTGCAGAAGCCATGATTCTCGTTGAAATCAGAGAACCTTCCCCAAGGCGAATAAATTTCGATGAAAGGCTCAATGACGAAAGCTTACTCATAAGCCTAGACCTAGTAATCGAGTTACGCGAGAAGGCGCAAATAAGGAACATGGTTGCCAAGCAAAGGGTAGCGAGGAAGCACAACTCCAAACTTCAACCGCACACCTTCTAAAAAGGAAATTTAGTATGGAGAATGGCAAGCAACGCGAAAAAGAAAGACGAACAATTTAATCCCATGTACCCTTAGATGTACCCTTTTTCCTGACCCGACATTTTTCCCTAAGGAGGGTTTTGGTCGGGGAGTTTTTAACAAAGCACCCAAACAATCAGAAAAATGAGGGTTTCTTTCAGCAAACTATATTCTCTAAAGTTCCATATCGTCTACTTTGATAGGTGGTCCTGGTCGAACACATACGTTTCTAATTTTTTAAGTTTCCTACCACTTACTTAGATAAGTGGTCCTAACCGAACACACTTGTTTCCAATTTTTTTAGTTCCCTGCCACCTACCTAGATAGGCGGTCTTGGTCGAACATACTTATTTCTTAGTTCTCTGTCGCTTACTTAGATAGGCAGTCCAAATCGAACACATTCAATAATGACTTCTAAATTTCCCGTCGCTTACTAAGATAAACAAATTTTTTTCTTGCCAACACGATTATTGCATATTTTCAAAAAAGTTTATATATCTTAACTACTATGCGAAACATACAACATAAATAATCGAATGAAATATTATAGTGAAATAATAAGCAGCCATCAAAGTACGAAAAACAATCAAGTAATAAAAATACGAAAGCAAAAGCGACTTCTTAAGAATAACAGACACACACACAAGCATGAAGTAAGCAACGATATATTTCAAATTAGTAAAATGAAAAGTGCAAGTATATGTTCACGGTCAATGGAAAGTGCAAATGATTACAAACTTAAGCTCATGAAAGCCAAAACATAATCCAAGTAAAATCATTTAGTAGCAATATCAGCCTCCTTATGTGTTGTCGCCTCTTCCTCAACAATAGGATCCCCACTAACGGCCTTAGGCTCCTCCGCAACTTGATATGAGCTCATTTCTTCTTCATCTAGAAAGCGCAATCGATGACATCCTTGTTGACATCATAGCGAGGATCAACAACATCCACTTCCTTACAAAATAGGGTCGTCTACCTCAAGCCTTTGTTAAAGTCGTTTATGTGGTCTTGGATTATGTACTTCTTCAAGTCTTCCAATTCGCTCTCAATAAGAATAATTTTCTCCGTTAACTCATTATTATTGGCTTCCAGGTCCTTAATCTTTTCTTTCATTTTCTTTTCTGATTCTAGGCACCTAACCTTCTAGGTATCCAGTCTTTTCTTCTCAGCCACCAACTCCTCCCTCTCTTTGTCCCAGGCTGCCTTGTCCTCCTTATACTTGGCCTCCAAAGTCTTCAATTCTTCATGAGCTTGGTCTAGTTTGGCTTTTCCTCCTTCTTAGATTTCTTTTTGCAACAAACTGCCTACTTTTCGTCCTAGGATCAATTGAGTCGTATGACCTATAGCACAAACACAAACTTGGTTATCTTTCTTACTCTAAACAAAACAAAGAAAATAAAAAATGATACCTTCCAAATCAACAAAAGGGTGAACTGATAAATAAACCCTAACTAAACCCTTAGTAGGCAATCTATTATTAAATATCCCGAGGAGTTCTATTATTCATCTATCCTCTGCCAACAACTCCTCCTTCTTCATCCCCTTATAACGTTGAGGGTTATCCGTCCAGCTAAACGAGAATTTAGGACTTCCATCATCATTATAAAATAATGAATGGCCTGACCACTTCACAACAACTTTTAAGAAGTCGTCATTGAAGTGCTTGAATGATTGAGAAAAAGCATCCAATATTCTTATACCTAGCCGGCAAGGACAACCAAGTAACTGGATCCACTTACTGAATCATTATCCTTACTACCTGAACCCGATACAAAAGGAATATCACTAGACATACCTTAATGTAGAAACATGACGGCACAAGAAGAATATATCGGACAAACTCTAGCATAAACAATATAATTCTCTCACAGCAAGCAAATGAGATAATATATGCATACCTCTACTCCCAACTCTTATTTATAGGGTAAACTTTAGCCCCAAAGTTTTCATGCTCAAATACCACAATAATAAAAAGTGAAACGTTCGTCATAATTAAAGTGACCCTTTAACTTCTCTTAACACGACCCTTGACATCCAAAGCCTCATCACCTCCCATGTCTCATCTCTAACATAGCCTTAACGTCGTTTCCACTCCTCAAGGCTGGGGGACAACTATAGGGACATACCAAGAAAAGATGATTTTTTCTTGCAAAAGCCACAACAACAGAACACTTACAGAAAAACTTTGGCATAGAATGCCCCACCGAAGGTTAGGGGACTAATGTACAATAGCAGGTAGATAAGACCTACATGAACTAGTACTCGACCCTAGTCGCTTACCTATAGAACTACTTTGAGTAAATCATTGTTAACTATATGAAAAGACGACGCATACATAGCGGCTAAAGTTACATACAAGTAAAGACTGCATACTCCAAACTTAGGATATAACAATTGAGCTCCAAGAATCAACTCATGAACCTGATGCCTAGGCCTTGATTAGGCCCATGCGAGCCCAATAAAGGCCCAACCCATAAGCAAGGTAAATTGTGGTTAATGTTCTATAAATACAAGTGGACCCCAACAATTAAAAGTATGCAATTCATTAACACTGAAAATTGAGATTTGACTTTGAGAGCTTTTGTTGACTTGATTGTTGGAGTCCTTTCTACAAGTAACCCTCAAATTGTTCTACCCGGCAAGAGGAAGTGAAGACAAGCCGAACAAAGCTCAAGAGTGCCATGGTCATTCCCATAACAAAACCTAACAACAAAGCAACAAGAGGAAGAGGAGGAGGAGGTTAACATACTTGATTTGCACACAATTATGACTTGATCTCGACTAAATATATGTCCTCTCATATAAGTGGGGACTTTATCTATTTATAGCCCTAGGGCATAATAAGGAGTTATTATCTCAGTCATCCTCAACCATTACATTTTCTTCATCCAACGACCAACGTGGTGCGACTCTTCATCTGCCTTATAATATCAAACGTCAAGTTCACTAACAACACATGCCAGAATTTGTCGCTGCCAAAATATGGGGGTTGCTATAACCCTTTTAGACACATGTAAATCATTTGTCATCACGAGGATGCATAACATCTCAGATTAGTGCTACTCTTGTTACATATTGTCAATACCCGATTTCGTCCGGACAGATAAAATGATTTTCAAAAATGAAAAAATAGTAAATGGTAAATAGTAATAAAAAAAGGAGTAAACATAAGTGAATTAAAGAATAAACAAACAAAGATAAAAAAATAATAATAAAATAAAAATTGAAAGAAAAATGAATTGATTAAATTAATTAAAATTAATGAAAACTTTTCCTTTCATCATACCTCATTTTCTATTTTCTTACCACTCATAATATTATTTTGAAAAGCCCAACTCTCATTTGTAACCACATTCTATTTTCTTCTTTTCCTCATTCCTAAAATTCACTTTTATACAAGGCTGCCACGTGTCATTTTTTTTCTCTCTCTCACTCGTGGCACCCACACTCCACTCACATTTTTTCTCTCTCACACACCCATGGGACCCACATTCCATTCATCCCTCACTTCATTCACTTTTTCTATCACCATTCACTCATTCCTTACATCACTAAACCTCAGTGCAACACTCACCTGCACACCCCACGGCCAACAAACTCACGCTGCACACACAACCCATGCCACACACTCTCATAGATATGTTGATTCACTCCGCACACTGACACCCAATTATCCTTGCGAAACTCACACACACTTACTAATCAACACAACAGACACTCAACTTTACCAATCAACACAACAAACACTCACCTCACATACTCATAAGTCACAAAACTTAGGCATATACACTACACTTAAAAGTTAATGTTTCACTTACCCAACTAACTCAACTAACTAACCAACACCATCAATGCACACATTCACTAATAGATACACTTTAACAAACTAGAGAAAACACTCAACCAAGGACTCTCCATTAGGAATCCCTCCAACAGAATATGAATTTGGGGACCATGTAGTGCTTCATTGTAAAATACAACAAATTTGAATATAGAGAGTATTTATCCAGGGAGACTTATTTGTCAACAAATTAGTATCAGATCTTGAGAGCTTGAGTGTTTGAGTGAGTTAGAGAGTTTGATCAAGATGGCCAGCTTAGCTAATAGCATGCCCCTACTAAAGTTATCAAAAGGCGTCAGCTATGATAACTTGAGCCTATAGATGAAGGCTCTCCTTGGTTCCCAAGAAGTTTGGGAGGTGGTTGAAAATTAGCACCAAGAACTAGAGGACATTAGAGAAATGACGATAACCCAGCTTGCTACATTAAAAGCAACACGGGCAAAGGACAAAATGACTTTGTACGTGTTGTACTGAGCTATTGATGACTCTGGCTTTGAGAAGATAGCAAATGTCATGTCTTCAAAAGAAGCATGGGATATTCTGGAGAAGGCATACAAAGGGGATAATCGTGTGAAGCAAGTCTGACTTCAAACTCTCATCGGTGAGCTTGAAAGGATGAGGATGAAGAAAGATGAAAGGGTTGTCGAGTACATCTCCCGAGTTGAACCATAGTGAATCAGCTCGATAGAAATAGAGAGACATTGTCTACCTGCCGAGTGGTGGAGAAAATCTTGAGATCGTTAACCGACGACTTTGAGAATATAGTTTGCACAATAGATGAATCCAAGGACTTGATAGTGCTCTTGGTGGAAGAACTTGCTGGGTAGCTTAAGAAAAAAGATATTAATCAAATTGAAGTTTTTTATAATTTGTTTATAAAGAGAACCACATAATTCTGATTTCTCATTTTTATGAGAATATGTAAAAGTAAGGTCAAACACTTTGTCGGGCCCAAATATAAAATCTAAAAAATGTTTTGTTCATTCATATTAGTATGTTTTGTTTGTTTTTTAAAAAAAAAATTAAAATTACATTAGTTTTGCACACTTAATTAAAGGAACCGTCATAAGACAAACATGTAGGATGTTAAACCTTCTCCACAGGTAATCGACTTTCGGACCAAATCTGGTTTAGCAAATCCTTTTTTAAGTTTTTCATAGTTTCCCAAAAACTATGATAACAACTCCCCTTTATTAAATTTATATTTTAAAATGTTTTTTTATATGTTCGTCGGCCGTTGCAATTTTTTTTCGAGGTTGTCATAAATATAATATCGTGTTGGAAAACCTAAAAGTAGCAGGAAGAAATGAAATCATTTCAACCCTAACGTGTTATGTGCCAAACCAAATCATGTCACATTAAGTTAACAAGGATCATCGCAGCATGCCTCGAGTAGCAATGTTTTAATTAAAAAAATATTCATTTGCTTACATAATTATATATGTACTATGTAAAGTCAAGGTCATCTCGATCATCACCGTTACAGTTACGCGCATTTGATGTTACGATACTACTTTCATTGGCATTCATTGCAAAATCCAAATCTTCCTAAAATTGCATGAAATATACGTAATATAAAGGATCAGTCCAACCATGCAGAGACCTAAATAATGAGGTAGTATATAAAGATGATTTGTCTACAGGTAAAATATATAGATTACTGGGCTACCTAGATCACATCAACTTACTTGAAAGTGTTGAAGTGTTTGCAGAGACATCTAGTTCATTCAGGACTATGTAGGGATATCTCAGATAATGAAGCACAGATATCAGATCTTGTAGAATGACTCTGTTCCTTACGAATATATATATATATAATTTAAAGAAGATCTACATTTCAAAATTAAATATTGTTTACAGAATAATTATTTAGAAGAATAAATCACAACCTATTTTAAAAAGCTGTTTATAGTCTAATTTTATGAAACTTAATCGTAAAATAATATTCTTAAAAGTGGTCTGTATAGAATGACAACACTTAAATAATTATATAGTAAATATAAATACAATAATTAAAAAATCATGGCTAAGTAAATGGAACACCTAATATATCTTGTGTAAAATTATGATCGAAATTATTGTCCAAATCATGTCCAATAATTGTGACTTAAATATTGTATTCTTTTAAAGCTACGGTTTTGAAAAAAAATGTGCGACCACAGAAAAAGAAACCATTATTTCTGAACAATGTTTACGGTCACCTACTTCACAGCCGAGACAATTATTAAGGAACTATTGTATGAAGTTAAGGGCAGGATTATTTAACTTGAACCAATTTTTTTAAGTTGTCTAAAACAATAAAAGAATAAAATGGTGCAGTAGAACATCTCTCAATAGATATATAAATGTGTTTCACCGTAGAAATTAATAAAGCAAGTTAAACTATGGAGAATTTTATTCCAAATAAAGAATAAAGGCTTAAATAGTCATTTGATGTAGTTTTGGTCAAATTGTTTCACTTTGGTTCTACTTTTGAAATTGTTTTTAATTTAGTCTTATCTTTCATTAATTTCATTCAATTAGATCCTTTTTCCTTAACTTCGTCTAATTAGTTAATAGAAGAGTGGCCAACATTGTTCGTTTCAGTGACGTGGAGCACTGTTCAATGATGTGGCCATTATTTTACTGTGCTGGCCTTTTAATTTTCATTAGAGAGTTATAGGGTTTATGCAGTTTTTCCCGAGCTGCTACGTCAGGATTTCTGCTGGCGTGAATGAATGTTACAAATGCGTGGAGGCTGCCATGGTTTCTAATTCAGGCGAGAAGACGCAGCTGCTGGTGATGGAGGTCCGCACGAACAGGTGTGACTTCTGAAGGTCGCGGTGGCTGCAGCGAATGTAGTTTCTCTGGTTCGAATGGTGTGTTCAGGCACGGTGATGATAATGGCAGATCTACGGTGCTTTTTCAGGTGCTAGTAATGTGATAGTGCTCGTTCTAGAGTTGTGATGGTGGATGCGAGAAGGTTTCGCTGCTGCAGGTTAACGGTGGTACTGCCGTGGAGAGTGGCGAAAAGATGCGATGGCTATTGCGTTTTCTGCAAGTGCAAGAATGATGGAAGTCTCGTGGTGGTGATGGTGCAAGTCAATGGTGCGTCAATCCATTGTTGTTGCGTGGTGCTACTTGTGGTGGCTCGAATTCCTTGGCGGCTTGCTCATGGTGGCCGAAGGTTGACGGCCTGATGGTGGTGGGAGAGGAGAAAGATTAGGGTTTCTGTTTGGGAAGGACATGATGATGTGGCAAGCTCTAATTGGTCAGTTTAGTGGATGGAGGATCATTACACGTGTCATCATGTGGTTGGACAGATTTAGAAGGTGAGGATTGCCACATGGCATGATCTGGAGAGTTGAGTTTAAGTGGTAGAAGGGGTGCAACTTAGTAGAAACTAGGGGTGCAAAATAGGTTTTTAGGTGATCCACTTGAAGGAGGAGTGTGTAAATAAAAACTGAGGGTGCATTTAGCTCCTGACTATTTCTTTCCAGAATTTGTTGATTTTGGACTTATTTTGTAACTTTGAATATATCAAATCCACACTTTTAATGACCCAGATTAAACTACAGCTGCATTAACAAACGTTAGAATATCCAATAATATTTTATGCAACTAAAATCAATTTTTACGCCATTTTTACCTTATGTACCCAATAAATCCAATAATCACAAATCCTAATTAAATCAATCATTAAGCACAAAAATTCTAATAAATCCCCAAATTTAAACATTAAATGAGGGCAAAAATTTGAGCTCATCATACCCCTACCTAAATATTCCAACATTAAATCAAACCCTTTTTAATCTTCAAGTGACTTACGTCACTCTTTCAAAGAACTCTTCACATTTTACTTTCTAAATCACTTGAAAATTATGAATTTAAATATTAAATTATTTGAATGCTTCAACTCCTACTCAATTGGCTTTGTTTATTGGTAACATTTAACTTAGGAAACCAACTTATCTCAATTAGGATCGAGCGCTTACCACTAGAGCGAAACTATAGCCATTAGTCAGGGTGCAACTCTTTTTACTTAAAAGTATAATAGCCCAAGCACCATGATTCGATTGTGACCCGACCCACTTGGCCTCAATTACGGGACAATTGATATCACCTACAACAATTTCCTACAAAATTTAAGGTACAAAATATACTATCATAAACTAATTAAGATTTTAGTAACAAATTTCACCTCATATATTACCCAAATAAGTTATCAAAAACTTAATTATATTATATTAACTTATATATATATGTACATATATATATATATATACATATAATAATATATGTTTATATTTTCATAGTATATAAATATAAATATCACTATAATATGTTTAATATTTTCTTAATTGAAATATTATTCCCTAAATCTTATTTTTCATAAAATAATTTAAAATAAAAGAAGTCCTTAACTATTTATAATTGGGTTGATATATTGTAGTGCAATAAACAAACTAACCTATATGAGTGCGGTTAATATGCAATGGATGACAATCATTTGTGCTCGTATTAACACTAATTGAGAAACGGTAATATATACTTGCATTGAAACAGATATTTTGCAACATTGTCTTTCTTCATACTAATTTAAGTTAATGTCTTATTTTGTAAACACTCAAGAATAGTGCACCAATTCTTGAAAAGTCTATAAAGTTTGGTAGGTTAGCTTGTGCAAAATTTATAATTCAAATGTACAGTAATATTTAGGATATTCACTTGTTGTAACAAAAGACATATAGTTGTATTTAGATTGTGAATGATTTTAGGTTTGATAAAATGTATTCTGTTGTTTCTATTCTGGATTGAAAATATACGCAAGTTTAAAATGTGGGAACTAACCAAAATAGAAAATTATTTAAAATACAAAAACCCACATTTGGCCTTAGTTGTAACACTAGCCGAAGCAAAAAACCAACTTCTAGCTTCGGTTTATGTGAAAACCAAAGCCAAAAACCCCATCAAAATTTAAATAAATTATTAATTTTAATGGCGTATGGCTTTGGTTCATTCAATAAATGAAGCCAAATCTCCTACATATGGCCCTAGTTTCCAAAGCCAACCGAAGCCAAAAACCTTCATATTTTAAAATAATTACATAATTTTAGGGCCATATGGCCTCGATTGTCATTTGAATCAAAGAGAATGTGGAGTTTTTGGGGTTTGGAATCGTGACAAAATGGAAAAAATAACCGTAGTCAAAACCCTTTCCCGAACTTGTAATTTAACCTTATTTATATATTTTCATAATTATTATAATTTTTTGGATTTCACAAAAAGTATAATATATTTTTATTTTGAAAATTAAGCCTAGAGCCAATTTAAGTAACCATAATTTTATACCTTCTTACTTCACAAACTCATTACCCTTGAATAATTACATATTAAATAGTAGACTTATCATCCATCTTTTTAAAAGGAGAAATTTTTTTTCCATCTTCCAGATCAAAAACCATTTTCATTCATATGAATGGTTTTCAAATCCCTCTTTCAACAATGCAAACAAAATCATATAAAATTTCATCATTGTTTTTCTCTAGTTGTAAGTCAAGGTTTTCACACCCTGCCACTAGCACAAAACAAAGCTATTATCATTATAGAAATAAGTCTTTTAGCAACCAAAATTAGCGACCGAAATTAACAACTGAAATAACATTAAATCTCATGACTTGATTGTTATTTAATATAATTAAATTTATAGTATTTATAGTAGTTTAAAAAATTGTTTACAAGTTGGTCAAAATATTGTATACATGTAAGTAGGTACAATTATGTACATAAAAGTGGTACAATTATATACATAAAAGTAGTTACTATTTTATTTGTGTTACTGATGTAGCCACAAAAATATAATGGTTGCTAAAAGTTTCTAATTTTCCCAATTGATTTAACTATCGAAAATTATTTTCATTAAAATAAAAAAAGTTATGTATTGGTGATCGAAAAATAAGGGTAGTTGTATTATGACATCTGTGATTGAATTAGTGATCAAATGTTTTTAAAATTTAATAATGTTTTTCAATTTAGCCACCGACAAAAGAACTTGTCTATTTTTTTTCATTTTTGCAACTGAATTAGCTACTAATATTTCAATGGCCAAATTGGTCCTTGTACATACCCGGCTCAACAAATATGCCAAGTGATGCGACCTAATAAGACTCATTTAGCTTTACTAATCTAAAGTGGTTGAAAGATATTCTCAGATATATTTGTTGATACCTAAAGTGATTGAAAGATATTATGAGATGTATGTACTACAAGAAAAACTGAAATTATCAATGAAAAATTACCCATGAAATAAAATTTGTATGTAAATTTTTGTTTTCTACGAAATTTACCAACGAATTAAAAACTAGGTAAAATTGATCTGACTAATCATTACCTACAAATGAATGATTCATGGGAAAATAAATTTATTGGGTAACAATATTTAGCCCATTGGTAGATAACAAAATAAAATAATTAAATTAAAACTCTGATATTACTACGCTAAAGAAAACTTCACTACTCAACGAAATTCATCTTTTGGCCTCTAAGTTCTCCTAAAACCAACACATGGAGCTCCAAAAGCCACCACACCCAGCTCTCCAAAAACCACTACTGAGCTCTCTAAAAATTCGAACTTGCAGGAAATTCAACCACAAGTCTCTCCAACACCGATTTTGGAACCCCAAAAAATGTCTCATTCTCTAAAATATCCAAAAATAGTCTTAAAAACCCTAGTCCAACGTTACGCGAAAGTTTTTTTTAAGCCTACGATTTGAATGAGCTAGGAGTTGATTTGAAGGCAGCCCTCGTTTGTGTGATGATTCTGTGACGTTTGTCGCAAACAAGTTAGGGTTTTTAATTTTCTAGGGTTTTTAGTTTTCTAATTTCAAGCCACTACCACAAACGTTTAGTGTTGGTGCTCTAACGCATTTTGTTAACCAATGCATTTCCTACATAGTTCACTGATTCATCATCCGTATAATGAAACATGGACCCTGATGGCAACTCTAATTCACTCCTCATTTGATTTCCTCTTATCGCTTGTGTGTTGTTATTGTTGTTGTTGTTCTTGTTGGTGGTGAATGTTATTGGCTCTACTTAGCTTTGTGACTTGAAACATATGAAAAAATACACTAGGTGTGTTCTATAGTGGGATGGGATAAAAAGGAAGAGAGTGAGTTTGAAAACATGGGTTTGTGAGGTGGAGGGCAAATTTATTTGACAAATTGAGTAGATAATAAACAAAATAATGTAATTTGTGTGACAAATTTTGTTTTAGCTCTTATTAGCCAGAATGAAGAGAATAAGTAATTTGCTTTTTTTTTATGATTATGTCATTGCTTATCTCAAATTTTAGGCAATACCCTTTATTTTCCAAAACGTTGGCTCTATAGTTATTAGTCACAGTTGAAATAGCTCTGAAAGATAAAAGATAGTACATTATTATTTACTTTTTAAGACTTTAACCCTTTCCCAAACTTCAACTTTCAATTCTAGTAGACATTTACTGCACTATGCCACAGTCTACAATTTAGAAGTCTACGACATAGGGCAATTCCCAGCTTTGAGAACCTTAAACCTTTTAGAAATATGTTATAGAACAAGAAAAGTCTTACAATTATTACCATTGGTATTGTTTTTTTTTTATCCTTAAATATGTTCAACACCGAGCAACATAAGGAGTTGTTATTGAAGATACCAACAAATACAACCAGTTCAACCTTTAATTCCCTTTTATTTGCACCCCAAACTTGGGTTGAGATCTTCTATATTACTAATTACTAATGTAAATGCATCTTTATCTTTCTGATTTCCCATAAAAAAAGGATTTACTATACGACATGACATGGATCTGATTTCATGATTTGAGATATTTTATTAAAGCTTCATGAAAAATTGTGGAATGATTTTCAAACCTGAAAGTTTTTAAGATGCATTTTGAAAGCTTTTACTTGGTTAATGACTATGAAGATTCAAAAAACTGAGTTGTAGAAATAATATCTCATCCTCATGTGATTCCTCATCTTCTGTGGACAAAATCACTACTACACACCATAAGCTTCTTTACATTTGGCAACTTTTATAGAAATCCACACTAAGGAAATTCATCACACTCATTATCGAAGCACAAAGTAAGAACTTTTAAAATGTGTAAAAGGGCATTGAAGAGTGACGTGGTGATCCAAGTGTTATTCTAGTAAATGTGACTACAATAATAGTTTAGTTATAGTGTATTGTAATTGGATCAATCACAATGGATTTTGTTATTAATTTGTCTTCTAAAATGACTAAATGTGTTTGTATTTTTAGACACTTGGGGAGAGAAGTTTGTAAATTTTGACCTTGACTGCGACGTGATCAATGCAAGTGGTATGCTATTGTGTAAGATTATTATTGTTCACTATCTTACTAGCCAATTTTTTTTAAATTAAATATTAGTCATTATAACTATGCCTGAAGTATCCAAGAAGAAATAGTCAATTGTTTTTATTGCCAATATTTCCTAGAAATTGAAATGTCTAAAAGGTATGAAGATGTAGTTAAGTAAAATATTAAAGAGTTAACTCATAATTTAAGTATGAAGTTTTTTTTATCTCCTATATTTATATAAATATGGCCTTTTAAATTAGCATTTATTTAAGTCTAAATAGATAAAATGTAAGTAATAATTTAAATATTATATGTATATACATATAATATATATATATATATATATATATATATATATATATATATATATATATATATATATATATATATATATATATATATATATATAAGGGCAAAGACGTATTTAGATTCAAGACTACAATCAATGAAGTTCCGGTACAAAATAAAAAAGAAATAGTTGATTCTTATAATAATTTTAGTTATTTTGAAATGAATTAATTATATATCTAATTCATGTGGTGCTGGAATATTGATCTAATTGCAAATTAGTTACCTAAAATTTAGGCCAGATTTTAATTATTAAACAAATTACCAATACATTTGTTTGATCATATGAATTATATTTGCGTCATAAAAAGGCTACTAATTTTATTTTACAAGTTAATATGAAAAGCTTATAAACTATTTTGTGATTAATGGAATTTGGGTTTTGGGTTTCTTTGCAGGTTAGCCAAAGCTGAAGGATGGGAAAGAGATTATTATGAAGAAATAGTTCATGAACGAACCAAGGCACCAAATAACTATTTATTTATGAGTATATTGTTCATAAAGTTAGACAAGCTTATTTTTTTGTGAATGCTTCTTCAATTTGTTTTGGATATTGGATTATTTCAATTTGATTTGAAATTTAGATAATGTTTTAGTTTGGTTTGCTTTATGGGTTATGTTATATTAATTTTATTTTTCTTTTGTTTTTCTTGAGAAATTACCCACGGATAATAGTATGTTTGTATTATCCAGAGAAGTTAAGGTGGGAAATTATTCACGAAAGATGGTCTGTATGTATTATTTATGAAATTTGAACGGTGGGAAAATTACCCACAAACGATGGTCTATATGTATTATCCATAGATTGACATTTTTCATGGACCAAAAATTCTTCCAAAATTACAGATGGCACTATTACATACGAATCTCAAGTCATCGGTAGTTCGTGGATAAATTCTAATTACCCATGGATTTTAGTCATTATCTACTGATTTTGGCTGTAAGTAAATTCAATTTTTTTTTTTTGTAAATATTCGTATATTAACATTATATGTGACTAAATCTTGTTAGTTTGATTATGTCATTATATTCCTTAATACCATATATTTACAAAATATTTGGTATATCAAGTAAGATGTCACAATATTGTTTTTGTTATTATTTATTCAAGGTAACTTGTTATTTTATTGATATTGGTTAATATTACATTATTTGTTTTATCCCATGGATCCAAGGCCTAAAAGGCCCTATAAATAAACATAGTATTTCACCAAAAAATACACACTCTCATATACTCATACTCACCCTTATCAAAGATCTTAATTTTCTTACTGACTTGAACGCTAGAGAGTCTTTTACAAGTGGATCTTCCCCTGTGTTCCAATCCTCAAGAGCATACAATAGGATTCTCCAATTCACTCAGATCTTGCCATTTGTCCAAAGATTCACATGTTGGATCCTAGTAAGAACATTTTTGGCACCCACCATGGGGTCCAAGTAAAACATTTTCCTACCTCCACAATTTATATTATCTCTACGTGAGACATCACAATTTAAATCGTCTCACTCATACTACCATAAGTGTTTATGGTAAAAATTTTGCAATTTCCCTAAAGAAAATGTTATCTTGACATTCCTCTTTCCTACATTCCATTATGATATAATAGTTTTTCAATATTGGTGAAGAAATAGTTTATTCCCTTAACTTTGACAACATTTATCTTAAGTGCTATAAGAAAAAGCAAGCTCGGGTAAAACATTATCCTGCGTCCATATTTTATACTATCATCACCTTGCGTAGAGATAGTCTATGACTACTAATGATCATCTCACCTTTGCTATCATAAGTATTTATGATCAAAATTTTGCAATGCATTTAAAGAGCATTATCTTAACACTTTTTGAAAGGGAGATGTAAAAGGAAATTCAACTCCTCCATCTTGAACAAACTTTTAACGCTTGGAACTCGCTTACATGGAAGAATTTCAAAGGTTTCCTAATTATGGGACCCACCTATGAGTTTTATAGTTAGATTTTTATAATTCATAAGTATGTGTGTTAATTTATTAATGCCATTATCATCATTGCTTTAAATGCCACCTCTTGGGAGATGCTCAAAACTCAACGCATTACAACCAAGGTGGGGAAGACATTGACTCTAGCATCACTAGTTCAAGCCATGAACCACAAATTAATTTATCCAGTATTAATGATCACACAGGTAACACTTTGGGTGAGAACTCTAACATCAAGAATAATGTGGAATGGAATGCCAACCCATCATTGTCATTGAAGAGGATGTTCATCGAGCATCTTACCAGAAGTTACCTTTCCATTAATTTAACCAAAAAGTGAGAAACCACAAAATTTGCTCCAATCTAGTTGGTCTTCAGTGTAGGCTCTATCGATGGAGTCTTCACCATGGACAAGCCAAAGCAATTGCACTATTAGAAGCCTGCCACTACGATCACTAAAAGGCAATGGCACTAATAAGCGAGATGCCTTTGGCTCGTGATATAGTGGTGGCCCCTTGTCAAATCTTAACGGGTGGTTGATAGCATACTCATCCAACCCAAATTTCAACAAGAGTTGATAATAGCAAGCTCGGATGGAAAGCCATTCAAGAATCATCTCAAAGACACAAGTTCGAATGAAAAGTCATTCGAGAGTTATCTTAAAGGCACAAATGTAGATGGAAAGTCATTCGAGAACTGTCTCAAAGACACAAGCTCGAATGGAAAGCCATTCGAGAGTTATCTCAAAGGCACAAACTCAGATGGAAAGTCATTCGAGAGCTATGTCAAAAGGCACAAGCTCGGATGAAAAATAATTCAAGAATTATCTCAAAGGCATAATCTCTGATGAAAGCAAGACTCTTGAAAGCCTAATACTCCAACTCGTAGATGAAAGTTCAAAATGATTACCTTACAAATTAGTCTCAACCACGACAACAAAATCTTTGATGCATGAGAATGTTGATAGACCAATACGCACAAGGTACAAGAAGAAACTTATGAGTATAAGTAATATTCTTTAACGGAGTATTGATCTCATGGCTAAGGATGTTTCGTCAAATCAAAAACATGAAATTTGTAGGAAAAAGGACTAAGGAAAACTCTGGCTAGGATAGATAAGGTTCTTAAGTTTGTCCATTGTGACTCACCTCTCTTTCTTGTGAGTCTACTTAGTAAACTTTCAGTAGTATTTATCATAAAAGAAAAATCTTCTATGTATTGCGCAACTAGCAATTTGGGTGGTCTCGCTTACACCATCCTTTAAAGCACAAATCTAAACCAAAATCACCCTCATCCTTACTCACAACAAAAGGAAGTCATCTACTACTAGAGCTTGGCAAGACAACACTTTGTGGAGAACACAACGAAGAAAACCCCCGAGTTGATCTATATCTCATTTATAAAGTCCGAGAAGAAGCCGACATTAGAGAAACAATAGCGAAACAAATACAACACTTAAACAAAATGGCTAGAAACTTGAAAAAAAATGAAAGAAGAAAGATCCCTCTAACAAGAATACTCCAAGAAGTAATTAACGAACTCCCTGAAAGTAGTGAAGTTTTGCACAACCAGTCCAAAAAGATATAATTTTGATCTCCAAAACGTCATGATCAACATAGTAGACCATGGGAGGAGTCTTAGAGGTTGAAGAGAAATCACACTCCCTCTCACCGACATGAAAGAGCAAACTTGGCATTCCAGTGTCCAAGTACAGAAGCGAAAGCAACCCAACTTTCCAATACCTAGAAAGAATTCAGTGAGTACATGAGCAACTCAGCGTTCAAGTACAAGAATAAGAGCAACTCAGTGTTCCAATACCTAGTACATAAAGAATTTAGTGAGTATAAGAACAACTCAGTGTTATAATGCTCGAGTACAACAACTCAATGCGTAAATATTCATACCCATGCTTAAGGAAAGAATTAATCTTCATATTCATACCTTAGCTCTCAATGGGTATGAAATTTTTGTCTTATCCTCATCCTTACCAGGCAACGAGTATACATTTGTATCCCTACTTGTACTCCTATCTACTTTCCTACTGTTTCAATATCAACTAATTGTGTTTTATAAAATAAAAAAAAAAAAATTATTGCAATTCAGAAAGAAAATATAATTGTATAGATTTCAAATTATAGTACCAAATAAAATTTTATGAGAATCAAAATATTTATTAATTTTGCATACATTAACGAAACAAAGTTGATAAAATTTAAAAATATTTTTAAAAATTTATAAAATGTAAATAGATATTCAAGTTTAAAAGTATTTCAAATGTTTGTTTTAGTCTTGTTCTTGAAATTCTAATGAAATCTCTTTTTTAATACACTAATAAAAATTATAGTACACCACTTGAATCAAATTACCAAAAAAATAAAGATTAAACTAATAATGATTGAATTTCAACATAGATCTTTCATCTTTTGAATTTCAATATAGGTTGGAGGGTGATAAACAATATTCATGACAATGACATTAAATTATTATATTATAATAAATGTCTTTTTTATACAATTATAGTGATAGAATTACAATCATGATAATGAGTTAGAGAATAAAAATAATTATATTAAAAATATTAAAATAATATTCTATATGATAAAAATAAACAACAAATAGTATTATAAAAAGTAAAAATAATTAAATGTGAGTCTTAGAAAGAATTTGATACACCATTGAAAAAATCGTATAAAGAAAATAAATGTATAATTTAGGGTATGACAAGATGAAAAATAGCTTATAGATCTAAAAAAAATTTTCAAATATTCAACTAGTTGAACGGTTGAGAGATAATTAAAATTCCTATAGCAAAATAAAAAGAGTTCTTCTAATGAAAAAAATAAATAAGAATAACATAATAAAAAAGATAATTTTTTATATTATCTAGTAGATTAAGGGTTTTTGCTATTGAACACTTAAATTGACAGTTAAACATTTTCATGGGAAAAAAAACAATAAATAAAAATATTAAAAATGAGTAGAAATATTCAAATATGAGACTTAAAAAAATTGAATATATATACATGATTTGAACATAACTACACAAAGGTTCTGAAAAGAGAGAAAAGGTATCTTGAATATTAAATAACCTAATAAACTATGACTATTTTAGTAATTTAAACAGAGATGTGGATAAGAGTCGAAATGGATATTAAGATGCGTATGGGGAAGAATACGGAGTAGATATGTATATACTCATCCACATCCCTATACTCAATTGAAAATATTGGATATATCTAGTCAATACAAGAATTTCTCGTCAAAATAGGGATGTGTTCAAACAATACCCACAGGGACAGGTTTATATGTCGTCCCCTACTCATAACATATGAACAAACTTTCACTTGTTACTATTTATGTATAGCAATTTTAGGGTTTTTCACTAATAATAAGTATTTATGTTTTATTTTGAATGTAGTTTTGATTAACTCGCCTGCATTTAGAGATGGCAAATAAACTCGTCCCCGTGGGTATTGCCCGAACCCGTTCCCGTTTTGACGGGGAATCCCCGCATTGACTGGGTATGGGTATGGGTATGGGGAATCCCCGACTTTTTCAATTGGGTATGGGGATGTGTATGGGGATGCACATATCCCCGCCATAATACCCGTCCCCGCCATATCTGCATCTCCATTTAAATTATTAAAATATTCATAATTAATTAAGTAACTATATATATATATATATACTTTATATTTTTTATTTCTTTTAATTATTTGGTTTGTCATGAAACTCATTCGCATCTCCAATATGTTTTTTTATCTTATCATAACATTTATGTAATTATGTTAATTAAAATTTTTTTATGCCTCACATTTGAATATTTCTATTATTTTTTAATATTTTTATTTATTATATATTTTCCTTTCACATGAGAATGTTTATACTCTCAATTTAAGATAATATAAAAAAAATTATTTACTTATTATTATTAATTTTTGTTTAATTTGAAGAACTCTTTTGTTTCATTAAAATAATTTGTTATTTTTCAATTATTGAGTATATATGTTAATATTTGAAAAGTTTTTTTAGTTCTCTAAGGTATTTTTCATCTTATCATACCTTAATTATACATTTGATTTCCTTTGTGTGATTTCTTTCGATAGTCTCTCAAATTATTTCTAAAACACACATTTGTTAGGTTTTTAATATTTTCATTTATTGTTTATTTTCATCATGTAGAATAATATTTCGATATATTCTATCTAATTATTTTTTATTTCATAACTCATTATTAATCATACTATAATTTTTTCACTTTAAATTATGTTTGAAGTGGTTAAAATTATATATATATATATATATATATATATATATATATATATATATATATATATATATATATAATGATATTTGGGAATAATATATGATAATTCACTACAAGAAAAACATGAAATAATGACTGATTTAGTCAATAACCCATATCAATCACTATTTTTCGTCATTGGTGACAATAGTTGATTTATTGTCTGAATCAGTGATTAAATTAGTGATTAAATCGGTACTTGATTTAGTGACGAATTTAATTACTAATTTATTTGTAATTTAGTAACAAATTTTTTGGGCACTAATGATATTTCTATTTAATTTTAACCACTTCAAACATAATTTAATAATTTGTTCTCTAAGGTATTTTTCATCTTATCATACCTTAATTATACATTTGATTTCCTTTGTGCGATTTCTTTCGATAGTCTCTCAAATTATTTCTAAAACACACATTTGTTAGTTTTTAATATTTTTATTTATTGTTTATTTTCATCATGTAGAATAATATTTCGATATATTCTATCTAATTATTTTTTATTTCATAACTCATTATTAATCATACTGTAATTTTTTCACTTTAAATTATGTTTGAAGTGGTTAAAATTATATATATATATATATATATACATGATATTTAGGAATAATATATGATAATTCACTACAAGAAAAACATGAAATAGTGACTGATTTAGTCATTAACCCATATCAATCACTATTTTTCGTCATTGGTGGTAGTAGTTGATTTATTGTCTGTATCAATGATTAAATTAGTGATCGATTCAATGATTGAATCGGTACTTGATTTAGTGACCAATTTAATTATTAATTTATTTGTAATTTAGTCACAAATTTTTTGGGCACTAATGATATTTCTATTTAATTTTAACCACTTCAAACATAATTTAATAATTTGTTCTCTAAGATATTTTTCATCTTATCATACCTTAATTATACATTTGATTCCTTTGTGCGATTTCTTTCGATAGTCTCTCAAATTATTTCTCAAACACACATTTGTTAGTTTTTTAATATTTGTATTTATTGTTTATTTTCGTCATGTAGAATAATATTTTGATATATTCTATCTAATTTTTTTTATTTGATAACTTATTTTAATCATATTGTAATTTTTTCACTTTAATTGTATAAACAATTTTTATTTACTACAATATACAAATTTAATGTAATTGCTATGAATATATTTTTGTCACTATCCAACATATATTGAAGTTCAAAAGATACAAAATTTATGTCAAAATTTTATTATTGTGTTTATTATTTGTTCTTTGTGTCATTTTGATCAAGTGATGTATTATAACTTTTATTAGTGTATAAAAAAGAGATTTATTAGAATTTAAAAAATTGAACTAAACAAACATTTAAAATATATTTTAATTTGAATATTTGTTTTCCTTTTATATTTTTTTGAAATATTTTTTAATTTTATCAACTAAGTTTCAATAATGTTGCAATTTGCAAATTTAATAAATGTTTTAGTTCTCATGAAATTTTATTTGGTATTCAAATATAACATGTAGACAATATAATTTATTTCAAAGTATTTGATATGGAAGAAACAATCATCCTTCTAATATTGAATATTTGATAATATTATGTTTTCTTTACCGTAATTTTTTTTCTCTTATAAAAATTAATATTGAAGTTGTTAGAACACGTGTACGGGTATGGGTACGAGATTATACCCGTTACCCGGTGGGGATGGGATAAAAGTTTGATACCCGTTGAGTTTGGGTATGGGGATGGGGATGAATTTTTTCTGTGGGAATGGATATTGGATAGCGAAACCCGTCCTCGCCCCGCCCCGTTGTCATCCCTACCTGCATTATATTTATTTCAATTTTCTCTCTCTATAATTACTTTTCATTAACTTCTCTAAATTCTCAATTTTTAACATATAAAATAATATCAACATACTGGAAGCATTATCATTTTAGACTTATTTACTAATAATCTCTTGTTTGCTTGGTTTAAGACAAAAGATTAATAATCATACGATAATTCATGAAAAGTTTAACTATGAAAGAGTTGAAACCAATCTTTATATTGATGTTTTCAATTTTATCGCATATTTTTATAAGTGTTGATTTAGTGAAATTTCGATTTAATTTGTTAGGAGATGACTTGAATTGACTAACACTATCTAAATTCATTATTTTAATATAATATATGCTCTATTCTACTTAATTTGATCATAGAAACTACGATGATCAAATTGAAAAGTTTTAATATCTGGTTGGCTAGTAATGTCTCTAGTATAATGAAAAGTAATAATATCTTTTGGTTTTGTTTTATTATAACAAATTTGTCGTAATTTAACTCAGGAAACCATTACTTTATACAATATAGTAAATGACAATTGTTACAATTATTTGCATAAAACCATCACATTATACTTTATAACGACACAAATTATGACAGTTTTTAAAATCATCATAAATTAAAATTGTGACAGTTAAAATCGTGACATTGTTTTTGTTCTTATTGATAAATAATAACTTGAATTATTTTTCTCCAAATCAAACTTTTCAAAAGTTATGAAAAATATTAATTAGCCTCTAATATTATTAGCAAGCTTTCACCACCGTGTGACTTGTTGTGCCCACCACTAGTTGACGTGACAAATTAGGTGGCGGGTTTTAACGTGAAAGAATAGAGGTTGATAAATCTCATAAAGTAAGGCATTGAGTGAAGATAACAGGTGAAAAGGTGAGCTTATAAAAATAATAAAATAAAGAAATAAAGCAAAGTTTGCCAGTTACCATGATACTTTGGGGGTAGTGGGAATGGAGAAAACAAGGCCAAGTTGCCAACCTTTTCGTTTAGGGTGGGAGCATGTCCCCATCAATCTCCATTACTTTAACCAGAACTTACACGTTAAGAAACTAATTTTAATTTGATGAAACATCTTTGTTCTTTGTTCTGATACATATTCCATTGCTGCATAAGCCACATCAAGGTGCAGAAAATGGCTTTAGTGCCTTTCCAAAAAGTAAAGTTGTTTGCACCGCTTTGTTTTGCTTTGCTTTGCTTTGTTGGGTTTGGAATTTGGACCTCGTCTCATTGGGTGGCTGCTATTCTTTTTTTAGTGCCACCATGCTTTCTTACATTTGTATCCATTGCATGGTGCTTCCCCACTCCCACTTTGTTTTCTCAACCTCATAAACTTTTGCATGCTAAATTATGGCTCCTAATGTTTCTTTCCACCAAATGCTTCATTAATTGGGTGATGATACTTCATATAATACAAAATATATTTGAAAATAATTATATTTTAATTTATATTTTTTAATTTAAAAATATAATATATATTATTATATCATTATAAAGGAGTGTAAAATGAATGTATTTTTAAGAAGAGTGTCAAATAATTTTTTTCCTAATTAATTATTGCTCTATAGTCTCTTGACTTCCCATATTTTCTTATTGGGAAACTTAAGACAAAACATGTGCACCTGACTTTTGTACTTTCTTGGCCTACTTTATTAATCTGCATGCACTATAAATGGGCATGATGAAGAGACTAAAAGTGAAAGTTATTAGATTGATCTAAATCCTTTATAAATTGCTTATTTAACAGTTTAATTTTATCCGTTGATTGGTGGGATTAGATTAAAATTCGTCTTTTTTATTTTTTAACTTATGTTTAATAACTTAATATTAATAAGTCAGGTATGGTAGGTTTTTAATCAATATTTCTTACGTTCAATTTGGTTGGTCAATCGATCGGTCCAATCTTTCTAATTGGACCCATTTATACCATTAGCTATATATGTTTACGAAAAATATTTCACTTCTCGTCTTTGTTTATCCAATTATTTTTCATAAAAGGTACATATTAAAAACAGCATAATTAGTGTTTCCGAAAATTTAACCTTCCTTGGTGTGTACTTGGTTTAAGAGTACCCGAGCCTCCTAATTCATATTTCTATTATGAAAATTTTGGGAATTACTATTGAAACACCGACATTTTGAAATTGCATTCATTCCCATCCATTCATACGAGTATTTTATAACGATATTGAAGCCATTAAATTAATATTATTTATCTATAATAATTTTAGTATTTTTAAAAAAGTAGTAAAAAAAATTAATATGAGTAAAGATAACTCAAAGTTATCTCCCAACATGAAATTAATTTATAATAAATTAGTTTTTATAAAACATATAAAAAGGAATTAGACAAATAACATAACAAGAAAAAGAAAATTTAAAATTTAAATTAAATTAAATTAAATAAAGAATTAAAAAAAATGAAAAAGACTTAAACAATAAAACAAAAATGGATGATTTCATTGCTTTTTTCAAATAGTATTTGTAATATGCTGTCTAACGATTATTATTTAATTTATTCTTGTTCTTCTCAATTAATTTGTTTATATTTTTACAATTAATAAAAATAATTTTTCATTTAAAAGTAAAAACTTTTGAGATTAATCATAATAAATTTAATCAAAATAACTTTTCAATCAAACATTATTTTTTATTTATTCTTTTATTTTTTATACAACTAAAAAACTAATTAATCAAAATAACTTCTTCATTAATTCTAACTGTATTCACTTTAATCAAAGTAATTTCTCAACTATTTAAAAAAAAAACGTTCAATCACATGAAAGTTTTTAACCTTAACAAAATTAAGTTTTCAATTAAAATTAAAAACCCTTTGAATCATATGATTGTTATGCTATGTATATTTAACACCATGTTCACTTTGCTAATGTAAAAATCATTATTTTAACTTGATTAAGATATAAAAGACATAAATAAAAATAAATCTCAACAGAAATCAAAAGAACAAACAATTTCATTCATTAACCTTAGAATCTCATTAATAAATTACAACAAAATCAACCCAGATGATTAACCAAGAAGTCCTATAGTGAATTCCCCTAAGTCTCTTTATATCGAAATGGACTATATATGTCTTTTTTCTACCTTTTCTAATGTTGAAATCTTCTTTCTGTTAATGTAATATCCTTAAAATATATTTTAAATAAATCCAATATCTCCATAATTTATTTGAGTGTTATAGAGTTTAAAAAAGGCTTTAAGGAAGATTTGCCATATTTAAAAGGATTTGATAGTTTATGTATTTTGATATTTATGGGTATAACTAAATAAGATAAATATTTAAAAATGTCAAAACCAATATCTAAAGATATATTTGTCTCAAATTAACTTTTATCATAAAGATTATTGCATCATCAATGTCAAAGGTGGAGCATATAAGGGGCAAGGGAGGGTCATAGTCCCCCCAAACTTTTTGAATTTTTTTTAAATTATATGTATTGTAATTTTTTTTAAAATTAAAATGTATTTTAAATTATATATATCTTTTAAAATTAGGTAGTAGTATATTGAAAATTAATGGAAATTAAATTAGTTATATTTTTATTATTTTTATTAAATACAATATTTAATGTTAATAAATAATAAAAGGTAACTCTCTCTTGTCTCATTTAATAGTAAAATATTTGTTTAATATTTAACACTATTTTCTATCTCATGACTCTTTTGTATATTCATTTTTTATGAATATAGAAGAAAAAGTAATGTATTATGTGCTTTATCATAACTGATTTTTAATTGTGACTTCATTATCATAAGTTTTTTAGTAATTATGTCTCTTGATTTTTTAATACATTATGATAAATTATTTTTACTCTTAACCTTCTTTTTTAAATAGGTAGATTGATGAAAAACAAAAGAATAAATTCATATTTTAAAAGTGACAAAAGAGAAACTATCGATGAAGATGAAAACAGAAAAATATGGTTGTTCATCGCATAACAATATGAAAGCTTTTGAAAACTTTTGAATCAATCTATGAACATTAATAAAATGGAAGATGAATATTTTGCAGATAATAAGGTTTTTACATTGAAAATAAAAAATAGCTGAAAAATTTAGTTATGATTCAACTATTAATGAGCTCAATAATATTAAAAAAATGATAAGCAATCTTTTAAATATATGTAATTTCTTTTATAGTTATAGCTATATTAAATTATGTATTTATTTTTATTGAAGTAGTGTTAGTAATTAAATATATAAATTTTGAGTATATTCTTTTGACTCTTCCAAAAATTTTGATCAAGATCCGCCCACCACTGATTAAAGTTATTTCAATTGAAAAAGATAGAGAAAATTGCATAAGCAATTTTTTATTGGCTTTCCTCCATTTCTCGCTAAGCCATGTGTTGTCTTGCTAAGCCAATTTTTTTTCACCTGGCGTTAGGCACATGTTATTAGTGTAAATCACTCACTCACAAACTAGCAAGCTCGTTGGGCACACATCTTGTGGCACTAGGCACCATAAATTTTTAAAGAACTCTTCTTTCTTCAATTTTTCATACTCTCTTTGCCATCTTCATGTGGTACTTGGCTTGACTGCTTGCATTGATTGTCTAGTATTTTTGCTTATTAGTGAAGGTATCATAAGGTTTTAACCAATTTGTATCTCACATCCATGAGCTTGTCTTAGATACAGCTGCACTAACACACCTCATATAATATCCAAAGAATATGTATACAACTAAAAAGTTGTTTTTTAACATGTGTTTAAATTACAAGCTCAATAAACCTAAATATAATGAATCCTAATTAAAACAATCTTTTAAGCACAAAAAATCAATTAAGAAGCCAAGTTGAAAGGTTAAATAAGGGCATAAAATTGCACTCATCAGAGCCCCACACTTATTCTTTTGCACTCTTGGGCAAAGCTTAGTAATTTCAAAACTCAATTATAAGTCAATTTAATATCAACATTAAACCAAAGGAAAAGAACTTCACTAGAAACAAATCAACTTCCTAAAAATATCAAAGTTGCCATGAATCATGTAATGGAAAAACTTTATTTTAAACATGAGTTAATATTTTAAATTTACAAGGAAATGAAATATGAAAGAGACCACTAAGTTAAAATGCATTTTTTTACCGATGTGCTCTTAAGTGTCAAAGAGTCTTCTAGAGGTAAAACTTTACTAAGTACTTAAATGTCCTCATTTAGAACTCTTCGTAGTCTATAGCTTCACCCAAAATTTTTTTTCTTTTTCAACAACTCATCTAGAATTTTTCTATCTTTTTGTAAGAACATTTGATGTCTACTATGAGATTCGAGTAATATTTATCTCAAGTCATTAGTTCTTACTATAAGTCAAGTTACCATCTCTTCTTCATCCACTAATGAGATAGATCCTTCTTCCATAATCAATGGTCTCATAACAATGTGAAAAAATTGATGAAAATGAAGAACGAAGAAACCATGAATGTGAAACTAGTAACTAGGCAACAAAAGCGTACATATTTACCACCACTATTGTCAATGTATTATTTGGACCCCACTTGGCTATATTAATTAAGAACTCTTCCTACTTACTATTTTTTCACATGTAAATAACCCTTTGCACCAATGGTTAAAATTCCCCCTTCAACATTTTGAGATGGGTTATGTTTCTATTTTGTATACTTATCCCCCACATAGCACAACAAGTTTACTTGCTAATTATATCTACTTTGTTTCTTGAAGGAACAACATTTCATCTCTTCCCCTCCTCACAATTTCTCTTAAATATCTTTTACCTTACTCCCTAATCCCCTTCCATTCAATGATACAATCTTCATTTGGCACTTATTCTCTTATCCTCCTCATTATAATTTTCTCATGTTGAAATCCCTTCATTTCTTCTAATTTCCTTGATATGAATTCCTATCTCTTTGCCCAAATTCCATATGCTAGTTACTTTTATAGGTTTGTTCCTTAATAATTGCAATATATTGCAATTATTAATATCAATATCAGGTATGGAATTAATAAGACTACCAACCTCATATGACATCTATGTTTAGTTTTGTTATCAATCACTTGATCTTGTCGTTGTACTCATCTATGCCCCTTTCTAGTTTCTCCAACCCACACAATCCCCTTACTTTTTTCTGTTTTTTCAGAGTACGCTTGTCTTTAAGCATCCGATGTTCCTTCATCACTTGATAACTTGTCATTTTGTCTTATGTGTTACCATCAACATTCTTCTCCTTCCGTTGCGCTTTCTCTCCATGGTTGTTGTTCTTCTCCTTCATTTGTGATTTGCCTTTACTCACTATCATAGAATAGGCTTTTCACGTCATATATGTTTGACTTTTCACACTAGGTAACACTTTGACAAAGAAACGGGTGGCATACATTTACTCAAACTTAAGCCCCAACATAAAAGCTTCATATTTACATAAAACTTCAATGAATCTGATGTAAATAACTGGGATATTAGAGCAAAAGAGTGAAAAATTTACGTTGGACCATACATTGCCCAATGTAATTTTACATCAAGCCTAGTCATGTCTAATGTAACTTTATGATGGTCAGTGCATGGTCCAATGTAAATTTTACACATGTTTTATAAAAATGCATTTGGTTTTAGCTTAAACCAAAACTTGAAATACAAAAGTTTTCCAAATACAATATAACTTTTAACAAAATTTAAATGAAGAGGTCTAATATTACCTAAAAAAAGGCTAACAAACAAAATAACCTGAACTAGTTTATATAAGCTAGGAGCAAGGTTGCTCATTGTTCTCGTATTTGGTTGATGTTCTGTTGTGATAAAGCAGATTGATCATTGAAAACCTAAAACATTTCACTTACATTAGTATGTAGTAATCATAAATGTAATAAACACTTCAATAACACTCGTCCAAATGATGGCTCTCGTCTAGTATATGATGTACTAGCCACATTCGAACGAATTAGCTTGCCTATTACACTTGATGATTACACTTTTACTAACATTTAAAACATATAACCATAGCTTTCTTGAAGGGTATTTGAGACTAAAGATATTCTTTCAATTGAAATGTGCCTAATTGGTATTATCTAAGCTTCAACTAAAATTAATGGTAAGAATAAGTTGTTAAGCCTTGATAAACGCTTGCCAATCCAATCAGACGAGTCTCACTAGAGGTTTTGGTTTATTGAACTTCATTATATGGTCATCTATGTGGTGATTTCTTTTTTATGATTAATGACTTTTTATGTTTGAATGCACACATGTTATCTAAATTTGTTGAGAGATGACTTTGGGTTGACTAACCCCATCCATGCTTAATTTATATTGACTTCTTATGCAATATACATTTTTCGACTTCATATTGGATGACCTATCACTACATTAGATGTCTGCTCTTTAATTTGATTATGGAAACCACAAGAATCAACACTAAAATGACGAATAAGTGAAGCAAATTAATTGATACAACTATTACATAAAATAATTATATGTATTAAAATATGTATAACCTTGTTCTACCTTTTCCACTTATTATTCTATGTATTAAAGTGTATAAATTAAAGTGACCTTGTTCTACCCCTTCCACTTAAAACATTTGGGTCAGTCACAACTCTAATTAAAGTAAAAGCATATTTTAGCAATGAGTGTCTTATAGTTGTGAAATGTAATGAAAAATGTAAAATTTAGCCTTGTAACAATCTCTTAATTTTGTGGCTAGTTTATTTGCGAAGTGAACAAAACGACACTAATATGTAATCCCTTAGTAAGTTGCCAATGAGGCCTACAATGAATGACAAATAATTAGTTGAATAATTGTCATAATAAAAAAAAATCACATAATCATTAAAATTAATCATTCAATGTATAAAGTAGAGTAAATATTTCTTTGTGAGTCACCTATCCATGTTTGCTATTGTTAGATTTGCACCTTAGTTTTGCCATATTTCTACATGGACTGAGGATCAATCAATCCATACACTTGAAGATTTGCCTTGGTCCAAAATCAATTTGTCTATGTACCTAATACAATGAATTATAAGTTAAATGTAATATCTAAAATATGGTAAATATACTTAAGATACAGTGTCCAATGAATCAAGTAAGGAAATGTATAGTGGGACATCATTAGTACTGATTCTAAAGACTCTAAAGTCTCACCGTAATTATGTGAGTTTCCTCTTAACCTAGGTAATATGGTTAGAAGCTCTGATATGGGATTATTATCCGCTTTTATCATGTCATCATTATCAACAGGTTGTGCCTGTATTGAGACTATAATGACCAAATATCTAGGTCAAGCGAAAAATATGCCTAAAGCCGAGCCCACTAATTGAACCTCTGTATTATGCAAAGGCACCCAAAAAGTAGCACATTAAGCTTCATCAACCACAAGTTTTGCCTCATTAGACTGTATAAGAACATAATGGATGGTTAACCTTCCATCTATTTGTGATGAAGGCATGACCATCACATCTAGCACCATGGAAGCCATCCCAAGGAGAGTTACAAGAAGCATGACAAAAGGGGTGGCTTTTCCATCTCTATCTTTATTTAGTATTGCTTTAGTTTGATTTCCATGAAGTTGACTTCGTTGATTGTTCTTAGTTGACTTGTTGATCTAGATCTTAGGTTAACTTGTTGACTTAAGATTAACTTAACTTAAGTCAACATGTTAATCCAATTTTACTTGTTTTGTAGGTCATTTAATTTCCCTAAAGGAGGTGGCGCATATGTGGCGTTTTTTAGAGCACATGTGGAAGAGAGAGAATGTGCAAAGCATTCTAGAAACATCTAGAATGAGGGACCATATGTCTTAGCCAACAATCCATCTAGAAGCATCTAGAGAATGATCCCGCCTTGCCTTGGCTGAGAAGGCTTTCTAGAAGGCTTCCATGTACATCATTTTGTCTTACCTTCTAGATCGTAGGATTTGTTATTTGCGTTGTAACCCTTTTAAGACTTATGTGTTTTTGCTCAAAGATCCCTAGACACTTCTATATAAGGTGTCCTTTAACACTTGTAAAAGGGTTTATCATTTTAGGAAATTATAGACACCCTTGTGTTCAACCTTGTGAGAGTTTCCTCCTTTGGGAGTGAATACTTTTAAGCCTTATCTCGAACCTAGAATCAAGTGGTGGCACCTTCCACTCATCTTCAAGGTCCCATGGCTTCTAGCCTAACCTTTTACTAGCGTGCTTCTCACACTTGTCCATTTCCTTGCCTTTCCATTTTATATGCTTTATTTCTTTCATTTTGTCTCGACTTCTATGTTTAATTCGCTATTTACTTTTGTTTTATGATTCAATCCATTTCTCTTCTTCTCTAAGCCATGTGAAATGCAACTTCATATCTAGATAAGTTGCTATCTTAATGTCTAGTGGAAATTTTCACTAGGCTTTCTTAATCCACTCGCACCATATTCATAAATCCTAAAAGGAATCAAGATAATCCTAAATAATTTGGTATCTAGAGCTTATGTTTTCTTTGAATATGGTGTTTTATGTGCTAACCATTGATTATGAGTTTTGATTTGTCTTTGGGAGACCTCTCGCCCTTATGGTGATGTTCAACTTGGTGGGTATAATTTTTCACTTCATTTGAGGTTTAAGTATCAAAAACTCCTTTTCTTGCCTATATGATGTTTGGCCGAGAACTTTGCATGAATGTTACCATGCCAACATTTTCTTCCAAATGTCTTTCTTTGTCTTGAGCTTTTCTTTGAGCATTTTATCATATGCCTATTTGAAGTTTTCCTTTCATTGCTTTCAGGTACTTGAATATGGCATGAACTATATGTCTTGTTTGATGTATGGTACATGAAAATGAGTTTGGCCTAAAAACTTGAGAAACTAACTGTCCAAGCCACATAAAAACACTTTCTAACCATCTTATGAAACTAGACTTTCAAAGATGAAAATTTTTGCACCAAGTTAAAGAATGGAACTAATTCAATAATTTTTTTATGACAAAATATAATTTGGGGTAAATATATCTTTAGATATTTTATTTATTATTTTTAATAATCATCTTATTTAATTATATTAGTAAATATCCATAAATCATATTTACCAAATCTTTTTGAATCTGGCAAGATCTTTTTAAATTTTTTTAAGTCTCCAACAATCAAATATATCTTGAAGATATTGGATTATTTAAAAGTAATTAGAGGATATTAATAGAGATTAAAACAACAGAAAAGCCCAAAACAAAGCATAATCCAATTTCTATATAAAGAGACTTACGAAAACACATTAAGAGAGCTTAAGGGGGGGCTCATTTTTTCCTCTCTCTCATCTTTCACGTTTTCCACCCTCTCTTTTTCTATTTTTTTGTTATTTTTAGGTTCCATGGATTGTTAAGCCTTTGGGGATGATTTTGTTGTATTTTCTTAACTAGATTCTAAGGTTATATGAATAAATTTGCTTGTTATTTTGATTCTTGTTGTGATTTATATTTATCCATGTCTTTTGTCTCTTAATCAAGTAAAAGTAATGATTTTTATATAATAGCAAGTGAGAACAATGTTAAATCTAGATATCATAACAATCATATGAGAGTGCAAGGGTTTTTAATTTTAATTGAGAAATTACTTTGACTAAAGTTAGAAACTTTCATATGATTGAATGAGATTTTACCAATAACTGAAAAGTTACTTTGATTAAAGGTGAAATTTTTAATTATATGTAATCAAGAAGTTACTTTAGTTAATTAGCTTACTAGATATAAGAGGTAAAAAAATAGACATGATTAGGCATAGTAATATTTAATTAAGTTACTTTGGTTAAATTTGCTATGATTAATCTAAAAGGTTCTTGCTTTTGATTGAGAAGTTACTTTGGTTAAAAGTGAGGACGCCAACAATTAATTGAGAAGTTACATTGATTAATTTGAAATCTTAGGCAATAAATCAATAACAATAATCCTTAGAAAATCAATGATGAAATCCTATTTCTAAGAAGCAACATAATCTACCTATTTTCTTTATTATTGTTTTTATCTTCTTTTTTTCTAATTTTATTTCCTTCTTTCATTCATTACTTGCTTATCTAAATCTTATTTATTTTGTTTACCTTTATCTTTTTGTATTATTTTTATTGTATTTGACTATCCCTTTTAGTGTATAGATTTAATAACAACTAATTTTCTAGGAATCAATTTCGTGTTCATTGGGAAATGATTTAGGATTGACTTTACCCTTTATATTTGTTTGGCTACTATCTTACTAATACTGAAGTTGTTATAGTTTAGTAGTATTAATTTGATCGTGTTAACAACAACGTTATTAAATTTACCCAAGAGGCTTGGACTTTACAAGATGGGATAAGAGATCTAAGAATCCAAGACTTGCATGGGCAAGTCAAGGACGTAAAAGAGAGGAAGGTTGGGTAATACCAAAGGTTTTCAAATAAAGGAAGAAATGTGGTCACCTTTAAGGATGTGGATTGCGTATAACTTCACTTAATTAAGGATAGATTCCCATCTCAAAGGAATTCCAAGCTCCACCCTAGAGGGGATGACCCTTTCTAAGTTGTGAGGAGAATAAAATATAATGTACGTGAGTTAGATTTACCCCTTAGCTACAACAGAAATCATACTTTTAATATGTGTAATCCTTCTCCTTTTGATATAGGTTTTTCAAATTCGTCAACAAATTCTCTCCAAGAAGGGGAGAGTAATGAGTCCATGACTCTTCATGAGAGCATATTAGAGCTTCCTAAAAGGATTACTAGAAGCATGGTAGCATCTGCTGGTTTGCCAGAGGTGTTAAAGGTCAGGTTGGGGGTTCGATTCCCACTGGCAACAACCCACCCAGTATGAATGGACGGAGAAGGGTGATGGGTTGGGGTGCATTGGGCTGTAGTAACCTGACAGCCTCTAGGGCCCAAGGAGGGGTAGCCAGGGATGTTACAAAAAAGTGATGTAACATCCCGTCAGGATATTACGGATTTATAAGTTAAAGAAATAAATAAAAACAGCGCATTTAATAATACCTCATTTTCCCAAAACGCGGAAAATTTATAACTTTATTAAATGAGCGGATAAAGTTTATAACATCCATTACAAAACCAAAATCGCAATATTATCAAGTCACCCATTAGGGTTTACAAATGTTTTCAAAAACAAAAGATAAACATAAGAGTTCCCCAAGTCGAACCCCTCTCCGCGATTAAGCTGCACCAGAGCCACCTGCATCATCAACATCTTCTTTCGTGTACCGCGTACACGATCATCGCCACACACACGCAGATAGGGTGAGCTTAGCAGATAAATCATATATATACAATGCTATAAACATATATATCAAATATGCATACATATCACAGTACTTAACTTAACTTCCCATATTGCCCTATATTTTTATTCCTGCAATCCGACCCCGAATCAGTTTATTCGTGTTCTACATCGTCTAAGGATTACTTCAAGGTGACTTGCTGCCATACCTATCGGCCACAACCGATAGAGCACGTGCGGGAAAAAACATGCCACGGTCCATACACCGCAACGCCAGGTAGAGTTCCCATATACGAACATAGTTCGTATCGTCCCAAGACTACCAAACTCGTCAGCCAACAACTGAGGAGGGTAATCTATCTGGACCCATCCGTACTGGCCACAACCAGCACACTCACACCGGCAACACTCGCCAACCCGAGCCACAACTCAAGGGTTCCTCGTGTTCATCCGCCACCCCGAGCCATAACTCAAGAGATGTTATTCTGAGCCACAACTCAAGGAATACCACGTGCTTAACCCCTATCCCGAGCCACAACTCAAGGGATACGTTCCGAGCCACAACTCAAGGAACACCAGCAATCCCACCCTTAAAGCATCACTAGACGCACTGTAGATCACAAATATCATAATCCAAACTCAAAGCTGCAGTAGCATAAATCGCCTGGCGGGGGACACGTGCCGCTAGACACTGCCAGCTTTCGGACCGCCTGGCAGGGGACACGTACCGCCAGGCGCCAAGCGCCTCCAAAAGAATTACAAAGTCTGCAACAACCGCCTGGCGGAAACGTTCACATCGCCAGGCGGATGCGACCCCATATTGCTTCTGTTCGTTCTCTATCGCTTGGCGGGACTTCCCTCACCGCCAGGCACCACCTGCATCAGACCTCACTGTTGCCTCGATATCGCCTGGCGGCCTAACCCCAACCGCCAGGCGCTGTATCAGTTGCACCACTGGTTATTGTACTGTTCTGAATTAAGTCACAGGAATTCCTAACTAGACCACATTAGTCTCTCAACCAAGTTTAATAGTTAGAGCTTCAGTGTATCACACATCCACCACGCTCACATCTGTTAACATTTTTGATTTACCTACAAGATACACTTCCCGTTCCTATCAAGGTCCTCCTATTTAAGGGTACTACGCTGCTTTGCGTTCCAAGACAGATCCCACTGAGTTCAATCTTACCCTCTCATACACATTCTCTACCTTCAGATTCCAGCTAATGTTACACTACTTTAGTACATCACTCCTCGAGTGAATGTCTCCCTAACCAAATTTTCCACTCCCATCCATGTAACATATCACCGTATGTATTGATAGAATAAACAGATTTATCTCATGTTAACCTTCCTCACTTATCAATTTCACAATTCGCTCATTACCATTACCGAGTTCATCTCTAGCTTTCCACTCTTAACCACCCAATACCTGTTAACAAATCCTGCCACCTCAACCCATTCCTCTCGCTGCTAAAATTCTCATTTCCCATCCTTAACCCTCCTAATTTCATTCACTCTTCAACTTGACTTCAAGCTCCTCCCCACTTCCTCACTGTCCCACGCAAACACCCCAGAACAGCACTGCCACGAAGGCGCCTGGCGGCAAAGCCCGTGCCGCCAGGCGGCACGTAGATTTCTGGGTAATTTCCCAGTTTTACAACCCCTGCAAATATGATTCTCATACTATATGGATGCCCCCTTTCCTTCCTAACCTCTCCAAGAACCTAATACGAGTGCCATCAGCCCACGCTTAGTCTAATTCCAACAGAGTAGTTTTATTATAATAAGCTTTGTCCAGTTTATTGCTACCAATCCGCCAATTCCCAAACCCTACAACTCAATTTCACTGTTCCATCGGATTAACCTTTCATTACGATCAAAATCAGTCGAAAACAATTTAGAACTTCCAGTAACCACTATCCCGTTGTTTTTCCCCGATCATCTCAACCCAACAACACCCAAAATCACCAGAAATCGAGCCCAACAGACTCGCATTGCCTGGCGGAAATTCATCATCGCCAGGCAGTTCATCAGCGAAACCCAAAAAATGTAAAACTTCACGCAGCACCTGGCGGCCGGGAGCGTGCCGCCAGGCGGTTCCTCGTCCAGGAACCCAGATCACATATAATTACATGCTCCGCCTGGCGGTTATGAACAGTCTGCCAGGCGGTTTCTGGAAATTTCCCAGAAAACACAAAAATTCAACCAAAAACGAACAATAATCATAATTATACATATATCCATCAATTCAAATGCACTTATAAAAATTCTAACGTATAAAAGCTCCCCTAACCTGGAATTCCTTCGCTTAAATTGAATTGTTTGAGATACTCCAATGATCACTACGTATCCCCCTTCTTGATGTGGTCACTCAAACCTCACCAGAACCTCACTCAAACCTCACCAATCTCTCTGATTTTCGTGCTCTAATTCAGGTTGCTATTCCAGCTTGCCAAAACCTTCCATTTGGCCACTTTTTTACCCTTTTAAACTTGGCTTTTAGTAGAGTTTAATTACCCAAAACGAAATTTACCTAATGGTACTGTTAATTCCATTTAATTGACCTTTATGATCTATTTTTCTGTTTTTCAGCTACCCAAGGCTGCCTCTCAACTATCTAGGGTTTTTCCCAACCTTTCATATTCAATTCAAAGCCAAAATGCCAAAAATAATGTTTTTAGTTTGGTTCTCCAAGGTTTGAACCCATAACCTTTCAATCACAAAGTAATTACACAACCAATTCAACCAAGTCATGTTTCATGCTTAACAAATCCAATTCAGACATCATATCATACCAGAACATGATTACATAGATTTAAATAACAAAACAATAACACAAAAGTTAGCATACATAGGACTCAAACCCAAGTCCTCTCACACAATTTAAGTACTCTCAACCACTTGAGCTAGTACTTTTCCACGTCATACCAACCATAATTTAATATCATAATTAACCAATGATTAACACATGCACATGAGCAGAGTTGAATTCAACATCAGTTAACCAATGAGTGCACTCCTTTCCTGCGTGACGACCGACTTGTTTAAACACTGATAATGTTGACTCGGATGTTTGACTTTGCCATTGTGTTTCATTCCTATGATTTCTCGGTGACAACATGAAGTTTTGAAAATAGTGAGAGCAAAAGTATGTGGTCTCACAATGCAAGTAAGTTGCACAAATGGATCCTTCTACTTTGGCTTTGTTTTTGATAGAATGCTTTGATTCCCTTATAAATATTTAGAAATAAAAAATGTACATATTGGGATTGAACATGAGAATAAGAGTTCAAAGTTCAAAATTTAGTAATCGTATCACCTTTCAAATGGATACATCCACCTATATTGTATTGGTCCGCCAAGCCATGCTTCATATAGAAGATGAATAGGGAGATGCTCCATTGAATCAAAGAATCCTGGAGGAAATATTCTTTCCAATTTGCAAAAAATAAGAGGAATATTTTCCTCTAGTTTTCGTAATAAATCCTCCTTTAGTGTCGTTGAGTACAAGTCTTTGAAGAAGTGACTAATTTCTATTAGAGAATTTAACAAATGCATTGGCAACGAGCTAAACTCAATAGGGAGTAATATCTTCATGAATACATGACAATCATGACTCTTCATACCATGAATACTACCCTTTTCAATATCAGCACATCTTGCCAAGTTTAAAGAATAACTCTCTGGCATCCTAAACTCCTTGAGCCAACGACAAACTATTTTAGCTTCATCTTTTGTTATGGTATAATTTTCTTTTGGCTTGAGACACTTCCCATTGCCCTGTGACTTCAACTACAAGTCTTTGTGCCGACAATATAAACCAATATCTCTTCTTGCTTTGTCATTATCTTTTGTCTTGCCACTAACATTCATCACTATGTTGAAGATGTTGTCAAAGAACTTATTTTCTATATGCATGACATCAAGATTACGTTTTAGCAAGTTATCTTTCCAATATGGAAGATCCCAAAAGATACTTTTTTAGTCCAATTATGTTACTGTCCATACCCATCGATCCTTGTGACACCATTTTCTTGCAATTTTGGAAAATGTTTGACTCTTCTCCGAAGGAAGGATGTTTTCGATCAAAGTGCTTCCAAGCTTGTCCATCAAATGGATGACGTAGCATGCCTTGTATTTTGTTCTCATCATGCTATGTCATATGTTATGTTGTTTGCATTGAAGCAAACATTCTTTGTAGTCTTAGAATTATAGGCAAGTAGAACATGGACTTCAATGGAATTGGTTTTTTTTGCCTATGGCCTACATGGATTGTGTGATATCGAGGGTGTCCACAAAATTTGCATTGGAGCAAGGATGCATCACTTTTTCCATTATCATTGTCATAAAAAAGCATACGGTTGTTCATACAACAATCAATCTTCTTAGACTCCAATCCTAACTTTGAAACTAATCTCTTTGCTTCATAGTAATTGTTGGGCAAATAATTATTTGGTGGTGTTAGATCTAAAATGAGTTTTGCAATGTTGTCCAATGCTTGGTTGGGAATGTTCCACTTGGATTTGAAGGACAAAAGTCTAATGCATATTGACAATTTTGACTCTGTTACCCCTTCAAATACAGGTTCATTTGCCTCAGCTATTAAATTGTAAAATCTCTGAGTGAACTTATTTGGAGACTCTTTTAAACGACTATTGTCTGCTTCTTCAAATGAAGCATGTTGGCCAAGAGCATTATTCAACATCTCTTGCATATACATACCTTGATTCATCTTAGAGGTATGATCAACTGTGCTTGAACAAGGAACACATCTTCCATGTTCACTCGAGGGCACTTTTTCATTGTGAAATGTCCAAATCCAATAATCTGGCATGAATATTTTTTTGTATAGATGAACTTTAAGTTCCTCATCTTTCAAAATGTGAGTACATTCACACTTGACATAGGGACATCTAATCCCTCCATCAAGAGCATAATATTTTTATTGTAGAGCAATCTGGATAAACTGTTCAACTCCTATCACAAAAGTTTCCTTCAAGCCTCCCCTTTCATTGTACCAACGGTCATACACCCAACGACGATGTTGGGAACTTCGGTCATGTTCTATGACAAAGCAAACAATGACAATGTTACTTTTGTGGTAGTCAAAGAACATGGGACTTAAGTAATAAACCTATTACTACTTAAGTCCAACATGAAAGGAAACCTCTGATTACCAATTTCTATTTCGTATCTTACAAACCTTCAATGGTACGATAGTTAGAAGATAAGAGTGACAATGTGCAGTAGAAAAGAATGAGAAGAAATTGAGGAAAGAGGTTCACCTATTACTCTGTTATAATTACTTTTTAAGTAGTGTACGCAGATTTAAATTCTTTTTCTATTCCTAACTTGTGTGCAGGATTAAACATTCAAATAAATGTTTTAATGGCTATATATAAGACTCCAAACAAAAAATGGATCATTCATTCAATAATTTTGTTTTAAGACCAACCAACAACTACATTAGTAACCAAAATAATAAGTTCACACTAGCTTTACGACACAAACCAAAAACATCAAGCCTTCCTCAATGTACTTCTCGGTTTCCATTTTTCAACTTCCAAGGATGTACTAAATGTAACAATAAAGATTGTTACATATCTACAATAACACAAAAACCATCCCACCAGATTTAAAATAAAAAAAGAAGGTTCTAGACACCTCTACAACCACAAAATAATACTCAAAACTGAATTTGACTACTCAAACCACACAAAAAACAAAACGTGAAACCATGGCTAGCAAAATAAATTAAGAAATGAGGAGTAGAATGCATGATTAGTTTTATTACTGGTTTTGGCAGTCCTATTAATGATTGTTTATGAGTGTAGACAAGATAAGTGCAATGTTAGAGTGAGAGATACCATACCTCTTGATGTGCAAGCACACCAAATCACACCACACCCAATCTTAGATCAAGCTGTAAAAGGGGAACCTATAAGATTAGAAGTGATAAGTTAAGGGAGCAAAATATTATTTTCAATTAGGCTTAAATATACATTTGGTCCCTATTTTTGTTGTTTTTATTCAATTTGGTCCCTATTTTCGTTTTTTATTTAATTAGGTCCTCATTTTCGTCAAATTGTGGTCAATTTGGTCCTTTTCACTAACAGTGTTTAAATAGTTAACGTTTTGAATAGTACATGTCATGTGTCAGCTCCTGATTTTTTTGATTATTTTTTATTTTTTTGATTTCAAAAAATTTGTACATGTGTCAAGTCATAATTGTGCCACGTCTCAATGCTAGTGTCACGTGTTAGTTTGTGTTAGTATTATTTTTTTTGTTCAATTTAATCCCTATATTCGTTATTTTTGTTCAATTTAGTCTCAATTTTTGTTAAAATAAATCAATTTTCTCCCTTTCAAATTGACACTAAATTTAATATCTTTTATACAAATTATATTAATATTTTTTCTAAAACTGACATTTGAGTTTATTATTTTTTAAATTCAATTATAAATTATTAAATTTAATTATAAATTGAATAAAATTCTTATATTTAATTGCTAAATAGAATATAATTATTTAAAATATTATAAGAATATAGTTATTAAATTTTTTTTCTAATATTTATATTCAAAAATACTTTTAAAATTGATATATAAAAATATTTTAAATATTCAAAATATTTTAGAAAAGTAAACTAATATTAGTAAAATTAACATTTAAATATAAAATATTTTAGATTTTAATATCTAAAATGCAATAAAAATATTAAATATTTTAAATTTAAATGTGAATTTTACAAATGTTAATATATATTTTTAAAATTTTAATAATTATATTTTAATAATATTTAAATAATTATATTCTATTTAACACTTGAATCTAAGAATTATATTCAATTTATAATTAAATATTATAATTTATAATTGAATTTAAAAAATAACTAATACTAATGTCAATTTTAAAAATTAAATGGTTCTATTTAAAAAAAATTTGGGACTAAATTAAACAAAAATAACGAATATAGGGACTGAATTGAACAAAAATAACGAATATCGGAAATAAATTGAACAAAAAGAAATAATACAATCACAAACTAACATGTGGCACTAGCATTGACACGTGGCACAATTGTGACTTGACACGTGGACAATTTTTTTGAAATTAAAAAAATTTAAAAAAAAATTAAAAAAATTTAAAAAAATAAAGAAAAAAAACTAGGAACTGACACGTGGCATGTATTGTTCAAAAACGTTAACTATTTAAACTCTGTTACTGAAAAGGACCAAATTGACCACAATTTGATGAAAATGAGGACCTCATTGAACACACAACGAAAATAGGGACCAAATTGAATAAAAATAACAAAAATAGGGACCAAATGTATATTTAAGCCTTTCAATTATAAATACTAATTCTAATGAAGTTAGATTAAAGACTTTATATGCAAATGGAAAAATTGAGAGACTCAAGAAAGGGAGAACCATTTCACATTCTTATTTCTTATAAAGATGCAATATGTAGTGGTGGTGGTGTGAACTCCCTAAAAAAAAATACTAGTGACTAAAGAAACCCAACTACCCTTAAGGAAACCCACTACACCACTCTACCAATTAAACCAACCATGCTACACATAAAGTGACTAAGAAGGAAACCACACAACAAAATTAATATTGATACAATGGTTAATTAAAGATGAGAAAGAAAGCAAGGTTGACCTTCTTGACTATGAACCAATAGTAGAACATCATCCTGAACCCAAAATACAAAGTGACTAAGGCACCAAGTTTCTTTATATTTAATTTTATGCCTTTTTACATGTAAAGATCATCAAGTCATCACATTTACAACTCAAAAATCAGCAATGCATGCTCTACTAAAAATTATAATGCATGAATATAGGAAATGAAAAATTTAAAGCAAGTGGAAAGAAATACCTCACAAAAATAGAACCCTTTTAGGGCAATCCTTCCCAGCTCTTGTAAATTTTGGTCCACAACCTCCCTAAGCCTTACCCTTTCCTCCGCTATCATAATCAAGATAAAATGATAAAGTTTTCAAATTTCCATTAGAACATGAACCAAAGGCAAAGGCAGAAATTGAAATGAAATACAAACACCATATACAAACTTTAATGGAACAAAAGTTCATAAATACTTAATTAGCTTCTCACAATATTAATTTCTGCATTGGGGCCTATATAAGAAGCCACTAGAATGAGTATTAGTCTTAGTGTAGGAATAAGTTTCTATTAACCAAAGCCAAAACGTGAAAGGTAGGAAGAAGAAATATAATTCAAAGGCTGGAGTTAATTATAATTAGTTTTAGAAACTAAGGTACAAAAATCAAAGGCTGGAGTTAATTAGAATTAGTTTCACAAACTAACAATCACTCAAAGTGATAAGAGGCTAAAGTAACCGTCTTAAAGGATTTGACAAGAGAATTATAAATGCAACGAGGCTTAAGAAATAATAGATTGAAACTGAATTAGAACCTCACTTAAATAGATTTAACTGCACTAAGACAAGGAATGCAAGTTGCATGCTCAAATGCACTTTATAAAGCTTACACGGATAGAATCTTGGCCTATAAAATTACTACAAAACTGGGAGTTATCACACCCCCAAACTTAGGCCTTTACACTGCTGGATAAATAACAAAGAAAAGGAAATAAAAGCTAAGCCCAATACTCAATAACAAATTTCATAAGCTATAAATGCTGCCATACAGATTCATTGGTTCAATGTCCCAAGTTAAATCCCAATTTGCCTCAAGAACCACTCTTGAACAAACCAAACCCATTTTATAAACTAGAATTGTGCAATTGGAATTGTGCAAATTCCCATTCAGACCCAAACAAAGGAAAGCACAACAAGATTTAATCACAGCATCGACCAAATCGCAAGTAAACAAATGAACATAACACTAATTCATGACAACATTAAATAATCACAGGTGGTATTTTCATAATTGATGGGTTCTAGTAATTCTGAGAGTAATTTGGTGCATTTTCAGAATCTCGGGTGGTATTTAATTGCAAATGCTCACAAGGACAAATTGACACAAAAGCATATGCATCATAATAACACAGGATAAACTAAAAATATGACTGCCAGCAATTCCTCCACAGTTAACATTATCAGTTCCCACTAACCTTTCGTCGATGGTGCAATCACCAATTTAGCAGCCTCCCTCGCGCAAAGAGCTCTCCCAAAAAGTGTGGTACTATGAAACAACAGCCTTCCATCGCAACCTCGTTGTTCATCACAGAAAAAACAACATGAAATTAATAACAGGGGGATGAGATGGCGAAAAGAAGAGAACAAAACCCTACTCACAGGAAGCTTATCTATCAATGTCGTGGCAATGTAACAATGGAAGCGGCGACACCGTGACGGACTCCTCAAAGGTGACACCCTCAGTAGTAGTAGCGCAGAGACACTGTTCTTTTTCTCAAATCTCCGGCAATAGCAGACCCATGTCGCGGTGGCAGCCAAAGATGTGAGTGTCGGGTGTTTGGCGATGAGGTTTCTGAACTTTTGCGGGAAAACTGAAATGAGGGAAATGAAATCTGAAATGTTTAAGTTTTGCAGTCGACGACCTTACCGAAGGATTTACTGACGTCACCATCCGTCAATAAGGGTTAAACACTTTTACCGACGCAATTACCGACAAAATAATTGTCTCTTATCATTTATTGACCGATAACCGACAAATATATTCGTCGGTAAGTTAGACGACGATATCCATTGGTAAATTCAGCAGTAATCAACCATTTTCGACGGAAAGAAATTTGTCGGTAATAATCCGCCAGTAATAAGTAGTTTTCTTGTAGTGGTCTATATATTATAATGTTACATCAAATAATTTACAATAACCTTATCAATTTTACAATACTTTCCATATCATATATTTTGCATCCTACATTTTCTCTAATACTAGGAAGAGAATGTATGTTTATTTTTTCTTCTTATTCGGGTACAGATTACTAGACTTTAGTCAGTAGGAGGAAAGAAGTTAATTACAGGGTTAACATGAACCATGGGTGGCATAAAGAAGGTGACCGTTATAGGTCCTTGTATGAAGATGGGTATGTTTGGAGTCATGAAAAAGCGAGGACTGAACTTCCTACTATTAACCACATTTGTTTACTAGACATTTCTTGTAAAAGTGTCTACAATATCAGTAGTGAAAGAATTTGGAAAACAAAACAACCCAAGATTCAAATTAATTTTCTAGTGGTTAGTTAGAATAAATGAGATTTCATTATTGTCAACAGAATAACCCAAGAATATCTTATCTTGAGTAAACCTTAATCATTTAAATCTCCAAGATTATACCTCTAACTACAATAACAAATCTATATTTATCATAATCTTTATTATTGCCAAAAGCAAATAAAATAATAAATATTTTTAAAAAAACAATATAATGAATTAAATAAATAATAGGACTAATCACCATATATATATATATATATATATATATATATATATATATATATATATATATATATATATATATATATATATATATATATATATACCTCTAACTTTTTTTTTCCTTTTGTGAAACAATAAAATTATATATATTTATAGATAATATAACTCTAATATATTTGGATATTGAAAACATTGTATTATAATTTGAATGTTACAAATTGAGTGTACAATGTATGTTGTAACGTCCAATTTAATAAATAAACTTAATTAAATGACACGTCATAAAATATAATAATAAGAGCAGAGATGTGGAGTAGGGACTCACTCCCTAAAGATATCCAAGAGTTATAAAAGAAAATCCTAGGGCACACCACGATGCCAAACAAGATAAGGTACGAGGTCTAAAGTAACCAGAAACACAACACATATCAAAATAATACATGGGCCATATCCCTCGCAAAAGACATAAAAAGAAGAGCCCAAGTCCAGTTGGCTAAACAGTGAAACCATCACCTCCCTGTTGCCCACGGGTGTTCCTCGCATCTGCTCACATCAACAAGTTGATGATCATTGCAAAAGAGAGAACCACACAGCAGAACACATAACAAAACAGAAGGGTAAGCTAGAGCCAAAAGTAGTTTTATCATACAATCAGCTATACCTTCACAGTCAAATATACAAACATCATCCAAGCATGTTGTAACATCCCTAAGGAATATTACTAATATTTAATAAATAAAATTCGAAATAAAATAAATACCACATTTAATATAAGTTATTTCCCAAAAGCACGAGAAATTTAAAACTTTAATATATAAGTCATAAAACCAGTAGTCCATAATTTATAAACTAAAACAATAATCACATGGCTCCCAAATGTTTACATATTTATCTCAAAAACTAAAATAATAACATATAAACAAAATTCTCGGCTATCCCTTGTTCCGAGTCTAGGCATCTCCTGGTCCACTTGTCAAATCATCTGCTCTTGGATAACGGGTTATCCGATCATCGCCACACACACAGAAAGGGTGAGCTATGCACAATATATATATATATAAACAGATACATGAAATAAATATGCCACCCATCCCAAAATAACATAATTAAGTATCTCATTATCAAATTACCCAACCATGACCTCATAGTCCTCATGATATGCATGAACTAGGTCTTGGGACTCCATTGTGCTCCCACGAAATTAACTCATTCGTGGTCCAACCCTATGAGCCTATCCCGCTCATAGTCCTGCCCTATAAACTCCTCGCTTGTAGTAAATCATTCAAGCCTCATAACTTGGACCCTGACACGCACGCAATCACCATACTATGGACTCCTCACCCAATAGTAGCCGACGGGAACATAATCGTTCCTTACCCATCGTGCGCCCGACACATGTAATCACCATACTAAGGACTCCTCGCCCATTAGTAGCCGACGGGAACTCAACCAGTTCCATGCCCATCATGTGTCCAACCACCAAGCACATCCCAAACCCTATTGGACTTAGTCCTTCAAGCCCAAACACCATACCACATGCATATACATCTTATACCTAGGATAAAGCAGCCAAATCACACACACAAGCACACACAAACATGGAATTTCGCATAAACTCACTTAAGCTAGGGACTCTCACCCAAGCTAAGCCCTCAGCCTCGCTTAGGCTAATTTACCTCGCCTGAGCGAGCTTAAAACAACAACCTCATAACGTTATCTCGCTTAGGCGAGATCCTCTCGCCTGGGCGAGTCACACCTTCGCCCAAAACAACACACAAACCTTGCCTAGACGAGTATTCGACAAAACACACATGAATACGCTTCGAGAACTCGCTTAGGCGAGCCACTCTCACCTAGGCGAGAGTGTCAGTTGCTCAAAACTTCAAAACCTCTCGCCTGGGCGAGATATCGCACTCAAAACAATCCAGGTTTCCTCGCAACCTCGCTTAGGCGAGTGTCTCTCGCCTGAGTGAGAGACTAAGTCGCTCAACCCCATCCAAGGTTGCCTGAGCGAGCAGTGCGAACCAAATCAGACGTGAGGTTCTGCAACTCTCACTTAGACGAGATAGACTCGCTTGGGCGAGACTTGCAGAGTTCCCTCATTGTCACACACACATTTTACCCAAAACAGTGCCAAACCAAACCCAAAAAATATACCAAACAACATTCAATCATTGCCCAACATAAAACAATGACTAGCAAACATCAAACATACCATTCCATTCATTCCTATTACCCAACTCGAGATTAAATCCCTTTCTACCCTATTCCATACCAAAGCCCTCATTCAGTCATATTCCATTACCACAAAAACTTATTGCACATTATCAATTTCCACCATTTCCAATCACAAGTCTACAATATGCAATTCATACCATATAAAATCAATATGAGAACAAACAAACCAAGAACCACAGTCAATATCCGTATACAAAATAGACAACTCCCCTAACCTGTAATTTTTGAATGAGATTGAGACAAAGAGGAAGTTCCTTGTTCACCAATACCTTACTCCAGCCCTTTTGCACACCCAATTCAACCTCTCACTCTCCAATTTCGCTCTCCTCTCAAGCTACCACAAAACAATTACAGAAACCCTTCTTTCTACCTAAAATTTGCCTTTTATAGGTGTCTTTAAAATAGGTTTTAAAAATAAAACGAAATTGGGCTTTATTGTGGTTTTAATTCCCCTTCAAGGTTAATTATTTGGTGGTTTTCCAACCCTCTTGGCTGCCCCATTCTGCTAGGTTCTCTCTACCTTTCCATATTCATCCCAAGCTAAGTTTAGTAAAAAGAAAGGTTAAGTTCCATCTACCAAGGTTTGAACTCGTGACCTTCCACTCATAATGCCAAGCACAACCACTATGCCAATTCACATTTGGTGATACACTCCAATCAATAATAGTTTATATTAACAATTCCATACTCATACATATTATTAAAAATTAATAATAAAACAACAACACATAACAAGCATACATAGGACTTGAACCCAAGTCCTCTCACACAACCAAAGTACTCTCAACCACTTGAGCTAGTACTTTTCCACACCACATTAAACCATAATTAATGCCACAAAGGCGCTTTCTACCCGCATTTATTAATTAAGTAATTATTTAATTAATTAATTTTTGCGGGTATTACACATGTTATGACCTTCCAATCAATACACTAAGACTCAACTCGACTCATCCGGATTACATATAATCTGGTCAGATTCAGCAGATGCTTGCGCTTGTGGTGGATTACCCTGCTCACCCTCGAGCTATGTGTTACAAGTGTTACAATGATTCAATCCCCCACACACAAGGTTAGCCCTTAATGAATTTTAGGCCTCTTACTACTCTCACCACAAGAGTCAGTCCGCTCTAAGTGAGACTAACTGACTCCTTAAAGTGTCAGGATGCAACCTTACCTTGAATCCTTACCAAATTATATAGATGGGGCACCACCATGAACACCCACTAACAGGGTCATGGAATTACGTCCCGACCACTGAAGCACGACCCTGAAATCTCACCTAGAGATTTCAATGATTTACGTACTGACCACAGGCCAAACACACTCAATCATTCAAGTCATATTTATCATACACGTAAATTATATGCCAACCTTTATAACCAGTCCTCATTTATTTTCCCCGTTGAATCCATACCCACTCATCCTTCCCAATTTCATGAACATAGTAGTGTATTTCATTCCAACGCCATGCCACTAGAATTACCAACCATCTCATTTATTTTACATTTCAAGATCACACTAACTCATCAACCTCAAATTCATACCCACAGATTTTGCATGCATAATCATACATATCATACTTTAAATAAAACGAACCAACCAAACAACCAACCAATCATAACCATGTGAGGAGAACAGCATGGCCTCAAGCTAGAGGCCCTCGCTCAGGCGAGAGGAGTTCCCTCGCTCAAGCTGCAGACCCTTGCTTAGGCGAGATCACGACAAAAGCCCTGGGAGGTTTTTCGCATGCTTGCTTAGGCGAGCCCTCCTCGCTTGAGCGAGACCACCCCTCGCCCAAACGTTAGGTTCCTCGCTTGGGCTAAAATAGCAGCAACACACCATGGCTTCCACGCGTTCTCGCTTAGGCGAGCGTCTCTCGCCTGAGCGAGATAGTGCCTCGCTCAAAACAAGAGCTCTCTGCCTGAGCAAGAGTTCAAGGGTAACCCTGGCCTGTTTTTGCACGTCTCGCCTGGGCGAGTCAGTCTCGCTTGGGCGAGAGTAATATGTCTCGCCACTGTTCTCTCTGCAACAGCCACACATTCGCACCCAACCAACAAACCAAGTATTTCACAGTTCAATCACAAAATACTAGGCATAAATCATGGAACAGGGACAAGGAAAGCCCAAACAAATCGAAGTAAATGCACAAGCTCTAGCTTCCCTTACCTGGAAATAAGATAGCCCAAGACTCCTAACCCAAGACTAGCGAGCACAGCAACTCCGAGATTAGCACAGAGAACTAGGATTCGCAGAACAAAGATGAAACTAGATCAATAAGGAAAAACTTTAGTTGAAACTTAGACAGCAGGGCTAGAATAGGAGAAAACAGTTGGAAGGTTAACTTACTTGAGTCAATGAAGTCCTTCTAGCCCAACGTAAGAGGGGATGCGAAAACCCTAGCAGAGGTTTGCGATTGCTCTAAGAGAGGTAGGAGATTTGTTTCTGCAAAGTGAGTGGAATGCAAGCGTTAGGGCATATTAGGCCAAAATTTGTTTTGGGCCAACCCTTAGGCCCATAAGATTGGGGCAACCCCTTACAGTTTAGGGTATAATAATAAAAAAATTTCGTGGCCTTACATATGCTAAAAGTCTCTCTAAGCAATCCAATAAAAATCTTCATAAGTTTGATGCTTTACTTTTGCATTTACGTCTTGTTAGTTATATCCTGTATCCTTAGTCTCTTTTGCATGATAGAACTTTCGTATATAGGCATCCAAAAAGACCGATTTAGGTTGCATGCTTCATCTCATTGTAGTTCAAATCTCTTGCAGAGGTTCATGACTTTCTTTTAACATTCTTTGGCATGTAGTAGAATGAGATGTATAAATCACTCTCTTATATCCATGAGATGTCTATTTTTTACTCAAAATACCGAACCGAGCATACACACATTATTAAATGATACTTTGTATCAAAATCTTCCTTAAAATGTGTTCATAGTTAGCAAAAAAAAAAAAAAAGACAATGTGGCATCATAAAGATGTGATAGTACGAAGAACTTAAAATGTAAATTTATTCTTCTTATGAAAGATCACCTTTTGCTTTGAGCTTTTAACAAACTCGTAAAGTCTTGCTTGATAGTGTGTCTAGTATAACATATGTCTACTTATGCCAGATTTGTATATTCATTAATATTTAACATACTTAGTTCTTTAAAGCTTTTTCAAAGAAAGATGATTCAAAGAAATACTTCCTATATTCTATATATCTTTTTAAGATTAGCATCAGTAGACAAGATCTTCTATTATATGTTTTTTATTTTAAGATTTGGTCATCTTTTCTTAACATAATTTTCAATCACTTCATGCATATCTGTAATTTTTATGCATTTATACTTCTTAAACATGTGTTTATTTTGAGCTCTTGCAATTTTTAGTTGAAACTTTACTTCCATTCTCTTAACAATTTAGTTTGATTTAATATTATATTTTGTTTATATATAATATATGTTTCTCATTAAATCATTTATATTAACAACTTTAGTTTGATTTAATGTTATATTTTATTTATATGTAATACATTCATATTAGGTAATTTATATACGCTTAACTAAAATTATGTTGTTTCTTATGAAAAAAATTAAATATTAATATCAATACTTATAAGATTAAGACTTCTATCACTGAACTATTTTATCTAAACAAAATTAATTTAATTATTACCTATTATTTATCTTTATTCATGAATACTCAAAACAGCTACATGAAAATATCTCTATTAAAACAATCTCATAACTCATTCTTTTTCTTTATTCCTTATTTTTTTCTTGTGATTTCAACATAGAATAGTTTTCATACGTTTATCTCTATTAAGAAATATCATTTTTAAGGAAATATCAGAAAACACAATTCCAATAATTGTGAAATTCTTTATTTAGATATATGTAAATTAAAGTATTTAATTTCTTAGTCATAAAACTTTTTCTTTTCACTTAAATCTTGAATATTATATACAGTTATATAGTAGAATATATTGTAAATAAAAAACAAACAACAACACATGTGATTCAGAGTAAACACGAATGTTTAGTGTTTCCCCTTTCTCAAAGGCTCAACAAGTAATCACACGTGACAGATGTGGACCATTTCACGCATTTCGTGGTACTCAGTTTTGACATCATGTGCCGTCCAATTTTATTGTTTTACTGCTTTATCTTTATTAAAAAAACTAATGTTGGAATCAAATCTTTTTCTTTCTGCTATTTTACTGTTTTCCGAATTAAAAAATACTCAAATTAACAGAGTTTAAAGTTGTTTTGGTATGTCTTTCACTGTTTTTCTTTCCTTAATTAAAAAAAATCATGTGAAGATTGTTTGTATATATATTGTCACTAAATTAATAACATACTGTGTATGTAAGTTTCTTTTTACCTAAGATTTTTTTATCAGTTAATAATACAAAAAACTTTAGCTTGATTGAAGACTATTTTTACTGAAATTACTTTTAAATTATATAGAATAGGCTGTAAAAATTAAAATTATTTACATTAACGAGTAAAACATATATAATAAATAATAGGTATATTAACCGTTTAAAAAGTTTTTTAATTCAATAACAAATCATCGTGACAAGTTTATTGACTTTAATATAATTTCAAAATATATATTATCAATAAGATGCAAAAGACCGTTTTATACCGGAAGTCAATGGAATTTAAATATAATTTTAATAAATTTTATATATGTATAATTGGACAAAACTGTATCAAATTCAATAAAGTATTACATAGAAAAATTTAAATCAGTTTTCCGATCACAAATTATAGTGCGTAATAAATTATTTAATTTGTATTAAAAAACCATATTATAATATTTTAGTAAGAATACATAGGATTAACTTAGTTTTTATTGTTATTTGGAGTTGCCACATGCTTGGGAACTTTCTATATATACCCATCAAACAGCTTCTCTTGTCCCCTTTTCTCTCTCTCTACTCTTTCGTTTCCTTTTAATTTTCCGGCGAAATGGAGACCAAGTTGGGCGGCGGCGGCGGCGGCGGCGTTATGGCGGCTACCTTCGACGAATTCAAATGGATCTCCTTTATGTTCGATCACGACATAAACGACGACGTCAAACCCTGCAAGCTCGACCCCTTCACCGGCGCTTCTGGTCACCTCAACGACGCTTTCGAAAATCTGGTTAGTGCTCTCTTATCACTCTTTCTCAAACGCAACACTCACAAACTCACTCTTCTTCTCTCACCTTCTATTCTATTCTATTCTAACCTTTTCTACGCTCCGCGTTATCTTTTTCGCTAAGCACTTCTTTGCATCGTTTAGTTTATAAGACTAACATAGCTTCTATAAGTAATAAAAACAAAATATTTTTTCTTTTTTTTGCTGGTGGAAAATTTTTCGCTTCTATAAATTAAAGTAGAACAATAATTATTGGACAAAACCTACTATATTTATAGGTGATAAGAAATTTTTATTTTAATATTTTGGCCTTTAACATATCTTGACTTTTAGTTTAACTTTTTTTTTCGTGTTGATTATTGAGATGTAATTAACGAATAATAGTTATATTATTCATACGAAGTATCAACTAATTTTAAGTGAAACGGAAAACTTAAATTAATTTTGGTAGAATCAATTATTTATCTAGATATTAATCGCATGAGAAGATTTAAATCCAGTTAAATTAACATTTTGGTAATTAAATATGAAGCTTTTACGCATCGCCAATATATATATATAAAATTTGCATCTAACTTTGCTTTGTTCAAATAATTGAAAAACACAATGTTTAATTTTTGTGGGAAGAGAGATGTGTTGGAAGAATGAAATCTATTAGTTTGTGTACAAAAAACATATCAAGGAGAAAAGATTATTTATAGACACCAGTTGAAGTAAAAGCAAATAGAAAAAGTGAAGGCCACGTCAGCATGAATTTTTTTTGTGAAGAAAACATGCTGCTTCTTTATTAGTAGCTTTTCTCCATAATCAGAACTCGTGGGAAGGCATACTTCAGTTCAGGGTTTGGTTGGGTCTACATTTCTCTTTCTTTTTCTATTTTTGACCCTTTATGACAAAATTCATCCAATAAACTATCCACTTTATAGAAGTGCTATATCTTTATTTGTCTCAAGTCATTATAGTTATATTTTTTATTTTAAATATTTTACACACTTATTAATAATGAGACATAATTATATAGGAGATCACCGTTAGGAATTAAAAGTTCAAATTAATTTTGACATGGATGAAAAACATGGATTATATATTGTTTTTCTAATTTATGTATTATATTTTTAAAAGGCAAGGTATTGGACAAATATTAGAAATAAAAGTAGTAAAATTATTGTTTTCTTTTTTTCAGAATTGAATAAGTTGGCACGAAAACTACGATGATTTAACTTCCACGAAATCAAATTCTGATGGTGATTAAAAGGAGTCAAATTTAAAAGTTTGCATAAAAATATTTAATGTTATTGATATATTTTACTTTAACACTCTTTAATTATTATTACCTAGAAAGTAATTACAGGAATCATAATTAAAAAAACTTGTTATCGGTATATATTTCATTTGGCGAACATAGTACCCATTAATGGTCATATTAACAATTATTTCATTACTTTAAAGTGCAGACATCGCGAATGATCTAAGGATGTCAATAAAAATAAATTCATAATGGATAAATAATTAGATATTTTAAATGAATCTATGCAAGAATCATTATGAAAGTTTTAATTATTCAGTTGTTACTTATTTATAAATATGTGGTATTTATGTACATAGATGCATGTTACTTATTGTTAGCAACTCTGTTTTAAATATTTTTATTTAAAATTACTTATAAACTAAGTTTTTTATATACTTATTATATTGTAACTCTTAATTTTTATATTTTTTAAATATTTTTTTATTCATATATTTAATATGAAACTTAGGTGAAAATCTAGTTAACTAGAATGTTACGTCAAAGATAACACGGTGGTGATTAGAAGGAAGCCGTCTAAGCTGAAATGTTTACTACATGATTAGGTCTTTAAAATTCTGACTTTTTTTTTTCTAATTCATTAAACTTTTTTCTCAAACTACGATAAAAAAAATAAAATAAAAAATAAATATATAAATTGCTGAGTAGCATCTCCAAGTCGAAACTCTTCACCTCATGAACGTCGTGTCCTAACCATCAGGTTCTTCGACATCCGCCTCTCCTCGCCGGCGACCAAGTTCCCATCGGCTGCGGAAAGCGGCAAGACGCTCGTCACGACGGCGGGGATATGATGGTCGCTGTTAACGGCGTGGAGTGGACTGGGCAAAACACATGGTATCATAATTTATACTTTCATTTCCAAACTATTATTAATATTATATTGAATAAATGTTTATTTTACAATTAAAACTAATAATATATATATATATATATATATATATATATATATATATATATATAACTTTACCCTAAATAGAAAACAGCACGCTAGTAAAAAAAATATTATTAGTAAATATGCGTTAATATATACTGTAAATCATTAGAGTTTAACGATTCAATCATTATCCTGCCATTAAATTAATATTTTACTTCGAATATGGTAAGATAACGTTAGAATCAATTAGGTATATTCTTTATATTTGACGGTTTGGTATTTATTTCATAACTTTCTTTCAACCTTCCAATCAAGACAGAATAGTTTTATAAAGGTTTAATTAGTTAGATGATATCTATTTTTGTTTTGATGTGTCAGTTTGGTACCTGGTTTAAAGATCTGTCAATTGAGTCTCAACTTTTGAAAAGTTGTCTTAATAAGGTCTCTTTCAGAAAAAAAAATTATTAACTCGTTAACAGTATTGATATTTAAAATCACTTAAAAATTAAGTGTTGATACTTATATTAAAATTCCGTAGTAAACGTCTTGAATAAAATTAACGGTGTTAATAATTTGTCTGAAAATGATTTAATTGAGACACTCTTTCAAAAATTAAGACTCGATTGACACCTTTCTTAAGGTGGGTATCAAACTGACACATCTCAACGAAAATGAATATCATCTTACTTATTAAACCTTTTATAAAGTATTTCACTCTTAATTCATTCATATAAAACTGTTTTGGATATATCAGAATAATTCCTCTAATTAAATCTAAAGAAGAGCGCATTGAAGTTTTCTTCTTTTTTTTTTTCCTATAAACGATGTAAATACGCCGATTTTGAATTCATTAAAATAATATTTTTATTACAATTACGCATTAGAGATATTATTTATTGTACACTTCAATGTTTCTATCACAATTATATTTTAAGTTTATAATAAATAATTTTAATTACAATATAGTGTTATTTTAAAAATTACTAAACTTTATTTGAGAGGTATATAGAGGTAAATTTAAAGAGAAAAATCACATAAAAGAAAATACTAGAATAGAATGTGATATTAAAAAAGTAAAATAGGGTACTAAAACAAGTTAGATGTAGGTTGTACCAAAGAATCTCTGCTTTGGCCACTATAAAAATGGGTGGTTTGAAAAGGGTTTTTGGGTAGTGGAGGTGAAGAGTTTTGTTTCTTCTAATCTTTGATGTGTTTTGGTTTGTACCTTTTGCAGGATGCAGTAACTGCATTTTCAAGCTGCGGTGGAGTAACAGATGGAACACTCCTCCATTCCCAAAACCTCACTCCCATCCAATCCACCATCTCTGCAACTATTGATTCTCAGTCATCCATTTGCGGTACCGTTAATTAATTAAGCTATGTGTTTATATATGTATATGTATATTTATAGTTGAAGATTTTCGATTGAAATAATTATTTGGGATGCATGATGCAGTTGGGAGCCCAGTGTCTGCTAACAAACCAAATGGAAGAGATAACGAAGTGAAAGGGGCCACCACAACAAGTGGTTCCTCACGTGACCCATCAGATGAAGACGATGAAGCAGGTCTCTGTGAACAAAGCACAAACGCTGTTGACACCAAGCGTCTTAGAAGGTTCATATAACTTCCATACACATTTTTTTTTTGGACATGCGTTAACACAACATTTCTCTTCACTGTGATTTGACCCTACCCTTTATTATTATTTACTTTTTTTTTCTAAAAATATAAAAACTATTTTTTGGTAAACTATTTTAATCTTATAAGAATTGTTAAATGATCGATGTCAATGAACCGGAATAAAACAAATTTATAATACGCTTTAACTTTACAATTGTAATATGAATTGCACAGGAAGGATTCTAATAGAGAGTCTGCAAGGAGATCCAGAAGAAGAAAACAAGCCCATTTGGCTGACCTGGAGTGGCAAGTAATTTATCAAACGACACTCTTCTCACTTTTTCTGCTTTTTCTAGTTTTACTTTTTTTTTTATCACATAATTCATATTTGTTCACTCCCATTCTTCTTCCTTTTTTCTATCTCTTTTTTATTACTCTACAGAGAAATGCTAAACAATTGTGTTACCTTATTGTCAGGTTGAACGGCTGAGGCAGGAAAATTCACACCTATTCAAGCAGCTAAGGGATGCAAGCCAACAATTCCGTGATGCTGATACCAATAATCGAGTGCTAAAATCAGATGTCGAAGCTTTAAGAGCTAAGGTACAACAAATCTCATTTATTTTAAAATATTATATTTTACACTCCTTAAATTTTAAAAAGTAGGATCAGCAAATGTTTTTACGCTAACTCCGTGATGCAAAATATATTTTTATAATAGAATTAAAATACATTTTGAAACAAGCTTTTTGAAATAAGATTTTCGAAACAAATTTTCTGGATGTCTATCTAATCAATATAAAATTTGAAGTTGAATTATTTAAACAAAATTACACATAATACACAAATTCACACAGGCACATATATACATACATATGTTAACTCAACTTCTTTGTTGATTTAGGTAAAGTTAGCTGAGGACATGGTGAGAAGGGGTACAATTCCCCCATTCAACAACCAGATTCTTCCAAACCTGAGTGAATTGAGCACTCCTTCACCTCTGAACAGCAATATGAATAATCTGCGTCGCATGGCACATGTCTCACCAACCATCACTGTGCATGGGAACGATGGTGCTTCATATGGTGCTGGAATCACACATAACTCACCTCTTGAGCTTGGAAACTTGGACATACCTTGCACAGATTTCAATAGTGATAATGCTGTCAGCTCTATCACTACCATGTGGCCTTAAGCAACAACACTTTCTATCCACCACACATTGTAGTGCTGCCAGTTAGATTCACCTTATGTTTGTCTTGGTTTATTATTAGGTTAATTTGTAGGTTAAACTGCGGAGTTACATTCTACAAAAGACTCTTTACATGTAAGAAACCATGTAGACTACTTAGCATGTTGTGTGTTAAATGATTTCTTCATTTTGTTTCTTTTGCTTATTGTTAATTACGTCTAGTTAACACAAATAAAGTAGTTGTTACAACTCATTCGTCAATGTTTTCCGCAATAGGTTTAGTTTAATGCAACTTTATTGTACTATACATGACCCATCGGGATCATACCGAACCGATCGGCACATCCTGAATAATCCGGAATCAAGTCCTAATGCAAAGAATAAAGCCTAAACCCAAATCAATTATAGGACAGCATATGCATATATAAATCGAGATTAGGTGTTTATGAGCCTACAATTAGGCCTTCCCAAAAGGAAAAGTCCATTCAGAAAATTATAAATACAAGGTGTAGGTATGGCATTTAAGAGTTAATTATAGGTTAAAATACTTTTTTAGTCCCAATTTTTGTAAAGTTTTGTCAAATCATTTCTAATTTTGTTTTTGATTTCAAATAGATTTAAATTTTCGTAAATTTGTACAATTTGGTCTTTCTTTCTAAACACCATTTAAATCATTGACATGAATGAACATGATATTAATGAACAATGACTGTCACGTACCAGTCCATGATTTTTTTGAATTATTTTTTATTTTTTTTTAATTTTTTAATTTTTTTAAATATCCACATGTCAACTCAATAGTGTACCAAGTGTTATAATCAATGTTTTTATATTCAATTTAATCTTTATATTTGATATTTTGTTCAATTTAGTCCCAATTGTTTAAAATTGAACAATTTTGTTCCTTTCGAAATTGGGACCAAATTTAATTTTTATATAAAAGTTATAATGATGTGAATTTTAATATATCTAATAAAAATATGAATTTTAATATAAAAATTAAGTTTGGTCTCAATTTGGAGAGGGACAAAATTGGTTAATGTTAAGAAAATTGGGACTAAATTGAACAAAAATAATAAATATAGGGACCAAATTGACAATAAGACATTGAATTTGACACGTGGCACAATGTTGGGTTGACACGTGGACATTTAAAAAAATTTAAAAAAATTAACAAAATTAACAAAAAAAAATTGAAAAAAAAAGCGTGGCAGTTACTGTTTATGCCCATTAATGATTTAAACATGGTTAGCAAACAAAGATCAAATTGAACAAAATTGACGAAAATTAAGACTTATTTGAGCACAAAACAAAATTAAGACTAATTTGACAAAACTTCACAAAAATTGGGACTAAAAAGATATTTTGACCTTAATTATACTACATTTATAGATCCTACCTAACTAACACTACTAGAAAAAAGCATTTTAGCCACCGGCGAAATCGGTGGCTAAATGGGTAAAATGGGTGGCTAACAACCTTAGCCATCAAAATTAAATAGTGACGAAAATCCTAGTCACAAAACAATTAGCCACCGATTTTAAAATGAGTGGCTAAATAGCCACCGATTTTAAAATTAGTGGCTAAATAGCCACCAATATTATAGATGCTAATTGGTCACTATAAATTTTGTTACCTTGAAATATTGGAGACCAATTTAGCAACTGAACTTTCGGTCGCTAATAGATACATTTTGTAATTTAATTAAGATTGTATCGGTGGCTAAATCAGAGGCTAATCTGGTGGCTAATTAAATCATAGGCTAAATCGATGGCTAAATCGGAGGCCATATTGGTGGCTAAATCGGTGGCCACATTGGGTGGCTAAATCGGAGGCTAAATTGATGGTAGAACTAGTGGCTAAATCAACCTACTTATATTCAATTTTTTATCTGCTTATAAATCTTCCATATTTAATTATACTATATAACAATAAACTGCAATATATAATGTAATAAAAAATAGTGTAATACATGATCTAACATAAAACCAAAATGAAATTAGTTCTAAATACATATGCAAGTTTTAAAGTTATCATACATTTAAACCTAACTAATGCTCATGTGGACTACCATCACTAGAATGATCTACTATAACATCTCCATTGTTAGGAGGATCAGAAGGGTCTGAAATAAGTTTCTTCAACTGGATGTGTCTTCTTGTTGCTTATTATCTTGCATTAGTTGTGTGATCTTTTCTTCAAATGTCTTATCCTTAGCTTTCAATTCACCACCTCTACTCCTTGGTGTCATCTATAAGTGAAATTATTGCATATATAACATTTGATAGAGGTATGAAATTAGAACAATCAATTTTCAACAAAAAAATGAGTTAATTATGATAAAAAGACTCAAACTTGATTGTGTTTTCTACAACCAAATGTGTTGGTTATCTTGCCTCTCATCACTTCAATTATTAGAAATCACAGCCATATTGATGTAAATCATTATTAACACGAGATATTCAATCAATTTTAATGCATCAATTACCAAAGAGGTATTTGTGTCATCAAAATCACTATTAATGTCACCCTCACCCTCGCTCTCACTTGAAATGTATTCCCTCTCATATTCTTCATCTATGTTTATTTCATTTAGTAAGTTTATTGTTATTTCTTTGCCCTCACCATCAACATCATCAAGAGAGTCATGAATGAAGTCTGATTCAACATGTAGCACTACTTGAAGTTGTAGAAGCTCATCATCTTAGTATGGAGTCTCATGCTCAATTTTCCTTACTATATTATCAATAATACTACTACGAGCTTTTGTCTTAATTTCTCCTAATCAACCTTGGTGTCCCTCGGGATATTTGGTGTAATAAACTTGTTCTGCTTGTTGTGCAAATATAAATGGATCATATGTTTTATTATATCTCCGTGATTTCTTTACTTGAACAATTCCATACTTATTATCTACTGTGTTTCCTATATTAGGAGTATTATCAAACCATTCACATTGAAAGAGAACTAAATTCATGATTGGCAAGCTAGTAAACTCTAGTTGAATAATATTAGACAATACTCCATAGAAATTTGACTCTAATTGACCATTGTTTCCTCGTACGTAAATTCCATAGTTAGAGGAATTCATGCCTTCACTCTAATGAATAGTGTGGAATTTGTATCCATTGATAACATAGATAGGCCATGTCTCAACTTTTCTCTTTGGACCCTATGCCAAATTAACCAATGATGGATCTTGAGTATCATTCTCTAGATTAAGAGCCTAAATAAAAGAATATACATTATACTATGTGAGTCTTAAAATAAAACTTGTATAAGTAGTAAAATAAAAACATACGTATTGTTTGAACCATGTAGTAAAATGGGATGAAATGTCTTTATCAATTTGAGCATTAGAAGAAGTAGGACTAATCTCTCAGAAGTATTCAACATAAATACTACAAAGAAGGAACCAATTACTCAAACCACACAAACTAACATAACTAACATAGATGTAAAACATCATCTTACTCAAGGTATGGTTGAACCTCTTCACAATTTTGAAGAACATACAATTAGGCAGCATCAAAGTCTCTTTGGTTCATATTATATGTCATGGATTTTCCAATTGCTCTTCTTGGGTAATTGAAAATTGAAATAGGAGGAGTACATGATTAGGATAATAAAATGAGACAAATGTTGATGTTTTCTCCACCAAGTAAGCTTCACAAATAGAGCCCTCCACCCTAGCTTTATTTTTTACTTTCTTTTTTAAGGAGTGTAAGAGCCCAAGAAATAATATAATCGTGCATCATTTAAAATATTAAAGAAATAAACAATAAATTGTGTAAAAGCGATTAGTAATTTTATACCTCTCAAATCCATCAATATTGGACTGGGCCACTAACTTTTGCCTCATAAGGTAGATGAATTGGAAGATGTTCCATGAAATCGAAGAAGCTTGGTGGAAATATTTCTTCCATTACTCTTGTGTGTTCAACATTTAGTGTAGTGGAACTTAATTCTCTAAAGAAAAGGCTCAGTTCAACAAGAACTTTCCAAATTGAGTAGCAACAAATTGTAAAAGTAAATAATTTAATTATTTTATAATTTATATTAAATATTAATTTAAAACTTTTATCATGTTAGTTTAATCTAATTAAATAATTTTACGAAAAAATTATGTGTATGGTTTAGTGACCAAAAATATTCAATGGCTAAATCCCATATTAAATATATTTTATAAAATAATATTTTTATCGGTTGCTAAATCAGTGCCTAAAACATTACGTATTAAATAATATTTTAGCGACAAAAAATATTCGGTGGCTAATTACCATATTAAATATATTATACAAAATAAAATTTATTTTAGTCACTAGATCGGTGGCTAAAACATTACATATTACATAATGTTTAGTGATCGAAAATATTTGGTGGCTAATTACCATATTAAATATATTTTACAAAATAAGATTTATTTTGGATGCTAAATTGGTGGCTAAAACATAATATTTAGAGACTAAAAATATTCGGTAGCTATTTCAGTTGCTATAGTAATGAATATTATTGTACATTTATTCAGTCAATAAATCAATGACTATTTGCGACTATTATGAATCGGTGACTATTTCAGTCACAATTTGCGACTAAATTATTTCGGTGGCTAATATCAATGACTAAGACTACTAGAAATTCTCATATTACATGGGACTTTTCTTGCAAATTTGTTAAAAAAATTTGCAAGAAAAGACTTTTTTCTGCCATTTTTTCTAAGAATCTTAATTGGCAGGTAATTCCTTCATGGGTAATTATTTCCTACAAAATTATAAAATTTGCAAGTATTTCCTACAAAATTTGTTGCGAAAATTGTTTTATACAAAATATTTTGCAAAAACATTGGTAGCAATTTCATGCAATTTTTTTTAACAACAAACTTTGTAAGTATTTCCTACGAAAAAATTTTCAAAAAAAAATTGGCAGGAAATATGTTTTTTTAGTAGTGTAAATTGCATTTTTCTAGTACTGTAAGGACTTACTTCAACGTTGGAATACACTACAAGAATACATAATATTAGAGTTCCATTAAAACTCTCCATAAAGTAAAAAACATACAAATTTGCATCTATTGTGCATGTGTTGTAGACCCATGTGCCAATTTAAGGAAGCTTTTGAATTTTAGCGTGCACAATAACATCGAAAGCAAATTAGAAAATTAGAGACAGTGACACCCACTTATAAAAGGTACTCTTGCTTTTTTCTCCACCTTTATTCTATGACCCAAATAGCGTGGGCACAACCGTACTTGTCAATTTAATAGATTAAATTGTAATTATTTTTATAATATAATTTATTACTAGTAACAATCATGCCCTATAAATATTTATTTTTTAAAATTATTATGATGGATAGAGTCGGTCAAGTGTCTCTTTATTTTTACTTTTAAATAATATATTCAGTAGAGTTGTATTTAGGGATGGCAACGGGGCGGGGCGGGTACGGGTATCATGATCCCATCCCCATCCCCATAATAAAAATTCATCCCCATCCCCATCCCCAAATCCAACGGGTATACAACTTTTGACCCATCCCCATCCCCACCGGGTAATGGGTATTTTCTTATACCCATATCCATACCCATTTTTTTATTGTTCCATATATCAATTAAATATTTTTTATAAAAAAAATTTAAAAATCACACCAACGGAATCATGATACTATCAAAATATTCAATATTAAAATAACATACTCTTTTTGATTTTCATGATGTCAAATATTAAGAAAAATATTATAATAGTATAAATCTCAAATTAAAGTATCAAATAACAACTAAATAAAATTCAAATAATTATATAAAAGCTAAAAAATTACACATTACTAAAATTTTATAATAACCAAAATATTTATTAATTTTACAAATGATCAGTGGTTTCATTTGCATTCGATCCACCTACACATAGAAAAAAAATGAAAAATTAGATATGATATAATAATTGAAATTGAAAATTTTAATTACTAGAATATAATGTACCTTCTTCATCAGATTCATTTTCACTCATGAGAACATCTTTTCCTTTTAATTTTTTAACACCTACAAACACCAAATGTAGAATATTAGATGAGAATTCACAAAAAATACTAACAAAAAATATTAATAAATTTGAGTAACTTACCTAGATGGTTTGAGTTCCATATCCAACTTCTTGTACACATCAAAGCCTCTATAGTAATATGATGAAGTCGACTACGGTGAGAAGTTAATATCTGACCACCAGTACTAAAAGCAGATTCAGAAGCTACAGTTGTTATTGGAATAGCTAAAACATCCCTTGCAATTGCTTGAAGGGTTGGAAACTTTAATCCATTTGTTTTCCACCATGATAGGATATCAAATTCTTGTGTAACCGGCAAATTATCTTCTTCCAAGTAATAATCCAACTCTGTTTTCATAACTGTAGTTCTAGATTTTTTCTTTTTTGCCATAAACTCTAAAAATTCATTCGCATCATTATCAACATCCTTTCCCAACTCCAATGATGTAGCTCTATAAGAAGAAGTTTCATTCTTTTTTGATTGATATTCCAAAACCAAATCATAGCACATTTGACGAATCCTACTAAGTTTCAGATCAAAATCATTACCATACAATTTATAAAAATAATATTCTAACATGTCCATCTTGTACCTTGGATCTAAAACTGAAGCAATTGCCAATATGTTATATAACAAAAAACAAAGAGAATGAGAAATATGTTATATATATATATATATATATATATATATATATATATATATATATATATATATATATATTATATTACTATGTATATATATATTATATGTGTGAATATCTTATGTTTATATATATATATATATAATTATTTTTATATATTATATTATATATTATATTATATTATTATTACTATGTATATATATTATATGTGTGGATATCTTATGTTTATATATATATATATATATATATATATATATATATATATATATATATATATATATATATATATATATTTATAGATATATATTTATTTTAAGTATATATTATATTATATTATATAATAATATAAATATAATAATATATATTATATTATTATGTATATATATTATATGTATATGCGTAGATATTTTATGCTTTTATATATATATATATATATATATATATATATATATATATATATATATATATATATATTTCTTTTAAATTTTTATAAATTTGTAATGTTATAAATTTGTTTATAAAAGATCTCACTAGTTAAATGATTAATTTGTTTTATACGTATATATTATATATATTATATTATATTATTATGTATATATATTATATGTATATTATATTATATTATATTATATTATATTATATTATATTACATGTATATGTGTAAATATATATATATATATATATATATATATATATATATATATATATATATATAAGTATATTTTATTTATATGTATATATACTATATTATATTATATTATATTATATTATATTATATTATATTATATTTTATGTGTAAATATATTATTTATTTATATATATTTTTTAGATTATTTAATAAATTATAAATAGTTTAGTAATTTAAGCGGGGATGGGTATTTGGGCGGGTATATATATATCCCAATCCCCATCCCTATCCCCAGTTGAAAATTTCGGGTATTACCTATACCCATACCCATACCCAGTCAAAGCGGGGATTCCTCGTCAAAACGGGGACGGGTTCGGGTGATACCCACGGGCACGGGTTTATTTGCCATCTCTAGTTGTATTAGCGTCCCCATAACCCTTACATGAGGCTTTTTTTATAAACAATTTAATGGGTAGGGTTAGTTTGGCAGTCTCTAGGCCCATGCAACCAATGGTTACTGTTGCATGGTCTATCTAAATTACAAAAACCAAAGTCTAAAATTCAATCAATCATGCCAAACAAAACTAATACCCAAAATCATAATAACTACAAAAGTAAGCTTTGTTCAACTCATCCATTATACCAAACACAACTCAATATTCAATCACATTATGGAAAGTCATGGATTCATACCCTTGCAATCTCTACAAGGCTTTTAGCTTCTTCAGCCATATGATTGAGTTATATGTAAGTTGTTCGTTCACCAAACATCTTAGGCTCTGATGGATGAAGGCTATGAAGTGTTTTCTATTTAATCGTGAATCGTATCGTGTATCAGAGAGCTTAAAATTTAAGTTGTTAATCGTATCATATCATGAATCGTACAATTCATAAACATTATATAAACATTAAAAATGTAACATATGCTTAAATATATAAGATATATAAATATGCAAAGAGACAATTAATAACTAAACAACCTTATAGTCAAATAGATATATTTATCACATAATGTATTTGTTGCATAAGATTCTTTTAACTATGGCTATATACTACTAAGCAAAAGACACTAAGTAAGATGTTGTTTCATCCTTACTATGCCACCCCAACAAATATGAAAATAAAATTTGCATTTGACTTGTAGTCTATTTAGTGGAACACTTTCACAATAATTTCATGTAATATAAACCTTTCTTTTTTATTTACTCATGTCTGCAGCAAATGGTTAACCATTACAAATGAATAACACCCTTCCTACCTAGAAACGTGGAAAACACCCTTCTTGCTCAAAAATATGAGAAGCTTCCTCGCACAAAACATAGGACCACTACACTACCACACGACCACACGACAATCAAATTGCAAACGTGAGTCGCTCAAACCCACTGAACAAACAAATATAGGCATGCATGAGACAAGACACAACCACCACCATATCACCGTACAACCATTACACTACAAATAGATGGCGAGATGACGAGAGATGGGAATGAGAACATGTTTTGAATAGAGAGTAATGTTAATAAGTTTCAAGGTGCGAAAAAAAGGGAGGGGGAGTTAGGGTTTAAAATTGGGTAAATCTATATGGGGGAAATTAGGGTTTAAAATTGGGGGTAAATTCATATCGCAAATTGAATTATTATTCGTGTGATTCACACTTGTATTGTATGATACTAATACAGTTTAGGAGTAAAAACAATACATTTTATGATTCGTATCACGAATGAAATGAATTGTTTCGTATTGTACAAATCGTGAATCGTACGATACTTACAATATTGTTCTCTATGCATTGCCCATTTAGGTTCACGTTCCTCCCTTCCAAAATTCTTTTTCCTTGTAAAAGCAATCTGGCAAAGATTCCACAATAGAAAGTTAGCAACAGGTTCAAATAATGAATTAGCTTTTCAACTAGTTAAGAGCACATGCCCTTCCTTCAATAAAAATATCCAAGCCCTTTCACTCAAGGCACACCTTAGTATGGACTTGATAAATTCAAGTTGTAAAAGACAAGGTTGTAAAGCCAAACAGCACCAGCCTAACCCCATCCAATCCCATCAATCAGAGAAAACCTCTAATTTGCACAAACTACAATCAATATATTTGCTCCACCAAAGTACATCATCAAGTTATAATCTTGCTATTACATTTACAATGTACACATTCTATTTTAAAAAAAGTGGTGTTATGTTGATTTCACTCACTAGTTGGGTGATAACAAAAGCTATTAAAAGTAACAAACTTAAATGTTCGACATAAGACCAACTTCTTGCTCGTGTAATGAATGAGAGCCTCACTAATAGTGCTAACTTACTGGTATATTGCCGAAGAGGCTTTCAACATAGGCCAATGGCCAAGGCCATTTTTCTTTTATGTTTTTAAATACTTAAATAAATGTATATGTTTAATGTTTGAGAGGTCTAATTAGCATATTTCTGGGCTTGTATTTAAGGTCCAAGTTTTATTTGATGTTTTTTTCTTTGTAATTTACTTTTTGGGCTGAGAAGACTATTGTCTTCAAGCTGCCAGCCAAACCAACATATCCAACATTTGCTTCCAATTAGCCCAACCAACGAGTATCTTTTGCAAACTCTTCAACATGAGTCAAGCAACCTAAATTGCTTCATGCATAATCCAACATTAGATCAATAGGGTGTCCATCAACGACTACAAATTTCTTGCTTTTAAAAGCTTTAGCGTCAATGTTGGGCCTAAAGCCAAATTTAGTTTTAAATTCAACTAGTGCATAAGTGGAAGGACATTTTTTAGCAAGTCGCGTTTAAATTATTGTGGAGCAACTATGCCTCTATTTCTAATGGGCTACCAATTTGAATCCAGCTCATGTACTTGACTGAGGGATGTGAGCCACATAACGTGTGGGTTCAATTTTGTTCTTCTTTGAGGATGTGCCTCCAACACTAGGGTTCCGTCTTCATTAGTTGTTTAACCCTTTTCCGAGCTAAGGTTACTCGTTATGTGCGTTCTACAATCCTTTGGTCATTGCATGGACCACCAAACCTTAGCACCTAGGGTCTCTTCATACCTCACCTTCTAGTCGTTAGGTTCTGTTAGATCTTCCCCACGACAAATGCATTTTCTTTCCCTATTACGTTAGGTTTAATAGAGCGTGTTTAAGGTTGCTTTTCTTTCTATCTAAAGAAGCATGCCATCATTGTAAACTCAACTTTGATATTAATACATGAGTGATTCACTTGAGTGTTTTCCCTCACTATTAGAGTTCAACCTTCGAATAAGGTTTCACCTAGGGTCACGATTAGTGGGAGTTTCCGAGTTCTATTGACGGAACTTGGACAATGCACTTGTCCGTTCGCTGCGAGTGTCAAATCTTTATCTTCCATTGCGTAGATATGCGAGTAGGAGGCTCACTGTGGAGATTCCATTCGTCAAGAGTTTGACTGTGAAGCCTTCCTCAATCATTTGATTATCAAAGCTTAATTCGAGCTTAGATCATCAAGAGATAACTCGTTCTTATGTTTATCTCTATTCTCTTGATTTTTTTTCTAATCATGTTTGATTTCAGTATTATTCCACTTCCTTTGATTCTTTGGTTTTTTGTGTGCCTTAATCTGCCGTAATGATATCTTCTCTGAAATTTATTTAGATTTTTTGTTTAAAATATTCTTGAATCAATACTGAATGGTTGAAATGTCTTAAGTTCCTACTCTACTGCACAATGCATGTCATAGGCTTGCTATTGATTTTTTCTTTGCTTACTTAGCTTTAATTTTTTAAAATCCTTGTTATGTTCTAGAGTCGTGTTTAGTTTTTTTTAAATGTTCTTAACTTTCATAGAAATTGTCCTTATTTTGTGTGTTGTTCCAATTATTTTTGATAATCTGCTCAGTATGTTTAGATTCTTATTTGTTAAGTTTTTCTGGATTTGTTCTTAGATCATGAATAAATAATCTAAATATCAATTTCCTGATTATTTTCTGCTACCAATTTTGTTTTTATTGATGTTTCTATGTTCATTTTGATGTTCGTGTCTACTGTTCCTTTCTTTTTTGTTCATGTTTGTGAACCATGTGTCGTCTTAAATGCATAGGCTGCTAACCGAACCATTATGGCATTCTAGTTTAGCTAAATGCATAGCCTGAGTCGATTGTTTTTGAGTTTCTAGTTATGGTCTTTATTTTGTGAGAAAACTGATTCAGTATTGATGTTTAGTCTATATTTTTTGAGTCTTCGGTGATTTGTTTGAAATTGATTTATGCAAATGTTTGCTTTGGTAGTGTCATTTAATGTGATCTAGCACCTTGTTTATGTTACTCCAGTTCTGTGTCTTACTGTTCGGTTGTGAAAAAATTTTTAGAAATTTTCCTTGGTCGTGTTTTATAGCTTTGAACACCAGTACTTTTGTTTAATTTTCTTTCCAATACTGGTAATGAAGCTCCATGAGTTATTTTGATGGTTGATGAAACTTCCTTGCATTAATGTTGAAGATGCACCAAAGAAAGGAGGTGTGATGTCAACAAAAATGATTGTACATGGTTTCTAAGAGGTTAGGCTAACTTAAGGAGGAGGACTAGTGGAGAAATCTAGGAGAATGCTATAGCAATTTCGAATCTCAAAAGTGCAAGTCATGGAGTGATCTTAACATTTATTTGCAATAACAATCAAGAGTAACCTTACAAAGAGTGTGTAGACTCTCATTTATAGTAGATAGCATCTCCTAAAATGAAAACCAAATGCAAGACTAAATGGAATGCAAATGCAAGGTGGCCATGTGAAGCACATGTGTCTAGATCTAGATCTAGATCTAAGATCCACAAAAAGTGGATCACATGCCATGTGGCATGTCACACTTTCCTCATTTAGCACATGTGCTAAATGTGCGACTCATAGCTAAAGCTAGATATAATTTTGTTCCTGACTTTTGTAATTGGGCTTGAATGGACCCAATTGCAAGAGCTAGATGAATTATGATCCAACAATACTTCTAATCATTTTACAATTTATTTTTAAAGCATGACCTAAATAATTAGCCCAAAAATAAATCTATTCTAATGGACCCTTAGGAAGCTTTTAGAGTCCTTTAGGCTCATTATGGTCTTAAAGCTATTAGGCACAAGAAAGATGTATCATGATTGGCCTTTGATTTGGCCTATGGCTAGGTCCAAGTCATCATTTGGTTTAGAATACATTATCCTGCTTATGTAACTTGGCCATGTTTGTTTATGCTTGCTCGAAACAAAGATGTCTTGACTGATATTTGATTCATAGTTTGCGAATGAGCAAGCAAGTAGTGATGTGATCCCAACAAGGCTTATAGCTTGGGTCAACGCCTAGGCCCAAATCATGCTCAAGGCCCAATACATGGCCCACATGCACCTTCAAGCCCAAGCCCATCAAGAGGCCCAATAACAAGGAGCATGCTAAAAAAGATCCAATTAGGCTTCATTCAAGATGGCCCAAACCCACACGGGCTTCTCATACTCTTTACATGGGCCAAAGAAGATGTGAAGATTTGAAGAGGTGTCTCAAAGAACAATAGAATAGCAATAATATTGGCCCATTGTTTAGGCTTTGCTTTCTAGAATAATAAGTCAAACAATGAGTAGTTCAATTGATAAAATTGGGCTTGACTAAGCCCAATAGAAGATTTGCCATGAGCTATCAAAAGAGCCAAGGTGGACTAAGTGGAAGTCAACACTTCTTCCTACACCTCATGGATCCAAAGCATCCAAGGGTTAGGAATGCTTCCTCCTTTTCTAAGGCATCATCCAATGGTCAAGATCAAGCCTCCTTTTCCAAGCTTGATCTAAGGGCCAAGATCAAGGCCCACTCCATCCAAGGGCTCACTTTTCTCATGTGTAAATGGCTTCATATAAAAGCCAAAATTTCACTCATTTGTAGACACTCTTGAAATTTTAAGCAATAGATGCAACTTGAGTTGAGAGCACTTCTCCCTCTATTGCCTTTGAGAGTCACCACTTTCTAGAGATTTCCTCTCTCTACCTCTAGCCACCTTCCTTAGGCTAGCATAGAGTAGGAAATCCTATCACCTCTTTCACCTTCCATTGCTTGCAAGTGCCTTCCAACTTGCCTCCATTCCTTCATCCATTTCCGCTGCACATGGAGCTCTTCATGCACCTTTGGAGCTCCACCAAGTAGGGGGCGACAACTAAAGAGGTAGCGAGTGTAATATCCTGGCCGGATATTACTAATTTAAATAAAAGAAAGTAAAATAATATTAAATATACCATTATTATTCCAAGTTCTTTCCCAAAAACGTGAGAAAAATTAAAACTTTAATACATGCGCTATAATCCATAATATGAAATAACTCCAAGGTTGCATAACCAAGCCGAATATCAAATCTATTTACAAAATGATAGATGTAAAATAATATCAAAACTCCATAAAAGTTTTCCCCAAGCTAGCCCCTCTCTGGCTCTAAGCGTCTCCATCTCCACTTGAAACAACGTCTACTCCCGTGTAACAAATCACACGATTATCGCCAAACACACACAAAAAGGGTGAGCTTATGTAGCAATGTACATCTATAATTTCATACATAAAAGTTCACCCCAAATTACTTTATTCTAGCCAATGCTTAATCAAGAAACCTTACTAGCCTAAGGTTTCCAACCCACAATTTCTTGACCATGGATCTAGGATATGTGTGCTTCCACAAACCTGTCCGTTCGTGGTCCTGCCTCTACGTACCTCCCCGCTCACAACAACCCTCAAGTGTGAGCACGAAATATACGAACCTCCTTGCTCGTATCCTCACATGAGAGCATGATAATATGAACCTCCTCGCTCATATTATCACGTGTTCACCACCAGCCATGAACCTACTCGCTCATGACACAATCAAGCACATCTTGGTCCAAGTCCACATCTTAACACATTAAAACGAAATTAATAAAAACACACTACCCTGTACAAGATACACATTCAAGTTGATCTTAGGGATTCCAATGCTTCCACGAACCTGTCCGCTCGTGGTCTAGCTCTACAAACCTACTCGCTCGTAGTCCAACTCTACGGACCTCCACGCTCGTTGTCCAACATGTGTGATCCATCCAACTACGAACCTCCTCGCTCGCAACAACTCTTAAGTGTGAGCACGAAACATACGAACATTCCCATTTGTATCCTCACATGAGAGTATCATTAATATGAACCTTCCCGCTCATATTAATCACACGTTCCAACACCAATCACAAATCTACCCGTTCGTGATACGGTCAAGCATATCCCAAACCAGGCGAAGTTGTGTTGCAGACCGCCTAGCAGTCTCGACTTATCGCTGGGTGCCGCTTGCTCCAAGGACTTTCTTGGTTCACCTATCACCTGGCGGTCCAATCCACATCGACAGGCACTACACTAGTAGATTGAAACTTTTTATTTAAGGGTCCAAAATAGTATCGAAACACACCAATCATTCAAAGTACACATCTAGAATGCAATGGCAGATATTCAATTACCGTAACATGACCCCAAAACACATGGACATACATCACATGCATTCACCACTTAAAATCATATCAAACATGCATTATAAACGAATCCTTCATGCACATAGTGTAATTCACAACAGCAACAAAAATCTTTTTTTTTTCAATTTAATCACAACACATAAATAAACCATTTTAATATGATTTACACCAAACTACCAGAACACTCTAAACCATCACATAATTAACATTAAATAAAATTCTCCAACGACTAAAATATACCAGCATAACGATATGATAAAAATACATAATATATACATATATTTGGTTGCACCGATAATACATACAATTAAAGCACAAAGTCCATTGTACCTAAATCACCTTTGCCTCACTCCAATAGTGCCCATGTGATTAACAACTAATTATTTGAATAGACCCAAATTATCTTATACTATAAAATAAAATAAAAAATTTACATTATTTATTATTATACTATCTTAATTATATGATTTCAAGCTACATTTACAACCAACAGTTTTTGTTGCAAGTTAATATAAAATTAATATTATAATATCTCTAACATATCCTTAAGTATAGAAATAGATTTAAAGGCTATGTCACCTATTTCTCATGATGGCACCAAGTCATATGCCATATGCTACTGTTAAGGACAAAATGAAAAACTCACACCATAATGCGTAACTCACCTCAACTTTAACTAACTTTTTCCAAGAAATGAACACTAACACCTAATCTTTATTTTAATACTCATGTTTTATCATTTTTGTTGCACCTAATAAAATTCCACACAATCCATGCCAAAAGGTTTTCACGATGCTCAACTTTAATCATAATATAATCACTTTTATACCAAAAGAATGATATATATCCCAAGGTTACTATCGTATGAAACAAAATAACCCATCATTGATATAATTAAACTATTGCACCCAAAACATGTCCATTTTAAATCAGCATATACGCCACATACCTTACTGCCCCAATTTTAAATTCAAGTATTCATGTAAGACATCAATAGAGAAAAATAAAAACCAAATAAAGCACACTAAATTTGCTTTGATTAACTAATTTATGTGTGACCTCCTATACTACCTTAACTCAAGGAAAAAAAATGAAATCAAAACCTGAAAGAATTTCCTATGAACCTTTTAGTAAAAAAATAAAGGTACTAGACTGCAACTGCAATGCTTCAACTCCATATCAAAATTCAATCCATTCTAAATCAATTATACACAACTCAGTTGATACGCATTTGACTAGTACTTCTGCACCGAATGTTTTTTTTTTTAAAAAATAACTATGTAATATAGTCATCTAACACCACGTTAATATAGAAGGGACTAGTGATTACCACACCAAGTGCCATGTATGTGGCACTTAATGTTTCATCTCAATCCTGTATAAACAAAATGTATTATCGACATGAAATTAATCATATAAATAGTAGCTTCCCCAACACAAAAACTTAATCCAAATGTTCATTTTTCATATTTTTCATGGATTTATCCATTTAAACAAAGTTATGATGATAACAAAATAGTAAGAAAAAGATAGCTCCTCTTAATTGGAACTCCAACACTAATAAAATTTTGGATGACCCTTGCTTGCTCTAGCCTTCTTCCTAAGAAGTTTCTCTATTCTCAGAAAATTCCTGAACATGTGCCTCCTTCACCCTTTTTATTTTTTCAGCCATCTCCTTCCTAGTTCTCCTCCCTCTACTCTTTTAATTAGGTTAATTGTAAAAAACGAAATTAAAAAATAAATTTAATTAATTAATTCAACCCTTAATGTCACCTACCTAGAATGCCACTAAAGCAGGCTTTATAATTTGGTATAGCACAACCACGCATGCATGCAAAATAATTAAATAATAAAATTAGTACATTCTACACAGGACTCGAACCCATGTCCTCTCAACACCACTCCATACACACAACCACTTGAGCTACCATTACTCCTTGTTAAATTTTTCCACATTAATTACTATAAATATCTCTTCAGTTGAATTTATATTAAATAAATATTTATTTATTTATTTAATTTTTCCAGATCTTATAGCAAGATTGACTGCAATTTCAGGTAGTTGACTTGCTTACTTGTTAGAGTAAGGAGGAATATGTTGACTTTCTTTCTTTCTTTCTTTTTTATGGGAAGTAAAAGTTGTTTCGTTTAGTACGAGATCACTTCACACCTCGTGGTGCTTACACCTCTTGCCTATCGAAGTTCTGTTCAAAAACCTCATCCGAGAACTTGCATAGAGAAGGATTTCCCGCAGCGCACAGTTCTTCCATACCTACTTAGTAGTATGGCGTTGATATTGGCATAACAACCGATACACCATAGGTTGGCCCAACCCTGTCCTTTCGTACGGGTTTGTTCTTCATAGTTCTCCCTTTAAAACCAATGGTAGATCAGAGACATTCATTCTAGAAATTCAATCTAAGTTGATGCTATTGTTGTTTAACATATTTAGTGTCATCAATGTTGTTATGTTGATCTGATTCATAGTGTTATTTTGAACTCTTGGCTGAGTCCATTGCTTTTGAAAACAAATTTATCACATGATGTTTTTGTCTTGGCTGAGTGCTTGAAAACCAAATCTTATCTTTTGTTTTAGTGCAGTTTGTATGCTTGACATATTTATCTCAAATCTTATGTATATTTTCTTTTATACTACGTGACTCACCTTCTTCTTTTGCTATGTCTTTCAAATTTTTTTTAGTTAAGTTATTGGCTTTGAACATGACTTGTGCCTTTTACTAGCTGAATTGAAGTTAAATTGATCTTTGAGTTATGAATTGTAGCAAGAAAATTCAAAATAGAGAAACATGAATTGTATTGCCTCTTGATATCAAAAGAAAAAGAAAAAAGAAATCTAGAAAATATCATATTTCTCATCACATTTCACAAAAACACATTTAAGATCATTACCTTTATGGTTACAATAATCTCAAGGTAAACATAATTTTTATTTTCGAAATGCGCCTTTGGTCTCAAGAAAATTTTAAGAGGCCTACTTCTAAGTTGACTTTTACCACTATCTTCCTTGAAATACATAAATTCATGGGATTTTTTTTTGTCTATTGTATATTCATTTTTTATCCGAGAGGAAATGATTTTATTTGTTGTGACTTAGTATACCCTCTTGATCTGAGGTCATATCCTTTTCAAGATGGAGGGGGTGATGGTAATCACCCTAAGAGGCATTCAGCACGGGTAGTGGTTGGGCCTATTTATCCTTTATGTTTTTAAATACTTAAATAAATGTATAACTTTAATGTTTGAGATGTGTAATTTGCATATTTGTGGGGTTGTATTTTAGGCACAAGTTTTATATGATGTTTTCATATTTTTTCTTTGTAATTTTATTTTTGGGCCAAGAAGTATAATGTCTTCAAGATGCTAGCCAACCCAATGTTTCCTGTTTCCAACAACATGTTTTTGAACAGAAACTGAAATGTTTCTAGCCCAACCAATGAGCAACCTAGTGAACTCTTCAACATGAGTCAAGTAGCCAAAATTGCTTCATGCATAATCTAGCATCAAGTCAGTAGGTTGTCCACCAACATTTGCAACTTTCTTGCTTTTAAAAGCTTCACCATCAATGTTGGGCCTAAATCCCAATTCAATCTACAATTCAACAAACACATCAGTGGAAGGACACTCTTCAACAAGCCACGTTTCAATTATTGTGGAGTAGTTATGCCTCTATTTTTGATGGTCCATCAATTTGAATCTAGCCTACACACTTGACAAAGGGATGCGAGCAACATATCACACATGGGTTCAATTTTGTGCTCTTTTGAGGATGTGCCTCTAGCACTAGGGTTCTATCTTCATTAGCTATTTAACCCTTTTCACAGCTAGGGTTGCTTGTTATGTTCGTTATTCAATCCCTTACTCGCTACTTGGACCATCAAACCTTAGCACCTAGGGTATCTTCGTACCCTACCTTCTAGTTGTTAGGTTCTGTTAGATCTTCGCAACGACAAATGTATTTTCTTTCCCTTTTTGCATTAGGGTTAGTAAAGTGTGTACAAGGTTATTTCTCCTTTTATATAAAGAAGAAAGCCATTATTGTAAACTTAACTTTCATACTAATACATTAGTGATTCGTTTGAGCATTTTTCCCTCATTGTCAGAGTTCAACCTTTGACTAGGGTATCACCTAGGGTCGCGATTAGTGGGAGTTTTTGAGTTCCAATGACAAAACTTGGATAATGTACTTGGTCTTCCACTACGTGTACCAGATCTTCATCTTTCGCTGCGCAGATCTGCGAGTTGGAGGCTCACTGTGGAGATTCCATCCATCAAGAGTTCGACCGTGAAGCCTTCCTCCATCAATTGTCATATGCTCATTTGAAAATTTCTTGTTATTGTTGTTCAAAGTATTTGAATATTGTATGAACTCCGAGTGCTTTTTGATGTATACTCCATGGAATTGATTTATGGCCTAAAAATCAAGGAATTATGTGTCCAGGACACCTAAAACACTTTTTTATCATCTTTATTGAGCTAGTTGTGAAAAAAGAAACAAATTTCACCCTTTTGTGGTACTAAGTTGAAAGCATTCTTGCTCCTCGGTGAACAAAAATCTGAAAATTTATTGTGTTATGCTCCTAGCTTGCATTATTCGGTGTTGAGTGATATTCACAAGTTAATTCCCTTCCTTAATTTGGTTTTTATCTTCCTGGTTGTATGCATGATTTAAACTTGGAAATTGCATGTTCAAGTATTTTTCCATAGAGTCTTTTAATGTGTTTTTCTTGTATTAGTCTTGTTGAAAGTTTTATCACAATTTTTTCTCTCTTTAGAGTTTGGCCTTTATTGATTTTACGCTTTTCTTGTTTGTCTACAGGTGCTCTTTGCTCTGTCTTAGTACTTTTCTTCCTTGAACCTTTTTGAGTGTTTGACCGAGCCATATTGCTTGCATGTGAAAGGATTTTGAAAAGTTTTTAACTCCTTTGGTGGAATTTGAGTGCTAGCCTTACCTATCTTGTTTTAGGGTGTGAATCAAAAACTTGGGATAGCTTTTTGGGTGATTTTTTGGTCTCGGGAATTTGTTGTTGTTACCTCTAACCTCTTTGTTTGTCTAAGTTTTTGGAGTTTGTGTGTAGGGAAAGATGAACTTTGACCCAATTGTTGAATAGGGGGAGGAAGAGTCACTCTTGGCATATTCTCCTCCAATTCTCACTCTTATGGTGCCACACAATGATCAACAAATTCTTGTTCGAATCTTACGTGAGATGGAGATGGGTAGAAGAGAAACATTTGAACAATTGAGGACGGATAAGAGACAAAGTGAAATTATGCTTCAAGAGCATATTCAAAGGCTAAAACTTAAAGAGGATGAAAGGAAAAGAAGAATATCATCTTCATTCGAAGGCTCCTTCGGTGGTGAAGGAAGGAGAAGAAGGCACAAATTTGATGGTGGAAGGAGGCGCAACTCATTGCCAGAAAGACAACCACCTTCCATTAAGATCCCTAAGTTCAAAGGAGAGAATGATTCCAACATCTACATTGAAAGGGAGCAAAAAGTGGACCAAATATTCAAAATTCATTTAGTTAATGACTAAGAAAAAGTAGATTTGGTAGTGTTAGAATTTAAGGACTATGCCATGACTTGGTGGGATCAAATGTATAAAAATAATATTAACCAAGAACCACTCGCAGCTTCTTGGAGAGACATTAAAAATTTGATGTGCTTTAGATTTGTTCCTTCCTACTATAGGAGGAAGGCTCTTTTGAAGCTCTAAAGGCTTCAACAATGATTCATGTGTGTTGATGAATATGAAGTTAATGGACTCTATACTTCTAAAGGGGGACTTCAATTTGAAAGTGAAGAAGAAAAGGTATTTAGGTTTAAGAGTTGTAACATCCTAGCCGTAAATTACTTATTAAAAAAATAAATAAGAAATAAGATTTATAATACATCGCATTTATTCTCGTAATTTCCCAAAAACGCGAGAAAATTAAAACTTCAACGTCGCTTCCATAGTAATTAAAACCGCAATGTTTAGTTATTACAAAACCAAACCATAAAAATTACAAAAGAAAAGCCATAATAAAACTGAGTAAATAGTCTCGTCGTGATCCCCACTCTGTCTCTACACATCTGTATGCTCACCTGCATCAACATCTGCTCCCATGTAACAAGTTACATGATCATCGCCACACACACACAAATAGGGTGAGCTCATTTAAATAAACCAAACAAATATCAAAATAAGAACATCATCCCAATGTTATAACCCAGGTCAGTATTTTCTCTTTTATCATTAGTTCTCCATTTCCAACACAGGCTTTAGATGTCTAACATTTCTATACCCTTTAAGTGAGATCATTGATCGATCTTTGCTGCACGAGTGTCTACTCGCCCCTCCGACTACAGGCCACCACCTGATAGTCATCACGTGTGAATAATTTTGCCACAGCATCTCACGGTGACACCAAGTGGAGCTCCCCAAAACAAACATAAGTTCGTAGTTGTTCCCAAACTACCAAAAACTCTATCAGATGCACTGAAAAGGGCAATCACCCGAAACCTCGTCGTACTAGCCACAACTCGCACACTCCACTGGACATCCTAAACCACCAGGCTACAACCTAGAGTGGTGACGTGTTACCCCAATACGAGATGCACTCGTAACTGGGCCCCCAGCCAAAGCTTCACATCATGAACATCACCTAAAGCTGTGTAGAAACCTTTCCTCACGCATCATCACTGCACCAAAATTGCCTGGCGCGCATCTCACGCCGCTAGGCAGAATCTGGTTCCAGACCGCCTCGCAGGCATCTTACACCGCCAGGCGCCAGCGCCTTCCAGTACTGCTTTCGCTCCGCTTCTGCCTAGCGGAACCCACCCTGCCGCCAGGCGCCGTACTCGTTCAGGGGCCACTGCCACAAAGTTGGTTGTCTATCGCCTGGCGCCAGGCAAGCCACCAGGCATCATACCAGTAGCGCAATGCTACTGGTTTTAGGCACATCAAATGGGTTCTAATGGACCCCAAACAATCCAAGCACAGTTTATGGCACCAATATAGCATTCCAATCATAATTCTATAACTTGGTCCTTATGCACAGATGTAATCATGCCAATGAATCAATATTACACATACAATTTTAGCATAATACCAATAAAGGGCTTACAATCCATGCTGCTTCAGGAACTTACCCTTCACTTGTCTAGGCATATGCATGTCACAGAATTACACTTTCACTTACAAACCATATAGCATATTTCCCATTTAATAGCACACTGTTCTTAACACCATAATACATTATACTTGGTAATCACCCCATTACAAATTAACCAACTCAATATCATTTAATCATCCACACAATTTCATCACATCTTCCAATTTATTACAATTACCTATCAGGTTCAACATACCTATTTATATGATTTAAAACATGAATTCCTATTATCATCTACTCATACTTACATCATTTGACATCTAATGCTTTAGGTTTCTTTCACTTCACTACCTCTCTACTTTCCAGCATACAACCCAAGTTACCCCACATATCCAACAATACATGCAATTTTAACGGCACTCTTAATAGGCACTAGAACTGTGGTGTCCTGGCAACACAGATGCCGCCAGGCGGTGCTCGACCTATTGATTCTGCCCAGATTTGATTCAAATCAGCCCCGATTTCCCAGCACTCCAAATCACGGTATCATTTTCACACCAATATAATTTCACATGCACATATATGACATAGTTCATACTTTATTAATATTAACGTCAATTCCATCAAATAGTGCAGGAACCATAAACATAAATCATGCTTAATTTATCTCCAACCCCAACATGAACCCTAGTCCCAATTTTATACAAGAATTCATGCATTCTACATAAGAATGATATACACAGTCAACTATACTCATAAAAATTCACATTCAAGCATATGAACATTACGACGACATCACAGGTACCCCAAAAATATCCAAAACAACCAAAAATTGCGTAACCGTGTTCGTGTCGCCTAGCGGATCATACTCTGTCGCCAGGCGGTTCATGGAGAAAACCCAGAAGACTGGGTCAACAATCAAAAGGAACTCCCCTAACCTGGATTTCCTTGCCAAAATTTGAGAATTCCTACACTTCCAAGAATTTAACAAAAAGAAGTCATTTGCTTAAGCCAAGGTTTGAACCCATCACCCCACAATTGCAATTCAAGTGCACGACCAACTCAACCAAGTCATATTACATGCTAATATTTATGCATTTCAAACTATCTACTTACTCATCACGCTCCAAACACATCATCAGAAAATAATAAAATTTTTAAATAACACACAAATGGCATACTTAGGAATCGAACCCAAGTCGTCTCACACAATCAATGTACTCTCATACCCGCATTTATTAAATAATTATTTATTTAATTATTTAAATTTAGTGGGTCTTACAAGAGTAGCCTAAGAAGAGATATTCAAGATGTATTGAGTTGTATGAGTATTCCCCACTTGATAAAATTTTACCCATGGCCTTAAAAGTTGAAAGTCAATTGAAAAAGAAATAAGAGGCCAAGAGGAATACTTCTTACAATGACTACTACTCTAAAATTTGGAAGGGTAAAGAAAGAAAGGATGAAAGAACACCCTCCAAGAGTCTCCAAGACCACCCACCTAGGACTAAGTCGTCTAGAGTCCCCCCTTGACACTCCTAACTCTTTCCAAGGTTCAAGAACTAGTGCCATAAAATGTTTTAAATGTTTGGGTTGTGGACACATTGCTTCAAATTGTCCAATTAAAGGAACATGGTCTTGAACACTAAGGGAGAGGTACAGAGTGAACATTCTTCCCTATCGTCCCCAAAAGTATTTCCTCACACACTTCTTCCTTTTCTTGAAGTGATTATGAAATTAAGCCAAATGAAGGAGGTTAATTAGTAGTTAGGCGCATATTGGGCCAAGTCCCAAGAGAAAATATTTTTCACTCAAGATGCCTAATCAACAAGCTTTGCTCCCACATAATTGATAGTGGAAGTTGTGTCAATGTTGCTAGCACAAAGGTATTAGGAAACCGTGGCTTAAAAACCATCACTCATGCTAAGTCTTATAAGCTTTCATGGCTTATTGAGGAAGGAGAGATCAAAGTTGACAAGCAAGTCCTCATCAACTTCTCCATTGGAAGTTACAAGGATGAGGTTTTGTGTGACCTAGTGCCCATGGAAGCCTTTACTTGGTAGGCCATGACAATTTGACAAAAAGGCTTTTCATGATGGCCATACCAATATGTTTTCTTTTAACTTCAAAGGAAAGAAGGTCATACTTCTACCTCTTTCACCCAAAGAAGTCAATGAGGACTAAATGCAAATGTTAAAGAAAAGAAAAGAAGAGTATGAACAAATAAAGGCGCAAAGGCATGGCAAAGTGGCCAAGAAGAGCATGATCTTCTTTAAAGAGGTCAAAAAGGTAATGCTTACCCAAAAACATGTCTTAATAGCTTATCCTAGTGAGTCTTCCCTCTCCTTCCAAAAGTTTCACTCTACATGTCCTCAAGAATTTTCTTTAGTCTCATATGAGTTCCAAGATGTTCTTCAAGAACCTCCAAAGGGGCTTCCTAATAGGCCAGCCTATAGGACTAGTCCCGACGAAGCTAAAGAAATTCAAAAACAAATGGAATGTAAAAAGGGTGGGTGCAACATAGCATGAGTCCTACTGCAATGCTCGTTATTCTAGTTCCCAAAAAGGATGGAACTTGGAGAATGTTAATTGATTGCAGGGCTATCAATAACATATGCATCAAGTATAGGCATCCCATTTCTAAGTTAGATTATTTGTTGGATGAGTTACATGATGGCACCATATTTTCCAAAATAGACTTGAAGAGTGGGTACAATAAAGTTAGAATTAAAGAAGGTGGTGAATGGAAAACCTCTTCCAATAAAAAAGTGGTGGTTATCAAGGAGTAGCCTACACCCAAGAATGTGAGTCAACTTAGATATTTTGAATTAAAGAATGAAGAAATTCAAATTGAAGAATCTGTTCAAGAAAAAAAAAGAAAAAAGGATAATTCAAGAGTGAAATTAAGCAAATATTTTGAAGATCATATCAAGAGTTTCCTAAAGAAAAGCAAAGCAATCTGAAGATCATCAATTGTCACATTCTATAATATGAATACAAATACAATGACCTAGATGAAGAATACTGGTTGGATGAGAGAAAATAAGAGACGATTGAAAAAGAGAGAATTGAAGGTTGTTTGAAAAAAGAGGACTCATATGAACAAAATTACAATATTCATATGATGAAAAAGATTCAAAGAACAAATACAAAGCATATAGAGTCAAATTTATTAGTAATTAGAAATATTGGGTTGTGTGATTAACCGTTGTAAAATCCTTCATGTTATGATGTATACCCTATGAAATTTGATAGTGCTCTCTTAATTTGAGTTGTTCTTGTTATTTCATTCTGAGAATTCTCAATCTCAGGGGAGATTGAGAAGGATGGTTGATACTCGTTGTAACCTTGGGAGGTTTATACTCATGATACCTGAAGAGGTTGATACTTGATACTTGGAGAGGTTGATACTCGTTGTAACCAGAGAGGGTGATTCTCACTCTAACCAAGTGTTTTGAGTAGTGGAATATCTTAAGTGCATTGCTTAAGAGTCTTGGTGTAGCCTTAGTGTGTGGTGTTAACAATATAAATTTGTGTATGCAATCCCTTCCTTATACTCTTAACTTGATTATTTTGTATTTGCGCAAAAATATTTAAAATGTTTACAGGCTTTATTCATCCCTTTCTAGAGTCACTAAAAAAGCCAACGATGACTTGTTGAAACAATAATATATGTACTTTTCATCATTAGCCTACTTAGTGGAACTTGACTAATTAGTCAAGAACTAGACATAGTTTGTGCGATAAGATAAACCAGCATTAAAATAATGAGTATATTTTCTCTCTTTGATACTTCATATTGTATTTTACAACTACTTATCAAACTAAAGGAGAGAAAGTTAATGCCAAGCTAGCAAAAATATTTGATTATACATTTTCACATAATTAATTGAAGGTTTAATTAGTCGGATGATACCCACTTTCGTTCAGATGTGTCAGTTTGGTGCCAGCTTTTAAAAATGTGTCAATCGAGTCCCAACTTTTAAAAAGATGCTTTAATTAGGTCCATTTGAAAAAAAAATATTAACGCCATTAACAATGTTGATATATAAAATGACTTACGAAATTAATTATCGATATTTATATTAAAATTTAGTGGTAAAAGTCATGAATAAAGTTAACGGCGTTAATAATTTTTTTCTGAATGAGACCTAATTGAGACACTTTTTTAAAAATTGGGACTTTATTGACACCTTTTAAAAAGAGAGTACCAAACTAACACATTTGACCGAAAGTGGGTATCATCCAACTAACTAAACCTTAATTGAATTAGTTAATTGTTCAAAATTAGAACAAAAGAAGTATATAAAAGGAATTGTATGAATTTTAAATATGTGAATTGTCCTTTCATCTTCGATCCATTTTGGTTTCCAAATTTTTTTGCATTTTGTAATTTTTTTTTTCATTCTAAAAATCTCAAAAATATTTTTGTAATGGAAGAATATTATTTATTGAATACAATAAATACATGATTTTTTAGAATCAACCTAGGTTGTGTTGTATGTTACAAAATTTTGGAGAAAAGCTTAGATACTTAGGTTTCCTTCCTCACCCTTTTGCTTTAAAAGATGTAAGAGAAGTTAAAGGCCCTCTTCATTCCCATGAGAGTGATCGATTGGTGCCCCCATCATCCATTACAACTCCCCCTTTCTAAAGTTGTCAATTGAATCCTAACTCACTCTTAAAATAAGTCCCCCATTTTATTAGCACCAAATGAGTGGGTTGAAAAAGCCCTAAACCCCCAAATCCCCCATATAAAGTAGGCTAGAGTCAAAGCCCAAGTTGGATTGAACTCCAACAAGATTTCAATTAACTACAAAATAAATTTTAAAATTTCATGAATTCTGTACGCCCTGGCGACCAAGCTTCGCCCGACCTAGCTGATGCCATTCATTGTGTTGATCTGGGCCAGATAGGTCATAAAGTCATCCTGTCTTGGGCCGATTTGAGACCGATCTTGATGTTGGGCCAACAGACGACCAATCTATAAGCTAGGTCAATACGCGACCTGGACCAATACGTGACCAAACTATCTATGGGTCCATCTAGAACCGATCCACATACTAGGTCGATTTTAAGTGAACTTGTGTTCTGGCCGATCTACGACCGATTTATGAGGGATATTTGTTCTCAGAATCGCATCACTTTCCCTCTTGGTAGGGGGTACATGACCACGTTCCCATCCGTTTTCAGCATTCCCAACGGAGGACGAGGAAGGACCGATATAAAGCAGGCACCATACTCTGAAGAAAAGGTAGACATTTTTGGAGAAAAAAAAAAGAGAAAGAGAAATATTATCGAGTATCTGGCGAAGAGGACGAGTTGTACCCACTGTGCATCTCAGGCATTCTTCTGCAAGAACAGATTGACGCCCACCGTGGGGCTCTGTAGGGCTCTGGTAAAACTGATTCCCAGACCCTAAAAGAAGTTCATTTACCAAAAATCCTCTGAAGATGGAGGAACGACATCAGAATAACGCAAACACTGAGTCTACTAAGCCTACTACCGGGGAATTGTTACGGCAAATCATAGAATTACGACGTGAAAATGAGCAAATACGCCAAAAGGTAGACGAAGCCCACAATCGAGCAAATGAAGCTCGAAAGGAACATGTCGCAGCAAGTAGAGAAGCAGAAGAGGCAAGGAAAAGGATGGAAGACACACTCCGAGAGCAAGGAAACTTGAGACGTGCCAATGGGGATCTCTTACGTCGGTTACAAGACTGAGAGAAGCGTAACCTTGGACGTCGTCGAATCAATGTGGAAGACCAAGGACACTCGTTCTCTGCTACCATCATGGCTGAACAAGTTCCACTTCAATACAATATCCCCAAGTTACCCCCTACACAGGCAGCGCCGACCCAAAATCTCACCTAAAAGTCTTTAATGCCCAAATGTTGGTCTCAGGGGGGGAGCGACGCCGTGAGATGCAAAGTATTTGTAGGAACACTGTCCGGAGCAGCGTTGAAATGGTTCAGTGGCATACCCAGAGCCACGGTAACATCCTTCCCGATGTTTGCCAGGATGTTCCTTGAGCGATTTGTTGCTAACCGAGCGAAACCCCCACGAATGTCCGACTTGTTTGATGTGAGACAGGGGACCGAGGAGCCTCTACGAGATTACTTAAATCGTTTCTGTGATGCCAGTACAAACATTCCTAACCTGGATGAGGAGATTCTGGTGGATGCTTTTGTAAAAGGCCTTCGGGCCAACTCATTCAGTGAGTCCCTCGTAAAAAATCTGGCTATCTCCCTTGCAGAGGTCCGTCTTAGGGTCTCCATACACATAGAAGCGGAAGATGTAATGAAGCACAAATGAAGGCAAGAAAAAATATCAAGACCTGAGCCTAAGGGACGAGATGGACGACGAGGATACGAAGAAACGCGAGTTAAGAGCTCTGATCTCCGTTTCGCCCCATACGTAGCACAAACATCCACAGTAAGACGGCCAGGGAAGTTCGACACGATCAGGAACCTTGGTTTGCCCCAAGTGGAAATCCTCTCTGACGCAGAAACGAAAAATCTGCTCCGTTTCCCCGAAAAGACTACCAGAATACTTGGTCGGGATCCCAAGTCGTGGTGCAAGTTCCATCAGGCCTTTGGCCATCAAATAGAGCGATGCTACACATTGGCGGAATAGTTGCGAAGGTTGTACGACAAAGGTTGTTTAAACAAATACGCTGAGAAAGAGCACAATGGGGAGAAATGACAATCTCCCAATGAGACCCCTATATACGGCGATCTCAACACTATAGCTAGTGGTTTTGCAGGCGGTGGAACGACGGCCGCCAGTCGGAAGCGATACTGCCGGAGTGTGATGACTACCGGGCTTGAATGGCACGATTCCTCCCAGTCCCCTAATGTAGTTTTCACAAGCCAAGACCGAGCTGACGTACTTCCTTATGAGGACGACCCAGTAGTGGTGTCGGCAATCGCTATGGGGAGGAGGGTTCATCGTGTCTTGGTGGACCAGGGAAGTTCGGGGGATGTCATGTTTTGGGACGCCTTCACAGGTTTTGGTATACTCCAAGAACAGCTTCAATATTTCGATGGAGTACTGATAGGCTTTTCCGGGGATCTAGTCGAGGTCAGAGGGTACTTCGACCTCCGCACCATGTTCGCAGACGATTACGCAGCCAAAACGATTGTCGTTCGATATATTGTTGTCATGGCCCATTCATCCTACAACATCCTGTTAGGGCGACCTTCCCTTAAATGGCTAGGAGCGGTGGTCTCAACAGCTCATCTAAAGGTGAAATTCTCGCCCCGGAAGGGAAAGTAGTCACGCTCAAAGTAGACCAAGCAATAGCAAGAAAATGCTACGAGAACAGCCTCCGGATAAGGAGAACAACATACACCCTAGCTATTGCTGTTGGCCCTTCGTCTCCTTCGGCGCTCGATCCACGTTTAGGGTACGAAGATAGGAGACCTCAACTAGTGGGAGGAGTGAAGGAGGTGAACATGGGTGACACAAAAATTCTGAAGATTGGGGACGACCTCAAACAGAATACCAAGCAGGACCTGTTGTCAATACTTCGAGTTAACCTGAGATCCTTTGCTTGGTCCCCATTAGATATGGTGGGAATCGATTCCAACTTTATCAGTCATAAGTTGAACATGGATACAAAGGCCAAACCAAAAGTGCAAAGAAGGAGGAGGATGTCTCTGGAAAAACTAGAGGCCATCAGGGAAGAAACAAGGAAGTTGTTGACCGCAAATCACATCCGCGAAATTCAATATCCGGAGTGGCTAGCTAACGTAGTAATGGTCAAGAAAGCGAATGGAAAATGGAGGATGTGTGTGGACTTTACCGATCTCAACAACGCATGTCCCAAAGACTCCTACCCCTTACCTAACATCGATACCCTGGTGGACAATGCATCAGGTTGTGGGTTACTCAGCTTCTTGGATGTGTACTAGGGATACAACCAGATCCGTATGCACCCAGAAGACGAAGACAAGATGACTTTCATGGGTGAGGCCGCTAATTATTGCTACAAAGTAATGCCCTTTGGGCTCAAAAATGTGAGAGCCACGTATCAGAGACTGATGGATAGAGTCCTGCAACCAATCTTGGGAAAAAAGGTACAGGCGTATGTGGAGGACATGGTGGTCACCTCAACCTCCGTAGTGACTCATGGTGACGACCTCGCCGAGCTGTTCGCCACCATCAACAAATATGGATTAAAATTGAATCCCGATAAATGTGTGTTCGGAGTAAAAGATGGAAAGTTTCTGGGTTTTTTGTTGACCGAGAGGGGAATAGAGGCCAACCCAGAAAAATGTGCTGCGATCACGAACATGAGGAGGTATAATGACTCACCGGACGCATAGCAGCCTTGGCCAGGTTCCTGCCACGCGGGGGAGACCGAGGTTTCCCTTACTTTAAATGCCTACGCAAGGGTCTAGGTTTTCAATGGAGCGAGGAATGCGAAGAAGCTTTCCAGCAACTAAAAAGGCACCTCACAAGTCCTCTCATACTACGACGACCGCAGCCAGGAGAAACTTTGAAGTTGTACATAACCGTCATCGACCTTGCAGTTAGCACGACCCTCGTCCAAGAGCAGAGTGGTGAGCAACGACCAATATATTTCGTCAGCAAGACTTTAAAAGGAGCTGAGACTAAGTATCAGAAGATCGAAAAGGTAGCCCTAGCCATTATCTTCACCACTCGGCAGCTCCGCCCCTATTTCTAGGCTCATACAGTCATCATCATGACCGACCAACCTGTGAAACAGATCTTACAAAAACCTGATGTATCCAGAAGGCTCGTTAAATGGTCGATTGAACTATCACAGTATAGTATCACATTCGAACCCAGGGGACCAGTTAAGGCAGAAGTGTTAGCCGACTTCGTCGCCGAGTTAACCCCGCTAGGTCCCTAATTAGAGAAGTCCTCAGAGGGTGTTTGGGTCTTATCTGTTGATGGCGCATCAAGTCCCAAAGGAAGCGGAGCAGGCATAATCCTGGAAGATCCCCAAGGATCCCTTATAAAACAGGCGTTACGCTTCTCTTTCCGTACCAGCAACAATCAGGCAGAATACGAAGCACTCATCGAAGGGATGCTTCTCGCCAAAGAGCTGGGAGCCTCCCGACTAATGGCAAAAAGCGACTCCCTCCTCGTAACAAGATAAGTGTTCAGCGAGTTCCAAGCTAAAGATCCCTTGTTGGCACGATACTTGGAATTTGTGCGCACCCTATCCTCCTCGTTTGCTACATTCGAACTACTGCACGTCCCGCGGGAACAGAACAGCCGCGCAGACCTCCTGTCCAAATTAGCAAGTCGTTCAAAACCTAGGCAACACAGATCAGTCATACGGGAAACATTGATAACACCTAGAGTATCCGCCGCCGAAATACTACCAAAAGACAACCAACTGGAAGTCCTCTCATCAGTAATCAATGACTCACCATCAAACTCGTGGATGGCCCCCTATATTACGTATCTCGTTGACGGCATCCTCCCACAAGATCCAGGTGAAGCACAGATAATAAAGAAGAATGCAGCCAAATACATCATGATTGATGGGAAGCTGTTCCGATATGGATTCTGCAGACCTCTTCTAACATGTGTGAAAGACAACGAAGCCTTCCGAATTATGGCCGAACTCCACGAGGGAATATGTGGCAGTCACATTGGTGGCCATGCTTTAGGCATAAAGATCATCCGTGCCGGATATTATTGGCCCACGCTGCGACAAGACTGTCAGAACTTCGCCCGGAAATGCGCCCAATGTTAGAAACACTCAGACTGGCACCGAGCCCCTCTAGAAGAATTATATTCAATAAGCTCCCCATGGCCTTTCCATACCTGGGGGATCGACATACTAGGGTTGTTTCCCCTTCAGCCAGACAAGTGAAATTCTTGATAGTAGCCATCGAATATTTCACTAAATGGATAGAAGTTGAAGCCGTCACGACCATTACAGCTGCACGAGTAAAAAACTTCGTCTGGAAACAAATAGTATGCCGATTCGGGACACCTAAGAGATTGATATCCGACAATGGAACTAAATTCACAGGAAGCATACTTCGCGAGGCCTGCGTTGAATGGGAATTCGTCAAGCCTTCACCTTAGTGGAACATCCCCAGACAAACAGACAGGCAGAAGCGGCTAACAAGGTCATACTAAGGGCAATCCGAAGGAGGATATCTTCGGCAAAAGCAGACTGGGCAGAGGAATTACCTGGAATCTTGTTGTCATACCATACAACGCCTCAAACATCAACGCGAGAAACTCCGTTCGACCTGGTGTATGGCACAGACGCAGTACTTCCCATAGAGATCTTGCAACCGACATGGAGAGTCCAATATTTTACTACCGCTTCCTCCGAGGAGGGATTCCGTGCGAATCTAGACACACTAGAAGAAGCTCGAGAAAGGGCTAGGGTTAATAGTGAGGCCATAAAGAGAAAAGTGGAATCCCGGTATAGTACCAAGGTCAAACCACGCGCGTTCACAGAAGGCGACCTCGTCCTACGAAGAGCCCATCCCTTGCAACTAGAAAACAAGCTCTCCCCGAAATGGACAGGGCCCTTCAGGATAAAGCAAGCACTAGGACAGGGTGCCTAAGAGCTAGAAACCCTAGACGGAAAAGCGATTCCTCGCACATGGAACGCAACAGTACTTCGTTTTTATTTTAGTTGATTTTTTGAATATTATGTAATAACCCGACACTCTTTTTCCCTTACAAGAACATAAGGGTTTTTTAACGAGGTCAGATGAATGTTAATATGATCTCTTTGTTCCAACCAGAAGTATCAATAAATCCTTTAGCTTGGCTAAAGGTCGAGAAAAACCCGCAATCGACAAATCCTTTAGCTCGGCCAAAGGTCAGGAAAAACCCGCAATTGACAAATCCTTTAGCTCGGCTAAAGGTCGGGAAAAACCCGCAATCGAAAAATCCTCTAGCTCAGCTAAAGGTCGGGAAAAACCCGCAATGGACAAATCCTCTAGCTCAGCTAAAGGTTGGGAAAACCCCGCAATTGACAAATCCTTTTATTCGGCTAAAGGTCGGGAAAAACCTGCAATCGACAGATCCTTTAGCTCGGCTAAAGGTCGGGTAAAACCCACAATCGACAAATCCTCTAGCTCGGCTAAAGGTCGGGAAAAACCCACAATCGACAAATCCTTTAGCTCGTTTAAGGGTCGAGTAAAACTCGTAATCGACAGATCCTTTAGCGCAACTAAAGGTTGGGAAAAACCCGTAATCGACAAATCTTTCAGCTCGACTAAAAGTCGGGAAAACCTCGTGAATCGACAAAAACCCCTCAGATCGGACTTGGGTCGGGCACGAACTGGGATCTCAACCCAGGCGTCACCTCGGAAGGTCCTCGGCTAAGGGTTAGGCAGATCGAATTGTTTGGCTGAGGGTTACATAAACCTCCCACATCACCTCGGAAGGTACTCGGCTGAGGGTTAGGCAGATTGGAATGTTTGACTTAGGGTGACATGAACCTCCCACATCACCTCAGAAGGTCCTCGGCTAAGGGTTAGGCAGATCAGAATGTTTGGTTGATGATGAAGGCATGACCACCTCCTTAGAAGCTCCCTCAAGAAGGATCACTAGAAGCATGTCTAGAGGGGAGTCTTCTATTCCATCACCTTTATCTTTGTTTTGCATTACTTTAGTTTGAATTCCCTAAGTTGGTTTCTAGTTGATTTATTTTGGTTGACTTGTTGACTTTGATCCAAAGTTGACCTTTGACCAAGATTAGATTAACTTAAACCAACATGTTAATCCTTGTTTGTCTTATTTTGTAGGTAATTAAGAGAAAGTAGAGCATGGCTAGGTGGCACTTGGTGATTGGAGCACTTGGATGAAGTGGAAGAGAGAGGAAAGCAAAAAGCATAAAGCAAAAGCAAAAGTAGACATGTACCTTGTTTTCTTTTGTCTTTGTGGTTTATGCCTTAGAAGGTCATTTGGTCTCCTTCCTCTTTTGGCCTAGAATCCTCATGGGAATGCCTCCACCAATCATCTCCCTTCACTTGGCCAAGACTCACTCTCACATTAGGTTTAGGGTTTGCTAGTTAATCCTTTTTCATGTTTTCGTATTTGCTAAAGGACCCCTATGAACTCCTATTTAAAGGGTGCTCCTTATCTTGTAAAAGGGTTGATCATTTTGTTATAAACTTTGTGCATTCAACCACCAATTTTCGTGAGCTCTCCTTCCTAGAAGTGAACTCACCTTTGCCTTATCTTGCTTGCAAGTGGCGGCACCATCACTCATCTCTAGGGCTTGGTTGGCTTAGATCGCCCCCTATGAGTGGCGTGCTTCTTCCATTCTTCATCTTCTATGCTTTCCCTTTTTATTGTTTCTTCTTTCATTTTGCTCTTTAGTGTTGTTATTGCCGTGTGTGTTTAAGCTTGAATCCAACTCTCTTCTTCCTTTCATGAGATAGTATGTTATCTTAATGTCCAGTGGGAATTTTCAAAAAGCTTTCTTAAACAACTTCACCATATTCATAACTCTAAAAGGAAACAAGATAATCCTTCATCATTTGGTATCAGAGCCTGGTTGTCCGGGAATATGGTGTTTTCATGTTCTAACCTTGTCTTGTGTAGCTATCTTTGAATGGTCCACATAAAAACAATGCTGGTAGAAACTGTTCATGATTTTAAAAGATTAAACTGCAGCTAGCTCAGTGGTCCAAAAGTAACATTCTTTATATCAAAAGAAAGCTCTGTGGGTCTAGTTTCCAACAAAAAAAGAATTAACGCATTTGGAGTTCTGTGGAGAGAGTTATTATCAAATGAGTGAGCAAAGGTCAGAGTTGCCGAGAATACGAAAAACAACGTTTTTAGGTTATGTTGTGGCAATTTTGGCTTCGGTTTTGTGACTCTTTTGCTCCTAAATGTGGTTAGATAACATGTCTTTGGATGCTTGAGTCTCTTGTCATATGCTTCTTTGAGTTTTCTTGTTCTTGTTTCTAAGTATTTGAGCTATTGCATGAAATCTATGTCTTTTGTTGTTGTATGCTCCTTGAAATTGATTTTGACCTAATTTTTTTGGGAACTAAGTGTTCAAGACACCCTAAAATATCCTTCTCATCATCTTAAGTACCTAGTTTTGAAAAGAAAAATTATTTTCATGACCAAAAACAGTTTGGCCGAGAGCTAATGTGTTGCTTGGTGAATCCATTTGGCCATTTTTACTAGGTGTTATGCTACCAAATTTTATACTTGGATTTTGGGTGATATTGGCAAATTAGTTCCATGCTTTAACTTGGTTATGATCTTTCTTGGTGTATGCATATATAATCTTGGCTTGTTCAAATGCTTTCCATAGAGTCTTTGAAAGTGCTTTTCATTGCTTTAGTCTTGTTCAAGTTTTGTCTTCAAAAGACAAGTTTCCTTAGAAGTTAAACTTTCTTGTTTTTTGAGCTTTGCTTGCTTGTCTTTAGGTAATCTTTGTTTTGTCTTAGTAGTTTTCTTTTCCTTGTCTTCCTAGAGTGTTGTGGCCGAGCCACTTGTTTGAGCTTTTAAAAGGTTTTCATCTCTTTAAAGGTATTTTCACTTGTTTGGAAGGTTTTTGAGTGCTAGCCTTGCTTGTGTGCTTTGGGAGTGTGATCAAAAACACTTGGGTGCTTGAGAAGACCACACTTGGTCTCGGGTTTGGAATTTTTTGTTAGCTAACCTCTTCATTGTCTCGGTTTTTGGTGAGTATTTGGTGTAGGAACATGAATATGGATCCAATCTTAGAGGTAGAAGAAGAGGAGGAGTCGGTCTCACCTTATTCCCCTCCCATGGTGACTCCTATGGCCCAAGAAAGTGAACAAATGACCCTTGCCAACATCTTACGTGAGATGGAAGTTAGTAGGAGAGAAACTTTTGACCAATTGAGGGTGGATAGGAGGCAAAGTGAGATCTTCCTACAAGAGCACATCCAAAGACTTGAGCTTAGGGAAGATGAGAGGAGAAGGAGGAGGTCCTCTTCCGAGAACTCTAGCCATGGTGGAAGAAGAAGAAGGCACGGCTATGATGGTGGTGGAAGGCGCAATCAACTCCCACAAAGACAACCTCCACCAATCAAGATTCCAAAGTTCAAGGGGGAGAATGACCCAAACCTCTACATAGAGTGGGAGCAAAAAGTGGACCAAATCTTCAACATTCATTTAGTTGGTGATCAAGAACAAGTAGATTTAGTAGTTTTAGAATTTGAAGATTATGCCATGACATGGTGGCATCAATTGTGTATGGACAATATTAACCAAGAGCCACCCGCGGCCTCTTCGATGGACATTAAAACTTTGATGCGCGCTAGATTTGTTCCTTCCTACTATAGGAGGGAGACTCTTTTGAAGCTCCAAAGGCTTCAATAAGGGTCTATGTGTGTGAATGAATATTTTAAAATGATGGAGTCCATGCTTCTCAAAGTAGAACTCCAATTTGAAAGTGAAGAAGAAAAGGTAGCTAGATTTGTGAGTGGTCTTAGAAGAGAAGTTCAAGATGTAGTTGAGTTGTATGAGTATTCCACTCTTGACAAAATTTTACACTTGGCCTTAAAAGTTGAAAGTCAATTGAAAAAGAAACAAGAGGCCAAGAGGAATACTTCATACAATGAATACTACTCTAGAACTTGGAAAGGAAAAGAAAGAAAGGATGAGAAACCACCTTCCAAAGACCACCCACCTAGGACTAATTCGTCTAAAACCTCCCATGAAAGTGCAAACTCTTCTCAAAGTTCAAGAACTAGTTCCATCAAATGTTTTAAGTGTTTGGGCTATGGTCACATTGCTTCAAATTGCCCAACAAAGAGGAACATGATCTTGAACCCTAAAGGAGAGGTTGAAAGTGAACATTCTTCTCCCCCCTCCCCTAAAGGTTCTTCCTCCCACACTTCTTCCCAATCTTCAAGTGAGGATGAAATCAAACCTAATGAAGGAGGTTTGTTGGTGGTTAGGCGCATGCTAGGCTAAGTGCCTAAAGAATTTGAAAACCAAAGAGAAAATATTTTTCACTCAAGGTGCCAAATCAACAACAAAACTTGCTCCCTCATAATTGATAGTGGAAGTTGTGTTAATGTGGCTAGCACAAGAGTTGTGGACAAGCTTGGCTTGAAAACCATCCCTCATGCCAAGCCCTATAAGCTTTCTTGGCTTAGTGAGGAAGGTGAGATTAAAGTGGACAAACAAGTCCTTATTAACTTCTCCATTGGAAACTACAAAGATGAGGTATTATGTGACTTAGTGCCCATGGAAGCAACCCACATTTTATTAGGAAGGCCATGGCAATTTGATAGGAAAGCTTTTCATGATGGCCATGCCAACAAGTTTACATTTAGCTTCCAAGGCAAAAAGATCACATTACTACCTCTTTCACCAAGAGAAGTCAATAAGGATCAATTGCAAATGATAAAGAAAAGAAAAGAAGAGAAGGCGCAAAAGAAGGCGCAAGGGCATGGCAATGAGTCCAAGAAGAGCATGATCACCCTCAAAGGGGTGAAAAAGGTAATGCTTGCCCAAAAACCCATCTTCCTAGCTTATCCTAGTGAATCTTGCCCCTCCTTCCAAAACTCTCACTCTAGATGTCCCTTGGACTTGTCATTAGTCTTAAATGAGTTCAAAGATGTTTTTCAAGAACCTCCAAAGGGTCTCCCACCCCTAAGAGGTATAGAACACCAAATTGATTTCATACAAGGCTCATCTTTGCCTAATAGGCCAGCCTATAGGACTAGTCCCGAGGAGGCTAAGGAAATTCAAAAACAAGTGAATGAGTTGTTAGAAAAGGGGTGGGTGCAACATAGCATGAGTCCTTGTGCAATGCCCGTGATTCTTGTCCCCAAAAAGGATGGAACATGGAGAATGTGCATAGATTGTAGGGCTATCAACAACATAACCATCAAGTATAGGCATCCTATTCCTAGATTAGATGATTTGATTGATGAGTTACATGGTGCAACCATATTTTCTAAAATAGACTTGAAGAGTGGGTACAATCAAATTAGAATCAAAGAAGGTGATGAATGGAAAACCTCTTTCAAGACTAAGTTTGGATTATATGAGTGGTTAGTTATGCCTTTTGGCTTGACCAATGCACCTAGTACATTCATGAGACTCATGCACCATGTTCTTAGAGAGTTCTTAGGGAAGTTTGTTGTGGTGTACTTTGATGACATTCTCATTTATAGTATGTCTCAAGATGACCACTTGCATCATTTAAGGAGTGTGTTAGAAACCTTAAGGAAGGCATCCTTGTATGCTAACATGGAGAAATGTGTGTTTGGGATGGATCATGTGATCTTCCTAGGTTTCAAAATAAATCAACATGGGGTCCATGTGGACCAAGAAAAAGTGATGGCCATCAAGGATTGGCCTCCCCCAAAGAATGTAAGTGAGCTTAGGTTTTTCCATGGGTTAGCTAGTTTCTATAGGAGGTTTGTGCCAAACTTTAGCACCATAGCCGCCCCTCTCAATGAAAATTAGTCAAGAAAGGTGTGGCCTATAAGTGTGGCAAAGATCAAGAAAAGGCTTTTGAAACTTCAAAACAAAAATTGATCAATGCACCACTCTTAGCCCTCCCTAACTTCTCCAAAACTTTTGAAATTGAGTGTGATGCATCCAATGTAGGCATTGGGGTCGTGCTTCTCCAAGAAGGGCACCCCATAGCTTATTTTAGTGAGAAACTCAAGGGGAGTCACATCAACTACTCCACCTATGACAAAGAGCTTTATGCCCTTGTGAGAACTTTGCAAACTTGGCAACACTATCTTCTTTCAAAGGAGTTTGTGATACATAGTGACCATGAGTCACTCAAATTTTTGAAAAGCCAAGGTAAGTTAAACAAGAGACATGCTAGGTGGGTAGAGTTCTTAGAACAATTCCCATATGTGATCAAACATAAGCAAGGAAAGGCTAACATTGTGGCAGATGCACTTTCAAGAAGGCATTCCCTCCTTTCCATTCTTGAAACTAAATTTCTTAGTTTTGATCATATTAAGGAATTGTATCCAAAGGATGTTGATTTCTCCCCCATTCTTAGTGAGTGCCACCAAGGGGCTTACAAAGACTTTTACCTTCTCAATCAATATCTTTTCAAAGGTAAGAGACTTTGCATTCCCCAAGGTTCCTTAAGAGCCTCATTCATTAGAGAGGTACATGAGGGAGGATTAATGGGGCATTTTGGGCCAAACAAGACTTTGGAAGTCTTGAAAGAACACTTCTATTGGCCTCACATGAGGAAGCATGTAGATAGGCATTGCAAAGGTTGCATAGCATGCATGAAAGCCACGTCTAGAGTCCAACCCCATGGTCTTTACACCCTCTTGCCTATCCCTTCCAAGCCTTGGGTTGACATTTCTATGAATTTTGTCTTTGGCCTCCCAAGGACCAAAAAAGGTAGGGATTCCATTTTTGTAGTGGCGGATAGGTTCTCTAAGATGGCCCATTTCATTCCTTGCCATAAGATTGATGATGCAACTTATATTGCAAATCTTTTCTTCAAGGAAGTGGTAAGACTACATGGCCTACCTAGGTCCATTGTAAGTGATAGGGACTCCAAGTTCCTAAGCCATTTTTGGAGAACCTTGTGGGGTAAACTTGGCACCAAGCTTCTTTTCTCCACCACTTGTCATCCCCAAAGTGATGGCCAAACCGAGGTGGTTAATAGAACCCTAGGTCAAATGCTAAGATGTATGATAGTGCAAAACATTAGAGAGTGGGAGGAACTTCTTCCCCATATAGAGTTTGCCTACAATAGGGTTGTGCACTCCACTACTTCTCATTCCCCTTTTGAGGTTGTGTATGGGTTCAATCCCCTAACTCCCTTAGACCTCTTTCTCCTACCCACTCATGAGACATGGACTTGCCAAGATGGTGAGGCCAAAGCCAAGTACATCCAAGACTTGCATTCACAAGTCAAGGAAACCATTGAGAGGAGAGTTAAGAAACAACAAGAGGATGGTAATAAGGGAAGAAAGGAAGTCATCTTCCAAGAGGGAGATTGGGTTTGGATTCACTTGAGAAAGGAGAGATTCCCTACTCAAAGGAAGTCTAAGCTCCTCCCTAGAGGGGATGGCCCCTTTCAAGTCATTAGGAGAATTAACAACAATGCTTATGAGTTAGACTTACCCCCAAGCTACAACATAAGTAACTCATTTAATGTTTGTGACCTTTCTCCTTTTGATGTAGGGTTTAAGAATTCGTGGTTGAATTCTCTCCAAGAAGGGGAGGATGATGAAGGCATGACCACCTCCTTAGAAGCTCCCTCAAGAAGGATCACTAGAAGCATGTCTAGAGGGGAGTCTTCTATTCCATCACCTTTATCTTTGTTTTGCATTACTTTAGTTTGAATTCCCTAAGTTGGTTTCTAGTTGATTTATTTTGGTTGACTTGTTGACTTTGATCCAAAGTTGACCTTTGACCAAGATTAGATTAACTTAAACCAACATGTTAATCCTTGTTTGTCTTGTTTTGTAGGTAATTAAGAGAAAGTAGAGCATGGCTAGGTGGCACTTGGTGATTGGAGCACTTGGATGAAGTGGAAGAGAGAGGAAAGCAAAAAGCATAAAGCAAAAGCAAAAGTAGACATGTACCTTGTTTTCTTTTGCCTTTGTGGTTTATGCCTTAGAAGGTCACTTGGTCTCCTTCCTCTTTTGGCCTAGAATCCTCATGGGAATGCCTCCACCAATCATCTCCCTTCACTTGGCCAAGACTCACTCTCACATTAGGTTTAGGGTTTGCTAGTTAATCCTTTTCCATGTTTTTGTATTTGCTAAAGGACCCCTATGAACTCCTATTTAAAGGCTGTTCCTTGTCTTGTAAAAGGGTTGATCATTTTGTTATAAACTTTGTGCATTCAACCATCAATTTTCGTGAGCTCTCCTTCCTAGAAGTGAACTCACCTTTGCCTTATCTTGCTTGCAAGTGGCGGCACCATCACTCATCTCTAGGGCTTGGTTGGCTTAGATCGCCCCCTATGAGTGGCGTACTTCTTCCATTCTTCATCTTCTATGCTTTCCATTTTTATTGTTTCTTCTTTCATTTTGCTCTTTAGTGTTGTTATTGCCGTGTGTGTTTAAGCTTGAATCCAACTCTCTTCTTCCTTTCATGAGCTTGAGAAATGAACCTTCACATCTAGATAGCATGTTATCTTAATGTCCAGTGGGAATTTTCAAAAAGTTTTCTTAAACAACTTCACCATATTCATAACTCTAAAAGGAAACAAGATAATCCTTCATCAGTTGAGGGTTACATAAACCTCCCACGTCACCTCAGAAGGTCCTCGATTGAGGGTTAGGCAGATCGGAATGTTCGACTGAGGCTTACATGAACCTCCCACATCACCTCGGAAGGTCCTCAGCCGAGGGTTAGGCAGATCGGAATGTTTGGCTGAGGGTTACATAAACCTCCCACATCACCTCGGAAGGTCCTCGGCTGAAGATCGGAATGTTTGGCTGAGGGTTACATAAACCTCCTGATGAATATCACCCTACAGGGCTTTTCAGCTTGGGCCAATGGCCTGGCCAATTTAGTTTTTCTTTGTCATTAAATAAATAATCATTTTGGGCCTTATACTTTTATTGGGCCATTCTTTTGTGCTATCTTTAATTGTCTTGATTCTTTTTATGGCTAGGAGAATACAAGAGGAATGGGCCTTAAATGCGCATGCAAGGCCCAAGATGAACTTCACATGGGCCAAGGAAGATGTGAAGACCTAATCTAAGACACTTTGCTTGTAAATACTAGATTAGGATTTTATTTTGGGCTTTGTATTTTGGGTCTAGTAGAATAGGGTTTTCTTTGGGTCATGTATTGGGCCTTAGAGGAAATTGGGCTTTAGAAGTAATTCTGGACCAAAAAGGGAAATTGGGCCAAATGGGCCAAGAGTAGTGTGTCTACTCTAGAAAAGCCTAGAAGCTTCTCAAACTTGCTCTCCAAGGATGAGATTTAGCTTCCCATGGCAAGACAAGTGTGACTTGCTTAGGTGGCAAGTCACACCTCCCACATGCTCCTTTTTGGCTCTAAAATTCAACTTTCTAGACTCCTTTTTCCCTCCACTTTTTGGAGACTCCTTGGTCTCATTTTAACCTATAAATAGAGAGCTTAGGACCCTTGTATTTTCATTCATGAAAATACTAGAGAAATTTTGTTGAGATGACTCCAGACTCCTCTCTTTTTGTGAATCAACTTAGGCTAGAGTTCTCCTTCTTGGTTTCCTCTAGCCCCCTTCCTTGAGTGTTGGCCCAACCTCACTTGAGAGCTTCTCCAAACACCATTGCCGCATCATTTCTCCTCTCATCTTCTAGCTTCCGCACCTTCATCCTTCTCCATGGAAGCCTCATCAATTCCGCATGGCTTCTCCTTGGCTTCCTTACTCTGGAAGATGGACTCATCATGTGGTATCTAGAGCCTTGGTTTATCAATTTTGACGTCAAGAGATAAGTTCATCTTCCTTGTGGTTTTTCTTTCAATTTTGGTGTTGTTCATCCATTTTTCTTTGTGTTCTTTCACTTTTTGTGTTGTTCTTCCATTTTCTTTGAGTTTTCTTCAAGTTTCCTTCAAATCAACCGAACATCTATGAGTCTACATGAATTCTATGGATTCAAATGGTAGATCTCCATGATTTTTGGTTCACATTTGTTCTTAAGTTCCATTTATTTTTCTAACAACATTTTCTTTGCTTCCTAGTGTGTTCTTCATTTTCATTCGGTGGTTTCCATTTATTTTCAGTTTATCATCTTGTGTTTTGTCTTAATTCATGTTTAAGTGTTTTGTTTCATCTCCATTTTTGTTTCATTTGCTATTTTCTACATTTTCTTGAGGAGAACCAAGTCCTATATCACACAAAAGAGCAATGAACATTAAAGTGATGCTTGTGGATGTGTAAGGCATGTTCTCACTTTTTTGATCCATTTCACCGATTGGATTCTTGCTTTTGTGTGTTCTAAATGTTCTTCTATGATTCATGCTTGATTCTATATCATAATCAAGTTCATTCTACTTGAATTTCATAGAACATTTTCTCAATTTTCGTGAGCAACTATGCTACCATCTCTATTTTCAGTTTTCACTGCACGCAAACCTACTGTTTGTGATTTATCCTGAACACATGGTTCGACAAAAGTTTTTTCTGATTTTTGCCTCTTAAAGAAGAGAGATAGACGAAAAAAAAAGAATCACTAAAAAATGTTGAGTACAAAAAATATGAAAAATCTGTGAAGTTGAGGCATCAATCAGCGTTTTCTGCACTGCTAGTTTCTGGAAAATTCATTTTCAGTGTTGTTTTATGTGCGTTTTGCTGTGTTTTAAGTGCTCTTTGTTGATATAATTCTTGGCTTAGGTGTGTGCTCTATATTGCCTTGAGTTGCCTTAATTTCAAGTGGATTCTTCCCTTCATTTGGCACTATTGCAATGAGTACTATAAGCTTCATGTTTGAGCACTTCTTTTTCAGATTTTCTCTTCAATTCTAGTGCCATTCTTTAGGTAATTCATTTGAGTGCTTAACTTGTTTGTTTGCCTTATTTCTAGTTTGTCTTTCTTTGTTAAATCTTTGAGTATGTTTCAACTATATTCCACTTGAGTTTAGCTCTTCTTTCATTTAAGCTTTTCTTGTTTTTCCTTATTGGCTTCTTTGGTTTGGTGTTACATTCTTGGTGGAAGATTTCTTTGGAGGTAACCAAATACTCAAGGTAGCATCCTAGGAGGTGGAAACCAAAGTGGAACTCCAAGCTACAAGTCAAGTTCACAAAGGAGAAAATTCAAAGCAAACACTTGAGGGAGACACACTTTGGAGGCTGGACCGAGAGCTTGAGAGACATAGCTTGGCATAGCATAGTTTTATTTTGGTTTTTGCTGTTTTGATGTCACGGATTGTGTAATTTTCTTTCTTTCAGTTTTCTCCTTTTATTTAGCTTAGGTGGGAAAATGCTTTAGAGCAATCCCATCCTTAGCATTTAATTGTAATAGTTTTAGGTGTAGTGTGAGGTTCAAGGGGTTCCAAAGGCCACTTGAATTTTCACTTAGGATTTTCGTCTAGTTTATGTTTTCAGTTTTTATGTTTACTGCCTTTATGTTTTAAATGTCAAGGTTTTGTGTAATTTGTATGATTGGTTCTATGTTTTAGGTCACTGTGATATCTAGGTGCAAATCTTTAAACACTTAGTTGACCTTTCTTTGGTCATAAGATTTCACACACTTTTGAAGTTGTTTTTCACAATTAAGATCTGCCTTGTTGGGAAATTTTATTGAGAATTTTTGTGAAAGAAATTTAGAGATTTCTGGCTAGGAAAGGTTTGGTTTCTAAGCCTGTCCATGAGACTCACCTCCCTTTCCTGGGAACATCTCTAGAAATCTTTTCCTTTATATTCTCTTTAAAATTCCTAAAGTTTCTTTGTGAAAAGTTGTTTAGATAAGTGTTTCAAAAGTGTTTTCCAAAATGAGTTATCGTTTGTACAATAGATTGCATTTAGGTAGTCATAGTGAAGATAAAATGCATCATACACATGAGAGTACATTCCCTTTCTTTGGTGAGGACATAAGTGCATTATCATACATATCTTGGGAGAGGGAAATAGATGATTTGGTGCAATCATTCCATCTTAGACATAGTAAATACTACTTTCTTACTTTGTGCATTTCAAGTTTTGTAGGACATGCAAGAGAGTGGTGGGATTATAGGCAGTTTAGAGTGGAAAAAGGAAGAAAATCTCCCATTCAAAATTGGAGTGAGTTAAGAGCATGCATGAGAAGAACATTCATACCACCTTCCTTTGATTTTGATCGTGAGATAGAGAAAAAGAAAATTGAGATAGCAAGAAGGAAGGAGGAAAAACTCACAATACTTTTAAGAGAGATGAGGGAGTTGGAAGAAAAAGAAAAAAATAAGAATTCAGAAAAGAGAGCAAAAAGAAAGAGAGAAATTTGAGCAAGAATTGAGAGAAGAAGAGGAAAAGTTGAGAAAACAAAAGGAGGAAGAAAAGAGAATAGAATATGAAGAGGAAAAAAGAGTAAGACAAGAGGCAGAGTTTAAAAGAAAAGAGGAAGAGATTGAGAGGAAAGAAATAATGCTTAGGGAAGTAGAGATACAACATCCTACAGTTCCTTGCATAGACTTCAAGGGAGTAATTCCATCTTTCAACTTTTCTTTATTAGTCATTAATACTTTTGTCTTAACTCTCCCTAAAATTGTTTTTCCATCTTCACCAATCATTCCATATTCCTCAAACGATTTGCAAAAGTCAATCTCTGACTTAGAATTACCTTTTTGGACTCAATTAGGTCAAAGTGAAAATCAATGTTTTAGTGAAGTGGGTTTCATTGAAAATATTTCCAAACATAAAATCCCATTGTTGTGTCTTCGGAAAACATAGTCTACATCATGTCCAGAATTTTAATGAGAATTTATTTGATGATTTTTGTAGATGTGTTTTTTGTCCTGGAGGAATCAAGCTTTCAAAGCTGTGGGCCTTAAAGAATCCTCTAGATCTAAGGATAGATCCTCTTCAAAAGGGAGGGGATGATGAATATCACCCTACAAGGCTTTTCAGCTTGGGCCAATGGCCTGGCCAATTTAGTTTTTCTTTGTCATTAAATAAATAATCATTTTGGGCCTTATACTTTTATTGGGCCATTCTTTTATGCTATCTTTAATTGTCTTGATTCTTTTTATGGTTAGGAGAATACAAGAGGAATGGGCCTTAAATGCGCATGCAAGGCCCAAGATGAACTTCACATGGGCCAAGGAAGATGTGAAGACCTAGCCTAGGACACTTTGCTTGTAAATACTAGATTAGGATTTTATTTTGGGCTTTGTATTTTGGGCCCAGTAGAATAGGGTTTTCTTTGGGCCATGTATTGGGCCTTAGAGGAAATTGGGCTTTAGAAGTAATTTTGGACCAAAAAGGGGAATTGGGCCAAATGGGCCAAGAGTAGTGTGTCTACTCTAGAAAAGCCTAGAAGCTTCTCAAACTTGATCTCCAAGGATGAGAGTTAGCTTCCCATGGCAAGACAAGTGTGACTTGCTTAGGTGGCAAGTCACACCTCCCACATGCTCCTTTTTGGCTCCAAAATTCAACTTCCTAGACTCCTTTTTCCCTCCACTTTTGGGAGACTCCTTGGTCTCATTTTAGCCTATAAATAGAGAGCTTAGGACCCTTGTATTTTCATTCATGAAAATACTAAGAAATTCTGTTGAGATGACTCCAGACTCCTCTCCTTTTGTGAATCAACTTAGGCTAGAGTCCTCCTTCTTGGTTTCCTCTAGCCCCCTTCCTTTAGTGTTGGCCCAACCTCACTTGAGAGCTTCTCCAAGCACCATTGCCGCTTCATTTCTCCTCTCATCTTCTAGCTTCCGCACCTTCATCATTCTTCATGGAAGCCTCATCAATTCCGCATGGCTTCTCTTTGGCTTCCTTACTCTTGAAGATGGACTCATCACCTCCCGCATCACCTCGAAGGGTCCTCGGCTGAGGGTTAGGCAGATCGGAATGAGGGTACATGAACCCCCCCCCCCCCCACATCACCTCGGAAGGCCCTCGGCTGAGGGTTACACCATCAGTAAGAACTCGGTTGATGCTTACACCAAAGGACCTGCAACATCCAACTCCACCAAGCTTGGAAAATCTCGCATATAAGTCAGCCGAAAAGGTATGTCTACTAAACCTATTTCCAGGAAAATTGTCTTAGATACACCAGTTAGATCAAATTACTTCACGAAGCGGTATAACGGTAAACACAATTACACATAATTCATAAAGTTCAAAGTTCAGCAGAAGGGCACAAGAGTTGCATCTGCTCCAAAGCAGCTTCAAAACCAAGACCGTAAGTAGAAGCGGCTTCATTAGCGAGCTTCTTCTCCAAAGCCCTCCAAGATCGCTCTTTCTCAGCAACCTCCTCTTCCATCCGACGTATAGTCGCTTCCAAGTCAGTCACTCGCTTACCGCTCTCCTCCAACTTCTGCTTAAACGCTTGGAGTTTATCCACTCAGCCACAAGACGAGCTACCTCCTCTTTTGCCAATGTCAACTTAGACCGAATAAGAGTCATCTCCTTGCTACATTGATCATCGACCACACTTAAGCGGTTCATCTTACCGCAAAGAGCAACTATCAATACACCAGCCTTGTGAAGAAATGCGTGAGCATCCTCCTGAAGGAAGGAAGTTTCTTGGTTCAACAAACATTGTAAATCCCTTTCGAAAATGTTATGAGAAAGGTTGTGAGCAGTATGGTTAAAGTTCGAGTCCTAGAAACTGTGACAAACGTTGCTTGAACCTTCAACAAGCATCGTCCCCTTGGAAGAGAGCGTATGCTCTAACTTGACAGAAGCTGTGACCGCATCCTCACTTGGAGTTCGTGAAATCCCCACTGGACGTCGCCGCTTCAAACTCGGTCTAGACAAGGTCTCCTCTACATCTGAAAGCACTGGCAATACCTCCGGAGTGGGAGGATCATAGGAGATAGCCTTCATACTCCTCAAACGACGAGCCAGGTCTTGCTTGGTCATTCCCATTCGCGCCTCTACAAAAATATACACAAGGTTAGAATGTATCAAAAAGTAATTTCCTTGAAAGTCTAGATATTATGCATGTACTAATGTGAAGTTTGAGGTTGCCCGGCTGGAACTCCAAGAGAATCAGTTGTTTAGTGTCAAAAGTCACCCCTAGTTCTCCCAACATGAGGCAATATTCCCTCTCAGAAGGAGTAAGGTCGGCTAATTGCCGAGCTCCCAAGTTGCTGGATTTTGGGTCCAGTACAAAGGAAATCCAGTCAGGAGGTCGGCCTTACGTGGGGAAGCCCTAACTTTAAGGAAAGCACCCTTGAATCCCTTGTAAGAAGACTGGAACAGCGTTAATAAACCCCTACCTCCAACATTATTCACCGATAGCCACATTTGTCTCAGATTTTTCTTCATCTCAAAAAAATACAGGAAGGTATTTGGCGTCGGTACAACTCCAAAATGAGTACATAGAATGTGGAAACCCCTAATAAAAGCCCAGCTATTCGGGTGGAGTTGATTCGGGGCGACATTCAGGATAGACAACACACCCTTCTCAAAAGAACTTAGAGGAAGACGAAGACCAACCTTAGAGAACAAGGTCGAATAAAAGAAACAAAACGGCCCTGACCGATCGCTAGACTCATTTGCACAAACCGGCTCGTCTAATTCACATCGAACTACAAGAACATCCTCTTCGTCACTCTAACACAAGGGTTGTCCACGGCGGAACCAAGCTATAAAGTTGTCCGAAGTGAAGCTGGACGTCTCTCTACGAAGGGGTAACGGCGCCCAGGGATAGAAATCATCATAAGACGTCATCATAGTACAGATAAAACAAAATACCTCTTAACCAAATCACGGCACAAACAAACCTCTCCCTCAACCTAAGTTCAGCGACGAAACTGCAAAACCACCAAGAAAATAATTAAACAATAACCATCGACGATTGCAACTAAACATCACTCTCCCCAAAAAAGCTCGAAAAAACTACAGCTTCGAATCAACATTCATAAAACCAACACTAAAAACCCTAGACATGCGACAAACGGCAAAGAACACCAGAAAACCAAAGGAGCACAATAGAAGAAGTGTGAAAATTAATCAAAAGTAAAAGCGAGAAACAAAAAAGAACACCTGTTGTCGGAGATGCCTGGAATTGCGACCATCGCGAGGAGAAGCGCAAGAGAAAATGAAGTAAGAGCACCAAAAAACGAAATGGGAAGAGATTCAAAAAATCTCCAGAGAAAACATAAGAGAAGCGTGTGAGAGAAGCTGTCTTAAATGTTGAAAAGACGCATGGCAGTTTTCTTGCATAGGGAAATTAAAACGTCAACCCACATGGCACAAACCCATTAGCCACGCGCTGCACGCTACTTCAGACACACGCCAGGGAAGTCTGAACGACCTCTTCGCTCCATTGTCTAAAAAGGTGCTCGAGGTCTGAGGGTTAGTGTACGCCCTAGAGACCAGGCTTCGCCCGACCTAAATGATGCCATTCATTGTGTCGATATGGGCCAGATAGGTCATAAAGTCATCCTATCTCGGGCCGATTTGAGACCGACCTTGACGTTGGGCTAGCAGACGACCAATCTATAAGCTAGGTCAATACGCGACCTGGACCAATACGTGACCAAACTATCTATGGGCCGATCTAGAACCGATCCACAAACTAGGTCGATTTCAAGAGAACTTATGTTCAGGGCCGATCTACGACCGATTTAGGAGGGATATTTGTTCTCAAAACTGCACCACTTTCCCTCTTGGTAGGGGGTACATGACCACGTTCCCATCCGTTTCGGCATTCCCAACAACATTCCACCACCATAGGGTAACCGAACAGAGGACGAGGAAGGACCGATATAAAGCAGGCACCATACTCCAAAGAAAAGGTAGACATTTTCGAAGAGAAAAAAGAGAGAAAGAGAAATATTATTGAGTATCTGGTGAAGAGGACGAACTGTACCCACTATGCATCTCGGGCACTCTTCTGCGAGAACAAATCCTTAAAGTATTCTAAATTGTAAATTAATCCCTAAATATTTTATATTAATAAGTCCTTAATTGATTTTTACTCTTAACAACTTAATTGGAAGGTTAGGGCCCAACCATTTTTTGCTCGAGAAGGTCAACCTTACCTAACACGGGTTTAGCCGAACCTGACATTGTTAGATGTGGGTTCGATCTTAGCCAACCATATTTAAGCTTGAATTAGCATCGTTTGATCTAAACTAAGTTTAACATGGGCCTAACTTGACTCGTGTTGAGGAGCACCTGACTCGACTTAGTCCAATGTTTCTCAACTTGACTCGGTTTGTTATGACCCGACTCAATTGGCTTCACGTGGGATCCAATCAACTTGGCCTGAGGTAAGCCCGAGTTGAGTCTACCTTCGGTGAGCTTGACTCGACATAGCTTGCGAAAAGCCTAACTCAACTCATCTTAAGGTGGCACGACTAGATTTGGCTTAAGGTGTGTAAATCCGAGAATTTTAAATAATTATTTAATAAATATGGGTAGTGGAAACCTTTATGGCATATAATGCTAGAACTTATGATGTTGAATAGTACTAGTTCAAATGGTTCAGAGTATATATAAGTATAAATTACCAAGAAACACAAATTGGCTTGATGATTGTGCATGTACTTGGTAATTGAGAGGTTATGATTGGAATTGAATTTTATTTTAATCTAATTAAATTAGTTTAGGGCTGGAAAAGGAGAGGGGTGTCAAGGAGGTGGAGATAGTGGGAGATCAAAGGGAAGGCAACTTAGATCAAGGAGAAAGCTAGAAACACGTTTGGAGCGATGAATCCAGGTTAGGGAGCAACCTTATGTGTTTAAATTCAATTTTTATATGATTTGATGTTGTATGATCATTGTGTGTACCTCTCTTTCTGTCAAATTTTGTCATTGTGCATGTTTTTGAAAATTTTTCAGAAACCGCCAACTGTCTTGAAGACCCGCTAGGCGATACATGTGCCTGAACCCAATTTTCTAGGTTTTGGGGATGAACCACCTGGCGGCTATGTTCTTCCCGCCAGGCAACGCAAACTAGGTTACCATTTGGTTTTAGTGGTTCTTTGATGTCTACGCGGCTTAAATTGACTATACATGCACAATTGTGTGGAATTTTGATGTGATTAAGGGCATGGAATTATGTTTTACATGAAATTGGTATGAAGAGTGAACGGGGGTTAGGGTTCATGTTGGGATTGGGGATGAATAAACATGATTTTTGATTATGATTTATGATATGTTTCATGAAAATGATCTTAAATTAAACAAGCATGACCTCTTTATGATGTTGAACATTAAAATTATGTCAAAATATGTATTGAAATTGGTGATTGGGGATTTTAGGGTTCGCGTAGGTGCAGAAAATCTGGAAGTTTGCATAATAGTATGCATCGCCTGGTAGTACATGAACTGCCGCCAGGCGACACATCAGGGTAGTGGGGCAATCTATTTCTGTTTTAGTGTTTGGTGTCTTTGTGTGGTTATCCTTAAATTATGTGCATAATATTGTGAAATTGGGCATAGGATGTGAGAAGAAAACATAAGTATGTAATTAAATTAAATATATGCATGATTGTGTGATGATTGGGATTAAAAGAGGTTAAAGGTGATGTTTTCTAGACTGTGATGTGGTACAATGTTTGTTTGACATCTTTAATTATGTGCAATGGGATTTAATTCAGTGTGGTATGTTTACTTGGTAAAAGATCATGTGTGAGTGAATCACCTTGATAATTGAATAATCACATGACCTAAATTGTAAAACCATGAGTAAGTTGAATTGGGATTGAGTCATAGGATTATGACTAGATAATTGAAATTGTGCTATAAATTGAATGTTGAGTGTTTGAGGTCCTTTAGGACCTGTCCAAAATGCCAAAACTAGTAGTACTTGCGCTACTGGTATGGCACATGGCGACGCGGGATGAGCTGCCAGGCGATAGAGACCCAAAATAGTGGCAGTGGCCACTAAACTCATGTGGTGCCTGACAGAAGGGGCAGAGGCACTAGAAGGTGTATGGTGCTTGGCAGCGTGTGGGTTCTGCCAGGCGGTCTGGATTCAGTTCTTGCCGAGCGATGCGAGGGAGGCGCCAGACGGTTCCAGGTGCAAAAATGGATTGTGAGGAAGATTCTACACAGCTTTGGATGGAGGTCTTGAGGCAATGCTTTTTTGGGGGCTCAGTTATGAGTGTAACTTATATTGGGCTAACACGTGGCCACTCGAGGTTGTAGCCAGGTGGTTTTGGAAGTCCAATAGAGTGTGCGAGATCGTGGATCGTATTAATGAGTTCAAAAATTTTTCCTCCTCGGTGTTATCTGACGAGTTTTGTAGTCTTGGGACAAATATGGACTGCGGTTTGTATTAGGGAACTCCACTTGATTGTGTAGATTGTGACTGTGACAAGATCATTCCCATGTGTGGACTATAGGTGGTGGCCTGTAGTCGGAGGGGCGAGTAGACACTCATGATAGTAAGGATCGATTAATGTAATCATCAAAGGGTGTAGGATCAAGAGGCGTCCAGAGGAAGATACGAATGTTTGGGCCTGAGGTTTGAAGTGTATCATAAGTGTTAGGGGTTAAATTGTTATTACAATGTACCTTGTAATGTATTTTTATTTTGAGCTCACCATATCTTTGTGTGTTTAGCGATGATCATGTAACTCGTTACATGGGAGCAGATGTTGATGTAGGTGAGCATGTGGATACTTAGAGCTGGAATGGGGTCAGCATGGGAATTTTTTTACCTGGGATTATCTTTATGGATTTTATGAATTAATTTTTGTAAACAGTTACTATGAATCATTTTATATTTGTAAGCGTTGAACGTATTTATGAATTTTATCTTTTGGCGTAGATAAACTAAAGTTTTAATTTTCTCGCGATTTTGGGAAAGTGTTTCATTAATAAATGTAGTTTATTAATATTTCTATTATTTTAATTCTAAATATGTAATATCCGGCTAGGATGTGACAAGGTGGGCTCAACTTAACTTGGCCATATGTAAGCCCAACGAAACTTGGCCTAACATGGATCTGACTAGACTCTATCTGACATGGGCCTAACTTGACTCTATTTGACATGAGTCTAACTTGAGTTTATTTAATGTGGGCCTAACATGAATCGATTTGATATGGGTGCCACTCTACTCAAGCTAACATGGACATAACTATACTTGGCCCAACAAAGGCCTTACGCTACTTGAGTTGATGCAGGTTTGACTTTACTTAAACCTAAGACGGTTTAACTCCATTCAACTCGACACAATTTAATCGGGCGTGGGTGCAAATAAACTTAGATTGACACAAGCTCGACTTGACACGATCCAATTTGGGTCAACTCAACTCTGCTTGATATGGACTCAACTTGGCTTGGTCTAAGGTAAGCTCAACTTAACTAACTCCCAACTTAATTAAGCCCAAGGTGGGCCCAAATCAACTTAACCTGAGTGGAAGTCATTTAACTTAACCTGAGGTGGGTGACTTGACTCAGTCTTATATGAGTCTAAAATGGACCCTACACTACTTGGCCTAGTGGACCTAACTTGACTTATCCTAAAGTGGGCTCGACTTGACTTAGCTCGAGGTGGGTCAACTTTACTTGCTTGAGGTAGATCCTACTCGACTTGGTATGAGGTGCGTCTAACTTGACTCAGCCTAAGGTGCATCCGACTCAATTTGATTTGAGATGTGTCCAACTCGACTCAACTTGGTGATTTTCCAACTTGTCGTAGACCTAGCTTGACTCGACCTAGCATAGACTCAATTCAACTCAATCCAATGTGGACCTTATCCACCATGGTTTGACCTAAACCTCGTCTGTCCAAACCCAATCCGACTGACCTACTTAACTTGGACCTGATCCAATCCTATCCAACTTGACTTGGGAGTATGAAATAAACCTAGTGTCAAATTCATATTGAGTTTGAATTTGGATTGAGGAAATGCTTTTCATGGTATAAAGATTTTAAGTAACTTTTTTTTCTTTTTAATTTTTCAATAAGCCTTTTACTTTAAAAATGTTTCATGGGTGTTTGTTGGCATTTTGGCTCCATGAACTTTTTCTTATATGGGTTTTATGACTCCTGTAAACTTTTTGACCCCAACTCATGGGTCAGAATCAAAGCCGAGGAAGGATAGAGACGAGGAAAGGAAAATAAAAAATAACATTAGCTGCAACATCGGGGCTCGATGTTGAAGCTAGCTTAAACGATACCATCAAAGAGATCAAGCGTGGTATGAACAAGAGTGGGAAAATCTAGACCTCAATCCTGAAGTTCTAAGGTGTTACCTCCAACACACCGCACTTTGACGTGTCACGGAAGGACATACAAGAAAGATTCGGGAACATCTTTCTACAACAGCTAAAGAAGATCATGATTATACCACCACCATTCATACACATATCTAATAAGATGGTCTACAAGGTATATTCAGACTTAGTGCGTCCTCACCTTCCACCATCTATCAACATTAAGAAATTGCATCACGTAGGGGAAAGAAGGGTTTGAGATTTTTGTGTCTCAACCAGTTGAAATTACATGTTCAGTTGGAATTGTGTGCTCGGTGAACACTTTAAACGGACATTGAATCATATTTAAAATTTTATTGTCATAATATACAACATATTTAATAAAATACAAATTCTTCAAGTAAAATCTTAAATTTAATTAGAAACAACAGAAGTCGTAACTGCATCTAAGTGTAATCTTATTAAAATTATACCTTCGCGAATACACGTGAATGTGTCGCTACAAAGTGCCAATAAAGAGGACCAAAAGATTCACGGTACATATTATCATCAAAGCGTTAAGTAAAAGAGAAAGTTATACAATAAATTGTGGTGAAAAGGGTTTATATGAACCTTTCACCATCAATTAATCATAGGCCTTCCCATTTGTAATTGCGCATCCTCTCCCCTTTGCTCAACAGCAAATCTCAAGAAATCATCCGGAACAGGAATATTTAACTCTGAACATACGAGTTGGACAATTTTTCCGGTGACACCTCCAAAGGACATTTTGTTCAGTGTCACAGCAATAGAGAACTTATTGGTAACATCACAAAAACCTGTGGACCCACCCATTCCCGAGTGACCAAATGCAATTGATGATCCATCCTTAGACGTAAACCTCTTAAATCCTAGGCCAAAACCTCCATTTGGCAAAGTTAAATTCTCGTAGTCTCCTGTACCCAAGAATTCATCAATAATCCTAGGATTCCGGTAGACTTTTCCAGCAACATGGTTTCTAAGATTACTACCAATTATGCTGCTACTTGTATCGTCGCTACTGCTACTTTCTCTGTTAATATTGCTGCCCTCATCAGCCTCTAAATCATCATAACTTGAAACTTTTTCATAAGTTCTGTTAGTACTAACAGTAGGCATAGTTGTTTGCTTCCGTCCAATGCATTTTTGCTTTTTGGGGGCTTTCTGGGAAGAATTTAATTTGGGGATATGAGGATGGCTTCCAAGTAATGGCTTAGAAGCAGAAGAATGAGGTGGTGGTATCTTACCACCATCAGCTAGGGCTGCATAATAACGTGCAAGTGCCCGGGCTGATACATGTCCATTGCCTGCTGGTATGATTGCACGGCGAGCATTCAGTGTATTGAAAACAACAGGTAAAGTGGTTGCCACTTGAGCAATTTGCTGAGGTTGGAAGGTGGAGGGAAGGTCAGAACGATTATTTAGTGCTGATAGCTTGCTTAAATCATCTGTATCTACAGTCAGGGCAGCAAGACGTGATTCCACACCTAAAAATGTAAGCAATGAACCATGGTTACAATTTACAAAGAAATCAAAAGAGAAATACTATTAGAGACATTCGATAAGAAAAAAAATATATTTTCACAAAAATTGAAAGCCACTTTGTTTTTAAATTGATTCATGATTTAAAAGATTTGTACATGACAATGAAAACCATAATCAATGAAAATAACATGTTGCTTCCATGTTAACTGTACAAATATTTGAAAACAAAATAAAACAAGGTGACATTTTGTAATTATTTGTAGAAATAAAAAAATGATAGAAAAATCTGGTACTAAACAGGTTCCGAATTTCGTTACCTCCAACTACTATGGGCTACACAAAAACAAAATAAAATAACAAATATTACTCATCAAAAGTTACCTGGTGGAATCCCTACATATAGCTCCCCTTCAATATGAAGGGGGCGAATTATTGCTTCTTCAAGAATCTCCTGAAATTTCTTGCCAGATGCATGCTGTTTTTATCCAAATAAATTATTAGAACATGATAGAAACCCAACTGGTTAAGCAACATTGTGAAAAAATAATAACTTAAACCTACTGCAACCATGCCAAAATAACTATTTCATATACACAGGCAACATCAAATATGTTCTACACCAACAAACAAATTGGAGAGACATGCCATAAGCATAAACACATAATCTATACGCGTGTAAGGTGGCTATTTTAAACAAATGGTGTAACTTCACCTTGAACTTAATAAAATGGGTAAACCTTAAAGGATTTATGTGGACAGGTTGTGTTTGGAAGTATGAATTTGGGTCCAATAATTAGAAATTGAGTTTCGAAACAAAATTCATTTGTTACCTAATTTATTTTTGTTTTTTGTTGTTGTAATTTAAAATAGGACTTTTATTTTATTTTAAATCTGGTGAAAGGTATAAGAATTATTTTTTTATTCTATGCAAACTGTCCTCCATGCACGATTTCCTTTTTTTTTTAGTATTGAACACTATTGTTTTCATGGTTGGATAAGACTAAGAAACTTTTGATTGAATTGGGTTGTAAGGACAAGAAGCATGAACTTAACAAATAAAGGCAACCAGAAGTGAAAGTCACATGAATTCTGAGCCGAAAGAAATAGAGTTGACACTTGTTATAGTTATGGTAACTCCTAATAATAAGCCTCCAAAGTCCATGATGAGAACATACAACACTATTTGCGGCTTCTTTCGGGATAAGGTATGTGAGACTTTTCATTGCACATATTTAAAATTGGTAAACTCCAAATTTTACCACTGCTCTCTGTCCAAATACATGTTATGTGTTACTATTAACTAAAAAATTAAGCATAAAAAATAAAAAGAAACTCCATACACATTATTGGTGTTGGTATAAATTAAAAAAGCAGAAAAAATAGAAAGAGAAGAAAGTCCCCTATCAAAGCATGAGTTCCATATATTTCCATTGAAATCGTGTTTTAAGTCACAATTTGTATTTTATTTTTAAACTGTACATGAGATTTATTAATACATCTTCCTTGCGAACTTTTTTTCCTTTCTTTTTCACTGAAACCGTATTTTAAGCCCCAATTTGTATTTTATTTTTGTAAACTGTACATGAGATTTATTTATTTTATTTCATGTAGTGTATGGAAGTCGTGCTTTGATAGACTTTATTTTTTCTGCTTTTTTAATTAATAGCAACATATATGTGAAGTCCTTTTTCTGCTTTTGTTTTTAGTTAATTGCAACGTAAAAGATGTATAGAACTCGGAGTTTATCTGATTTAAACATGTGCAATGAAAAATCTCATAACATAACCAAACACATAGGTGAGAGTGCACTACGCTTGTAATCATGGAGTTTGGAGGCTTATCATGAGTTATCGTAACTATGACAAGTGACAACGCTTTTTTTGGGTCACAAAATTCATTTGACTTTCAATTGTGAGTTCAGTTCTTGCATGTTGTCCTAGCAATCCAATACATCCAACAAATTTCTAGCAATCTTATTCTGCAAGAGTCTCACATAGAAAACAATATTGTTCCCAAAACTATAAAAAGGAAATAGTTTATGGAAACACAATTTCCATACAATAAAAAAATAAGGCCTATACCTTGAAAAAATAAATAAATAAAATAGAAATATGTTTGAAACAGGACTTCAATAAAAGAGATTTTTAAGAAAATTAGGTATCAAAGAAATTGTTTTGAAATATGGTTTCTTATTATTTGACTCGAATTTATGCTTGGAAGCATGATTTCTTTGTTTTAAAATCGTGCTTCCAAATACGGCTTACCCACATACATAAATTTTTGAAAATTTATCCATTTCCAAAAATTGGATGTCAAATTACACCATTTGTGTAAAAAACCCGTGTAAGTTCCTATGTCCACACTCATACCCACCAATCAATCACCATATAGCTTATTCCACCATTACAAGCATGGCAAGAGTATTACAAAATATCACGCTCTTACAGTCTATTTTAGAAACAAAGTTGTATTACTTTCTTTTAAAAACAAATATTTTTCATGTCTAATATCGTCCTCTGCTTTTAACCTTAATTGCTCAGACAGTGAAGCATAAAACTGGAGAATATGTTTTGAGCAGGAATAAGAATTATATATGAATTAAAAATTGCGATTGACAAGGGGAAGGCAAAGGGAAAGCATCTCATACCTCAATGATTCCACCACACAACCAGCCAAATGATAAATAATGATAAAACTGCTCCTTGCCTGGTTCAGTCTCAGGTACTGACTGACTAATGCAATTTAAACATTCATCCCAATCAAGCATTAGAAGAGGGTTTTCTTGAGTTATGTCTCCCATGGCATTATGCAAACCAGATGTATGGTTAAGTACATGATGAACCTGAAACAGAATATTAAAACTGATGAGCCAGTAAAAGGCATTGCACCAAGCCTTAGAAAGTAAGCCAGAAGGAAAAAAAAAAAAAAAAAAAGCGTAACTGAAAGAAGTTAGTTTAGAGGAGCTGTAAAGCGTGTGGATGACAGTTATTTTACCAGGTGTTTTATATATGGACCATAACTATTAACAATTATTTTACCAGCTAATATTTTATTGGGCGGGGAGCTATGATAGCAGAGAAAAAAAAAACAAACAAACGAAACTGTACAATGTTTCTGAAAATTTACTCCTATGGGCAGTGGTCCCTGGGGGAAGGCACATAATATGAGTTTTTACTTTAGGCTCTTGAGATAAGTTGAAAGGATTAGTGATAAAATAGGTTATGGGAGATGGTATTCCCTGTTACCAGAAAAAAAAAGTATCCAAGAAGGAATATAATGAAGGCGGTGAGCTGTGACAGCAGAGAAAAAAAAATCGAAAACTGAAAAGTGTATACTGTTTCTAGAAAATTTACTCCTATGGGCAGTGTCCGCACAGGGAAAGCACAAATTAGAGTTACTTGCTCTGGATACCGTTTTGAAAGGATCAATGATAAAATGAGTATATGGTACCGCTCTCAAACCAGAAGAAAGGAACCAAGAAGGAATATAATGAGTTTGTGTGTTGATGTCCAAATATTTGTATTCTTATTTATTATAAAGAAGAGATACAATAATAAGAAGCAAGAATGAATATCTGACAATGAAAAGTATACATTTCCCTATCAAATCATATCTTTAACATAATTAAATGATATCTCTAACAATACTCAAATATCAGGACCTATTGACCATAAAACATGTTTTAACTTACTTTAAAGTGCTTACATGTTTAATAATCACAATTCATATTATAATATTATATAAATTTGAATATTTTATCCAAGAAAATGTTGATATATTAAGAATGGAGTATTGTAAATTTTATGACTTTTTCTATTGGGATTATGGACATCATTAAGTTTGGATATTGTTAAGATATCTTTAATATCTTATTTTCTGTTTCTATTATTATTATTCTTTCTATGTATTTTGGGCTTAGCACATATGTTCTTTATTATAAATAAAGCCCCTATGTGTATTTTCTACACAAGGGAGATTAATCTCAAACCATATTTTCTCGATCACACAAATGTGTGCTTTGGGGTTTACGCGATCCCAAAAAGGATACAAGTGTTTTTTCCTTCTCTTAACTGCTATTTTGTTTCAGCAGATGTCACCTTCAATGAGTCTTCATTTTACTATAAAAGTTCTTCTCATTCCACTGAGTCTCCATCTAATACCGTCGATTTTCCTAATCCTATCAATATTCTTATGATCTGTGATATTCCAGGTGTGCCTTGTATGCCGTCAGTTTCTGTTCCACCACCTCTTCAAGTTTATAGTCACCGCCATCGTCCTCAACAACCAGCGAGTGACTCACCTCAAGTGCCAACTACTATGTCTCCTCCAGGTCCGACAACTAAATCTCCCTTTCCACCAAGTGACCATTCGAAAAAAATCTGTTCGTGGTGCATTAGCCCATCCTGGTTGGCATCAGACCATGCTCGATGACTTGAGTGCGCTTCATAATAGTGGAACTTGGGAGCTTGTCCCATTACCGTATGGAAAATTTGTTGTTGGTTATAGGTAGGTTTTTGCTATTAAAGTTGGACCTAATGGTACTATTGATCGTCTCAAAGCACGTCTTGTGGCCAAAGGTTACACGCAAATCTTTGGGTTGGATTATGGTGATACTTTTTCTCCAGTGACAAAGATGGCTTCTGTTTGTTTATTTATTGCCATGGCGGCTCTTCAAAAGTGGCCTCTTTATCAATTGGACGTTAAAAACGCTTTCCTCAATGGCGATTTGAAAGAAGAGATTTATATGGAGCAACCTCCTGGGTTTGTTGCTCAGGGGGAGTCTTCTGGGTTGGTATGTCGTCTTCGCAAATCTTTATATGGCCTAAAACAGTCTCCAAGGGCCTGTTTGAAAAATTTAGCAATGTTGTTCAACAATTTGGTATGACTCGGTATGAGGCTGATCATTCAGTTTTTTATCGTCACTCAAGTGTTAGATGTGTCTACTTGATAGTGTATGTTGATGACACCGGAAGTGATAACCATGGCATCTCTCAGATGAAACAACATCTTTGTGATCATTTTCAGACCAAAGATCTCAGAAAACTCAGATATTTCTTGGGTATTGAGGTGGCATAGTCCGACAAAGATGGTATTGTTATTTCTCAACGAAAGTATGCACTGGATATTTTGGAAGAAACTAGGTTGATGAATTCAAAATTTGTTGACACACTCATGGATCCCAATACTAAACTTCTACCAAATCAGGGGAAGTCTATGTCAGATCCCGAACAGTATAGAAGATTAGTTGGGAAATTGAATTATCTTACAGTTACTCGTCCCGACATTTCCTTTGCAGTCAGTGTGGTAAGCCAATTTCTTAATTCTCCGTGCGAAGATCATTGGAATGCAATCATTCGTATATTGAAGTATATTAAAGGATCTCCTGGTAAAGGGTTGTTATATGGTTCTAAAAACCATACAAAAGTTGTTTGTTATTCAGATGTTGATTGGACAGAATCTCCTTCTGATAAAAGGTCTACATCTGGATATTGTGTCTCCATTGGAGGTTACTTAATCTCTTGGAAAAGCAAGAAACAAAGTGTTGTGGCAAGGTCTAGTGCAGAAACAGAATATAGAGCCATGGCTTCAGCCACTTGTGAGATTTTTTGGCTTAAGCAATTGCTCAAAGAGTTATAGTTTGGAGACGTTAATCAAATGACACTTATATGTGACAATCAAGCTGCTCTTCATATCGGTTCTAATCCTGTCTTTCATGAGAGGACTAAACACATTGAAATTGACGGTCATTTCATTCGAGAAAAGATTATGTCTGGAGACATCAAGACTGAGTTTGTTAACTCAAGTGATCAGTTAGCAAATATTTTCACTAAATCTTTACGGGAACCGAGAATTAGTTATATTTGTAACAAGCTTGGTACATACTATTTGTATGCACCAACTTAAGAGGGAGTGTTAAGATATCTTTAATATCTTATTTTCTGTTTCTATTGTTATTATTCTTTCTATGTATTTTGGGCGCCCATATGTTCTTTATTATAAATACAGCCCGTATGTGTATTTTCTACACAAGGGATATTAATCTCAAACCATATTTTCTCTATATTTAATAGATATTGTCATATCTAATTATGTCTTCCTCAGTTATAAGGAGCATGTAATTGTTTCTGCAAACATGGTTAGACCCAAACTTCTCATCACATCTGAAACATAATTCTTTCTTGATCTTATCTTGCATCTCTTTGTCAGATAATTTCCTGAAAGTAGCCCCACTTTTTCGATTCCCTCCCTATTACTGTTCAAGCTATTAGTTATTTTTGTTGTTTCCCCTTTTCCTATACTATAGTTAATGGTTGTAATTGGATTTCCCATATCTCAAGAAAAACTTCTAGTCATCATATATGGCCTGTATCCATTGCTGCCCTTGTTAGGATACATTCAGATTCAATAAAAATTAGTCATTCATTTTTTAAGCTTTCATAATTCAATTTAACCCCGCTCTTAAACTCAACATATATCTCTAACATGTATCACGGTCCAAAGCAGTTGAGAAGTGGCAAATGGGTCTAGGTCTGGAAGATCAACTGTTGAGTAGTGGCAATTTTCATATGAAGCAGATCTAGATTTGCAGGCCTGATCCTCCTTTGACCCGGTTATTAGAAACCCTTAAATTCCCTTTTCTTCTTCATATGCAAGTGAAGTTAACTCTCCCGCTTATCAATTCTTCTGCAATTCTAACTTCTCTCTCTGGATGATATGACTGATGTCATATTATCCTCCAACAAATGCTCTTACTATCATATAAAGAACGTAGTAAATGAAAAGTAAATGCATTTCTCGTCTTAGAAATAGAAAATACATTTAAAACTTGCCATAAAAGTAAGAAGGAGGATTTAGAATTTCCGTTCTCACTAAAGTCTCTTGGGGGTCCTGCATTCAATGTTCACTTGTGTTGCGGTTGGAGCATATAATTTGTATTGGTAGTCCGGCCTTCTAAGTTTGTACGTAATGAGGCTGGTGCATATAAGTTTTATGCTCAATCTTAAGGGAAATGCAAAGATAATACATTTTTTAGATAATACATTTTTTACAGCATCTCTCTCACTTCAGCATTCCTTTCTCATTAGAAAATTAGATAATACTTTTTTTACAGCATCTCTCTCACTTCAGCATTCCTTTCTCATTAGAAAATTAGATAATACTTTTTTTACAGCATCTCTCTCAGTTCAGCATTCATCTCTCATTATTATCATTAAAAATAACAAAACTTCAGTAGGGAGAAAATTCAATATCAGACCTTAATGACATCCTTCCCATTTGATCCAAATCCAGGCCATATATTTGCTACATTGTCTTCAAGGTTTAGTTGTCTGTAAGATAAGCAAGCAGACACTTATTTCAAGTTAAAAGCAGAGAGAGTACATGACGTTACAAAGTTAAATAAAGTATGAAGTATGATTTTAAACTTTCGATAACAATTTACAAACACGAATCTTAATTAAATCAAAGAAATCATTCCTGAGTAACAGAAATGGCGCTAACATAGGAACTTTGATAGTATTTAAAACTGAGTAATTACATACAACAACTAGATTGCATAGGTAATCTTTCTTAAATAATTAAAGCATACAAAAAGGCAGTCAAACAATATGGAAAAAAAAAATATTTTTAACTCTAGGAAAGAGACAAACGTGATCAATTCCTTATTTCTACACTTATAAGATTTATCTTAAGCGTAATCATACAAATATCAAAGCTTAGTGAAGCGATCATTGTAATCATCAGCATAAAGGCCGAATTAATTCTGGAATAAAAAATTAGCATATGCTCAGATGTGTGTGAATCAATAAATCGTGAGGAATGTAAAGAGTGAGTTTACTGTTCCAAGCCCTTGTTTATATATATGACTTTAATGTTATAGGTATTCCCGCTGAACATTAAGATAACCAAAAGGTTATCTAGATATGAAGGTGCACTTCAAAGGAGCTCAAAGAGGGGAGTAGAAGATTCAATTGGAACTAAGAAATCAATACAACTAGAAAAGAACAATTATAGGTGGAAGCATAAAGGAAAAAAAGAACATAAAAACATGAAAATAAATGGAACAAAAGATGGAAAGAAAAGAAGGGGAAAGGGAAGAAAGGTGGTCACGCCAATTGGGGGTACTAAGCCATCCAAGATGAGTGGTTGTGCTGCCACTTGAACCTTATAGCTTAAGATGAGAGTAAGGGGAGCTCAAGAACACTCAAGAAACTCTCTCAAATCCCTCTAGAAATGGTTGAACATAATAACTTTACTACTCAAAATATTCAACTCTTTACAAGTGATGGGGAGACCTTCTTAAATAAGCAATGGGAAGGGACTCCTAGAAGAACTATAAAGATGGGGAGGGCTATCTAGCAAAAGGAGAAGGACTACCTAGCAAATACAAAAAGTGTCTTCTAGAAAATCCTAATGATGAAGGAGACAAAATATTCTCCAAATTACAAAATCATCATAAAGGTGCATTCTCTCTCCTCCATGTGGGCATGGTGACCCCCACTCCAAGATGCTCTCCTTTTGCACTTCCAAGGGTCTCCTTATTTCTAAGATTCTTCTCGAAGGTGACATACTCAACAAGGAGGTCCCACTAGCAACCCTCCCTCCTAATCAAGCTTATTTTCCTTGAACTCCTTCCTTCATCTTTGGTAGGAGTTAGGGGCTCTCATCAATCTTACTATTAACACTAGGATTATGTATTTAAAAACAGTCTCATAATTACAGGGATTTGTTTCCTTAGAATTAGCTCTCTATATTTCCTAAAATAAATAGCAGGCTCATGCATTTATAGGTCCAATGACCTCATTATTGTAATATAGAAGAAATAAGTATTCTTTTTAAATTCTGAGATTATATTAGTTGGGAGATATCATTTGAAGGTAAATATCAGCGTAACACTACGAATAAGATAAACCTATCTTGGCATGAACCATTAGACAAATGTAAGTTTTATTGTCAACAAGTAATTCAGCACAGCCCGGTCCCTTTTCTATGTGAAATTAAAACTTTATATTTTAACAAACAAGAAATTATAGCAACAAAAAGAGGTACACAAACTATATGGTCAAAGAATTTTACAACATACCCATTGTCAACCATCCAATGTACCATTCCTGCTGTGATACCCTTTGTAACAGAGAACACTGGAAAAAGGCTATCAGGCTTAACTGGACGTGGATCATATTTACCAAGTACTCCTGCAGCAGTGTCAATTATGACCTCTTCATCTTTGTATGCACATACCTTTAACAGATTATTCAGAATTTAGTAAAACAATTGAAAAATACATAACCTATTTGTTTGACTCTTGACATCATATGCACAACACCAACAATAAGAGTAAAAAATGTGAACCCTCAATTATATTTAAAACAAAATGGAACATTTGGCTCAACAACAGTAGTAGACCGAGATACTAATACAGGGGAATGCAAAGATTCTGTTAACCATGGACTCATCAATATATAATTAGTATACAAAATTTAAAAGGATGATTGAATGAGATTGCTTGAGTGAAAAGCTCTCAGCCAAGGGAATGTATATGCAGGATTATTACAAAGGAATTGATAAGAATGCAATTTACCAGAGAAAATAATTATGGTAATTACATTTCTTAAGCAGCAATGTATGCTTTTGGAAAGTAGAAGAACTATTATTTTCGTGTGGTCCCAACTGCCAACACCACTAAGGCTCAGATACAGTCTAAATTCAGTGCTTTACAAATATGGCTTCTTCTTTGTTTTAGTCCCTTATTTAAAAGTACAAAATAATCAGCTTTTAGTCGCTCTTGATGTGATAGTTAGTGACTAAACAAAGATTTGTAAAAAGTAAAGACAAAAAATGGTAAAGTCGATAGGGACCGAAACTAATAGATGTCTTCTATTTCTAAAATAAATACTAATCTGAGTATAAATAATCCTCACAATATGTACATCTGAAAAAGAGAAAGCCCAGAATAAATAAAATCTCTTTCAATATGGCAACAATCATAAAAGCTTAACTAGTTAGATGAAACATGCCCCCTCATACACGAATCCTTTGGGCTTGAAGGGTGGAAAATGTCCAAGCCCACTCTAAATGCTGAAATTCAAGTTTCTCTAGAAGAACAGGAACTACAAGGATTGAAATCCTAATCAGACGATCATAGAGACTCTAATACATAGTCAAGAGAAACTATCCCAAAAGCTTGAGTTACTGATTAGAAGCCCAAAAATTGCTCGTTATTTTCATACACTATAGTACCGTATAGAGAGTTCAACTTGTGAAGTCGTCCAATTCTAGTTTTGTTATATAGTTGGATCATATTCAGTAATCTAGTTAGATATGATCTCATATCTTATCCCTTTGTTCAATTATCTACATCAAGAGTTCCTTTGTATTCTTCTAAGTTCAATAAAACATATTTTCAATTTTCTTAGTTTCTTTCTCTACAATTCTAACATAAATCTAGAAGCCTAAAATATTCTTTAATTATTGATTTCAAAAAAGTTCAGTACACTCCAGTCTCTGATCTCGTGCAGATAAGCTACCTGCAGTATGGACTACACAAAAGAGTTCCTTCCATATAAACTGATGATAATAAATACATGATATGAAATGTTTATAAAATATGTTCTAATAATTCTGATCCTAATTATTAGATATTGCTATAGTTATAAAGATCCCAGTGCAAGCTTTACTAAGTATAAGACTAAAGTAACTCGCAATTAAAATTACAATCTCAAACTCTCAAGGACTATAGTGGAGCCTTAATCATGTGGATAAACTAAGAACGTTAGGATTTTATGGTTCTAAATAAACTAGGAAGATCAAATCCTAAAATTAAGGAAATTCTTAGTTAATCTTGAGTCAAGCGATTTGCCTTCCTCTTTATCTTTTTTCTATTTTATAGGATTCTAATTCCCTACTGTTAAACTCTAGATACAAGAGAAAAATTGATCTGAAATTCTGTGTTTCTAAGGCAACATAGATGCTTTATTTATAATAAGAAAAAGGAATCAATTCAATAAATAGAAGAGATTTGATATCCTCCAATAACAAAGATATAATACGGGTATAAATAAAAGCACTTGGAATGTTAGGAATTCAATAAAACATATTTAAATTAAATATTTATTATATAGGATTAGCTCTTTATTTCTACAATTTTAACACTCCTAGTCATATGTACTCAGCTTGTTACAAATATAATTGATCCTCAATCCTCCTAGAGACTTGGTGAATATGTTAGTCAATTGTTTATTAGAGTTGATAAATCTAGTGATGATATCTCTAGACTATAGTTTTCTCTGATAAAATGACAATCCACCTATATACTTTTTGTCCTTTCATAGAAGACAGGATTAGAGACACTGTTTAATGTTGCCCGATTGTTACATACAAGGTGCATTTGGGAACTTTCTTCAAAAAAAAATTTTGAGTTGTTTAAGCCATGTGAACTCATGTCCTTGCCCTCCCTGAATTCTACTTCTACACTTATCTTCCTACAACATTTTGTCTTACTTTTCCACAATTACTTCTAATAGGAACATAGTACCCTGAAGTGGAGCATCATTCGCTTAGTGACCTTGCTCATGTAGCATCAAAATACCCAAAATTTTAATATTTCCCTTATAAATAAGGCCTTTAATAGGATCATCTCCTTTTTTTTTTTTCTATAATTATAACAACATATGATTAAGGAATTTGCCTGTCATAAATAAATTAAGACATTATCTTTAGAAAATATTGGGGTATCTTATATGATCTTAGGATTCTTTTTTCTATCTTTTATATTTTTATTTATTTACTTATTTAATTAGGATCTTTATAATTTTAGGAATATGTCATTAGAATATGACTTATAGGCATATCATATGATGTATATAGTAGAAAAATATTGTATAATTATTTGAATTTATTGCCAGCAGCCTATTAAAATGAACTCTATTGTGTGGTCCATACACACAGTTTTCAGCATCTCTAAAATCCAATATGCTCTGCTTCAGATAGTCTCCCTCTGTTTTTCTTATTTAAATTGTACTTGCCAGCTGTTACCACTAGAATCAATAAAGAAATTATTTCTAAAAATCAATTAAGGATAACAACGTGCACCTGGATTCCAAGTATTTTATCATTGTTTCCCAAATCAATTAAAAGCTGCCTCAGTTTGGATTCTACTTCAGAATGAACTGGTGAATCAAAAATCCATTTGTCATTTACTGATGGTCCTCTACTAATGTATCTGACAAATGTGCCAAAGTTCAGCCACAAATGAAACAAGCATGTAATAAATACCAATCAGAAAAAATTTCAAAAGGCTCACCCACTCAAAACTGACTCCGCAAATGGCCTCATAATGTCCATATATACTATTCGAACATTCATGGAGGATGAAAGACCTACATCCACATCAGGTAAGTAAAATAAGACGTGGGGAGCAAATAAGCATTACCATGGTATCACAGTGGAAAACAGCAGACCTCTTAGAAGATTAAGAACCCTTCCAAATATTACAATATCACCAGGAAATGCATCAACCTGACAAAATATTTTCAAAACAATTTACATTGTACCTAAAATACAGTCAGTAACATAATTTTGGAACAATTGGAAAATGCAAGTTTATATCTGAACTCACAGGATTAAAGCGTTTCATTTCCTTTTTGTCAAGGTTCATTTTCTCCTGTATAACCTTCATATTTTTGTCCCTTTGTTCAGCTAGAGATTTCATTGTTTTCTTAGTAATGGAAGAATACACCACAATTAGGGAGAAGCTAAATCTCAGAAAACTGAAGAAACCACAGTATACATCAGGAGCTAAAGGCACACTTACATGGTATTCATTTGCGGGTGTTGTCGAACGAAAAAATACGGTTGTTACTTCCATTGCCTGTTCTGGTATGTCCAGACGCAACTTAAGCCCCATTTCTGCAAAGGCAGACAGAAGGGCCACATGGTCCCCCTTTAACAAAAGGGTTTGCATACTCAGTCATTGTTTAGAACTCAGTCATTGTTTAGAAAGATCTTCTGGAGCAGTTAAGGGAAGCTTGTACAAATGCTAACAATTCAATAAAAACTGTAATAAAAAATGTAAAAAAAAAAAAGAAAAGAAAAAGTGTTACTAAAGTAAAGATGAACTAGACATTAAAAGCTTTTGTTCCTGAATCTTACAAACACATGATTGTGAGCCTTTTGCCATGAGTGCACTAGTACAAAACCACCCATACCCAATCAATTAGCTTGTTTTGCTAGGTACTCAGGTGAGGTTGGGAAAATGGCCTTTGTGCCTCTAATAGTTCCTTTAGAAGCCAACATGTTGCAACGAACTCATTGCCATTTAAAAGCCTCCGTTTTGTTGTCCTCAAATTATCATTGGAAAAATACAGAAAATGAATGACATGAAAATCAAAGTGCAGTCAATTTGTGAAAGAGTGGCCTTAACACCATGTCAAATATATCAACCAAAATTGTGAAGCTATTACTGTAAAAACTGTGATTGTTGCTAACACATTCTCAAAAGTTTTATTCTACATCGTTATACTACCTTACTATTAATTCTAGGACGTATATGTAGAAGAATTCCCATAATCACAGGAACTTGTCCCCTAGAATAAGTTTTCCCTATTTCCTTAAATTGTCACTGGGCTCCTGTATACATAAATATGATGTATGTATCTCATCAAATAAAATATAACATTATTCCTTAACTTGAGAATTACAACTAATTATAACAGATTAAAACCAATTAAGCTTATCTGAAATCATTATCACTTAATACAATATAACTGAATTAAACCACAAAAAATCTTCAACAAGACACATTCATCTAAACTTTGGCTTGATTTATCGCACTCCCCTCTAAAACCAAAGATGGGATCGGCTAGCAGCTCAAGTAACTTTACAATAAAAAATGGGGTGAGATGGGAAAGAGTAAGCTAGGATCCAAGGAAGTCCACCTTCACCAGAAAATGGAAGTTATAACCACTAGACAGACTATATATGATATTAGTATTATACACATGAACAGCACTAAAGTGTGAACCAACCTCTGCAGAGGCCAAAAACATCTTTGCAAGTGCTTGCTTAATGGTGCTTGATAGTCTCTTCGTAAGCCCAAAGTCAAGTAAAATGGGACGATGAGGAGATTCTTTGCTCACAAGAAAATTTCCTGTAGTAGAACGAAAAAATTCACTATCAAATGGAAAAATTATAAGTGTACAGAATGTTCTCGTAAAGTTTCAACAAAAAAATTAAAATACCATACATGTGTACATCATTTGCACCAGCACATGGAGCACAAACATAGAGGGAGAGAGAGAGAGAGTACCTGGATGCGGATCACCATTGAAAAACCCATCAACATATATTTGGTGGGCATAGGCACGAGTAATCTCCTCGACAATCTTTTGTTTATTTACTCCAAAAGCTTCTAGTGATTCTAGATCATTCAACCGAATGCCATCCATGTATTCCAAAACAAGGACTTTTTCTGTAGACTATCATTCCAAGCAACCAGGTTTTAAAAATAGGAAAACTTATGGAAAAAAGATAAAAGCATAAGAATAAACATGAAGAACATTTCATTTTGAACCCCTCGCAAACTAAAGGTACCAACACTTAACCACCCACTAGAAGTTTGCACTAACCATGATATAGGAACGTATAAGCTAATCAACCTATAATGAAGTAAAAAAACAAACAAAAATTACTTCAGAAAGGGACCTTATAGGGAAATATGTAAAATTCAGGGTACATCTATTCTCAAATAGAAATATGCAAACGTCTAATTCAGGGTACATCTATTCTCTATGATGCCTGATTTCTAACATCTTCATTGCATTTTGAATATTTCAATCAAACATTTTACAGATAAAAATTGAATATACCTGAATTACATCTGGGATCAAAACATCCACTCTATTAGCACTCATAATTCCATCATATTGCTTTCTGCAGCCAAGATTTGTAGCCACTGTTCTAGTGTTTTCTACAGAAACAAATGTGCTAGTAAGAAACACACTTTAAGTGATGCTTGGGAAATGTAAACAAATAAAGCCTGCTTACTGAGATGACTAAACAAGGGAATGCAAAAATCACCAGATTAAGACACCCCCTCTCGCAATAAGTTAGTTTTCAAATCTCTTGGAATTTGAGCTAAAGGACCTTGCCCAACTTGGGCCATATCGGTTTTTGCCAGTCCTCTCTTGTCTTTAATTATATTAATTTGTTGTAGGACAAATATCTCAATGACAGTTATAACTATAACAGTAGGCATCTTATAGGTTCCAAGGTTCTGCTCTAAAAGTATAAAAATGTAAGCAGAAGTTGTGTTGTACAATTGATAAATATAAAAAAAAAAAATACATGATTTTCTCTGAGAACTTGGACCAAGGACCAAACTCAGTCACACCAAATCGATTTCTAAGGTGAAAATTGCCTGAGCTTGATAGGTCATTTAAATCACATCTCAATTCAATGCAAGACTAAACACTACCATTGACGCTACAATTAAGGTAGACCAAAAAGAAGACACAACTAAAGTGGAGTAGGAGCGCACCTAAGAATACACTTGAATAATGAGGGAAAAAAAATATATTATTAATTTCAATCAACCTCATTACATTTTGAGCTCCTCTATTTGTAATTGTTAAAAAAACTCTAAGGAAGACAGAAACATTGGGCTAAAACTGTGTATTTCTCAAACAAGGGTGCTTTATTTATATTCAGAAAAAGAAATCAATACAATAAATAGAGAAGATTTGATATCATCAACCTCCCTATTTCTATAATTATTACTATATTCTTGATTACATAAGATTAGCTCCTAATTTCTATATTATAAATAGTAACAATCACATTAAACAAAGGAAATTAAATCCATTAGAATGAATGTAAGGATTCTAAGGATATTTTATTTTAATTACCACCGAGAAATTAGGATATTTGTATCTGTTAGGTAAGGAAATAATGAGAGTGGAATGTGTGATAGAGAAAGGCCGTCTTTAGGGGTCATAACATATCATTGTTATCGATATCGAAAAATATTGGAGACCCCAAAAATCCTTTATGAAATTATAACGAAAAACATAATGGGTTATGACCCCAAGCATATCTCTAATCCTCGTGAAACCAAGTACCACCTTTGAGACTGCAATTAAGAAATTTCCTAAACTAACCATAACTAATTCTGGTAGGAAATACCACAATAAAGGGGGGTTTCAAAATATAATACTTTGTCATTAGCCATCAATGACTATAAATCATAAATTTCTAAACATATTGGCCAAATAATGCCCTTAAGAAAGTTTGTGCTAAACCCCGAGACAAAATAGACCAAAGATATTCTCAAGCATAAATTTAGATCTACAGCTTCAAATTCAAACTTTGGAAAAGATCTGAAAATACCAGCTTCATGATTGAAGTCAAGTTCCTTAGGAGCTTCTTTGCACCATTCATCAATCATAGGGTTAAAGTTATATTGTGGCTCAGCCCATGCAATCCAATCAACAATTGACTTTGCATTTTTTAAGTCCTGAAAAGAAAAATGTAGGCACAAAAATCTTTTGAAAGGCTCCATTTGACCTCTTTATCTATATATTCAAAGAATAAGAAACAAACCTCCAGTATAACTGTCTTGATACCATCATGTTGAACTTTAACTACCACTTCCTGTCCGTTGAGCAGAGTCGCTCGGTGCACTTGTGCTATCTGCATAAATGTGTCACACGGATACAATTCACTCAACTAAATTAAGGAAAACAGTGAACTTAAAAATATTTTTTATCTGTTATATAATCATCCTCTAGAAGAAAAAATATCCTTAAAATCTTACTGATGCTGTTGCCAAAGGTTCGTTGACAAAATCAGCAAATAACTCATCCATTGATTTCCCCAACTCTTTCTGTATGGTGCCATAGACCTTGCATATATAAACTAAATTCAGAAGTCTAGAAGCAGTAGTGACTCAAGAAATAAACTGAAATTCTCAAGTAGGTTAGCAAATGAGGCCCTTATTCTTGTTCAAAGATTGTCTACGCCCAACTAAGTTTCATTTTCAACAGCAAAGTGATAATTTCACAGCCAACAAAAGTACAAAAAATTCAATTCTTATAATACCCACTTAATGAATAATGTCATCTCCAATGCTCAAAATATGCAGGATATTTTTATTAAAATCACAGAATGTATATGTTTTCCTAAATGCATTTTTTTCCTTCATAGCATAAACTAAAACAATTTTTAAATAAAATATTTGAAGAAAAACCTCTTCCAAGGGTCTAGGAGGAAGAGAGTCTTGTAACTGCTTCAAAAGACGTATATAAGCAGCAGGAAGCACATCTGCGCGAGTTGACATATATTGCCCAAGTTTAACCCATAAGCCTTCCATCTCTATTATCAGTTTTAGAACACGCTTAGCATTACGCTCGTGAGCCTTCTCCCACAATGCAGCTTGTCTAGATTTGCTAGTCCATTTGTCACGTTGTTGTACACCCTATGGAGATCCATTGAAGAGAGCAAAAGTTCAATAGACCTACTTATTTAAAATACAACAACTGGCGTAATCAACAAAACTCACCTTATAATCTACGTAAATTACTATTGCCATTGTAAATACCCTAATCCGTCTTCTGTAAATATCTCCCCACCCCATTCTCGCAGGCAAGCTACAACACATAATCAAGCAAATCAAGAACCAAGAGAGTTAAACAAAAGAAAACAGAGTAAAATTTCCCCTTAAGCATTTTAACAAATAAAGTTAGGACAACTTGATTGTTGAATGAAATATTCGTGTAGAATACAGAAAGAGCATGTAGAGCAGTGCGATGCAAATAACTAGTAAACATATAGAACAAAACAACTTTGATATCATTTAACATCTAAATAAAATACCCCATAGCTCAAATTTATTGAAATTAGTATTTCCAGTATTAAATATCCAAATAGTTAGAAATTAGAAGTCAATGTCCTAGAGCATATAATGTTCGTCCTACAGTAAATTGGATATATTGAGAAAAACAAGAAGAAAATCACAGTGTAATTGGAAATTTTAATGTATGATCTTTTCAGCTACTGCCACTGCTATGCAAATAGAACAAATAACTAATAAACATATAGAACAAAACAACTTTGATATCATTTAACATCTAAATAAAATACCCAATAGCTCAAATTTATTGAAATTAGTATTTCCAGTATTAAATATCCAAATAGTTAGAAATTAGAAGTCAATGTCCTAGAGCATATAATGTTCGTCCTAACAGTAAATTGGATATACTGAGAAAAACAAGAAGAAAATCACAGTGTAATTGGAAATTTTAATGTATGATCTTTTCAGCTACTGCCACTGCTATGCAAATAGAACAAATAACTAATAAACATATAGAACAAAACAACTTTGATATCATTTAACATCTAAATAAAATACTCCATAGCTCAAATTTATTGAAATTGGTATTTCCAGTATTAAATATCCAAATAGTTAGAAATTAGAAGTCAATGTCCTAGAGCATATAATGTTCGTCCTAACAATAAATTGGATATATTAAAAATAAATTGGATATATTGAGAAAAACAAGAAGAAAATCACAGTGTAATTGGAAATTTTAATGTATGATCTTTTCAGCTACTGCCACTGCTATGCAAGTTCTTCTTCCCGGAAAATTTTCAAAAGTACCATCGAAATTTAACTTGTTGTCAAAAATATCTCTCCTGCAAGAAGACGGTCATTTCTTAAACCCAAAGTAAACTTTTGATCCCAAAATTTTGGTTCATTTCTTAAACCCAGAATGAAGTGTTCATCCCGAAATTGAACAACCCCATCCAACAATGATTAAATAATAATAATAATAATAATAATAATAATAATAATAATAACAATAATAATAATAATAATAATAACAATAATAATAAAACAATCTCGTTCAAGGAAGAACCGACATGTCACTCTTACATATTCAATAAACCGTGTACCAATGCATCATCGATGATTAAAAATTGTGGAACATATCGAAATTCAAGCGAAATTGGGAACATCCATCACCGTTAACGGAGGGATTTAAATAGATATAATTCAATGGATGAGTGAGAACTGAAACGCATCAAAAAGAGAACGGAAACAGAGTAGATGAAGGGTTGAGATGCAGTTTTGGGGAAAACGGGGAGAAGTGCGGTAGTGAGGTTATTTACCTTCGAAAGAAGAAAGGAAGAAGAGAGCACTTGAGAAACTGTGGTTTTGTGTTGTGTGATGTGAGTTAAGGAGGTATGAGTTTTGGAAACTAAATAAATATTGTTTAAATATTTATTTAAAGAAGTCTCCAATCTTTTGCATGTTTGAAAAGTACGAAGATTGGAATATTTATTAACAGATTATTGAATTTTAGAAACATTTATTTTAGAAAACAATAATTAATTATTATTCTTTTATAAAAGGCGTAGGAAAATTCTATTTTACTATAATGGAAGAAACTGGGAAATTCATTTCACATAGTCTCACTTTAACTTCTAGTTTTATATTTAAAATTCTTTCTTAATAATAATATCAAAAGTTAATCTATACATTTAAATATAAAGATGTCAAAATAGATTTTTAACATGTGAGTTGTGGGTATGAGTCAGATTAGATAAAATAAAATTCATTTTTTTTAAATAAATTGAATTGAACCCAATTTATTTAACTCATAGATTAATCAAGTAATTTATCTAAATTAATCCACCAAATTTAATTCTTTTATTATAAAAAATTAAATTGAAATAAATTTATGAAATAAACTGTAAAAAGAAAAACATTCATTAAAGAAACCTACTAACCTACCAAGTGGATCAGACCAGAGTTAAAAAAATATTAGTTCACCAAAAAATAATTCTATACATACATATATATATATATATATATATATATATATATATGAATGAGAAGCATTTTAAATTAGAAATATGATTCTTGAAAACCTATCATGATAACCCGAAATAAATGTTTCTTAGTATTCTTAAATTGAGCTAAAACATTTAAAATTTTATTTTTTTTAATTTGAAAATGCTTATTTTAAATATTTAATATGTTTCATATAATTGCAAATATAAATTATTTATACCACGGTCTACGTGATATTGTATTTTTAGTATATCTTAGCATTTTAATTTTTTAAAATATTTATTTTGATATTATCAATAAGTAAATTAATTTTGTTCAAAACAAAGTCGTACATGCTTCCAATATATTTTGAAATATCTTTAAAATATTTTTAGATACATGTCAAGTAGATTGTATTTAGACGTTTCAATTATGTGGATGTCAATGAGACTCTACATGTTATTAATTAGATTATACTCAATGGTTTCCATTATGCCAATAGTAGAGATGTCACTTAGACCAATGTTTCGTTGAGTAAATTGTATTCGAATGTTTCAATTATATCAAGGAATGAGCATGTCACTCAGCACGAAGTTGTAAATATTCATCTTGAGTTTAAAACAACCAAAATGAGTTTAATTAAAATTATAGAAACTGAAGATACCATAAAAACAAATGCTTTTGTTAATGGTTAAAAATTAGTCTATAACTATATATATAAAGAGGATTTCGTCTTTTATGTCCACATTTTATAATTCTAACTTTATAATGTAATTATTTGTTAAATTTTTTAAAATTAACTGTTATTTTTACAAATTTTTATAAAATTATTTATTTATCTCCTTCTTCTTTTCTTTTCTATTCATCAAACAGTTATTTTCTCATATTTTTTCATACATTTTATTTTATTTTTTATAAATATAAATTTATTTATTTTATTAATTTAATAACATTATAATATTATTAATTACTAATATTATATCATACATATTAAAAAAAACGTAAATATCACAAAGCCTATGTTTAAGCTAGAATTACAAAAGAAGGAGGCAATTAAGAGAGAAACGACGGATATGTCAATGTCTGTGTGAAGGAGATTAGAATTTTCGTAACCGTTTGCTTGCCCACCAGGAAAAGTGTACGAGGCTTCCTCACCGAACCGTGGAAAAGCCAACGTCCTTTCCCTTTTCCATCCTTTAGCCCGCGGAATTGGACTATACCGCGCGTTTTCGTAAGCGCCATACACGTGTCATATTTTGGACCATTCTTATTCTTTGTACTAACCGCACCATTAAATAAATTTAGATTAACCACAAACTACTTAATTATTATTCTTTTTAAGTACCACCCTACATTCAAATTCCAATCAATAAGCAATTGCTATAGGTAGTAAATTTTTAGCAAATGTTTGTGTATACTTAGTCCATTTTGCTTTTGAAATGGAAACTTGATGGAAATTTGTGATTGTGGTGTGTTAATTACAAGCAATGTTTGTTCTAGTCTTCAAAATTTTTTGTTGATTTAAATCAGTTTCTATTTATTTAAATAGATTGTGCAAGTATGATCCATTTGTTAGAAAATGATGCAGGATTTTGTTAAACTATGAGGGGTGAATTGGTTTTAAAACTTTTTTAGGATTTTAAAAATTCAAAATGCACTTTTCTTAAACCCTAAACTAACACACACAAGAATCAAAATAGTAATAAAAGAGGAAAAAGATAGAAAAAAAAAACACACACACACATCTAAATTTATAATAGTTATGATCACAGCTAATTGTAAGACCAAGAAAAAATAATATATTTCTAAGATGGTAATTGGACGTGAGGAGTAGTATTTAAATTCATTCATAAATAATTTGATAGAAGTGATTGTAGCATAATTGGTTAAAGCTTGTCATAGGTTGGTGGTTAAGGGTTCCTTTCTTTATGTGTGTATTTGGTGTGTTTATATTTAAATATTATTTTTATAGATTTGTTTTGGAGGTTTTGAGTGTGCTTTGATATAATTTGTATTTCTATACATTATTCATAATACAATTGGCATTGTATAATTTTGTTTTCTCGAATGCATTAAAGGTATGGATGTTATCATATGTGGTTGATAAGAAAAATGGGATAGTTGACATGGTTTGGAGTGTTGAGGTGGAGCTTGGAGGTGGTGTTTTCTTTTTGGTAGTTTTGTGGTGCGCCTAGGAAGGTGAAAATTTGCTTAATATTACTTTATTTATGGATTTATGGGATGATGATTTGTAAAATTGGGGTTAAGTTGGTGTTAAACCATTTTCTTGATACTAGCTACACACAAGCATGACAATGCCTGTGTGTATGCATTTTTTCAATATGAATGATAGTATGTTAGTAGGTGATAATAGTGTAATGTTATTAAGTTAATATATAAACTAAATTTATATTTATTAAAAATAAAGTGAAATGAATAGAGAAATTAATTGTTGATGAATAAAAAAAAAGAGAAAAACATGAACAAATTTATAGAAAATAGATAAAAATAACCATTAATTTTAAAATATTTAATAAATAATTATATTGTACAGGGTAGAAATAACATTATGAAATGTGGACACAAAACAGGGAATCCTCTTTACGTGATTGTGTGTAGAGAAATGATTGTAAATTGATATATGGAATGGTGAAATGTGTAAGATCCGAAAAAATTAAATAATTAATTAAATAATTATTTAAAATAAATGCGGGTAATGAAATATTTATGACATTTAATGCGGGGAGTTAGGATTAGTAATAATATAGGGTAGAATTATTAGAGCACCAAAAGAGGACCTAAGGTGAGCATAGACGACTAGAAAGGATTCCAAGTGGTAAATGCAGAGGCTAAAGTAATTCTTGGGGAAAAAAGATCACTAGAATTGTTTTAAGAACAGGAAATTTCATGTAAGAGGAACTAACCTTTCTCTTATTATGTGATTCCAATAATTCTTGTTCATAAATATCTAGACTTTATATTGGGGTCATTTGAATTCTCGGGTACGGGAGGCAAATATGAAGTTGCAGTTTGGTTACAAATAACAGATTGTTTGAATTAGTTTATTTGAATTATTTGTATAAATGTTTTAATTGGATAAAGTAGAATTAGTTGTAGGCAATTGTAGTTGTTTACACTAATGTTTTACGTGGGATAATCAGAGTTGGAAATGATTTTTTTATTAAATTCTCTTCGTAATTGGGGTGTTGTGTTAGGCATATTATAGAAAAAAAAAAGGTTAAACAATTGATTTTAGTTAGGTATTTTACTACGTTAGTGTATTTTTTTTATATGAAGTTGCTATATATTATTTTATAAAGGGAAATCGTGGAGAAATTTAGATTATATTAGAATCGGTAAAAGCAATTTGAGTATGAGCAGGGAAATTACGATAAATGTAAGCCAATGCAGATATGCATTGTTTTATCTTGAGTTATTAAGTGAATAAATTTCGAGATATTATGTATATAGTTCAGGACGTGAGGTTTTAAAAAAAACATGGGATTGTTGTGAAAAAAGTTACTAACAAGGATGAAATCCTTTATATTATATATATATATATATATATATATATATATATATATGTAATTTTTTTATTTAAATGATTGAGTGGTATGTATTTGGAAGTGGTTTACCTGGATAAATAATAATTATAGGAATAGGTGTTATGTTTTTCTTATTTAGATATCGTTTATAATAAAGAAGAATAGTTGGTGAGTCAGGGTTTTTGGCAGAGGAGATAGTTTTATCAATTTCGGCAATGTGTACATTACCAAAGTAGATGATGTAAAAATTTTAGTCTTCGTTAATATATATATATATATATATATATATATATATATATATATATATATATGGGAATATTTTCTAACATATGGAGTTGAACTTTCAAAATATTATACGTATAACTTAAAAGTGAAATGTGTAACATCCCTACATTTAATAAATTATATTATTTACTTTATCTTTACTCTAAATATAAGAGTTAGAAAATTCTGTATTTTTATTAGTGTTTTGTATTATATCTAGATATTGTTTGAACATTGAGAAAGAAATTGAGTAGTTTTTAAAAAAAATTAAGAATAAGTAAAATAAAAATAAGAATAAATGAATCTTCTAATGTTAAATCTAAGAGATAAGAAAGAAAAAAAATTAAATTAAGTAAAAAGAAGAAGATAAGAAGCGATAAGATTGCATTTAATGCATGCAATTATCACTTTGAACCTAAGTATGTGTGAATGATATAAGAAAGAGAAAAATGAAATGATGAAATAAGAGAACTAAGGAAAGCATGAAGCTTATCTCTTCATTAATGAAGAGAATCTTTGCATTAATGAAGTAGCACATGGTTTGCTTATAAAAGGATGACATGAAAGAGAAAAATGTAGAAAGAATTAAAGGAAGGGTGAGTTAAGTGAGAAAGAAAGAAGGGAAGAGAGAGAAATAAATAGAGAGAAAAAGTTGGAGCAAAAGATTTGAAATAGATCTTGATCTTCTAGAAGTATTACTATTGTGTCCCTCCAACTAATAAGGTAAGGGAGAGTGAGGTTAAGCTCTTCTTATATTAATCTTGATAAACTCATGGGTTTTATATTAATCTTTTATTTATTTTGACTCATATATTATTCTATTTACTTTCATTTAACTTATTTTCATTTATTATCCTCTTATATTTATTTTATTTAATCTCCAATTATGTATTGATCCTGTTTATTTATTTATTTTATTTAATCTCCAATTATGCATTGATCATGTTTATTTATCAATTTATCTCTAGTTATGCATTGATTTTGTTTATTTATTTTATTTAATCTACAGTTATGCATTGTACCTATTTATTTATTTTATTTTATTTATCTTCAGTTATGTACTGGTCCTATTTATTTATTTTATTTTATTTATCTCTAGTTACACATTGGTCCTATTTATTTATTTTATTTTATTTAATCTCCAATTATGTACTGATCCTATTTATTTATTTTATTTTATTTATCTCTAGTTACGCATTGGTCCTATTTATTTATTTTATTTTATTTAATCTCCAATTATGTACTGATCCTATTTATTTATTTTATTTTATTTATCTCTAGTTACGCATTGGTCCTATTTATTTATTTTATTTTATTTAATCTCCAGTTATGTACTAGTCTTATTTATTTATTTATTTTATTTATCTCCAATTACGCACTGGTCCTTATTTATTTTATTTTATTTAATCTCCAGTTATGCACTGGTCCTATTTATTTATTTTATTTAATTTATCTCCAGTTATACTCAAATCTTATTTATTTATTTAATTTAATTTATCTCTAGTTATGCACTGGTCCTATTTTCTTATTTTATTTTATTTATCTCCAGTTACGCATTGTTCCTATTTATTTTATTTTATTTATCTCTAGTTATGCATTGGTCCTATTTATTTATTTCAATTAATATATCTCCAGTTACGCATCGGTCCTGTCTAATTTATATTTTTGTTATTTTATTTATTTATAATGTTTTAATCCTTATCTAATTATTTATTTAAAGTTCTTGCTTTGGTTCTTATTTTATCATTATTTTATATTTAAAAAAGGAAAATAAATGTGAAGTGAAAGTAAATACTATTTTATTCAGTGAGTTTGGATAGAAGAAAATTGCATGTACATTTTATCGTTGTTTTATATTCTTTGTGTATAGTTTATACAACGACATGAATTGATAGTCATCACATTTTATGACCTTTGAAAATATCCAAGAGTATATTAGTTAAGTAAGAGTTAAGTCTGGTTTCAATAAGTTGAGATTAAACTAGTGTCAAAGTGTTTGTATTTGGAAAGTCACAGTTTGGTACACTGCGGGATGAAAGGCAGGGACCATGGTGGGGTCTAAGGAAGTTTTACCAAGTAGGTGAATATCTGGATAGTTCAGAATAGCGCACTGGACTAGGATATTCATAGGCCAAACTTGGGACTATCCGATACCTGCTCGGCATCGCCAAGGTTAGGTAGTGAGTATATATCTCTTTTATGGGCTGATAAATGGCTAATATTCTCGAGAAAGAAATAATTATGATTGTACCAATGTTTTATGAGAAATAATCAACTACCTAATCACTTTCCAAAGTAATTTTTGATGTTCATAATGGATCATCAGAAGTGGAATATGGATTCATATGTCTGGTAAAATAAGATCAAGTTTTGTGATTGTAGGTCGAAATATAGGCCCCCAGTGTCTGTATTGTTTGTTGAGTTTATTAAGATTGATATTTAAGGCTTATAAAGACCTCGCTTCTTTCATATTTTTCTTTCATATGTACTTGTTGCATGAGCAGAAGAGGAACCTGCTCAGTGAGAGTTGTTCGGGATATTATTGGTGGATCTTCTGAAGATTGACTCATGGATAATTTTTATTAATATCTTTATGAGATATTAAAAATATAGATAAATCTTCTATTTGGATGTAGGACTCTTGTAAACCGTTGGTTATTTAGAGATTTCTTCCTTTCCTACTCTTGTAAACCGTTGTAGGATTTATGAGGATGATACTAAGGCAAGGCAAACTCAATGGAGGCAAGGAGGGCCTTTGAGGCACAAAAGAAATGATTTTAATAATAAGAAACCCTACCAACGTCCATCTCATGCTTCATGGAACTCTTCAGGACAAAAACATTCCTCCCTTGCCAATAATTTAGGCATAACCAACCCTATCAAATGTTTCCACTGTGGAGGACCTCATCTGTCAAGAAACTGCACCACAAGGACTATAACTTGCTTTAATTGTGGGAAGTTGGGTCATTATCGTAATGAACACAAAGAGTTAATTAAGGAGCAAGGAAGTGGGGGAAGCAACAACAGAGGAAAGAATTAACTTGGAAGACCAAAGACAACCGAAAGAGTCTTCACGATGAATGGTACTGAAGTTGTTCAATCTGAAGATCTAATCCAAGGTAAATGCATCATAAATGGTCACCTCGTTAATGTACTATATGATTTAGGTGCTACTCATTCTTTCATATCACATGAATGTGTCAAACATTTAAAGTTACCTATCTCCTTATTGCCATATGATTTAACTATGTCTACTCCTACCAATGTTCCAGTCACAACTTCACTTGCATGCACAAATTGTCATATTTGTATAGGCAATAAAATTTTTTCTGTAAATCTTATATCTCTACCCTTGTCTCATTTGGATATTGTTCTTGGAATGGACTCGTTATCTTCCAACCATGTTCTCTTAAATTGTCACGATAAGACTTTAATTTTTGAATCACACATAGGTGAAGTTTTTGATTCAAAAGAATTAAAAGAGAGTACTACCAACCACAATGAAATCTCAAAAGGATCTCAAGTATACATGATCTTAACTTCTTTAAAAGCCAAGGAAATTCCATACATTAATAAGTTTCTTATTATTTGAGAGTATCTTGTTGTTTGAGAGTATCTTGATGTTTTCCCTGAGGATGTTCCTGGGTTACCTCCACAAAGAGAAATAAAATTCACTATAGACTTGGTACCAGGATCAAGACCTGTGTCTATAGCCCCTTACAGGATGTCACCTCTAGAGTTAGCAGAGTTGAAAAAATAAATAGAAGAATTGTTGGATAAACAATTCATTAGACCTAGTGTTTCTCCCTGGGGTGCGCCAGTTTTGTTAGTCAAGAAGAAGGATGACACTATGAGGTTGTGTGTGGATTATCGTCAGCTTAACAAAATCACCATTAAGAACAAATACCCTCTACCAAGGATTGATGATTTGATGGATCAATTGAGAGGAACTGTGGTATATTCCAAAATTGACTTAAAATCTGGCTATCATCAGATTCGAGTTAAGGCGGAAAATTTTCAAAAGACAACATTTAGGATAAGATATGATCATTATGAGTACTTGGTAATGCCTTTTGGTGTGACCAATGCTCCTGCCATTTTTATGGATTATATGAATCATATTTTTCATGAATTTTTGGATAAATTTGTGGTTGTTTTCATTGACGACATTTTAATTTATTCCAAAAATCATGAAGAACATGAGAGACATTTGAGGATTGTGTTACAAATTCTCAGAGAGAGACAATTGTATGGAAAATGGTCAAAGTGTGAATTCTGGTTGAAAGAAGTTCAATTTTTGGGACATGTGATATCACAAAATGGCATTGCAGTTGACCCCTTAAAGGTTCAAACGGTATTGCTTTGGAAACAACCAAAGAATATCACAAAAATACGTAGTTTCTTAGGATTGGCAGGCTACTATAGAAAATTCATTGAAGGATTTTCTAAATTAGCATTGCCTTTGACTAAGTTAACACGCAAGGGACAACCTTTCGAATGGAATGAAGCATGTGAGTTTAGTTTTCAGAAGTTGAAGAAAAAATTAACATCTGCACATGTTTTAATCCTTCCTGACCCTACAAAAAATTTTGAGGTATATTGTGATGCATGTGGACAAGGATTAGGTTGTGTGTTGATGCAAGAAAGAAAAGTTGCAGCTTATGCTTCATGGCAACTCAAGCAACATGAACTTAATTATCCTACACATGATTTGGAATTAGCTGCAGTAGTGTTTGCATTGAAAATATGGAGACATTACTTGTATGAAGCAAGGTTTGAAGTTTTCAGTGACCATAAAAGTTTAAAATACCTTTTTGATCAAAAAGAGTTAAACATGAGACAACGTAGATGGATGAAATTTCTTAAGGATTACGACTTTGAGCTGCAATATCACCCTGGGAAAGCAAATGTTGTTGCCGATGCTTTGAGTCGAAAGTCTATACATGCATCCATGATGATGGTGAAGGAATTGGATCTGATAGAATCATTCAAAGACTTGAACTTAGCTGTAAAGCTTAGACCCAATAGCATATGCTTAGGAATGTTAAAAATATCAAGTGAATTCTTAGAAGAAATAAAGAGAGCTCAAGAAAGAGATCAATTTTTGCAAGAAAAGTTGATAGCAAAAGTTGAAGGAAAGGAATATGAATTCCACAAGGATTCAAACGGAATCATCAAGTTTAGAGATAGAATTTGCATACCTGCAAAAGAAGAGTTGAGAAATATGATAATAGAGGAAGCTCATAAGAGTAGCTTAAGTATTCATTCGAGTGCTACAAAGATGTATCAAGACTCGAAGAAAATGTTTTGGTGGTCTGGGATGAAAGAAGTGATGGGGTTCGTCGCACGTTGTCTAGTGTGTCAGAAAACAAAAGTTGAACATAGAAAGCCTTATGGGGAATTACAATCCTTAGATGTTCTAGAATGGAAATGGAAAAGCATATCCATGGATTTTGTGACAGGTTTACCAAAGACTGTGTTTGGTTATGATGTAATTTGGGTAATTGTGGATAGATTAACAAAATTTGTTCACTTTCTACCTATTAACATTGGATTTTCCTTAGAAAAGTTAGCTCATCTGTACATAAAAGAAATTATCAAGCTATATGGAGTACCTTCTAGTATAATTTCTGATAGAGACCCTCGTTTCACATCTAGATTTTGGGATAGCTTACAAAAAGCCTTGGGAACAAAAGTTAGGCTCAATTCAACTTATCACCCCCAAACTGATGGGCAATCGGAAAGGACTATCCAATCTTTAGAAGACTTGTTGAGAGCTTGTGTTTTAGAACAAACTGAAAGTTGGGAGCAATTTCTACCACTTATAGAGTTCACTTATAACAACAATTTCCACTCAAGCATAGGAATGACTCCATATGAGGCTTTATATGGGAGAAGATGTAGAACCCCGTTGTGTTGGTATGAGAATGGAAATTCCTTAGTTTTGGGTCCAGAGGTAATTCAACAAGCAACTGAGAAGATTAAAATGATCAGGGAAAAGATGAAAACTTCTCAAGATAGGCAGAAAAGTTATTATGACAAACGAAGGAAACCCCTTGAGTTTGAAGAAGGAGATCATGTTTTCTTGAAAGTTACACCTATAACTGGGGTTGGTAGAGCTCTCAAATCTAGAAAACTTACACCCAAATTCATAGGTCCTTATCAAATCCTTAAAAGAATTGGTTTTGTCGATACCAAATTGCTTTACCCCCAAACCTTTCGAAACTTCACAATGTTTTTCATGTGTCTCAACTTCGTAAATATATTCATGACCATTTTCATGTGATAAAACCTGATATAGTACAAATACGAGAAAACCTTACCTATGATGTGCTTCTTGTAAGGATTTGAGATCGAAGGATTAAACAACTCAGGGGAAAGGGCATACCTTTGGTAAAAGTATTGTGGAATCAACAAGATGAAGGTGATGCAACTTGGGAATTAGAAAGTAATATGAGAGAGATGTATCCCTATCTTTTTACAACCACGTGAATTTCGGGGACAAAATTCCTAAAAGGAGGGGAGAAATGTAACATCCCTACCTTTAATAAATTATATTATTTACTTTATCTTTACTCTAAATATAAGAGTTAGAAAATCCTGCGTTTTTATTAGTGTTTTGTATTATATCTAGATATTTCTTGAACATTAAGAAAGAAATTAAGTAGTTTTTAAAAAAAAATTAAGAATAAGTAAAATAAAAATAATAATAAATGAATCTTCTAATGTTAAATCTAAGAGATAAGAAAGAAATAAAAAATTAAATTAAGTAAAAAGAAGAAGATAAGAAGTGATAAGATTGCATTTAATGCATGCAATTATTACTTTGAACCTAAGTATGTGTGAATGATATAGGAAAGAGAAAAATGAAATGATGAAAGGGTGATTACGTAAAAGAACTAAGGAAATCATGAAGCTTATCTCTTCATTAATGAAGAGAATCTTTGCATTAATGAAGTAGCACATGGTTTGCTTATAAAAGGATTGCATGAAAGAGAAAAATGTAGAAAGAATTAAAGGAAGGGTGAGTTAATGATGGCTTCTTCTTGTCTCCATTGAAGCTTGCATGAAGAATGGAGGCTCCATGGATGGTGTTGGATGCGAAAGCATGAAGGAAATAAGCTTAAGGTGTTTGGTTTGGTGTAGGTGAAAGGATTCTTAAGAGAGGTGAGGCCAACTCCTAAGGAAGAAGACTAGAGTAAACTAGAGAAGAGTTTACTCTAAGGTGAGCTCAAAAGAGATTTGTGCACAAATTTGGGTAGCAATTCATTACTCAATTTCAAGCTGAAAAATACATCTCCTAAGCCTTCTATTTATAGGCTAAAATGAGACCAAGGGGTCTCCAAAAAGTGGAGGGAAAAAGGAGTCTAGAAAGTTGAATTTTGGAGCCAAAAAGGAGCATGTGGGAGGTGTGACTTGCCACCTAAGCAAGTCACACTTGTCTTGCCATGGGAAGCTAACTCTCATCCTTGGAGAGCAAGTTTGAGAAGCTTCTAGGCTTTTCTAGAGTAGACACACTACTCTTGGCCCATTTGGCCCAATTCCCCTTTTCGGTCCAAAATTACTTCTAAAGCCCAATTTCCTCTAAGGCCCAATAAATGGCCCAAAGAAAACCCTATTCTACTGGGCCTAAAATACAAAGCTTAAAATAAAATCCTAATCTAGTATTTACAAGCAAAATGTCCTAGGCTAGGTCTTCACATCTTCCTTGGCCCATGTGAAGTTCATCTTGGGCCTTGCATGCGCATTTAAGGCCCATTCCTCTTGTATTCTCCTAGCCATGGCTCTTGTTGTAGGTCCCTTGGCTCGAGGCATCTCATCATCCCCTCCCTCTTGAGAAGGATTTGTCCTCAAATCTATAGTCTCTGCCTCATCATCTGTACCACCTGCAAAAGGTATTAAGTCAGCAACATTAAAGGTGGCATGCACATCATAGCCTTCAGGCAACTCTAGCCTATACGCATTATCATTTACTCTTTTCAGCACTTTAAAGGGACCATCACCTCGAGGACTAAGTTTAGACTTCCTTTGCTTAGGAAATCTATCTTTTCTAAGGTGTAGCCACACCCAATCCCCTTCTTCAAAAATCATTTCCCTCTTCCCCTTATTGTTGTACTTAGCATACCTCTCTGTTTGTTGCTGGATTTGGCTTTTAATCTTTTCATGCATTTTTTTAACAAAATCAGATTTTGCCACCCCTTCTTTATGAATAAAATCAAAAGATGTAGGAAGTGGTAGCAAGTCCATGGGAGTGAGAGGATTAAAGCCATAAACAACTTCAAATGGAGAGATTTTAGTAGTCCTATGAACTAATCTATTGTAGGCAAACTCAATATGGGGAAGGCATTCATCCCAAGATTTGTGGTTCCCTTTCAAAATTGCCCTTAACATAGTAGACAAAGACCTATTAACAACTTCAGTTTGCCCATCAGTTTGTGGGTGACATGAAGTAGAGAAATTAAGCTTAGTTCCTAACCTTGACCAAAGTGTTTTCCAAAAGTGGCTAAGGAACTTGGTGTCTCTATCAGAAACTATGGTGCGGGGTATACCATGAAGCTTGACCACATCTCTAAAGAAAAGCCTAGCAATGTTGCTAGCATCATCCACTTTGTGGCAGGGTATAAAGTGTGTCATTTTGCTAAAACGATCTACCACCAGAAAAATGGAATCAAAACCCCTTTGTGTTCTTGGGAGTCCTAAGACAAAATCCATATTTATATCTTCCCAAGGGGCTGAAGCAACAGGCAAGGGGGTGTATAATCCATGAGGCATTGTTTTAGACTTAGATTGTAAGCATGAAATACATCTATTACAATGCCTTTGGACATCCTTCCTCATATGGGGCCAAAAGAATTTCTCTTTTAAAAGACCTAGGGTTTTTTCTACCCCAAAATGACCCATTAATCCCCCTTCATGTGTTTCTTGAACAAGGAGTTTTCTTTGTGAACCTTGGGGAATACAAATTTTTCCTTCTTTAAACAAATACCCCTCATTCACATAGAAACCTCCTTGAGGTCTTTCCATACATTCAGCATAAGTAGAGGAAAACTCAGAATCTTGATTATACATTTCTGGAATGTGATCAAATCCAAGAATTTAGGCTCCCAATTTTGAAAACAAGGTGTGCCTTCTAGACAAGGCATCAACCACCATATTACTTTTGCCCTTCTTGTACTTTATCACATAAGGAAATTGTTCCAAGAATTCCATCCACTTAGCATGTCTTTTATTCAGCTTATGTTGGCCCTTCAAATATTTTAGCGACTCATGGTCACTATGAATGACAAACTCTTTGGACACAAGGTAGTGTTCCCAAGTTTGAAGGGCCCTAACTAAGGCATACAATTCCTTATCATAGGTGGGATAGTTGAGGGAGGCACCATGAAGTTTTTCACTGAAATAAGCAATTGGGTGCCCTCCTTGCAACAACACGGCACCTATTCCTACACCGGATGCATCACACTCTAGCTCAAAGGTTTTTGAAAAGTTTGGTAAAGCTAGAATGGGTGCATTGGTGAGATTTTCCTTGAGTTGTTGAAAAGCAGACTCTTGTTTTTCACCCCAATTAAAAGATACATCTTTTTTGACAAGTTCATTGAGGGGTGAAGCCAAAGTAGAGAAGTTAGGGACAAACCTCCTATAAAAGCTTGCCAAACCATGGAAGCTCCTAACCTCTCCAACATTTTTAGGAGTAGGCCATTCTTGGATGGCCTTTATTTTTGTAGGGTCAACATGGACCCCATTTTTGTTCACAACAAAACCTAAGAAAACTACACTATCTACACAGAAAGTGCATTTCTCTTTATTAGCAAACAAACTATTTACCCTAAGGATGGTAAGGACAGACCTTAGATGGTCTATGTGCTCATGCAAGCTTTTGCTATAAATCAAGATATCATCAAAATAGACAACCACAAACTTTCCTATGCACTCTCTAAGGACATGGTTCATTAGCCTCATGAATGTGCTAGGTGCATTAGTAAGCCCAAAGGGCATCACCAACCACTCATATAGTCCAAATTTGGTCTTAAAAGCGGTTTTCCACTCATCACCTTCTTTGATTCTTATTTGGTGATAACCACTCTTTAGATCAATTTTAGAAAACATGAGGGACCCATGCAACTCATCAAGCATGTCATCAAGCCTAGGGATTGGATGCCTATATTTAATGGTCATGTTATTTATGGCTCTACAATCACAGCACATTCTCCATTTCCCATCCTTTTTAGGTACTAACAAAACAGGCACAGCACAAGGGCTAAGGCTCTTTTGAACCCAACCCTTCTCCAACAACTCTTGGACTTGAGACTCTATCTCCTTTGTTTCTTGAGGATTTGTCCTATAGGCTGGTTTATTTGGTAGACTAGCCCCAGGCACTAAATCTATTTGATGTTCAATTCCTCTAAAGGGAGGAAGCCCAATAGGCCCTTCCTTGGGGAATATATCCTCAAACTCTTTCAAAAGATTTTTCAATTTTAGGAGGTAAATTCTTAAGTTCAAGAGCTGTGGCAGTACATGTGAGTGTTCCTTTACACAACAAGAGGCATGAAGGTTGTTCATCATTGAGAACTTGGTTCAAAGATTTTATAGTCAAAATGTTCTCATGTTGAATGACCTTGGGAGAAGGAACACCAATCTCTCCCACCTCAGATTCATCTTTAGTTACTTTTTTGGGAGAGAGGGAGGACTTTTTTTTTATCCTCTTTTCTCTCCTTTTCCAACTTCTTTCTCATTTGGATTTGATCCTCTACCACTTGGGATGGTGGTGATAAAGGATGCAAGACAAATTTTCTATCCTTGTGAGTGAAGGTGATTTCATTGGTAAGACCATTATACATGGTTTTCTTGTCAAATTGCCAAGGTCTTCCCAATAAAACATGGCAAGCTTCCATAGGTACTACATCACATAACACACTATCTTCATATTTCCCTATGGATAACTTGACCTTCACTTGATGTTGGACTATCAAATCCCCACTTTCATTAAGCCAATGCAATTTGTAAGGTTTTGGATGGGGAATGATAGTCAAAGCCAACTTATCAACCAACCTTGTACTACAACAATTGCAACATGAACCACTATCAACAATGAGAGAACAAGTGTTTTCTAAAATTTTACATCTTGTATGAAAGATGTTCTCTCTTTATGTTGGCTCTTTTGGAATGGGTTGGTTGCTAAGAAGTCTTCTAATCATTAGAAGGTCTCCTTCACAAGGATAGGCAATTTCCTTAGCCTCATCATTAGACTCCTCACTAGAAGTCTCACTCTCACTTTCTTGCTCATCTTGGCTACTATAGTGGTCAACACCCCTTAAGATCATGGTCTTTTTGGTAGGGCATTGAGATGCAACATGACCTCTACCAAGACACTTGAAACATTTGAATTCACTAGTGCGAGTGTGTGAAGATGTGCCTTCCCTTGGTTTCTCCTTTTCCTTGAAACTTTTGGAGGGTTCCTCTTTGACTTGTTTACCCTCCCTCTTGAATTCTTTCTTGGTATAAGAGTTAGAGTAGTCATTTCGAAAATTTTTCCTTAGAATTTGTTGCTCTACCTTTATGCAAAGTTGAACCAAGTCATTTAAGTCTTGGTAGGGCAACAATTCTACTCTATCTCTTATCTCAAGACTTAAACCACTAAGAAACCTTGCAATGGTGGTATCCTCAGACTCCCTAATCCCAGCCCTCATCATATATAACTCCATCTTTTGTCTATATTCTTCCACTTTCATTTTATTTTGATGGAGTCTTTGGAGCTTATCCATTAGCTCTCTATGATAATAGGAGGGAATATGTCTTCTCCTAAGGGCTCCTTTGAGGTCATTCCAATATTTGACCTCGGGACTTTGATTGATTCTCCTATCTCTTTCGAGGGCAGTCCACCAATACATAGCATTGCCCTGGAAGCTAAGGGTAGCTAAGGGTACTTTCCTCTCCTCACTTATTTGATGGCAAGCAAAGAGTTGCTCAACCTTCATTTCCTAATCAAGATAAGCTTCAACATCATCTTTCCCATAAAAGTGAGGGAGGTCTATTCTAATGGCTCTTGGTTCCCTAGGCTCTCTTCTTTCTCTTCTTAGAGGAGGAGGAGGTTGATAGAAGTTGTCAACTACTCTACTATCTTTTTCATAGTGTGTGACTAGTGTTGGAGTGTGGGAGTACAAATGTTGACTCCTATTACTCATCCTCTCATGCAACCTTTCCATATTTCTTGTTCCCCTCCTCTCTTCATCTAAAAGTTGATGAAACCTATCTCTTTCTTGTTTTTCCCTTTCCCTTGCAATTATTTCATCTTCTTTCCAACGTAGTAGTGCTCTCAAATCAAAGGCAATTTGTTTCAAACTTATTTCTTCTTCATTTGAAGCACTCATACATTGAGAAGGAGGTTGAGATATTTTTTTTAGAAGACTTTGGTCTTTAAATGAAAATTTCAAAGAAGAAGTAGATAGCAAAAGCTTTTAGTTCTCCTCCAGGAAAGAGAGGTGAATCACTTGGATTGCTTACATACCAAGTCTTTCCTAGCCAAGGGAACTTGAAACTTTTGTACAAAACTTCTTAAATGAAATTAATTCAAAGACTAAGTTGACACACACTAAACTATCAAACAAGAAAATTAAAAACAAGAAAGATTATAAGCTATATGCGGCCTAAGTTTTGGTAGAAGTAGAAGGCACTTGGAACCTTCAAACTTCACCACTAAAAGCGCTTCACTAATGTATAGAAGAGGTTCTAGTTAGGAGATGAGATTGAGTACCTAAGACTCCCCCAAGACACCTAACTAGGCCATGAACACAAGAAGGAAAACATTACAATTTTACAACTAAATTTGAATACAATCAAAGTGCACAAAATGTAAAAGGTCTTCTTGGCTTTGTCTTCTTGGCTTGGTCCTCACAAGTATTTCACTCTTGCACTTCCTCTTGATCTCACCAAAGAGGATTCTCTTTCGGGACTAGGTACTCCACCTCCTAGGATGCTACCTTAGGAAAATTAGATCACCTCCAAAAAGAAGTATGCACCAAATATCGAAACCAAACCAAAAGAGGTCACAAAATAAAGCAAGAAAAGCACAAAATTATAATTGCTAAACCAAAAGTGAATAATGCCATGACAAACTCAAAGGATCACCAAAGAAATGACAAACTAGAAATAAGGTAAAGAAACAAGATAAGCACTCCAATGAATTACCTAATGAATGGCACTAGAATGGATGAAAAACAACCAAAATAAGCTAGAAAACTGCACTGAAATTTGATTTTTCACTCTCTGCCAGTCCAAAAAACGTGAATTCAGGCCTCTGCTTCAGATATTTTTCATTTTTTCATTTCTCAACATTTTTCAATGATTCTTTTTTTCACTTTTTCGTCTATGTCTTAGCTAAAAGAGGCAAAAATTAGATTTGGATTTGCACCGGCAAATGTTTTATGATAAATCAAATACAAACAATGTGCAGTCAGACAGAAACTGGAACAGTAGTAAAATGCAACAAAATAATGCTCTCAAACTCAAGTGATGGTAGTGATTCTAGTGTACTTCTTTTGCCACTTTCTTTTGATCTTTTCTTTTGATTCTTTTTGGCACTTGCTTGTATTCTTTTTGTGCTTTTTTTCTTTCTTTTTATAGCTCTTACAACGGCTAGTTTCCACCACAAAACATAATCACCACCACACTATGCTTGATCATTTGCATTTTAATGGAATCAAAAAGTACAAAGGAGAAGGAAACTTAAAGGAATCAAAAGAAGATCATGAAACACAATGAAACACAATGGAAATTGACTCTAAGACATTGCTAAGATCTAATTAGCAATCTGAACTTTATTGTGTGTGAGGACTTGGGTTTGAGTCCTATGTGTGTCACTTGGATGTTATTTAAATTATGCGTTTTTGTGTACTTATATATTGAATGCGTGGTGTGATGATAAATTCCTAGAATTGTAGGAGTTATCATGAAATCTGGTTGGTTGAATGGTTTGGCCTTGGTTTGGTATGTGCATGAGTGTGGGTTCAAACCTTGTTGAGAACTAAATAATTTCTTTTTGCCAAATTTTCCTTTGGCATGAATGTGAAAGGGTTAGAAACCTAGCAGCCAATGGAGAGGTAACTTAAGAGCAGGAAAACAGAGGGATAATTAAACATTGGACTAGCCTTAGTGGAATTTTTTATTAAAATTCGTGTAAGGCACTAAAAGAGTAATTAAGTGAGAGTGATCGTGAGAGAGAAGGTCATAAGAGGAGAAAAAAGAGCATTGTGGGTTGTGTTCATCATAGACAAGGGTTTCCAGAGTATTGGGGCTGATAGAGAGAAGTGGTGAGGCTGAAATCACAAAGGTTGGAGTGGAAGGCAAAGGCTAGGAAGGTTTTTGGTGAAGGGATAAGCATACCAATCCAAATTTAGCAAGGAATCCAGGTAAGGGGAGTTGTTTTTATTTGTTTTGACTCGTGCTAACTGTGCTGTGATTGAATGAATCGAATTGGATGAGTTTCTTTGCCTGATTATGCAATCTGTTTAACATTTCTGGGTTCTCGCCCAGAAATCGCCTAGCGGGCATAAAGGTGCCGCTAGGCGGCACATCAGTATAGCCAGTTCTGGGTTTTTATTTCGAGTTGCCTGGCGGTGAGTTGAATTCCGTCGGGCGGTGTACTAGGTTTATTGACCTTTTGCTGTGCTGTCGGAAATTTCATCATGGGTTGTGTTTCCATTTGATATGTTTGCCTTATTTGATGATTGATTATACTGATACGATGTCTCTGTGAGTGGTTAGAATTTAGGTTGCGATTGCGAGATCTAGGGGTTCCAGTAAGTGTGAGAAAGGTTTTGAATTATCAAGAGTTTGATATCGATGATGCGTTTATTTGATTGGTATGGGATTATGGGTTGGTTTGGTGGTATAAAATGATCGGGTTTCGCGAGAGTAATGGATGATGATGGATGGAACAGTAGAAAAGAAGAAGTGAGTTCGCAGGAGCAAGGATTCTGGGATTCTACCAGACACTGACGTGTCGCCTGGCGGCATCTTATTGGCCGCCAGGCGATGGCCACTGGAAGGCTTCACAGTGAGAAGTTTGGGGCAGTGGCGGTGAGAGGAGTTATAGGTGAGATGGTTTCGGAGAGAAGTTAGCTTGAATAAGGGTAATACAGGGGAATAGAAGGAGATTATGTCTGTATCTCGGGTAAGGTATTGGGTGTGTGCAAATGGGGTGCAAGGTGGTCTAACAAGTAATAAACGTATTGGTAAACTCATAATCTGATGTTAGAAAAGACTGATAGTATTGATCAATAGTGTTAGACAGGAATGATAGATAAGTTGGAATTATGAATTTCAATGGCTTGTACAAATGGAAATTGGAAGGAGTTGTTGAGTAATGGAAGAGTGCTCGAATTATTGGGTAAATATAGGATTGATATTGATAAGCTTAATTGGGTAACAGAAATGAATGGAATTGGGTTTCACTATTGTTAAACTAAGACATGAGGTAATTTACATAAGTGAAGGTGAACCCCAATGGAAAGGGTAAAATGATAGTGATGGGTTATAGAGAGACCAAATCCAGTTGAATTTGATGGGGAATCAGAATCAGGTACTGACACATGAGTGAACAATGTACCATAGAGTAACCTGTATCATAAAGTCAACCCAACTGTATGCCAAAACCTGTAGCATAAAGCTTCTGGTATGGCGCCTAGCGGATCGCTGATTCCGCCAGGCGATAGGAACAACAGGGAGGATCACTGCACCGCATGGCGCCTGGCGACAAGGGAGTGCTCCGCCAGGCGGTGTTGGAAAAACAGTGGCGCTGGAAGAGCACTGGCGCCTGGCGGCGGGCAGATACCGCCAGGCGGTCTAAGCCTGTTTCGCCAAGCGGTGCTGATTAATGCGCCAGGCGGCTATGCATCAGCTTACAAGTTGTGTGTGTTGTTTTTAACTGACAATGATGTTTTGCTTGGATCGGGAGATGTTGTGCCATGAGCGGGTAGGTTCATGGATGGTGTTTGACATGTGATGATATGAGCGGGGAGGTTCATATCCAGTTACTCTTACGTGGGGATACGAGCGAGGTAGGTTCGTATGTTCCGTGTTCACGTTGAGAGATGCCACGTGCGGGGAGGTACGGGACTGGTGGATCACATGTGTTGGACTACGGGCGGGCAGGTCCGTAGAGTAGGACTACGAGCAGGGAGGTTCGTAGAGCAGAACTACGAGCGGGGAGGTTCGTAGAGGCAGGACCACGAGCGGGTAGGTTCGTGTAAGCATCATGTTCCCGAGTCCAAGGCTAACCATTTGTGTGATTTGAAGGCTATAAAGCCTTGGGGTTAAGGTCTTGGCCAAGAACTATGTAGGATGAATAAGATGGGTATATGATTTATCTTGTGTTTTATATACCTGTTATTTTATTTTTCTCAGCTCACCCTTTCTGTTTGTGTATGGCGATGATCGTGTGATTCGTTACACGGGAGCAGATGTTGATACAGGTGGTGTTGAAGATGTCCAGGCGACGAAGTGAGGGCTAGCTTGGGATTAGAGCTAGGATTTTTCTCACATGTATTTCATTATGTTTTTATTTATGAACACGAATATTGGGAACTTGTAACGCTTAATTATTTATGTTATAAGTTTTGGCGCGTGTTTTTCATAAATTTAAATTTTCCCGCGTTGGGATTATTATTAATGCGTCTTTTCATATAATTTATTTCTTTTATTATTTATTTTAAGTAATATTCCTTAGGGATGTTACAAATTTCGTTCTTAGAGATGGGATATGATAACATGTTTCTTTAATGGTTGAATTCATGGTGGTAGTGTGAAATATATCATTTGGGATTAAGTATGGGGTAAGGAAAGATATTTTTGTGTCTATGATTACTGCCATTTTTTGTGGTGAATATGACATGAGATGGATGGAAAAATTGTTTTGATGGTGGGGTTAAGATATTTAATTCAATTACTTTAATTTTTAGTTTCGATGAACCAATGGGGAAATTAGGGATTGTGATTTTTTTTTCTTGTTACCATGTGAATTTATTTGATATTAAAGCAATGGTTGTAAGTAGAATTTCTTTTCCTTTAAGATGTTAATTATGGTTGAAGTAAGCATGATTTGATAATGGAGTTTTGGTTGTGGCTGCAAAATTTTCGTGAAGTTGAGGGTGTTTGGAGGTAAGTTGATTGGAAATTTCGTTTAACGTATTTGATGGACATAATTTTTTGTTTAAAAAAGTTGAGGTGAAATGTTGTATGGAATAAAATTTTTTTGTTGTTGTTCTTGAGCATATGGGAAATCCATGGTGTAATAGCACTTAGAGATGTTTCCTTGTGATGATGAAATTATGGTTTGTGTTGGAGTAGATGATTTGGTTAAATTTGGGGTCTTTGATAAAGTTAGTGGAGTGAGTATGGTTTCAATGTGTATTGTTTTATTTGGGTTCAAGTGTAGTAAAATTCTATGTGTTTATTAAGAATTCATGAGTTGTGTCAATGCTTGGTGAATTTTAGTTCTTGTTTTGACTCTTGCATCTTTGAAGCCAAATCCACAGGTTATGAAAAAAATCCACTAGTCATCTGTGCAACTTCTTATTTTTACTCTTTTATGTTCAAAGCTAAATCGACAAGTTGTGGAAAAATTCATCGGTCATTTGAGGAACTTGTTGAGTTGCATTCTATGTATTCTAGAACTAAATCCACAGATTATGGAAGAATCCACAAGTCATTTGTGGAACTCGTTGGTTCACATTTTCGTATTCTATAGCTAAATCCACAACTTGTGGAAAAATTCACTTGGCACCTATGGATCTTGTTGTTTTATTGTTGCGGGTTTTCTTTACATGGTGCTGTTATAGGTCTGAAAATGTGGTTACTTCTATGTTCTTTGGTAGAGAATTTTTTAGTGAGTTGTATGTTAAAATCCTTAAGTGTAAGTAAATAATGCCTGGGTTATGATATGACGATGTTGTATGATTAATCTTATTATGATGTAATTGCATGATAAGTTGATGTATGTTTGATCTTGTGATAAGGTGTGATATGAATAGGTGTACATATGTGAGGTGACAATATGAGTTCTCTAATAACTATAAAGCCAGGATGGTTCTTTTACCTAGAGGACTTTGTTGAGTCAAGGTAAAAAGTTTTTCTTTCAACTATAAGTCTTTGGCATGAGCTTAGTAAGAGTGCTCTTACCCAAGGCTTTGGTAAGCAGGTAGAGTTATTGCTTGTAAGTCTATGGAAAGCAAGGGAAAAAGGCCCTTTCCAAAAGGCATTGTTGTTATTACTTGCTGATAATATGTGTTGATTGCATGTTTTGGTTGTGGCAACATGTGATGGGTAGTTAACTTGGTTAAGTTATGCATATGTTGTGACAATGCAATGTGAGTTACATGATAGTTATATACTGTTGTATGATGTTTTAATTGGTTAACTCACCCTTACTTTTGTGTGTTATTTGTGTTTGTGCGATGATCGTATGACGTGTGTCATATATGGGAGCAGATGTAGATGCAGATGCTAGTGGAGAAGCATAGTCGTGAAGAGCTCGTGGGAAAGCTTTCTAGGTGTTTTATGAAAAAAATTTGGAAGTGTTTACTTTTGCATAAGGAAAATGTATTAGTTTGACTAAGTTTTGAACTTGAAATGACTTGTAATAAGTTTTGGTTTTGACGATTTAAATCATTTTGGTTTATTTTCGTAATGCTTTATTTTGAATAATAAAGTTTGGTTTAGATGTTTTTTTTTCAAGTGGTTGTTTGAAAAAAAAAATGTGAAGTTTTTTATTTAATAAGTGGTATTAGAGTTTTATATTTTGAAATTTTGGGCAATTATGAAATTACACATGTCATTTCGGAAAGAGTGTAACATTTGTGGTATCATAATGTGCTAAAAGAGAATGTGGTTTAGATAAGAGAAGATTTGTCTTTATATTTTGGCCTAGTACAAGTGTTAGATTTTCAAGTCAAAAAACTCCGAGAAAAAGAGTTTCGTATTGTGAAGGTGCTTTGGGATGAAGGAACGCAAGAAGCAACTTGGGAGCTGGAAGAGAATATGAAGAAGTCATATTTGTATATGTTTCTTGGTAGGTACAATTTTTGAAGACGAAAAATTTTCAGGTTTGGGAGAATGTAAGACCCAAGAAAAATAATATATTTCTAAGGTGGTAATTGGACGTGAGGAGTATCATTTAAATTAATTAATAAATAATTTGACAAAAGTGAATTGCAGCACAATTGGTTAGAGCTTGTCATGGATTAGTGGTCAAGAGTTTGATTCTTGATGATGTGCATTTGGTGTGTTTATATGTAAATTTTGTTTTTATATATTTGTTTTGAAGGTGTTGAGTGTGCTTTGGTGTAATTTGTATTTTTATAAATTATTCATGATACAATTGAAATGCTTATAATTTTATTTTGTTGAATGCATTAAAGGTGTGGATGTTATCATATGTTGTTGTGCGTGTGGTTGATAAGAAAAATGGGATAATTGACATGGTTTGGAGTGTTGGGTTGGAGCTTGGAGGTGGTGAGTTCGAACCTTCCCTAGATTAAGGTGAATTATGTGGGTAGAAAATCATTTTTGTTATTTTTAACATTGCCTAGATTCATTGAATCTTGACACAATTACTTTTTGTGAAGTGCAAGGCGTTTAGAGGCAAGTTGATTGAAAATTTCGTTTAAAGTATATAATGGACTGAATTTGTCGTTTAGAAAAGTTGAGGTGAAATGTTGTATGGAATAAAATTGTTTCTTTTGTTGTTGTTCTTGAGTATATGGGAAATACATGGTGTAATAACAATTAGAGATGTTTCCTTGTGATGATGAAATTATGGTTTGTGTTCGAGTAGTATGATTTGGTTAAATTTGGAGTATTTGATAAAGTTAGTGGAGTGAGTATGGTTCCAATGTGTACTATTAATTTGGGTTCAGGTGGAGTAAAATTCTATGTATTTACTAAGAATTCATGAGTTGTGTCAATACTTGGGTGAATTTTAGTTCTTATTTTTACTCTTTCATCTTCGAAGCCAAATTCATAGGTTGTGAAAAAAAATCCACTAGACACGTTTGTTGTATGCCACGTGCCAGTATCTTGATTATTATTTTTTCTAAGTTTTTTTTAATGTTTTGAATTTTTATTTTTGAATAGTTTCAGTATCATTCATCTTCATCAAACAACCCCTAAGAAATATCATTCCTAAATATCTCTCTTCCATTTCCAAATATCTTCCTTCCCCTCTTAATTTCACAATTCGTTCACCCATCATCATAGTCAAAACCTCTAATCTCTCACTTTGTTTACACTCACACACCCCTAGCTTCGATTGTTGCAATTTTCATCGAGGCTTCCTAAAGTTGTAGCAAGTAGCTCGTTGAACCTTTAATTTAAGGAACAAATGTATTTTATGTTAGGTGAAAATGGCATAATTATTGTATTAAAATAGGAGAAACAAGTATTTTCTAACACATTGTAAAATCAAGTATTAAACAAATGATCTTTGAGTTCTAAATTGTCATAAAAACTATAATTGTAATGCTAATTAGTTGCTCAAACTTAACATTTCTACCTACAAAATCCTTATTTGGGGTTGAGGGGTTTCTGATGAACAAAATCACAAAGAAAGAAAGGAATAATTATTGGGTTTTGATGGTGGTGTGAAGGTTACGTAGTTGGAGTTGGTGGTGTGTACAAGAGGAGAAGAAAGAAGATTGGGGGGTGGTATGTGGTGTATCCCCAGTTGAGGGTATAACTTTTCTAGCAAGTGCAATGGGTCAGCTGTAGTACAACAAGGTCTTATCCACATGGATTTGGTAACTAAATTAGTAATTTATAATCTAAGCCAAGTTTGGCAATAAAATAGTAATCAAGGGTTTGGTATTTTTAAAAATAGATTAAAACTAAGTTTGAGAGAGGTGGTGTTGATTAAGGTGTTGGGATTGAACTTGGGTTCTTAACTCTACTACACTACCCTTAATTATGCATAAATTATGTTCTTTATTTTAGTGTTCCTGGAAGTATGCTTCACTTGTAGATCTAACCTCATGTTTGAGAGTTAGAACCTAAGTGTGTTAGACGCATGATATTCCCATCCAGGTAGAGGAACCCTTGCATAGAGAACAAGACTCTTTAAAACAACTAAAACCACATATACATGTCTGGTATATGCCAAGCATTAGGAGACTTGGTTGGATATAAACACTAGACCAGATGTTTCTACATCTAATGTTGATGAGGTATGATGATTGGCCAAGTCACCAAAGCAATCAATACAAATAAAGTAACCAACACGTAAAACAGGAACATAACAAATATATAATCAAGTATAGTACAGAGAGCGTTTAGAAGTTACATGCAATCCCAACTAGGAAGGAAATAGTTTCTCCTTCCATATAATGAGAATATGGAGTAGCTTTCCTCCTTCCATAGCTTTATAAAGATATACATTAATGTCTAAAGCTAACTAGTGAGTTTCTCTGTCGAAAATTGATTTACAAAATCAACATATGAATCATAGGGACATGTCCTATATTTATAGAAAATTAAGTGTTGCTCTAGCTTCCATTCTTAAAGATTAGCCATGGAGGTTTCCTTCATGAGTGGGTTTTCTCCAAAGCTTGGGTAACCACCTTGATAATCAGCAATAGAGGTTTCCCTGTCATGGAGGTTTTCTTTTGATGCTCACCTTGCTGCCTTCCACATTCTCTTATCCACTAGCATCAATATTGGTGTTGCTATTTGAATTATGTTGTTATGGCTCAAGCTTAGGCTCAGATTGTGGTTCAGTTCAGTTTTGGTTAATCTTTTAGTATTTAGTACTTGCTTTGACTGTTACTTTCTAGTTTTATTTTCTGTTTAATGCAGTTCATAGTTTTTACTTAGTCTAACATGCATTTCTTAGGTTTGTATAAGTGATTTTTTTCATTTCTTGTTATTGGTAGTAGTTAGACTAGTTTTTAACATTCTTTCATCTTTTAGAAACTGTTTAGAACACGAGTTCTCTGTTTAGATAGATTAGGCACTCAATTTTAGTCATTATACCATAGTATTAGCATTTTAGAACATGAGTTCTCTGTTACATTTTGATTTTCTTATTATTTTTGAATTGTGGTTTGGTTTTTATGTTTCTTTTATCATTCAAAAGTTGTATGGATAGTCTCTTAGCAATTTTAAATACTAGATTGGTGCAATTTTTAGTTTTGGCATTTCTATCCCATTTTAGTTGCTTATTTTAAATCTTAGGAAGTCATATTTTGAGTTTTAGGTAGTTTTTGTAAATTGAGTTGTTTCTTAGCTAGATTTTACTATTTAAACTTGTTAGGATAGTCTCTTTACAGTTTCTTAGGTTAGTTTTGTGCAATTGCAATTTCTTAGCCATTCTAGTAGAGTTTTCGTGGTTTAACTGGTGAATTTTAAAAGTCTTGTTAGGAGTTAATTTTTGAATAAAGTTTTGGTCATTCTTAATCCATTAGAACTTGTGTAGACAATTTAGGTTTTTTTTTAAGTGCTTTTCATAGATTTTCATTTTCCACTCACTCATTATGGTCAATTTTATGATGTGTAAACATGTAGAAATTTCTTATTTATGTAGATTGGCTTTCTAGCTGGTTGATGCATTTTTTTCATTGATTATTAAGTAGTGAACATGCTAGAAACTTTGTGCACTAGTTTGACACATTTTACACCTTGAGAGGTTTGAGCCTAAATGTTGATTCATGTGTGATTCACTTGTATATATTGCACTTTAAAACTTGTGGATATTCTTGTTGATGCCAATTGCTTAAGCATACTTGGAATATGATATAGGCCATCTTATGAACTCAGCCACTAACCACATACAACCAATTTGCACATCTATACACCATTGAACCCAAATTTGAGCCTTTTACCCATTCTTGAATATACTAACCTATTGAACCACCCTGACCAAAGAGAAAAACAAGAAAAATACCCTTTTAAGAGTTGTGAAAACAATGACCTAAAGTGAGAAAGGGTGTGTGATTCAAGTGTCGGGGTGCTAAGGTGTTTCAAAGTGGTAATTTGATGTGTAAAAGCTATAACATCAAACAAAAGCAAAAAAAAAAAGAAATAGGTGCTGGAAATTGTGAAAAGAGAAAAGAATCATAAAAAGATACGTGTTAAGAAAAAGTGAAAATTTGGAAAAGGAAAGCAATAAAGCTAGTGATGATGGTGTATTGTTAAAAGGCCAAACCAGACTTGAGTCACACATCTAGTTCACCATTGTTTCATTGTTCATGGACTCAAAATTTGCAACCACTTTTGTCCCATCCTTAGCCCAGCCACATTACAAGTTTAATTTCAAGACCTATTGATTCTAAAACTGTTCAAGGTGAATTAGTGGATGTTAGAGAATTTACAAGCCTATGGAAGTGCAGTTTAATATCAAGTGGATGAATGTATACACTTTCTGGTGAGGTCAAGATGGTTTTGCACAAGTGAGTAACGTGTTCCTTGCTAAATTACAATGAAGTAGGCTATATTTGACTGGTTGGGATACCTTGATACTCATTTCATTTTGTTGTGTATATGTGCATACGGTTCAATATGTCTATTTTGGGTTGTACTCATTTCAATTAAATGGCACATTGTAACTTGTCAGACTTGTACTGTTTATTATGTCATTGTTGCCTTTGTTTTCACAAATCTAACTATTTGGGTTATAAGTGTAACTCTAAGTCACCACAATTTTAGTTTTGCTTGTGTCGTGAATTTGTTTTAATCCTTTGTTATCAATCAAAACTAAGTACCACACCTTTGACGATAACTATAGTTGTACTATAAGGCGGATAAGACCGACATGAACTCAGTACCCAGCCTTAGCCGCTAAGGCAAAACACTTGGACCTAACCACTAACTTAGGACCTAACACTAACTTATATCATTACTATGAACAAGCTTAGACAGAAAACTTTACAAAAGAACAAGGTGTACATAGCCGATAAAGACATATCGGTAAAAGCCGCTTATCCAAAACTTAGAATATAACATGTTGAATCCTCGAGTCAAATAACAAACATGAAGCATGGGCTTAGGTTAGGCCCATATGAGCCCAATAAGAACCCAACCCATAAGCACAGTAAAATATAATTAATGCTCTATAAATATAGGTGGACCAGATAATTAAAGGTGTAACATCCCAACCAAATGTTACAGATTTAATTAATATAATAAAGAAATAAATAATAAAACTTCATTTATTATAACTTAGATTCCCAAAAACACGGGAAAATTAAAACTTTATTACGATATAATGTAACTCACATTTCATAATTCATAAAATTCCAAAATATAGAAAAACCATACTCAAATACTCCAAATGTTTACAAAATCCTTAAAATACATAATTAGTAAAACTCTGATAAAATCTTCTCGCAATACTAGCCCCGCTCCATCTCTAGGCCTCACCAGATTCACGTGTAATATCATTTGTCCCATGTACCGCGTACACGATCATCGACAAACACAAGCAGATAGGGTGAGCTAATATAATAACATATATATACAACAGATACATATATCACAACCAAACCAAAGGAAATCCATCCTTTGATTTCACACACATGGCCACTACCATGTCAAAGGTGTTCTACATCTTCTGGTAAGTACCTAAAGATGTCTTGCTGCCACACCTATCAGCCACAACTGATAGAGCACGTGTGGGAAACCATGGTACGGATCACACACCGTAACGCCAAGTGGAGTTCCCAATACGAATTACATTCGTAACGTCCCAAGACTATCAAACTCGTCAGTTAATTACTAAGGAGGACAATCTAGCTGGACCCATCCGTACACGCCGCTACGTGCACACTCACACCGGCAACACTCGCCAACTCGAGCCACAACTCAAGAGTTCCTCGTGTTCATCCGTCATACTGAGCCACAACTCAAGGAATACCACGTGCTTAACCCCTATCCCAAGCCACAACTCAAGGGATACATTTCGAGCCACAACTCAAGGAACACTAGCAAGCCGACCTTTAAGATATCCTAGAAGCCTTGTAAACCACGAAAATCAAACGAGCAAAATATAATTTTGCTGCAGCAATATCGCCTGGTGCTGCTCACGACGCACCAAGCACTTTCCACTCTAGACCGCCTCATAGTTATGATGAGTTCGAACCTTTGCCCTGATTAAGTGTTTAAATTTTTAGGGATTTAATATTCTTTTTGCTCTTAAGAATTGATTTTAGTTGCATAGTATATTATTGGATATTCTTAAGTTTAATAATGCAACTGGAATTTAATTTAGGTCCTTAAGAGTGTAAATTGGGAATATTTCAAGTCATAAAATGAGTCCAAAAAATCAGAATTCCAGAGAGGAATCATTCAGGAGCTAAATGCACCCCCAATTTTCATTTTTACACCCCCGTTCTGCAATTGGCCTTCTAATTCTGAAAAGGAATATTTCTGGAGCTAAATGTACCTCCAATTTTTATTTTCTACACCCCTCCTGAAATTGGGTCTTCTAACTCTGTTCTGCACTCCTTCTTTTTACTAATTTGCACCCCTAATATCACTTAAACTCCACTCCACCAGATTACACCACGAGGCAATCCTTCACTCACTAAAATAACTAATTAAAGCTTGCCACGTCCTCAATCCTCCACTTACTAAAATAACCACTTAAAACTTGCCACGTCATCAATCCTTCACTCACTAAAATATCCAATCATAGAATGACACCTCATCACCTTCTCTTCTCCACACACTCAGAAACCCTAAGCCTAATTTTTCTTCTCTCTCACCATCACCATGCCGCAACCGCTACCCTCCACGGTCATCATTGTAACTCGCGCTTGCTCCGTCGCGTCATCATCTTCATCATCTGCAGCAGCTCAATACGGACCTCCATGGCTTCCTCTTCGCGCCACCGTCTCCTTGAAATCATCACACTATTGGAAAACCACCATGGCTGCACCACCCGAGCTCGCCGGAACAGTCTGCGTCTTCACTCATCCGCAACAGTCCGCGCACCACACGCAGCCATGCTCGCCGCCAAAATAGCCATGCTCGTCGCGTTCACGCCGGAAACGCAGCCACCATTGCTGCACCGTCGGGGATCACGTGTCAGCAACAAACGTGGAGCTCTGCTGCGTCGTCTTCATCGTTCATACCGCGACCACCACCATGACAGCACCACTCGCGCTTGTGAGCCTGCATATGTCGTGCCTGCAACTCGCCGGAGCAATCTAGAACCACCGACAACACCCGCACAACCGAGCACCAATACCTGCGCCAACCTCCATTGATGGAGCACGAGTCCTTGAAACGCGCACTAGCACCTGCATTCGCGCCTCAAGCCGGAATCTCCATGGTTGCACCATCGTCTTTGTTCAGCATGTTGTCGAAGCCACAATTCACGGTCTGCACCTTCGTCTTCACGGCAACGTTCATGGCAGCACCATGCTCGAACACGAAGTTGCCACGCTTGATCCTTCAATGGCAGCACCATCGTGACCTGTAGCCGCGAGCCCCTCGCGTAACCCCCCATTCCCATTCGAGAACGCGGACCTGACGCTACTCCTCCGCGATAGTCACAGACCAAACAACACCTTCTACGTCAACGCCGCAGCCACTGCGGCAACTACCATAATCTCGCCTGAACCACTCACGACAACCAAACCCTACTGAAGAGAGAGAGAGAGAGAGAGAGAGAGAGAGAGAGAGAGAGAGATAGAGAGAGAGACTACCCTGACACGTGGCAGCCTCTCAATGGGCCGTCAAAGAGTCAAATTGGTCAACCTGTCAACTCTGGGCAAGGGTGGGTTAATGTTGGTCAAACATGCTATTTAACGATAATTTTGACAGACGGTTCCTCTACAGGAACCCAGAATGGACTAGAAAGGAAAGAGTCGTCTAGCGGTAGTGTCATCAAAATAAATTTGAACAACCACTAAACAATTATCAGACTTGAGAATGAACAGAGACGAGTAAACTTTACCTCTAGTAAATCCTTTTCAATAAGAAATTTACTTTGTCTTTGATACTATAACCTAGTCTTTTAGTGCATACAAGGCTTTATTAAGCTTGTAAACATCATTTGGTTTATCAAAGTCTTTGAAACTAGAATGTTATTCATCATATATTTCCTACTTTATGTAATCATTTAGAAAGGCACTCTTCACATCCATTTAAAACAACTTAAATCCTTTTAGAAAAGCAAATGCAAGCAAGATTCTTATGGCTTCTAATCTAGTTATTGGTGCATATATTTCATCAGAATCAATGCCTTTTTCTTGATTATACTCTTTTTCTAAAAGTTTTGCCTTATTATTCATAATGTTGTTGGCTTCCATTCTTGCTATTGGTGCAGAGGTTTCATGATAATCAATGTTTTTTTCTTGATTATACCCTTTTGCTAAAAGTTTTGCCTTATTTTTCATAACGTTGGCGTCTTCATCAAGCTTATTTTCAAAGACCCATTTGGTGCCTAAAACCTATTGTGTGTCTAATCTTGGTATAAGATCCTAGACTTTATTTCTTTCAAACTAATGGAACTCATCTTGCATAGTTAAGAACCAATTTTCATCCTTTACAGCTTTATCTATACCTCTTAGTTCAATTTGTGATACATATGCTACATGAAGATACGAATTATTTATCTTACCTTTTCTTATAGGTCCTCTAGATATGCCTCCAATGGTATTTTCATGATAATCAATGTTTTTTTCTTGATTATACCCTTTTGCTATAAGTTTTGCCTTATTTTTCATAATGTTGTCGTCTTAATCAAGCCTATTTTCAAAGACCCATTTGGTGCCTAAAACCTATTGTGTGTCTAATCTTGGTATAAGATCCTAGACTTTATTTCTTTAAAACTGATGGAACTCATCTTGCATAGTTAAGAACCAATTTTCATCCTTCACAACTTCATCTATACCTCTTAGTTCAATTTGTGATACATATGCTACATGAAGATACAAATTATTTATCTTACCTTTTCTTATAGGTCCTCTAGATATGCCTCCAATGGTATTTTCAATTTCCAATTCCCTTGGAGTTCTCCATTCTCTCGAAAGCTCAACTTCAGATGGTGTTTCTTCTTCATTGGTTTGAACATTATTTTCTTCAGTATCTTCTTTTCCTGCATCATCAAGATCAAAAGATGATTTCTTTTACTCAAGAGAGGTTGTCTCTAAGTTTGTTTCATCAAAAACAACATGTACACATTCTTCCACAACTAATGTTCTTTTATTCAAAAATGTATAAGTTCTACTTTGAGAAGAATAACAGAGAATAATTGCTTCATCAACTTTTTAATCAAAATTTCTCAAATTTTCTTTTTGATTATTTAACACAAAATGTTTGCATCCTAAAACTTTTAAATGAGAAATATTTGATTTTCTTCCATAAAAAAGCTCGTATGGGGTTAGTTTCAAAATAGATCTTATGATAATTTTGTTCAAAACACAAGAAATTCTTACTACATCTGCACAAAAACATTTTGGTAAATTGCTCTCATTTGGCATTGTTTTTGCTAACTCTTCAAGAGATGTATTTTTTTTTATCCACAATTCCATTTTGTTGTGGTGTTATTGGTGGAAAACAATTATGAGGAATATTATTATTTTCATAGAAAAGTTCAAAGGCTTTATTTTGAAACTTCCCACCATAATCACTCTTTAAGCGTTTAATTTTCAAATCTTTCTAGTTTTCAAAATCGTTGGAAAACTTTTTGAAAACATTAAAAGCTTCATTTTTAGATGCAAGAATAAAGTCCATGTGTATCTGGAAAAATCATCAACTAAAATCAATGCATAAATCCAATACTCATAATTCTAGGTGATCTAAACAAATCCATAAAAAATCATTACAAAGACTTTTTAGTAGATAAAACATTTTTGGCTTAAAAAGAATGTTTGACCTATTTTCCTTTTTGACATGCAACACAAATTTTGTTATTCTGAATGTCCATTAATAAAAAATACCAGAATTAATAAAAAAGAAAATTAAATTCTATGACCATATGACCTATTAAATTCATTAAATCAACTTTTAATTTATTATTTGTGAGATCCTCAAAGAGAGTTGAACATATGACCTTCCTTCCTATGGAGCACTCTGACCAACTAGGCTACAACAATAGTTTAATCATCTTACCGACTTGATAATACGAATATCATATATTCAAGCTCCTGTCAACATATTAAAATTTAAATAAAATGCAAAAGTGTTCTAGATGGGAATTAAACCTAAGACCTCCATGCTAACCAGCTTTAGCTAACTATGTTACGATATCTTTTTGTTATATTATTATTTTAATAATTTAAATATTATAACTACTTGTTTTAATTATTTTACCAATTCAAATTATTTTTCCTTGATCTTACAAGAAATGTAAAGATAGTAAAGTAAGGGTGGGGATTAAAGCAATAAATTAAATAAAAGAAAATAAAAGCAAAAAATATAAAAGACAGGTTGATTCATTACAAAAATAATTATTTTTAGTGGAGGTTATATTTGGTGTTTCTGGGAGTTTTAATCGCCATTGATGGCTTTACCAGGGGTTTGCAATTCCTTTGGAAGAGCCAACGTAGCTAACAGGTTACTGGGGGTTTTTAGCAACCCTTAGAAACTGCAACTTACTTGGGGTTTTGAACCTCCGCTACTGCTTGGGGTTTTTGAAACCCCGCCACTGCTTGGGGTTTTTGAAACCCCCGCAACTTCCTAGGGTTTTTAAAACCCTCGCCATTGCCTAGGGTTTTTAAAACCCCCGTTATTGCCTTCATGTGATCTATATTATATTGTATTAGATTGTCTAAACATTTCATAATAAGATTTTATTAAACTAGTTTTGCATCAACAACAAAATACGAGTTAAGATAAATAAAGTATGTAAGCATTAAAGGTGCACATTTTATTCATAATTACTATTGAATACAATTTAGTTTTAACCAAATAATAAGTGACTTTAAGTAAAATTCAAGTGTGTGCATGGGTACATCAGCCTCCAATGTTAACTAACTAGAAGAAGCACAATTCAATGTTAACTACCAATTCTTCCCCTTCGAGGGTATGGATATTCAATGCACTTTCCGAGAATTGGACCAACATATTGTGCACCCTTATGTGGATCACTCAAATCATTGTAAGTATGCATAGTCATACACCATGTCCCACTCTTGCAACTCTTCCACCCCCTCTTAAACTCTCTAGTTCATCTTCTCTATACTTAAGAAATGGCTCTGGCATTTCACTTGGAAGGTATGCTTGCATGCAATAACGAAGAGAAAACGAGACTTGAAAAAATCCTTGCATGGAATTTGTACTTTGTTGATTTGCCTTGTTGCTAAAGAAAATGCGATCCTTTTTATACTTATGTGAAGGATATACCAAGAGTTGTAGTTAAAGTGGATGACACCATGGCCTGAAATATATTAACGTGTTTTATCTGTAAGAACTTCTTTTATCAATGCATATCAAATATGGTTATCTGGTTTTTGTCAAGAATTGCAAAAGTTCACATACCTTCCAATCAAGAATGATTGAGTGATGCCATGATGGGTTGACAAGTGATTATTAGAAACATTACTGCAAAACACAATTGAGGTTTCAAATTAGTTAATAGTTAAACAAACACTTAAAAAGAATTTTATTTCAGATTTTTTCCATTTCAAGCCATCAACACAAAGCAAAAAGATTCCAAAATAAAGCATAAGAAAAAAAAAGTAAAAGAAAAGGAATCTTACAAGACTGCAAGATTTTTAAGAAGAGTGATCTCTCTTGGGATTTTATCATGACAACCTGTGTCGTTCATCCATCTATATCAACACAAATAAAGCTAAATTCAGAATTGTTTGATTCAAGAAAATGTGTATAGTGTATGTTTTTAATCTGGTCAATTAACATAAACGTGCTTACAAGAATTTAAGAGATTTCATGTGGCCAAATGAGTTTGGTGTTTATTCATGACAAATTATGTGCTATTACGGTAAGAAAATAAGAGAAAAAAAAGTTACATGATTGTTTCCACGATGCAAACACTGCTTCATGATACCAGAATAGAAGAGTTAAATTTTTGTTTTGGGGGTTTTTCTTGAATAGAGGATGCAAGCATAGGAGCACACACACAAACACACATACATACACACACACACACACACACACACACACACACACACATATATATATATATATATATATATATATATATGAGATTATAAATATACTAAACGCATTGATGGAGTAATAATGTTTTAATGTTTGAAAAAGTGGCATGCTTATTCTTTGTATATTCTACCATCTATGATTATAAAGAGGAAATTAGAAAAAAAAAAAGTTTTCAAACAAGTTCTAATGTCATATGTTTTCTCTTAATGTCCCCTACGCACATAATTTAGAAGGAATGATTTTCTTGAGAATATTCTACTCATAAAAGTGTGAACCTAAAACAGAGTGAAAACAGTAAGGAAAAAAGATTTATTGCTTCAAAAACTCTGTTGATAGTGTTTCCAAGAGCGGGTTCATTATTAATCAAATTGTCAATTTATCTTGCTGCAATGAACATCCATGACCTGAAGCCATTAAAATACCATCATTTCTGAAATATAAATGCTAACATCTAGTTTTTTCCTTGATTTAGTGAACTTGAAAACTTGAAATTCCATTTTCAAGCTTTAAATAAAATACAATATGTGTTTTTATTCAGCTAAACATGAAGAGATGGAGTTTTAAGATAGAAAAAAAAAAGAGAAAGCAGAGACCAACCAGTCACTAACAACTAATTCACAAACTCGATACCTATCAATCAAATTTAATTTATTAGAATGAGGTGTAGGTGAATGTTGATGAAGCAATAGAAGATTTAGCAAGTGGAGCTAGGTTTATGTGTTAAGGAGTACACAAGCTGAAGGTGCATCCAAATCAAACTTAGAGGAGTATTATTTTAATTCCTAGACTTAATTTAAAAAAATGATTATTTGAAAAGTGCAGCATTATTTTGCTTCCCCCAACTTCTTATGTTTCTGTTTTTGCGTCTGTTTAGTTGGTCACTCTCTCACTCCTCTTCTCCCATCTCATACACTCTAATTATATCCAAAATCCAAATAGACCATAACACTCCATGACAATGACAAACCTAAGGAAATCACAAACATATCATCTACGCACATAACTATTGTTCAATTTTGGTAATAACTTTAGGTTAGGTCAAGTAGCTAAGAAGCAACACGAACGACCGAACCTGCGATGCACAAACCAGAGCCACTGAACCTGCAATCACACAAAGCATAACAAATTTAGATGAAAGAGGAAAAAGGAGAGAAAAACAAATCGAAAGCCTTTACCAATTTGAAGTTGCGATTCATCGATGAAGATTTGTAAAGAGAAATCCAGAGGGATTGGAAGCTAGGATTGGGAGAGGGAAAAATGAAAGAACTTTTATTGAGATTTAGAGAGGGCAAACACAAGGTTGTTAACTGAGATTGAGAGATGAAGTAATGGGGACTTTGTTAGCTCACACAAGTAAGAGAAGAGAATTACTAGGTCACAAAAGCAAGACGAAAGGCTATTCGAAAAGTTGAAAAAGGTGGTACTGTGAAAATGTGAGAGAGAAATACAATTTTTCAAGGGTTACTTTTCAATGTGAGGGTCATTTAAAAAACCTCTGTTACTTTTCAAGGGTTTGAAAAACCCCTGTTATGAGTGTAATTACTTGAGGTTATTTTAAAACCTCTGTTACTTTTCAAGGGTTTGAAAAACCCCTGTTACGAGTGTAATTTACTTAGGTTATTTTAACCCCTCTTAATAAACCCCAATTAATATATAGAATTTTTGTAATGATTCTCCATCTCTTCAATATTTGAATTCTTCATTGGTTATCATGTGGTTATCATTCATTTAATCTATAAACATAGATCTCAAATTAATTAAACAAACTTCAATTAATTTGTTTAGACTATCACTTCTTCCAATGTCTACAAGTAAAACCCTATTTAGACTTCATATGTTCCAACATTTACATGCGAAATCCTACTCTTTCTTTTTTACCTTTATAGTTAAGCAAACAAGTATATAAATTAACCAACCTAAAATTAATTAATTTTTTTAGCTTCCCACTCGTTCCGACGTATACAAGTGGAATCTTAGCTACACTACACTCATTCCAACATTTATGAATGAAGTGTGTTGTTTATACCTAACATATCCCATTGTTTACACATGAAGTACTACTCATTCCCTTACATAAAACGGTTAACAAAGAATTTCGAAAGTCCATGCAGAAATTTATAGGGAAAGTAACAAACATATATAAGTGCAAGATAACCTTATTTTTATGCAGTCCGCGGGCTGACCTCATTTAATATTTAATTATTAATTTTTAATTGAATTTTGTTCTTAAAAGATTGACTTAATTTGGATTTCTTAAAATTGGGTTTATTGAGCATGAGATAAAAAAACATATTAAAAATAACTTTTTAATTGCATAAATGTTCTTTGGCTATTTTGATGTGTGTTAGTGCAACTGTAGTAAAGTTGAGCTTATGAAGTTGTGGAAATAAATTGATTAAAGCTTTATGACACCTTAAAGATAAATCCAAGAATAAAAAATTATCAAAATCACAAATATCCAAGCCAAACGCTACATGAAGAATGCAAGAAAAGCTTGAAAAAGTAAAGAAGTATGGCTAAGCCAAGACGAGGGAACATGCAACAAAAATTGGACCTTGCAAAGGGGTAATTTGAGAAAATAATGCAAAAATTATTTGGTATGTAATTACTTTATTTAATTATATCAGAAGTTATCAACCAACTATATTTGCCAAATATTTTTAAAACTGACTATATCTCTCCAAATATTTTTAAATATTCACAACAAACTATAAAGATAAATGATATTTATGATTATTTTAAAGATATTTGAGAGATTTTAGCAACTGAAAAGCCTAGTCCAAGTCCTATACAAAGAGACCAAGCGGAAATAGAAAAAAGAAGCTCGAAACTTCGAAGTTTAGGAACCCTTTATGGGGGCCTAATTTCTTCCTCTTTCTCCCTCCATTCTCTACTTTTATTTTGATGTTATTTTGATTTCATGGAGGACTAAGCTTTTTGGGTTGGTTCCACTATAATTTCATTATGGATTCTAAAGTTAGAATGAAATAATTTCTTTGGTCTTTTTATTATTGTTGTTGTTTTCATTCATCTATGTCTTTTGTCTTTGAATCACATAAAAAGTAATGATTTTTACATGCTGGCTAATTAGCGAAGTGTTTAAATCTATATGCATGCTAATCACATGAGTTGAAGGGTTCTTAAATCTAATTGAGACTTTACTTTGATTTTATTTAGAAACTTTCATGTGAATAAATGTGTTTTTACCAATAATTGAGCCTTTACTTTGGTTAAAGGTATTTACTCTAAGTGAAATTAATCGAGACTTTACTTTGATTAATTAGGCTTTTTATTTGGTAAGGAGATAAAAAAATAGACATGATTAAGCATGGTAAAAATTGATTGAGACTGTACTTTAATTGAATTTATTATGCAAAATCTAAACGTTCTCACTTTTAATTAAAACTATACTTTGGTTAAAAGTGAGAATGCCAACAAATTAATTGAGACTTTACATTGATTAATTTGCAAATCTACAACAATAACTAATTAAGCAATAATCTTTAGATAACCGATGATGAAACTATTTTGAAAAAGCAATGGAATCAATATATTTTCTTTGTCATAGTTTTTTTTATATCTTTTTATCTTTATCTCCTTATATTATTTTTTTCCAATATCATTTTATTTGACTAACCTCTTTGTATAGTTTTTATAAGAAATAATTTGTTAGAAATCAATTTCGTTTTCGTTGAGAGATGACTTTTAGTTACATTACCTTTTCTATTTTGTTGATTGTTTTTTAAACAATACTGAAGTTGTGATAGATAATTAATATTAATTTGATCGCGTCAACGACAGCGTTATCAAATTTGGTGGCGTTGCTGAAGACATGACTATAATTTTTATCATTATAGTTCTTATTTTTTTATTGTTTTTATTTTATTTTTGTTTCTCATTGATATTTTCTTTTTCTCTATTATTTTTCTTCTAATATTTTTTTTATTTTATTTTCTTTAATTTTTTTTTAAAATTTGGTAATTTTTTCTCATAATTATTGTTTGAGGAATTTTGTTGGGAAATTTGTAGAACTAGTTGGGGAACACTTTGGCTAAGGAAACATAAGGTACTTAAGTTTTCCATTGAGATGCACCTCTCTTTCTTGGAAGTCTACTCAATAAGATTTCAACTTATTTCTTTTCAGAAAACCTCTTTCAAAAATGCAAAATCATTTTTCATACGAAAATAATCAACAATGTAGTTTTCAAATGGATTACAAATACTATCCACAACAACCATATGTTCCACATAGTTTTCAGCAACAATATGTACCACCAGAATAAGTGGAAGCAACCAATGATACTAATGGGTGAAGTTATAGAGATATTAGAGGTCGTGGATAAAAGGTTGTGAGTTGATCAACGATGCAAAATATTAAGCAAGAGTGGTATGAAAATAAGTAAATAATGTCTAATATGTTGAACGATTCAAGTAACAACAACTTTATAGAATTACTTGTAACTGTTAACACCACCCGCCAATCGCACCAAAGATTTCCTAAAACTCCATAATTTAAAGAACTTCGTCATGAAATAGAAGATATGCTTCTAAAGTTGGTCATTAGAGCTGAACAAATGTTTGAAGATTTAAGTCAACTAATGAATGATACAGTTAGAAATGTCACTTTGGAAAGTTTCATGAATATGATGACTGAAATGATGAAGATGAATAAGGAAGATCAACAAGAGATCAATGAAATGAAACAGTGGATGGATAGAACATAATCACATCACACTGAGTTATCTACTAATAAGTATGATGATGCTTATAGTAATATGTCTACTGATGGACATATCAATTATACTAAGGATGTTGCTAAAGTTGATGCATAAGTGCTCCTAGCTTATTCAACATTCGACAATGGGAGACTAACATCAAATCTCCCTAATCCTTAAAAAATGTGTTCTTTATTGTAAATTGATTAACATTAACAAATATAATAATTAAATACAAAGGATTTGTTACTTACCTCAACCTCCCACAATCTAACTATAACATGATTTCCAAAGCTCACCAACAACATGCAATCCCTAAGTCCACCACGGAATCCATGTTTCACATCCACTCCAACTACACTTGCATCAACGACACCAACATCAATCACATTATCATCAACCTGAACATTCAAGGTCCCCTTAATGAAATGATGAAGTAGCTCCATGTCTGCCATCTCCATGAGATAACCCTCATCTTGTCTTGGCCATATGCATATTGTAAAATCCATTAATCAATAAAGTCATATTACTTCTTAATTAAATTAAAGCTTAATTAGTGATTTAGTCCTCTAATGTGTTAGTTTGGTTCATTTTGGTCCTCTTATCATTTTTAGGTTCGATTTAGTCCTCCAATTTTTCAAAAAGGGTCAATTTGGTCCTCTTATTATTTTTTATTCAATTTAGTCCTCCATTTTGTTAAAGCGATCTAATTTTGTCCTCTCCTATTTGAGACCAAATTAGTAATTAAGCTTAATTAAAACTTATATATTCATGTTAAAATATTTTTTTATAATTTATACATCAAATTACTCCATCTAAATACTAAAATTATTTCATTTTTTACACTCCACCTAAATACTTAAATTTTTTACACTTAGGTGGAGTGATTTGATGTATAAATTCTAAAAAATTATTTTAACATGTATACATAAGTTGTAATTAAACTTAATTACTAATTTGGTCTCAAATTGGAGAGGAAAAAATTGGATCCTTTTAAAAAGAAAGAGGACTAAATTGAATAAAAAATAATAAAGGGACCAAATTGAACCCTTTTAAAAAAATGGAGGACTAAATTGAATCCAAAAATGATAAAGGGACCAAAATTAACCAAAGCAACAAATTAGAGGACTAAATCAATAATTAAGCCTTAATTTAATTAAATAAAACTAATTTACTATTGAAAAAACTATTTCTGAAAAAATATGCATTCTGGATTGTGTAATTCAAAATATAGTTTTGGATATGGAATACATTCCATATTACACAATCTAACATGCATTTTTAAGAAAAATATATTTCAAATTTCTTAATTTTCAATATATTTCGAATCCAAAACTATACTTTCAATTGTATAATCTTGAGCTATATAATCTAAAATATAATTTCGAATTCGTAGTATATTTTGAAGTGTACAATCTATAATCTATGTTTTCCAAAATTTTAATTCAAATTCAAATTGTACAACCCGGAAATGATGAGCCTATCCTCAAGGAGAAAACCAAGGATAAGCCATGTGGCATTGGTGAGGCTTCCATGGGTGTGGAAGCAAAGTATAGAGAGGATGAAGTGGTTAGGCCAACACTCAAGGAAGGAGGCTAGAGGAAGTCACTAAGGAGAGCCCTAGCCTAAGTTCATTCATAAAAGGAAAACTGTTTAGAAGCATTTGAATAGAGTTTTTCTACTATATTCATGAATATTTTTAGAAGACCATAAGCTCTCCATTTATAGGAGAAAATGATGGCTAGGTTGTCTAGAAAAATGGAAGGAAAAAGGATCTAGAATGTGGTAATTGGGGCAAAAAAGAGAGTATGAAGAAGGTGTGCCTTGCCAACTAAGCAAGTCACATGGAGCTTGCTCCTAGGCACATAAAAGAGTAGCTTGGTGGACAAGCTTAGCTCGTGAAGAATCTAAAATCCTTTAAAGGTTTGCGTGCTCCTCAAAGGGCTAACAAGGTAGGCACACAACTCTTTTGATCCAAAACAATTCCAAGGCCTAAAAGCCCTCCAAAACCCAATACATGGCCCAAAGAAAATCCTATTCTACTAGGATCATAATACAAAACCCAAAATTAAATCTTAAGTCCTGAGCTAGGTCTTCACATCCTCATTAGCCCTGTGAACTTCATCTTGGGTCTTACATGCTATGAGAATGTCCATTCTTCTTATATCCTACTAGTAATGGCTCTAGTGGTTGGTCCATTAGATAGAAGTCTCTCATTAGGAAACTTTGCCAAAAACCTTAAATTTCCATTCATACACAGTGACTCCATCCACACCATTCCTAACCTCAAAGAGGAAAAAAAATTACAAACTAACCTCTTCAATAAGTTCGATGACGATGTAGCTTAGTTGTTATTGAAAATGGCACTATTTTCTATTGTTGTAGCTAACAAATCTCGAACAAAAGAACACTTTCTAAAACGTGTATATTCACTATCCTTAAGGACTTCTCTGCAATGTATTGCGCAAGACCCGAAGGATACAACGGGAACTTCTCGGATTTAACGAAGATCTCAAAACTAGCAAAGTATTTCAAAAAGAGTAAATAATTAGACCCGAGGAAAAGAAATATAAGAGAACAAAAGATATAGAAGAAAAGAATGAAAGCTCAAGTGATGTCTCTTGGAGAAGGAGCATACTAATGATACAAAATCCCTTGACCAGTTGAGGAACAACGGTAAAAATTTAAATACCAACTCAAAACAATTATGAAATGATGAAAAAATCCAAACTGAAATTGCAAAGCTTTATGGTTGCAACAATGTAAAAATAAGAAATGCTTATTTTATATTACTTTCTGCAAAAGCTTTTTTGACACGCAATGAAGCGATTTTTTTACCCCAATAGCACGGTTTTGTTTATTAATCTCCCAAACAGCACATTGTTCCCATTATTTACCCCAATAGCATGGTTTTGTTGGTAGGTGAGAATTCGGTCCCCTGGGACACGAATTCAACCTTACAAAAAGTAAATTTTTTTTTGAATCCCAGTTAGAATTCGGTCCTTAGGGACCCGAATTCTAAACTGGGTTTTTTATTTTTTTTCATTTTTTTTAAATAAATAAAAATTAAGATTTTTGATTTTTTTAAATAAAATATATTTAAGAGTTATTTTTTTTTTGTGAAAAATGTTGAATTAGAGGTTAAAATTATTTTTAAAAAAATAGATTTAATAGTGTGTTTTTAGTTATTTTAGGTATTATTTGAAAAAATGAAAAATAAATAATTTTTTTTTGTCTTTTTGAAATTTGTTGATTCTAAAATAGATTTTGCATTGTGTAGTAAGTTATTTTATGTGTAATTTGAAAATATTAAAGTCAATTTAATTTTTTTTTATAATTTGTGTAGTATTAATTATTTTTAATTGATGTTTATAAATATTGAAATTATAGTTATCTTTTAGTTTTGGATAATTTTAAAAATTTGTATATTATAAACATTAAAAATTGTAAAAAATAATTTAAAAATGAAGGAAATAACTAAAATAATTTAAAACCAGTTCATTATTGTATTTTAAATAATTTTGTTACTTGTTTTTGGTTTATGTAAAATAAGTAACAATAAAAGATAATAAGAAAAGATGTAGCATTGAATTGAATCAAGTATAAATTTATTGAACATAATTAAAAATACAACATAAACTAAGTGGTTGATGTGGATCATCTAAGTGTAGGGTTATTAGGACAATGATTTCTTGTGTGTCCTTCAGTTTTACAATAGGAACACTTTCTTGATTGTCTTCCTTCCTTAATGTCCATCTCAGTCCTAATTCTGCTTGATTTAGAACGTCCCCTCTCGCTTCTTTTTGTGGTAGGATAAGGTCAAACTTGTGGCCCTTGGTATGGTTGCCAATATTCTTCATGTCTTAACTCGCCAAATAAATTTTCATATACTTTCATGACGACATCCAGCCTATAATGGGGACTTATGTACATGCTGAAATCGTGATGTGCATCCTTGCAAGCTATAATAACATGTGAACATGGTAGATGTATTTTTTGAAACTTTCCACAATCGCACCACCTTTCTTCTAATCTGACTACAAATTTCCTACAGGACATATTTCTCTAGGATTCACCATCTCCTCCACTCTGAATCTTGTGGTATTTCTATCAAATTCAACGACGTGGTGCGTGTTTGACTTGGAGTCCGCATCTTGTAGGAAGTTGGTCGCATATTCAGAGTACACATGACCAGTATTGACCATTGCAATTATTTGCGTACCTCTTTTCGTGAAGTATGTGTTTCACCTAGTGTACGTGGCCAATACTATAGATGAAATTGGCAAATTCCTTGTCTTCTTTAGGATAGATTTTATTGCTTCTGCCTGATTTGTTGTTACGTGACCCCACCTTCTTCCTTGATCATATGCAAGACACCACTGCTCCCTTGGTATTTGGTCTACCCAAGCTGCTGCTTCTGGGTTGTCTTCTCTAATGATGTTGTAATAGTAGTTATAGCGTGGTTCCGTCAATGCGTACGCTACAAATATAATTATAAGAAGAATTTATTTTCTAATAATGGGTGTGAATAATTAACAGCCAAAGAAATGAAAAAGAAAAATTTACATGTAATAACTTACCCATGTTGACGAGGTCCTTTTTCAGAGTTGTATTCTTGAATCTTTTTGTAAAATTTTGTGCAATGTATCGAATACAAAACACAGTTCCCTTCAGTCCAGCCACTACTAGGTCTGTTGAATGCTACACTGATTGAATTATGGCAGTCTTACATTAAGCATAAATTTTGTTGAGGCGTAACGTGTGTCCTTAGGTTTTTAAGGAAAAAAAAACCAAGTTTCGGCAGTTTCACCTTCTACCATAGCAAATGCAATGGGGAAAATGTTATTTCTCCCATCTTGTGCAACAGCTATTAGAAGGGTGCCCCTATACCTTCTGTAAAAGAAGGTTCCGTCCACTTGCACTATTGGTTTGCAAAATGGGAAGCCATCAATGCATGGTTTGAATGTCCAGAACACTCTTCGAAAGTGTTGTTGGTTTTATAGGACCTCCTCCCCATTTGTAATTGAACTGGTTTTCAACTTGTATACAAACTCAGGCAAATAAGTTTGCATGGCTTGTAATAGGCACGGCAATCAGTTGTAAGACTGTTCCCAGTTTCCGTACACATCTTCAATTGCTTACTGTTTCGCCAATCATGCCTTTCTGTAGGTTGTGTTATATCCCATAGAGGTCTGGATGGAAGAAATTATTGTTGCAATTGGTGTGGATGAGTCTGACTCCACCATTTGTCTTACATGTTGAGATATTATTCTTGAGCCTAGGTGTTTGTGGTCTTGTGTTATGAGTTGTGTGGCACATGTGTGCACACCTTCAACCTTTCTAATTTCCCACACTTGGTCCCTTGTACGTAATATTGCCTGACATTTCCAAGGACACACGTGTTGCACACATTGTTGTGTTTGAGTGTGTGGTTTTGTAGGTGCAATGGTTTGTTATGTGGTACCTATTTAAAGCATCCAGAAGTTGTTCCTTTGTTTGGAACCTCATTCCTTGGGTTAGTGTACCAACATCGTGCTCAAAGTTGTCATGCAACATTGTGTGGTGGTCATATGCGTTTGGAAAATCCTAGTGTGGGGTCTGGTTGTATTCTTCAGATAATTCAAAGTGTTGTGATGGGTTATAGGGGACATGTGTCTGAGGGTCAGGGTGTTGTTGTTGTATGGGGTGGACATGTAGGGTTTGGTCATGGTCATCATGTTGATCAAAAAGTATATTGTCCTCATCTTCACTAAATGCGTCTAAGGATGTTGTAGGTAGACCTAGGTTTTCAACTTCTACGATAACTGGAGGAAAGAACCTTTGGGTGTTGTGATGTGTGGGAGTTTAAAAAATATTTGAGGTAGATGGACCGGTTAATAGTTCGGTGCATGATTGTATATCATTTCCCCAATCCCCTAGGTAGGTAGTGTTAAGGTCAAATAGTTGTTATTGTGGTTCAGTGTTTGGATGTGGATGATGCGCATCAAAATGTGTTAAAGAAATATTTCCAGAAGATCTCGTACCTGAGTTGTAGGTGGTGCAGAGTTCAATAGATGTAACAGTTGGGGTGGCATGTATCATGTCGAAAGCGCCATCCAATTCGTCGTCATCTTGGATTTGAGTGGTTGTGTATGTCACATGTTGGCCACAAACTTTAGTCGGAACTTTAAAGTGAATAATTGAAACTCCATCCCTTGGATCTCTATTTGCCTTCTCCATTATTACGCGAATAAGGTTGGACAAGCTTAAACCTCTATGGATGTGGATCATGATTGTCTTTGCAGATACAATAAGTAGGCACCAGTTTGAGCGTCACTACCGATTTCTCCATCGTCGTATACACAGACAAACATTGACCCTTCCATCTTAGGTTGTGGTTGAACCTGACTTTCGAAGATTTTTCAGAGTGAAGAGAAATTGCAAGATTAAGATTGTGACTTTAGAAAGTGATGGTAGTCTTTTATACCGAAATTAAAGTTATCATGTCACTTTCTACTATGTGAACATGTGACTTGCACGAGAGTTAATGTTATCATGTGAGTGGCACGAGCTTTTATATACACATGTGATTCACACGACTTCTTATGTACCCATGTGAGTGGCACAAATTATTATGAACCCATGTGACGGGCACGACCTCTAATGTTAGCATGTGACTTGACTACATTTTATAAGAGATTAGCATTTCACCATCCTCATTATGTAAGTTCGAATTCATTGAAATTAAAATTTGCATAAACATTTGATGAAGAAGAACGTCATAAATAAAAGTACATACTTTAAATAAGAAAATATAAACCTCAATCTAAGTTGAGGGACATGTTGAAGTTATTAGAAAATTCAAAATAAACTTCGTCATGGATTGCGTTTCTATGCCTTGCTGTAATAAAGGTCATTATCTCAACTGGAAGATGACATGTTTTTGTCGTTCTCATGTAAAAAATGGACTCAACATCGTCATCTCTACACAGCGTACACGATCGGTAACCTGTAACGTAAGTCGACTTCATAGTCGTCCAACGTTGCACCATTGAATTCCCTGAGGATTGCCTGCTTAAGTTGGGACAACGTCATAGTATTTGTTATGGTCACCTATGTCGTGTTGGAGCTAATGTATGTATCGGAATAATTATCTTCAACATAGATGCTACCATTGAAGTACACTAACATAGTGAATGTTGTAAATGTCATTGGGGGGTAGGAGTGATATCGCACTGACTTGATTAGATTGATGAATGAATTTATGAAGGGCATTATTTATAGCCTGATTGGCTCAGCGTGGGATACAACAATGACAATTTTTGTTTGTTTATGTTAATGGTTTAGATTCAAAGTATACAAATCGAACGCACAAGATTTAGATCCACTTTGCTGATCAACCAATGACTTTTTCATAGTGGTTTGTTTTGTAGTGATTTTCATTATGTGTTGCAACTTTAATTATTTCGCATGTGATATGTCAGGTTAAAATAAAAAGCATTGCACCTGATGAGTAGTATACTCTAGTCAATGTCATCACGTGAAAGCAACATCACAAACACAGTTGATATACACACTGCACGATGAATGTCAATCAGGCTTTATCCCACTTTACTTTGTCACGTGAACCCACTATAATGTAGGGGTCAACATTTTTTTTTTACCATCAAGTAACCAATCCACTTATAAATTATTAGGTCGTTCAGTTCCCAACCATAACTTCTTATTAGCAAAACAAGGATGGTGCTCCATCACGAAAACAACATTCACAATAGTTTTCTTGTCGCTGTTAACTACGAAGGTCGCATTAATTGTGCTTTTTATGTGTCAACTACTATGAATTTACGAATGTTGAAAGAAGAAATTGCAAGCTATCGTTGTTGCAGTCAAGGAAGAAGAGTCAAAGATGTATGGTTTCACAAGCCTGTGTTAGGACGTTGGGACCAGTATGAAACAATTAAACTCCTTACATATGATGATGTTCGCGACATGGTTGCCTTCTTCCTTCCACTCCCACATGATCTCCTAATGAAGCTTTTTGTGACCCTACATCCTGCTGAAGGTGACAATTTGGATGCAACAACCTCAGCTTCAACCAGTAATGTCGATGACTAAGGCTTAGTTCGTTATGTGTTTATGGAAGTCTTAAAATTATGTGTAGTAATGTTTGTCATTAGTACTTAATTTCCAATAAAGACATAAGTGTGTGCAATGTAAAAAAAGTATTTGTGTGTAATGGAACTTTTATTGAAGTACTAAGTACCTATTTTTCAAGGACATTATCTACGGTTTAATATTTGTTGTCGTATCTTAAACTTCTGTCATTGGTTCAATTCCATAAAATACTATTGTCATTAACACAACAAATAAAATTTACAAAGTCATTCACTTGAATTCGGTGTACACCCTCTTTTACAACTAAGCACCTATTGTCTTTGCACATTAATCCCTTGTTAGATTCACATTAATGACCCTTTATTAGTATTGAGCACCTATTTTGAAAAGGTCTCTGCACTGTGTAGTCACCATCATGCAGGCTTTAATCAACCTCATGCAGACTTTAATCACCATCATGTTGTGCAATAAACGTGTAAGGAATGTGATTCGTTTGTGTAATCCAACGGCTAACTTTTCTCTTGGCAAGTGTTGAGTTGTCTATAAATGTTGAATGTTGTTGTTTTCAATTCAAGCTATCGTCACCAAATCTACAAAGAGTTAATCAATATGTTGCTATGGAAACAACAACAACACAATGCTACATACATTTATGCTCGGGTATGTTAATTGCATTTTTAATTTACAGACGTAATTATTAAAAATAATCACATCTTTTATTTTTTTGGTTTAGGACACGGAAGGGAGCATTGTGTCGTCTTACTATCACTCAATACATGAACCTCATCCAAGTATTGTGCCTGTAATACAAGAAGCAGGGTTTGGCGGTATGGCTAAATTGCGACATCTAAAGGTTGATCATGGTTTAGTCACTGCCTTGGTTGAAAGATGGAGGCTTGAAACATACACATTTCATTTTCCAACTGGAGAATGCACCATAACCTTGGAAGATGTGTCACTTCAATTGGGTCTTTGTGTTGACGAACCCCCATCATTGGTCCAACTATGTTGGATTGGGACGAGATGTGTGATACCTTATTAGGTTTAACACCAGTAAAGGAGGAATCCATTATTGGTTCTATGATAAAACTGAAATGGTTAAGGGATAATTTGTTGCCTATAGATGAAAATTCTAGTATTGAGGTCATTATGCACATGCTAAGGCCTATATATTAGGAATGATAGGTTGTGTTTTAATGCCCGATAAAACTGGGAATAAAGTACATTTAATGTACTTGAACTACTTGAGTAATCTTCAAAGAACTAGTAGATATAGTTGGGGTTCAGCGTGTTTGGTTGTCTTGTACAAGGAGATGTGCAGAGCAACCGATGCACGTGCAAGGACTATGGGTGGATGTGTTTCATTGTTACAATCATGGGCATGGTTTCGCATTCCTTTTCTTGCACCCATTTCAAGAGTTCCGCCAACTTTCCCGCCAGTTTGCCAATGGAGCGGTGGTCGAGTACTGAACTACAAAAATGTCCCCCACAATGATTTAGTCGGATACCGAGCAATGATAGATCACATGCAACAAAATCAGGTAACATTTTAGATTTGTATACTGACAAATGGTTGTAAGTTAATGATTGACATTTTCAATGATTGTTGTAGTTTATTTGGGTTCCTTATAAGCGATTGGGCTCTATCATTGATGATGGAGCATATCGCGACCAAGTAATATGGACGTCATGCACAAGTTTAATTTGTTTTGCCATTGTCGAATGGCACCAGTCCGACAGGGTCAAGTTACAATTTCGCCTATCACAAGAGATCCCTGAAGAACCCAACAACCTTAATCATTTACATAAACTAAACATGAGGGGGCGACAAGATGAGAAATGGGTTACTAGACAAGTGCAAGGGATACAGGTATGGAATAACCGGCGTGACCTTACGTTGACTGGAGTACCGATGCTTGGGCCACTTCAACACACAATGGAGTACATGTCATGGTATACTTCAAACTCATGTATATATTTGTCAGTTCCACAAATGTTAAATGATCCTATAATGCATCGTCAATCAACATCGACAAATGTCCCTCCACCACCACAAACTACGCATGACTTAAACACTCCTCCTTCACCACAAGGTATGGAGGGAACAAGGAATTCAGTTTCACCAAACTCAGAACTAGGCATACCAAGTATGTTTGCAACTTATGCTGAAACACCACCTTCTGCACAACCGTAGTTGCATACATATCCCCAAAGTCTAAATTTCTTTGAAGGTCTACATCAACCACAACAAGACTCAATTTACTACGTCCACAATCCTTACACACAAGCATCATCATCTGTTGAGGAACATGAACGACAACCTTCACAGGTTGAAGAACCTAGACCTGAAGTGCGTAGGAGGAACCCCACTAGAAACAGGCGTCGACCTCGGTGTGGAATTGGACACCACTACGGTGATTAAAAGGACAAATATGTACTTTAATATTGTATTACATATGTATTAGGTCATCTTTATGTGTTTGTAAGAGTTTGCCATGTTTAACACAAATCCGCACATCAGTAATGCAAGAACTTAATCATTCCAAATGCTTCATTGCTAAATAGTGAACAACAACTTCTTTAGATAAAGTGAACAAGTTCAACCATCTTAAAGTACAATGTTAAAACATATAAAAGAAAACTAAATATGAACAAAGTTGTCACACTTCTCAACTTTCATGAAGTTAACATAAAAAGATATTGTCGTTGTCAGGACCATCATTGTGTGCCACTGAATGGCATGTTGAAGATCTTCGTCATTCCTTATAAAAAGGAACTCATCAATGCCTTGCACAACAAATTTAGGAGGGACATGGTACCAAAGATGGCCGAGTGGGGGCTCAGATGGTCCCATCAAATGACTTCTTATGATGATGCGCATATGGTTAAGAGTAACGCCATTTGGAAATCTACGTAAAGAGAACCTTCCATCTTCGAAATCAATAGCAGCATTAAAGGAATTATATGCGTTCAACTCCTCAAATAAAACCATTTTTACTTATTATACTAGAGCACTCCACAACTTTCAAACCAAGGAACCACAACCTTAAATAGAATTGACTACCTTTACCTAGATAGCATGCCAAGAAAATATTTACTCTCACCACTGTAAAAGATGGCCTCACTTGCACCTTCTAATTATGACAAGACTGGTCAACTTTATTGGAAAGTGCCAAAGCTGATTTATTATATTACTTTTGTAAAAGGTGACAGATACTTCAATTGAGATAACGTGCCAATTAAGAAAATTAGTTTGACCAATGTAAAAGCTAATGCATATTTGAAATAAATGGTCTCACTTCACCTTCTAATTATGACAAGACTTGTCAACTTTATTGGGAGATGCCAAGGAAGATGTTTAATTCAGAAATTTACTCTCACCCTGTAATTTGGACAAGACTTGTCAATGCTTTGACATGGAATACTTTGGCATCAACACCCAAGAGAACTATTCAAATTCCTATCTTGTACATCCTTTCACACATGTTCAAAATGTATACCACAGGTTAGCACTTATGTAGCCATGGGTAAGCAAAAATATTGCGTAGTGGTAGTGAACAAGAAATATAGACACCTTTATTTTCCTTTTCCAAACAACAAAGAGGGGCAAACTACACTCAATACTCACTTGAAGGAATATGAGTATGAAAATTTAACTTTATCATATGAACTCAAGGCATGAAAGTGGCACTATTGAAGTTATTGAAGAAAGAAAAATTCATGTGCAAAGCATTGCACCTGGGTTAGCATTTATTAAGTCACGAGTTGGCACATAGTAAGGGGATGAATTCATATATTGTTAATTAAATTACGAAAATTTCATTACTTGACTCACCAACATATACTCCCCACTGGTAATGAAGAGAGTGAAGATTGAAATAGGTTTTGTACATCCTTTCACACATATTCAAAATGTATACCACAAGTTAGCACTTATGTAGCCATGGGTAAGCAAAAATATTGTGTAGTGGTAGTGAACAAGAAATATAAACACCTTTATTTTCCTTTTCCAAACAACAAAGAGGGGCAAAATAGATTCACTTGAAGGAATATTAGTATGAAAATTTAACTTTATCATATGAACTCAAGGCATGAAAGTGGCACTATTGAAGTTATTGAAGAAAGAAAAAATTCTTGTGCAAAGCATTGCACCTGGGTTAGCATTTATTAAGTCACGAGTTGGCACATAGTAAGGGGATGAATTCATATATTGTTAATTAAATTACGAAAATTTTATTACTTGACTCACCAACATATACTCCCCACTGGTAATGAAGAGAGTGAAGATTGAAATAGGTTTTGTACATCCTTTCACACATATTCAAAATGTATACCACAAGTTAGCACTTATGTAGCCATGGGTAAGCAAAAATATTGTGTAGTGGTAGTGAACAAGAAATATAGACACCTTTATTTTCCTTTTCCAAACAACAAAGAGGGGCAAAATAGACTCACTTGAAGGAATATGAGTATGAGAATTTAACTTTATCATATGAACTCAAGGCATGAAAGTGGCATTATTGAAGTTATTGAAGAAAGAAAAAATTCTTGTGCAAAGCATTGCACCTGGGTTAGCATTTATTAAGTCATGGGTTGGCACATAGTAAGGGAATGAATTCATATGTTGTTAATTAAATTACAAAAATTTTATTCCTTGACTCACCAAGATATACTCCCCACTGGTAATGAGGAGAGTGAAGATTGAAATAAGTTTCACACATCCTTTCACACTTTCTGCTTTGTCTCTTCCAATTTGCATTTGCACCTTTTGTTTTTTCTCTTCTCGCTTCCTTCCAAAGAGAACCAATGTGAAAATTGAAAAAGATTAAAAAAAGTTAGAAAGTTACAATGTCACGTCAGGTTGTGAGAGAAGTTCTCAATAAATGGATGTTAATATATCATTTTCCTTAAACTTAATACCTACTATAAATTCTAACAATAAATCTTACATTATTCATTTTTGTGTAAAAATAAATATTTTATCAATAAAATTCTTATAAACAAATCAAAATATAAATATATAAATAAAAAATAAATTCGTACTTCAACCAAATTTTTTAATTTAAAATATTTAATAAACATTAAAAAATAAATAATACAACACCACATTAAACATTATATATTAATTATTTTTACTTTAGTTACCTCTATTATAATTCATAATTTTTTTTCAAAATCACTATTATAAAAAGAAAATTAATCAACAAAGTAAAAAAAATTAAATTAAATTCACTTTTATATTTTCAAATTGCACATAAAATAACTTACTACACAATACAATATCTATTTGAAAATCAACAAATTCAAAAAGACAAAAAAAATTATTTATTTTTTCATTGTATCAAATAATACCTAAAATAACTAAAAACACACTTTTAAATCTTTTTTTTAAAATAATGTTAACCTCTAATGCAACATTTTTCACACAAAAAAAAATTAACTCTTAAAAGTATTTTATTCAAAAAAATCAAAAATCTTAATTCTTATTTATTTTAAAAAAAATAAAAAAAAATAAAAATCCAGTTCAGAATTCGGATCACTGAACCGAATTTTCACCTACCAATAAAATCATGCTATTAGGATAAATAATGGGAACAATGTGCTAGCCGAGAAATTAAAAAACAAAACAATGCAATTTGTATAAAAAAATCGCAATGAAGCAGTTGAACGAGGAGGTGTAAGGGGTGTGACGCCAATACTGAAATCTAAAGTAAGAAACATAAAGTGGTTTTAGATTTTTAAATAATTCTTTTAATAAAGAGTACTTAAGTCATTTCACTAAGGGTAACAGGGTGGATGAAGAAAAAATGGGGTGCAAGAAAAAAAATACCCACAAATTAAATTTTAGCCAGTAAGATGTTAAGTCATTATTGAGCTAGAATATCACCTAAAATTATATTTCATTCATTTTAAAACTTTCTAAAACTCTTTTATCCTCGTAAGATAATAAATCAAACGAATAGTTCACCTACCTTATTCAATATACTCTGGATATAATGTATATATTTTATAGACCAATTATTGTTAACAAAATAAAATATAAGAACTAACAACTTGATTATCTTTTGTTATATTTTGAATATGTAATCATTTATAATTGCTAGGCCCAATACTGATTGGATTAATAAGTTCAATGTCGACTGAGTCAATAATTATTTTTTATTTGAAGAACTTTTAGTTTTATGCTTTGCGATGGTAAGACTAAGGGAGATATATGGTAATAAACTCAATTTCGAAGGACATGATAAGTAAAATGTCGATCTGATTGATAATTATTAGAAATATTACACATAGAAGATAAATGATTGACTAATAAACATTAAAAGAGAATACTGAAATAAATAAGGAGTTTTGGGGACGAAAATAAAGAGGTCAGACAATCATGAGTATAAAAAAACTATCAGAAATAGGAATAAAGCATATCAAATTCTTAAATGTTCTGTTTGTTAGAACAAAAATAAATTTGAGAATCTTTAATCCTGAAAATAAAGATATGATAGACTAATAAAGATATATGGTAATAAATCCAATTTCGAAAGACATTATAAGTAAAATGTCGATTTGATTGATAATTATTAGAGATATTACACATATAAGATAAATTATCGACTAATAAACATTAAAAGAAAGAATACTGAAATAAATAAGGAGTTTTGAGGACCAAAATAAAAAGGTTAGACAATCATAAGTATAAAAAGACTATCAAAAATAGGAAAAAGGCATATCAAATTTTTAAATGCTATGTTTGTAATAAAAAAATAAATTTGAGAATCTTTAATCCTGAAAATAAAGATAATGTATTCCACTAGGAATATTTAATTTCAATTCATACTTATTCTTATATTGTTTATTGTATTATTTTTCTTTCATTTATTTGAACATTAGAACTTATTTAATTCTTCTTGGTCATACTTTATTAATGTAAATTTTTTTCCTTCTCAACATATATAACTCAATATATAAATTTTAAAAGTTTCACTTTATAGAAAACATAGACTAAAATGTTCAACTTTCAACAAGACCAAATTTCTTTGAAATTAATTATATAATCTACCTAATTTCTAACCATCTTCGGGATAGCTCACTGATAATTTATTAATTGACAAGACACGAATCGACTCGGGACAAAACCACGAAACATTGCAAACTAAACAAGTATACATATAATTATTGTTTATGTTTTAGCAAGCTGTCTCGATTTGGAGTCACACTATTTGAAAACATAGTAATAAAAGTTTTGTGGCCCTTAAAAGAAAGGTTGGAACAAAACATGAATGTTGTGTTCTATTGCTGTGCTTGGAAGGGCTTGTATTTCTTGAGATCAAGAGCAAGGCCTTGGATGGAACCCACAGCTGAGATAATAGAAATGATGAAACAGACCCAACTCAGAATCTTGAGCCATGTCCATGTGAAGGAAAATCTTTGCATCTTCGATTTCTTAATGTACATCTCTATTGGGAAGTAAACCGTCAATGGCCAGAATGAGAGTGAACCAATGAGTCCCAGAAAGTCATTGAAGAATGGAAATAGCATAGCTATAACAGCAGTGATAACCACATATGTTGTCCTCCACAACATCCTAAAAAAATTCAGGTTTAAACTTCCACACAGAGGAACCTTCACAGCATGCTCACCATTTATAAATTGGCTTTCTGGCCATTTTTCTTTGCCCCATTTCTCCACAAACCCGAATATCGGTTGCACAAACACCTGCCCATTGCAAAATTTCATAAATTTTATATCATTTTAATATCATGTTTAAAAATAAATTTTTAATTAAATTTAAATCTATAAAATAAGGTTTACATCATTTATATATCATAAATTAGATTTATTATAAAAGTTAAAATGATAACTTTTTTCTTTAGCAGTTATTTACCTGGTATGCCCCAATCAAGTGCACTGCAATGCAGACATTGGCAAAGTCTATCAGCCAAAAGGGCTCGTAGAAGCCGAACCCTGTGAGGAAATTTCCTGGTGCATCATTTCCAAATGCAGCATAGCCTAAGCACCCACATAGTACATAAAATAATGTTGTCGTCATTATCCCAATTAAACTTGCTCTCTTCATCACTCTGTTCTCTGGTGGGCTTGATTTTAGGGTGTCCTGCAACATTATCGACCACATTTCTTTTTTAGTGGGATAAACTTTCATATGTTCGTCATTCATTATAATGAAAATTGCAAATATTTCTAGTTGAAGTAATGTTGATAAGCTTTTGTTTATTGCAAATATATATGACAAGTTTTTTTATGGATTTTATAGTTTTCTCTGAGTAAATGTTCAATTTAATTTCTGTGACGAATTTCACTTCGCATCTATATTAGTTTCATATTATAGAAAGTTTAATTAAATTTTCAAATATTTTAAGTTCTTACTTTTTTACTAATTTGAATCTCATCCTAAAAATTTAAATTCCACTTTAAATAAAAATAAAAGTGTTGAGCATCATACAAAAATATTTATAAATCTATTATTTTATAGAATATTGAGTTATAGATATAAATCCGACTTTGACTTGTGTATCATTGTTGTTAATATAGAACAAGTCTTTATCATAGTATTAAGTAATAATAATAAGATAAGTTTAGAAACCAAAATAAATAATATATATATATATATATATATATATATATATATATATATATCATTTTATAAACCTTTTCTTTAATTCAGAGATTAGTATCACAATTATATTTAAGTACTTAATTTTACAATTTTATATTTTTGTCGGTCTTATGGTCGGATGAGGGTATCTTTTATGTTGAAAAGCGATGACACTCAAGTCAAAATGAATAGACCAAATGGACTGAAAACTGAAAACAAACATCTATGGAGTCTTAAATTATCAACTAGTTAGATAGAGATAGGTACATGCATGATTCGAAAATATATAAATAAATAAATAAAAATATCTATGGTATAATTTATCGTAAAATAATAGAGAAAAAAGGTGATATTTTGGTAAATAAAATTCAATCGGTGTACAACTACGTTATGGTTCTTATTAATTGTTGCATCTAATCCCAACACTATATTTAGATGATAAATAATGCACAGACACAAGTCAACGACAAAAGAGGAAAATAAAAGAATAAACAAAGGTTATGGTCAAATATAGCAGTTGGTGTTACGTATTACTATTGACTAGTTGATTTCATACAATATGCCGCTACCAAATTCAATTCAGGCACACATTTCAACATTCAACTAATAGAAAACAACACTTTTCAAATTCTATCGTACCGTTTCACCGCATTTTCTGTTGTCTCTATCATCATCGATTTATTAATGTTTTTTCGTTATAATAAACTACGTATATTATCATTATACTGAAATGAATTTCTTCCAAATTCTAGATATCTATATGGATAGAAACGAAACTAAAAGCACATGATTCAGGAATAATTATTGAATTAAATTCACACACTTATTTTATAATGACTTGCAATTAATTAATTAAAAAGATAAAAATTACTTGCCTGGATCTCAATGAGCACATTAGAAAAGGCATAAGCGAAGGCAATGTCACCGATCGCTTGAAACATCCTCCAAACCTTTTCTATTCCCGATACGTCCACCCCCACTTGCACCCCTGTTAAGGATGTTCGCACGTGTCCCCCACCTTTAAGCACGGTCTTTTTCTCATTAGTATTATTTCATTAACGAAAAAAATATTAAAAGCACGAACACGTCCTTTTTTCAACACATATTTTACTGACTAAAATTTGTTAAAATAAAAAAGGTGAATATTAGTTTTTTTTCAACTATAGTCGGAACAAAAACCACTACTAACACCAATAATAAGAATTATAATGTATATAAATAAATGAAAAATTATTTCTTTAATAAAATTTTGGTTAACAAATTTTGACAATATACACATGACAACACATCTTGGTAGATGAAAAATAATTTTGATGTGATTTGGTAAAAGAAAAAAAAAGTTTGATGTGTATTAAAAAATAAACTTCGTCAAATTTTATAATTTTTTTTTTATCAAAACATCAAAGTACAAAATAAATTTCACGCTTTAAAAACAATTATTAAAATTCAAACTCTTAACTACTTGCTTAGAAAACGCAATCCAGCGTAAAACATAGTTAATAGTGAATACTTTATTTATATTGCTTTTCTAATTTTGTAATATTCAATAATTCTTAATGTGTTAGAAAGAATAATAAAGTGTGGGTTCATAATATTAATAAGATAAAATAAAACTAGTCACCGTAATATGTAACATACTTTTTAAAAAATCATTTTAATATTAAATAATTTAAGTTTTTTAACATTTTAAAATATAGAAGTTAATTCATATATTTTCAGTAATACAATCATTTAAAAAAATAACAATCTAAAAGTTAGCTTCCAGTTTTATTCAAATTTTCAATTTTTTGACCTTCTTATTGTTTTATGTTTTAAAAGGCTAAACTATATGCCTAATATTTTTTTTTTTTTATAGTTTTTAAAAAATGGCCAAAGGTTTATAGTGTAACAAAATTGAGTCATTGTTTACCTGCGACTTTGGCAAGTGAGAGGCCAAGGCCAATGGAAGAATACGCAAAAGACATAACAGCTGCAACAATAGAGAGCCAAGAGAGGTTATGGAAGTTTGGTATTTGGCTAAGAACAATTTGGATGCAGGCAAACACGATCATGAAAGGGTAGTTATTTATGTAGCACTTGTCTCCATGTCCATGTTTGTGAAAACAGTTCGATCTCTTCACCGCCCTAATCAATTTTCATCAATATGAAAAGAATAAGAATTAAAACACAGTCTCAATCACAGTCTTGGAAGTCAAAACTTCATGTGGAAACTTACACCATACTGATAGATGCAGTTATTGTGTAGCCGATGGTTACCCCAACAAGGTTTATATACTGAGCCAATCCGCAAAGCTGAAATTTTCTACCCCCTATCGACACACGTAGCAAACAATTATATCCCATTGGTGTCAGGTGTATTTTTGCTGCTAAAATTACAAACAAACTATAATGGAGGATCACGGGAAAAATAGTATTCCTACTCATGTGCCTTATCTCTTCGGAGACAAAGAAAAATGATTTTTTTATGAGGAGTGATAGAAAACCAGAAGTCTCACGTGTCAAGTCTCGGCCACTTGTACCGACAGAAAATAACGTCCTTTCATAGATTTAACAAAATATTAGATCTAGAGTAATTTAAGATGAATGATGTTGGTACCTAAGTTAGCTTTGACAACCTCAGAATATGTGTAGTTTCGCTTGCCATGGACAGGGTCTGGTGAACGGTAACAATCAGCGAGAAGAGTGGAAGTGAAGTATGTGATAAAAGAGAAAGCAAAAAGCACTGCAGGACCAGCCACCCAACCCATCTGCGCAATTGCCCATGCAAGAGAAAGAACTCCGGAACCAATCACCGCCGTTATGATATGAGCACTTGCGGTCACCCATGTCCCTTCAAATTAACCATTTCCAACACAACAACCTCGGTTACTTCACTATCATAATTATCATCAAAATGACTAATACGACACAATATTTATAAACCTGTTCTTTTGGCTCGTCCATCTTCATCGAAGTTCTTGCTGCCATCAGCCAGAGTTTCTGGGTTTTCTATGTGCATGCTGCTCATCTCTGAAACCGACCAATGGCCTGCGTTTCTAGTTGTGAGTGCAAATTTGTGTTGAGTGGGTGGGTGGCCAACACCCCAAAAGAAAGGAAAAGAGAAGGCCAAAAAAGAGCGTGTTTTTATTGTTGATTGGCCTGTAGTTGGTGTTTGCTTTTGGGTAGAATATAGAAGTTTGTGGTGAGAGGCTGAAAGGAGCAGAGATAACTGAATTGGAGAAAGGGCACTGTGGCTAATGAAAGATGAGAGTGGATTAAATAGAAGGGAGGAGTAGGAGAGAAGTGAAGGGTTTTGTAGTTTTGTGGCACATGTAATTTCAAAGATGGCTGAGAATTTCATTTACTGATGAAAAAGTGAGTAACTTTATGGAAAGGAAAAGTTGGAGTGAAGAGCAGTGAAAAGGAAAATTGAGTGTGTTTGAGAAGTGAGATGAAAGGTGGGCTGAAAAGAGAGGAATTTTTTTCAGGCATGTGGACCATCAAAGGTGGCAAATTCTGCTCTGGCCAGAGAACCTAAGTGTCCCCTACACTGTTTGGGATTTTGTTTTAGTCCATCCATTTCAAGATTGGAGTTTATGATGACCACATATTATGGGTCTTCAAAAGGGCCACAAATCTATCTTATTAAGACACCATGCTTGCCATTTCTCCCACTTGATTCCCCTATAGTTTTATGATCTTATATTTTTCGCTGTTTTAGATTACCCTCACAATTTCTTTCATTATCAGAATTCTTTGATCAAGGCTGTGTTCGGTTGGAGAGATAGATTTTTGAGAGTACGTGAAGATAAATTTGTGTACATTTAAGAACATAAATATGTATGTTTTTTTAGTAGATTTAAAAATAAAGTGAGAAAATTTGAAGATAAATTTTATAAAAGTTAGTGAATAATTTGATTGATATGATAGATTAAAAACAAATTATAATAGATAAAATTTTAAATATATCAAAATATTCTTCATAATAAAAATTTAATAAAATTGTAACCGAATAAATCAAAATGTAAAAATTTAAGAATATTTTAATTATATTTTTATATATTAATTATTATATATATATATATAAATTAATAATAATAATTACATATATTATTAGTTTTTAACAATATTATAATTATTATTAATTACTATATACTTTTATTAATTAATAATTATACTCATTTTATATATATTAAATATTATTAATTACTAAATTTTTATATATTAATTATTATATTTTTAATAATATTTTAATTATAAATGATTATTAATAATAATTATTAATTATTATTAATTATTATTAATTAAATATATATATATATATATATATATATATATATATATATATATATATATATATATATCTATAACTATATATAAAGGGGATTCCCTCTTTTGTGTCCACATTTCATAATTCCAACTTTACCCTTTATAATTTAATTATTTATTAAATTTTTAAAAATTAACGGTTACTTTTACAAGTTTTTATAAAATTATTTACTTATCTCCTTTTTCTTTTTTTCTCTTACTATTCATCAACAGTTATTTTTCTCTTATTTTCTCCGTACATTTTATTTTATTTTTTATAAATATACTTTTATTTTGTTTATTAAATTAATAACATTACAATATCATCAATTATTAATATAATTCAAAAAATGCGTACACACAGGCGCGATAGCGCCTGTGTTTACACTAGTATATATATATATATATATATATATATATATATATATAACCGGTTACCGGTTACCCGTTATATAATATAATATAATATAATATAATAAAATATATATATATATATATATATATATATATATATATATATATATATATATATATATATATATATATATATAACCGGTTTATACGTTATACAATATATATATTGTAGATGGTGTTTGCTTATACAATATATATATATATATATATATTCTATAACCGGTTTATACCTTATACAATATATAACCGGTTTATACGTTATATATATAAATATAACAATTATCAATAATATATATTTAATAATATTTTAATTATTATTAATTATTATAAACATATCTTGTTAATAATAATAATTAATTTTTATATATTAATAATTATTATATATATATATATATATATTTATTAAATGTATTGTGGGATAAGTTATTTTATTATCACGAATTATTAATTTTGTTTATCTTTTTTCTTGTTTATGAATTAGTGTAATCCAATTTTTGTTGTTATAGAATTAAGGATATAAAGATAAAATATATAAGAATTTCTATAAATTATCATAGTTTGAGAGTATGAAATTTTTAAAATATGTGGGACATCCATTTTTACATTTATACTTAAATCATGTAATTAGAACACGAAATTAAATTATTATCCGTCTCTCCAAATCAACGGATTTCGTAAATCTTTTCAAACAAACACGTGCTAAGTCTCTTTTACCCTTCTAACAACCCTTAATCAATTATTGGAGACTAATTCCTTCAAACTTCTACCAGCATGCCTAAAAATCTATTACTGTCTAGCAATATGTTTTTAGTTCTTTTGACGTAGTTATCCACGAACGTTAATAATGTCATCTACAAATTTTAAAGAAAATTATTTATGAAAAGAATTCCTAGATAAAATTTTCTTAGATAATAAATAATTCTTTTATAATTATGTTTCAAAATTTCATACATTTTGACCTAAATCTTAAAAACAAATAATTAAAAACAAATAAATATAGTTATTTTAATTTAATAATATCAATTTTTTTATGTAATAAATAATATTTTAAATTAATATTTAATTTATTTATTTATTGAAATATTTAAACTGAAATGTTAGTTTAAAATATAATTTAATAAATAAAAAAACGTAACATTTTTAGATTGAAAAAATTATATATATTTATTTTTTTAATTTTAAAATTCAAATATATCAAAATTTGGGATAAAATTTTCATTTTAATTTTACATAATAAAAACACATTTAATCATAAACTTCTTTACAAAAATATATATTAAATCTTCACAAATTGAAATCGGTTTAGGAATTTACTATTTGGAAAATTAAAGTATTTTTCATATACAAATTAAGAGCATGTATTTATTTTCACTTATATGAATAAAATAGTTTATTTTACTGTTTTATCCTCTCCAAATATAAATATATAACTCTATCCTTGAAGATCCAAAATTTCTTTATGCTATGATTGAAAATTACGATTTCAAAACTATTTTTCAAAAACCTTCATTATGACGCAGGAAAGTCTTGGCATGCAAATTCGTTTCCCAATCATAGAAGTTGACTGACTCTCAATTATACAGTAATTTGTATTTTGTATAAATAAGGTGTTACAACACGTCTCTGCTATGGTATCATGTTCGCTAAAGAATCTTAATTATTTAATTCTGTTTGTTAAAATATGGTTCTTTATACAAAAACTTTTGTGTCGTTGTTATCTGTCGTTTTAAAAATATTATAACTTTTTTTATATTTTTATAATATTATGATGCTCACGCAGGTGAATCACTCCAAATTCCATTAGGTACTCATCATGTTCTTTCATATATAAGCCTATCAATAAAAATAATTAATTTAATTAAAATTTTACATGCATGTTATTAACTAATTAGGTTTAGACAATTAAGTAGGTTTACCCAACGAATAGAAATTAATTTTTAATAAATTAGTTCTTATAATAATTATAAAAAAATTAATTAAATAATATAATAAAAATATAAGAGATTTAAGATAAATAAAATAATAAATGAAAGAAAGAAATAGAACTAAAAAGATAAAAATAATATAAAATAAAACAAGTTGATTTCACTATTTTTTTTTTTTCAAAATAAGATTCATTGTTAATTTTCTAAACATTATTGTTATTAATTTCTTATCTAAAATTTCAAATTAATCAATGTAACTTCTAGATTAATTCGTTGGCATTCTCACTTTTAACCAAAGTAACTTTTCAATCAAAAGTAAAAATTTAATACATTAATCATAGTAAATTTAATCAAAGTAACTTCTCAATTAAATATTATCATCCTTAATCGTGTATATTCTTTTACCTTTTATATCTAGTAAAAAGTCAATTAATCAAAGTAACTTCTTGATTAATTATAATCAAAATTTTGACCTTTAATTAAAGTAACTTCTCAATTACTAGCAAAAACTCATCCAATCATATCAATGTTTTTAAATTCAATCAAAGTAACTTCTCAGTTAAAATTTAAAACCCTTGGATTTATATGATTATTATGTTATGTAGATTTAACAATGTGCTAACTTGCTACAATGTAAAAATCATTATTTTTTACTAGATGAAAATAAATCATGACAAGAATAAAAAACACAAACAATTTATTCATCTAACTTCAAAATTCAATTAAGAAATTACACTGAAACTAACCATTGAAGTTTAGTCCTCCATGAAATGCAATAGTAACATAAAAATAGAAAAAAAGAGAATAGAAAGAGAATGAAATTAGACCCCCTAAAGGATTCTTAAACTTTGAAGTTCCGAACTTGCTTTATATAGAACTTTATTAGGCTTGTTGAAATCTCTCAATTATCTTTTAAAACAATCATGAATATCATTTATCTTTAGTGGTTATGAATATCTAAAAATATTTGCAGAGATATAACGAGTATTAAAACTATTAAACAAATATAATTGGTTGATAATTTCTTATATAATTAAATATATCCATTGCTTAAAGATATCTAATAAATAATTACCAATTAATATTTGCATTAATTTATCAAATAAGTTATTTACAATCACGTAGTCCAAATTTGCAAAGAAATCGGAAGATATTATTAATATTTGCATTTTAGCCACTCTTATGGGACCATTTTTAACCAGACTTTGACTAGACTTTGGTTGACCATTTGACTATGCAATGAGAGACTGACACGTGACAACTCTCTCTTTCTCCTAAATCAAGCCCTTCTTCCTCGTTAGGGCTTTGTTTTCCTATAGGTGATTAAACGAACTTGGGTGGCTTGCTGTTTTCTGGTTCGTTTCTTATTGTAGGTGTTGCTCGTGTGGGTTGTCCAATGAGGTTGGACAAATTTGTGAGTGTAGGATAGTGAAAATAGACAAATAAGGATGTCTAGGAATAAGTTTTGTGTGGGCCATTTGAGAAGAGAGTGTATAAGTAAAAGCTTGGGGTGCATTTAGCTCTTTGCATATAAAAACATAATTTATGAAACTAAAAACATTTTTATTTCACAAGCTCAATAAGTCAAATTATGTCAAACCCTAATTAAATTAACGTTTTAAGCACAAAAATAAATTAATAACTCAAGATAAGATAACATTAAATGAGGACAAAAATATGCATTCATCATGCCCCATACTTATCCTTTTACACTCGTGAGAAAAATTGAGTAATTTTAAAACTTTTTTTTTGATTTATTTTATTTCATATCTACACTGGATGAAATGAATGAACTTCACGGAAAACAAATCAATCTTCTAGAAATTAGACAGAAGAATATTCATCCGAGAGATTGGCAAGATAAAGTTTGAGTTTCATAATGATCTATTATTGTTTCTGCAAGAACAAATGGCGCCCAATGTAGGACCCGTATTGATATCTTACTCAAAACCATCTGAGAGGTTCAAGGATTGTGGTAAGATAAAGTTTGAGTGAGTCCCATAACGATTTATTATTGTCTCTATAGGAACAAGTTGTCATGTACATATAAATGGAAAAGTTCTATTTTTTAAAATTACTAAATAATTTAAAGACAAAAAATAAATAATCAGTTATTATATTACTTAATTCAACATTAGTTTATAAATAAATATTTATTGACATTAAAATAATTTCTATTATTAATAAGACTTTATGACTAGTTTGTAGATTTGAGAGTCAAAATTTTAACTAATTAATAATTTTCTTATAATGTTATCTTTATAAAATATTTTTTAAATTATTTTGTTATAATTTATTGTTAATACAATACACGAATATTTATAACATTTAATAGGAATAAAAAAAAACATATCTAAAATTGTATAAACATTATAAAATATCTTATAAAAAATTAATCATTTATAAAAATATGTGTTTTATGATAAAGACCGAAAAGAGTGTAATTTTGTAGTAATTCGTTATATCTAATATGTTATATATTGGTAGTAGTCATCAAGCACTACATTAATTTCTTTTCAACACATCACTAAGCACTAACATATTTTCTTGAAACACAACCTATAACTTTTTTAGAAAGGTGAAATTTTAAGCATTAGCCAACTTGATGTGTTGGAAGAGTATTCAATTTGTAGTCACTATTATCCCTTGCCATGAATCAATTTTCATATAAAATTAGTCTTTATTCGATACTAATCCATACTAGTAAATAATTAAAATCATAATAATTAATATTAGATAATAATTTAGACTCTAATTTATAAAATATTTATAAGTTTTTATTAATAATAAAGATTATTTTAAATGTTAATAACTTTTAGCTTATAGTTGATTAATTATTCTGATATTTAAATTTAGTTGTTATTTCATGATTTTATTGTAGTTATAACTAATGTAAAATAATTCATTTTATGTTTGTTTTAAATATTAGCTATATAAAAAATTGTTATTTTATGTTTATAATTAATTTTATTTTAATGTTTCACATGTTGGTACCTTCAATTACGTTATAATACTATTCTAGTCACGTTACAGACATCCAAGTTATTTCTTTCTTCTAACGTTCACTATCTAAATTTTGCAACACTGTTTTATTTGAGTTTTTTGTGACAATTATCTAAAAAATATTATATATATATATATATATATATATATATATATATATATATAGTTTTAATGTAATATTAAGTTTAAATTTAATCATATAAAATATTTTATAAAATGAAGTTTATCTCTATTTATATATTATAATTTAGCTTTATTTTTAGATAATGTGAAATATTTGATGCATTCTCTCAAAGACATTATACAAAATTAAGATAGACTCTTACGACTTAAACTTAAATTAGGCAAAAATTTATTTCGGTCAACAAAAACTCAGGAAACGGAGAAAAAAAAATTATTAATATCAATGCACAAAATCACGAAAAAAAAAAAAAACTATCTTTCATACTTTCCTCGGTCAGATGCAAAGAAAGATGAAGAAAGTACATTTTAATAAATTTTATATTAACTTTTTCTTATAAAATAGACAAATAATTTATTAAAAAATTAATTAATTAATTAAAAAAAGTTATAATAATACATTTATTCTTTTATTATATTATAATAAATAATAGCAATATATAAATATAAATTATAATTAAATATCTACATTTTATTATTATTATAATTAAAAGAATAAATAAATAATTTAATTGTTTTTAATATATGTTTTATATTATATAAAAATATAAAAACAATAATAAATTAATTTAATTTTACTCATTTAAATTATAATATTTTATTGTTTTATTTTTTTATATTTTGAGATATAATTTTTATTTATAAATTAAAAGTTTGATATTATTTTTTTGGTTAAAATTTATTTAAATTGTAGTATATATATATATAATTTTAATTTATTTTAATATGTTTTGAATTTTAGATAAAAAAATTTATTTTTAATTTAGAATTTATTTTAACTTTAGTTTATATTTTTATCTTACAATTTTATCTATTTTTTTTAATATTAAACTCATCATATCATTCACTAATTTTTATTTTAAAATTTTTTTCACGTCATTTTTTCCTTAATTTAAATAATCTTAATTTCATCTCATTTTTTTTTTTTTAAATCCACTCAAATCTATTTTCTCATATTCATCTCCAAATCTAAAAATTATAATAAGATAAGATTTGTCACAATTATATACTATAATATTTCAATGTCAATGACTTCTCTTTCGAAACCAACTTTTAACATTGTTATTCCACACATGCCTTTAAAATTATGGTGATAAAAAATATAAAAGTTGTGAGTAAGTTTCAAACAGACAAATGAACCAAACATTTCCGTAATACTTGTACATCAAATCAGTAATAATGGAAATGTTTCCATATCTCCCTCAAACATGTGTACAATGCGCAGTGCACTTTTTGGAATCTACAGTTGACTTATTTCTTAGGCTTTGTAAAAGCTAAAGACAATAACAACAAGCCTTCTCTGAACATATTTTATTTGCTCCCATCCTTCTCCCTAGTTTCTTTTCATATATATTTTTGTCCATTATATACAAATAGTGGAGACAAATTTTAATCACGCGCTTACAAAGAACAATGAAAAATTGAGGCGAATAAATATTCAATTCACAAAGAATGAGTTTTTGGCTATGCAATTCTCACAATTTCATGCCAGTTAAACACACGAGAACATAAATAAATTTAAGTTTAGATATTTTACGCAAATGATTCATGGTAATATTTGTGATGAAAGTAACTAATTTTTACCCAAATGATTCGTGTTAATATTTGTAACGAATGTTACCAAAAACAAGTACATTGAACGAGATAAAACTCACTCAAATATAGTGATACGATAAAGCGAAATAGACAATTGGTTCCAGAAGTTAGGAAAAATTAATTATTAGACATCAAGTTTTCTAATTAACTTTTAACCACTTTACATTTTAGGCTTTTATATATCTCGGGGAAACACATCAAAGTCTCACAAAAAGTTTTCGTTTTAGTTTTTTTTTTTCTTTTCTTAAACATTATTACTAAATGAACAAATGTGGAAAGAAAGAAAAACACAATTTTTCTTTTCTTTTCTTAAACACTATTACTAAATGAACAAATGTGGAAAGAAAGAAAAACACAAAATGGGAGAGTTAAATTATGTTTTTTATTTTTTTTAATTTCTTGTTAAATATTGTCCGATAACGAATACACAAGTGATAGTGTTAGATTACAGGTGATCAGTTCATGAATTTTGTGTTTGATTGAGTGTAACATATGCAACTTTAATGCTTGATTGGTTTTTTTAGAACATTTTTAGACATGTATTCCCATAATAACCTCTTTTCGTAATAGTAAGATGCAATGAAGAGAGAAAAGGGAAAAGTGAAAATACTCATTTCATTTTCATATTGCTTTGTAATGCAAACTAATTTGTGAAGTACAAATAGAGTATCATTTTGTAGTCATTCAACCCCTTGACTATTGTTTGGGCTCATAATCATTTTTGGCTAATTAATATATCACCAAATCAAAAGATGCTAGAATTCTCTAAGTTATGTAATTATGCAATATACAACACAACCTAGGTTGATTCCTTAATGACACATTGAATTGTATTATATCTTTAGCGTTTTCCTTATAAAAATTAAGATTGGGGGGTAGGGGTTTAGGGATTAAAAATTATAAATGTAAATTGTAAAACAAGAGTAGATATCAAAATAAAAACAGATCAATCCACAATTTTAAAGAATCAAACAATCTGAAAACCATAGTTCTCTAAAGATTAAATTGAAGTTTGAACCATAAACTGATTTAATCAATCAACTAAACAAATTTATACAGATTAAATCTCAATATAAATCAATCCAATTCATATTAATTGTCAAATTAAGATTCAATCGATTTCTAAGTTGAATTATGTGTTGTATATGATCGAGATCATTTTGACATATAACTAGGGTCATGACGCACAGGTAGAGATCATATCATGATGGGTTAACCATCATCTTCACATCTTGCATTTAAGATTAATAATATATCAATATAACATTATGATACAAAAGTCTTTGCAAGTACCCTACCTTATGTTGGACATAAGAGCAGGAAGGGAACATCTTGATCACACACAAGAACATTTGGCGCTTACCATGGGACGAGGTGGACTTAGAAGATCTTATGGTGTCAACAAGGAATATGGTAAATCAAGAGAGACAACGATAGGGATGAAGCATAATAACAATGATGGAAATACAACAATGCTCTTATAGTTACAATGATAATTGGTTGAGGTTATAAGGAAGAATGAAGAAGAGATCAATACCTCGAGGGAAGAAAATCAAAGGATAAGGTGATAATTGGATGAAACTTTAAATGTTGATCTGATCTCGGCCCTAAGAAAGCTACCAACACCATCCAATGTAAATACTACGAAACATTGTTGATATCATTGTAGTTATGGACACACTATTGAGGAATGTTATGTTTTAAAGATAAAATTGAGGAGTAGATACATCTAGGGCATCTCCATCATTTTGTAAAAAGGGAAGATAAAGATTATCCCAGGAAAACTGAAAGACGTAGCAGAGATGACAATATAGCTACAAAGTCATCATGGCATCAATAAACTAGAGAAAAAAATCTAAGAAGAAGAGTTGTAGACAGTAGTGGGGAGCAAACACACCAAGAGGCACCGCTTTGAGGTGTCATAAACACTATAGCATAAGGTTTTTTCATTTGAGGTATTACCATGTCAAATCATAAGAACTATCTTAGAGTAGTACAAAGTATTAATGTTGTTTCTACAATGCCTAGGAGGAGGATGTCATTGATAACCTTCACGAATGCCGGGTTCCAAGCAATTTATTCTTAACATGGTGAATCTTCATTTTTTTTAAATATCTAATAAATTTGAAAGTTCTGTAAATTTTTTAGAAATTAAAGTTATATAAAAATTTATACTTTTGAATTGTATTTATAAAATTATTATATACATACATACATACATATATATATATATATATATATATATATATATATATATATATGTGTGTGTGTGTGTGTGTGTGTGTGTGTGTGTGTGGTTGTAGGGATTCTAGCTAAGATGTATGTTTGTTTTGATTTTTTTATATTATGAAAAACTTCGTATTACCTACAAAAAATTTCATAAGTTACCTATGAAAAAGTTCATAGGTAAGTTACATACAAAATATTTCATAGATAAATTGAGTATTGGGACGAGTACCTTTCCCATGAATATTTGCATATATAACTTTCTTACACTATATTTCGTAGGTAATGTTCGTAGATAATTTTTGAATCTTTAATTTCGTCAGTAATTATTGATAAATATTTTTATAGGTAATTCATAAGTAAATTACCTACGAATGTGCATTTTCATAGATAACATTATCTAGGAGCTTATTACCTACGAAATAGATTTCATAGGTAATTCATAGATAACATCTATTTACTTACGAAAATTTCTCATTACCTACAAATTATAGATGTAGATAATAACCAAATTTCTTGTAGTGTCCACAAGAAAGAAAAATATGGTGTGTAAATTAAAGAAATCAATATATGGACTAAAACAGGTTGCTAGACTATGTATCTTAAGTTGAATAATACTATTATGTGATATGGTTTTATAGAAAACATTATTGATCGGTGTATCTTCATGAAGGTTACTGAGAGCAAGTTTATAATTCTAGTGTTATATGTTGATGACATTTTACTTGGTACTAACAATATTGTTATGTCATATGAGGTAAAAAAGTTTCTCTTTAGTCACTTTGAAATGAAAGAAATGAATGAGGTATCTTTTGTGATAGGAATACAAATATTTCGTGATAGATCACAAGAACTGTTAAGTTTGTCTCAAAAGGGATGTATTAATAAAGGGCTAAAGAGATTCATAATGGACAAGTGCTTTGCTGAAATAGTTCAAATTCAAAAAGGGTATAAGTTTAGTCAAAATGCAATGCCCTAAGAATGATTTATAACAAAAGATCGTGGAGTCAAATCCTTATGCATCAATGGTTGGGAGTTTGATGTATGCTCCAACTTGTACTAGGCCAGATATAAGTTTAGTTGTTGGAATGTTAGATCGATATCAAAGTAATCCTGATATGGACCACTGGAAAGTTACAAAGAAAGTTCTTAGGTACTTACAAGGCACTAATAAATATATGCTCACCTATAGGAAGTCAGATCTTTTTGAAGTGATTGACTACTCGAGTTCAGGCTACGTTGGATGTGAGGATTCAAGAAAGTCCCATTTTGATATGTTTATCTATTAGTTGGAGGAGAAATTTTTTAGAAAAGTTTAAAACAATTAGTTATTGCTACTTCTACCATGGAGGTTGAATTTGTAGCATGCTTTAAGGCTACTATTCATGCTTTGTAGTTGCGAAATTTGGTCTCAAGTATTGGTATTGTTTACAGTATTGCTAGGCCATTAAGGATTTATTGTGATAATTATGTGACAACTATGTAGTTCTTTTCTTCTTTAAGAATGATAAGTACTCGAAATGTGCAAAACATATGGATTTGAAGTACATATCAGTCAAATAAGAAGCGCATAAATGTAGACTGTTAATTGAGCATATTGGTACATATTTAATGAGATCCATTAACTAAAAGTTTACCATGCAAAACATTTGTTGGTCATGTTGAAAGGATGGTTGTTATGGACAAGTCCTTGTTATAAATGTAATATGATATATATATACATTATTGCTATAATACTCCATTTGTTTGACACTTGTGAATTCAATTACAATTATGTTTTGTTTCATGTATTTATGATTCACAATTAAACCATGATGTATCTTTGAAAAGAAAATAAAGATACATATTTTGTTATAAATTAAAGAGAAAGTGAGGTAGATAATTTGTGATACATGGAAGGAACCATCATCCAATTCAATTATTAAGGAAAGTTGACTTGATAATTTCAGTGAATGGTGTGCACATAAAATTTAGTATTAGATTTTCAAGTCATCACATGAACTAAGTGGGAGAATGTTAAATTATATTAATTTAATATATGGTTCATGTAATTTAAAGAATGAATTTAATATAAAATGTCTAATACGATGATCGTTAAACGGTTAATGTTATTAATGTTATTAAAGTTATGGTTAAAATATATTTTTGGTCCCAATTTTCGTCAAGTTTTTTCAAATAAGTCCTAATTTTGGTTTTGTGTTCAAATAGGTCCTAATTTTTGTCAATATTATTCAATTGGGTCCTCTTTTGTTAATACCGTTTAAATAATTAATGGCCATGAACAATGACTGCCACGTGTCACTTCGTGGTTTTTTTTAATTTTTTTTAATTTTTTTAATTTTTTAATTTTTTTAATTTTTTTTTTAAAATAAAATAAAAAAATCACAAAGTGACACGTGATACGATACTGGGTTGACACATTTAAAAAATAAAAAAATAAAAAACAAATTCAAAAAAATCACGAAATTACACGTGACAGTCAATGTTTATGGCCGTTAATGATTTAAACGATGTTAGCAAAAAAGGACCCAATTGAACAAAATTAACTAAAATTGGGACCTATTTGAACACAAAACCAAAATTAGGACTTATTTGAAAAAAAATTGACGAAAATTGGGACAAAAAATGTATTTTAACCTAAAGTTATAGAGATTATTTAATGATTTCCTCTCTTCTCACTTCATAAAAGGGCTTATTGGTCTTTTAATAAATAAATAATTATTTTTTAAAATAAAACTAGAGGTTAATAGAGGTTATGAGAAATAGATAATAGACATCTTTCTCTCTCTATGTTCTTTGTTATACTTCTCTATTTTTTGAAAAGAGTTTTTGAAAGCAAGAGACAAAAGTAGACCACATTATCATCATAAGGGGAAGCCATAAAGGAAGCCAGAGAAGCGAAAAAAACGTATTTCTTTTCTACTCAAAATATCATAATGGATCCAAGTAAGATCTTGAACCCTTCTAATAAAATATTTTGCGAGAATCATAGATCCTAAACTTCCTATTAAATAGAGTAGTTTCTCAAATTGATTAGAATGTTTGAAACTACAAGTTAAAAAAAAAATATAAATACGTTGTTCATGTAAAAAAAATTTATGAAAAAATTGTATTTACAAGTCAAACACTTTGAGAACGTTGTGAACAAAATTATGACAAATTCAATGATGACTGTTACAATTTGGGTGCTTTTATTAATTTTCTTTACCATTTTTTTTATACCCTTGGTAAAGTTTACTGCAATTTATATTCTTGCATGTCATATTTCCAATTTTTTAAGAAATTCCACTCCAATCCATCTTGTTCTTCTTCATTCTTCTTCACTATATTTAAATCTTCATTATTCGATCTTTATCTAAAAATACAAAAATACGATTGTTGGTGTAACATCCCATTTAATTAATAAACCAAATTAAAAGGAAATGTCACGTAGAATAATATGTTAAGCAGTCCTAGAGTACAATCACAACTCCGTACAGTAACCAAGGCACACCATGATGCCAAAATAAAACATAGAGGAATAACGACAAAGTTTTCAAAAAAAGAAGCCCAAAGGCCAGACAATACATGGGCCATTACCCTAAAAGAAAAGCCCAATCAGCACAAGAAGTCCAGCCTAGGAAGACTATGCAGCGAATTCATCTCTCCCCTGTTGACCACGATTTCCTCTCGCATCTGCTCCCATCAATAAATTGATGATCATCGCAAAAGTAGAAGAACAACATACAAGTAATCAAACAAGCAAAGGGTAAGCTAGAGCCAAAAAGATTTTCATCATGCAATCAGGTATACACAGTCCAATATACATACAACATCCAAGCATGTTATGACTTTCAAATCAATACACTAAGACTCGACTCGACTCATCCGGATACATATAACCTGGTCGGATTGTGGTGGATACCTCTGCTCACCCCCGAGCTACTCACCCCCGAGCTATGTGTTACAAGTGTTACAATGAATCAATTCCCCCCACACAAGGTTATCCCTTAATGAGTTTCAGGCCTCCTACTACTCTCACCACATGAGTCAGTCCGCTCTAAGTGAGACTAACTGACTCCTTAGAGTGTCAGGATGCAATCCTTACCTTGAATCCTTACCAAGTTATATAGATGGGGCACCACCATGGACACCCACTAATAGGGGCCATGAAATTACGTCCCGACCACTGAAGCACGACCCTGAAATCTCACCTAGAGATTCCAAGGAATTATGCACTGACACAAACCAATTATACTCAATCAATCAAGAAAGATTTATCATGCACATAACTTTCATGCCAACCTTTATAACCAAATCCTCATTCATATTCGATGTTGAATCCATTCCAACTCATCATTCCCAATCCATGAATATAGAATTTCACCTTATACCAATACCATGCCATTTTGATACCAACCATTTCATTGAAATCACATGCCAAGATTTATCCAAGCTCATCATTCACAACTCATACACCCTCTTACTCATGCATATTCACTCATCCCATGTTTTAACATAGCAATCCAACTTAACATCACATTATGCAAACAATTTAGAGATTTTAGAAATAAAACTGTAACTTGTTTAAAGCTCAGAAAATTTTTGTATTTATATTCAAATTAAATATGATTGAATGAAGAACCAAATGAAATGAGAACAACCTTAATTGAATAACTATAAAGAAAGTTGTAAACCAAACAAGTAACAAGGTCAATGTTGTCAACAACTAAACTACAGTGATCTTGCGATAAAAACTGCTCTCACTATAGAGTTCCGATTCAAGATCGGACAGGTCAAAGTCAAAAACTATGTGTTAAGGATCAGTTGTTAAAATATCAGCTCGATCCAACGGTTAACGAAGTAGTAACGTTCATTTTACAAAAAGTGTGCAGTGTAGAAAAAGAGTAGCACCACATCAATCAAACATACTCGCACACCATACATTTTTATTCGTCCAACAGCCTCATTCAAGCATCACAGCCATACAAACAGACCAAAAATCGGCAAAATAACTTTAAATACATAAACCCTAGCTTCCCTTACCTGGAAATAAGCTAGCAAGGACTTTGACACCCAATAGCCGAGCACGACAGCTCACGAAACAGATTTATGAACTGAACAAGATAGCGGAACAAATTTTAAAATGAGTTTACTACGAAACCCTAAGTAGAAAATATGAAAATATGCCTAGAGAGGAGAAGTATGAGCTAGAGAATAACTTACATGGAGCAAGAAATGAGGTTGAGCTACTTGACCAAGATTGGGGCTAAACCCTAGCAGAGCCTCTTAGGGAAAAGGAGAGTGTGAGAGTACTGTTTCTGCAAGAATGACATAAGTGAGAGGGGTTTGGCTGCCTTAGGGGCCTTGGACACCCTATGGGCTAGCCCTTAGGCCCATTAGATTAGGGGTAGCCCTTTAAAAATTAGGGCAAAAAAAGAGGGTCTTACAGTTGGAAAGAAATGCAGGAATTTATATCGATATTTCTCTTCATATGAAAAGAGAATTCAGCGAGTTGAACATGTTTGTAAAGTTGATCCATAGCATAAATAGATTGTACATCAACTTTGTGTTAATCCTGGAGTCTTAAGCTAAAATACTCTAATTTAGATAAAAAAAATAGTTGTTTACCAAATTTAACTGACAAATAATCTACGCCGAGGTGATTTGATTAATTATAAACCAGATTGAACAAGTACTACTACTAAAAATTCTCATATTACATGAGAATTTTCTTGAAATTTTGTTAAAAATATTTGCAAGAAAAGACTTTTTCCTGCTATTTTTTCTAAGAATTTTAATTGGCAGGTAATTCCTTCGTGAGTAATTATTTCCTAAAAAATTATAAAATTCGCAAGTATTTCATACAAAATTTGTTGTAAAAAGTGTTTTATACAAAATATTTTACAAAAAAATTAGCAACAGTTTCCTACAATTTTCTTTTTCATAACAAAATTTATAAGTATTTCTTACAAAAAAAACTTCAAAACAAAATTGGCAAGAAATATAAGTTTTTTTATTAGTATAAATCAAAATCTTTGAGAAACAATAGTATTAGAAAAATACAATAGAAAAGTATGAATATAATTAAAAAATTAAAGAAAAAAAATTACAATTGAATTCATTTTAATGGGTTACTATTGGTAAATTTATTGTTTTTTATAAAAATAAATATGAAAAAACTTCATAAGAAAAATTAACTATATTATAGATCCATCGTAGATATAAAAACTCGAATAATCTTATACTAAAATATAGTTTTTCTATTTGACTAATAGATTTTTCAGCTTGCTCATGATTCGACATTTTGCTAATTCGACTAATAATCTTTTCGCTTATACTTATAATTGGAATTGTGTATTGTCAGATCTTTTTATACATTAGATATACGACCGACCACATTCAATAATTGAAGATTGTGTATCAATATAGACATTTTGTTGATCTAATTAATAGTTTTTTCAATTATACTGAAGAATGAAGTTGTATAATATTATATCTTTTTATACATCAAATATATAATCGACCTAATGTTCAATATATATAAGAGATATACTGAGATCAAATATTTGGACGAAGACAAACCGATTTAAAGATGTGTCATTTTTAATGAAATTTAGCCCCCACGAATTTAACTTCAAGGTTACACGGTCATATCGTGTTTTATCCCACAAGACTTATTATTCCTTTAAAAATCTCAACATAACTGTATTAAAGTTTATAACAAACATTTGGTTTCACTATTTGGGGAGACTTGGCATGAAATTGAATGCATTAAATACGCTTTTGACTTTAACACATCTCAATTTAGTTAATTTATCGTTGAAAAATCTAGATGTGAATGTAAGTCTCACGTTGAATAAAAAATAAAAAAGTTAAATATTATATAAGAATTTTGTTTTTATAAAAACTCGTTACTTTTAAATTTTAAGATAAATGTGATATGGATATCTCTTATGTATAGATTTGACTCATATTTCATTGTTGTATTTCTTTGGTGATATTTTCTAAAAAAAGACTCATAGATAATCTCAAAATCGATTGTTAGTCTTAATGATTATCTCACATGAATAAGAAAATTGACAACCATATAAGAGAAAAAAAAACCTATAAAATTATTGTCTTAATATTTTGATTGAAAATGATATCAATTCCTTACGTATAGATTAAACTCATGTTTCATTGACATTTTATCTTTCCATAATCCTTCCATCAATTCAAGAATATATATATATATATATATATATATATATATATATATATTATTGATAATTTATAAAAGATATAGTATTAATATATTTTATCAAGCAAAGAGATATAATCTTAAATTGAAAAGCTAAAAAAATAATATAAAATTAAATACTTTATATGATATTATTTTTTAAAATTGTGTTAAAATTTTCGTTTCTGTTAGTCCCATCAAAGTTATTCTTTACAATACATCCGGGTTTTCGGTCTATACAGAAAACAAAAACAAAAACAAACATGTCTGGTGTTTGGTTTTGGTTTACCTAATCAGAAGTTGAAGAAAGAGGTTAACTGTGATGCTTAATTGCCCTAAAAGAAAGAGAGAGAAAGTATGTGTAGACTTTAGAGACCCTAAAGATTCTTTTCATAGAAGAGTCTTTTATATGGCACACGAGTTCTAATTTTAGCCGTGAAGTCAAGGTTTATAAAACATTGATGAAATATTCTGCAGAACCAGATTTGTCAAAATATGGATGAAGGGTAAGCACGAATATGTTTAAACGTATTATAATAGGGCAGGTAAGAATTTTGACCGTTCAATATTGTCCACTCATAATATAAAACCAAATTAAACCAAATTTCTGATACAGAATTGTATATCTATATCACCTTTTATGCTTCTATATATTCCAATTCATGCAACTTGCAACAAAATTGGGATAGTCTTACTCCAAAACTGTCAGGTTCAGTAAGACAGTGCATGGATATCACGTCAAAGACTTGAAAAGATATTTTGTAAGTAGATTCATAACAAATTGGATGGCTAAATTTATAACTTTATTTTCATCTGTTAAGAAGTTAATAATATTTAAAATCATCTCAATCCAATCTATATATTAACAATTATTTCATCCAAAAATATTCGATTAATCAATAAATAAAAATAATATTTTAAAGCATAAAAAATACAATTTTGAAAAAACAAAGAACTAAATTATGCAAAAAAATATTTAAATATATATTTTTTAGAATATTTTAAAAAGGTAAATTTGAGAAAATCTTTTAGATTAATTTTCATCCAATATTGGATTTTACGAAATAATAAATAAATTATTAACTATTTTTACTAAATTATATATATATATATATATATATATATATATAAATTTGATGTAATGCTTTTTTACTTGATAATTTTTCTTGTGGGTATAAGGATTAAACATTTTAATTGCTTTACAACCCGTAAACAATATAATAGGATTTGCTTGGTACGATATTTATTAGACAAGAACTTGTGTTTCTTATGATTTTTGAGTTTCCATGTATGATCAAACCTAACATAGGGATAAGTTCTTATTCTCTCCCATCACATAGAGACATAATCTGTAGCTGCAAAAATAAATGGAATACAGTATAAGAAAACATATCTAGAAAGAAAATACAGCACTTAATTGGGGAAAGCCGTCATCAAAGAATAAATAATCATTTGAGTGCTTGACATTGCCAAAATAAGAATTAAAAATATAATTGCTTGATAATTTTAAAGTGATTTTCACTACCTAGAATATTAAGGAGATGTTGAGGCATGTTCAAAATTTAATTTTAATTATATTTTAAATTCTATAGTTATAAAATTGTCTCATGATAAATTGTCTAATACAATAGTAAAACTATGAGTACAAATAAAATGAAAAAGAAAGTAACTCCTCAAATCATTAACAACTAAAAAATAATAAGAACTTGCACACATATTTGACTATACTCTAAAAATGAATATTATGAATTTGATGCGTAATTATTGATATATGTCGTTAACATTTCAAAATGTCTAGTGGTATAATTTTAACAATTTTATAAATAGGGAATATTTAAGTATAATTTATTCTAAAAGAATAGAGTATTTTTGTTATTGGATTTATAAAAAGGATTTAACATATATCGTATAGTTTATATGCACTTTATTCAACCAATTAAGCTTGATTTCCTTCACTTTATTCGTAATATTTACACACTTTAATATGTCTTTTAAAAGTATAATTGTGACACATTGGTGGAATTATTATAGCTCCAACTAGTATTTGGTATATTTAAGATTTTAATTTACAAATAAAATAAATAACAAAAACTAATCCTGATCACGAAAATATGATCCAAAATTAATGTTTTCTAAGTTTGAAGTGAACAATTCTAAGACCCACCTAATGTTAAGGGATGTCACACTGTTCGGCCTAAAGGGCTGGTTCATAGGGTGTCAAGGCCCCTAAAGCAGCCAAGCTCCCTCAATTGCAAGTCATTCTGAAAAATCAGTGCCCTAACTTACCCATTTTCTCTCCACAGAACCTCTGCTAGGGTTTGGAGATCTACCCAAGTTCAAGTGAGCTCAACCTCCGTCTCCCGTTCACGTAAGTTAGTTCTCGAACCTAGCCTTTCTAAGTTGCTTTCGTGGTTTATGTCGGGACTCACTGTGTGAATCCAATCTCCTTTGCTGTGCCACTGTTTCAGTTCATAGATTTGTTCTTGGAGCTACTGGTTTCGCTGGCTTAAGAGTCGAAGTCCAATATTAGCCCTTTCCAGGTAAGGGAATCTAGGGTTTCACGTTATTTCTATTTTATGTGATTAATGTTTTGTGAAATATGAGAAAAGATTAGGGGTTTTTGGTATATTTTTGAGTTTTTCTAATATGCGCAGTTTTAGTAAAATTGACTTTCCCAACTCATTAACCGTTGGATTGAGCTCAAATTTTGACATGTGGTTTATAACATGCCATTTTATGGTTTGACCGGTTGGATCGTCGATTAGATATCTGTAGATTGAGAAATGTGTCACACATTACTGTAATGATTTTGGTTTCGTGATAATAAATTTTCTTGAGAATTTTGGTGTAAGAATTATGGTTGTGGGTTGTGCTTGATTGTATGGAATTGCAAGTACTTAAATGTTGGCACTCATTTATTTGGGATGAATACTATTTTGTGATATATGTATGTCTTGGTATGCATTTATAAAGTATGAGATGAATGAATTTGCATGAGTGATGTGATTCATGGATTGTGAATGATGAACTTGGATAAATCTTGGCATGCAATTTCAATGAAATGGTTGGTTATATATGTGGTCATGAATTCGGTATGAACAATAATGTTACATTGATGGCATGAAATTGGTATGAGGTGAAGTTCTATATCCCCGAATTGAGAAGAATGGGATGGTATGAAATCAACATGGAATATGAATGAGGATGGGTTACAAAGGATGGCGTCAGGTGTTAAATGCATGGTCAATATTATTTGTTTGTTTGGAATGTGATTGATATGTTGTCAGTACGTAAATCCATGAGTCTCTAGGTGAGACTTTCTGGTCGTGCTTTAGTGGTCGGGACGTAATTCCATGGTCCCTGTTAGTGGGTGTCCATGGTGGTGCCCCATCTATATAACTTGGTAAGGATTCAAGGTAAGGATTGCATCCTGACACTCTAAGGAGTCAGTTAGTCTCACTTAGAGCGGACTGACTCTTGTGGTGAGAGTAGCAGGAGGCCTGAAACTCATCAAGGGCTAACCTTGTATGTGAGGGAATTAATTCACTGTAACACTTGTAACACATAGCTCGGGGGTGAGCAGAGGTATCCACCACAAGTGCAAGCATCTGCTGAATCCGACCAGGTTATATGTATCCGGATGAGTCTAATCGAGTCTTAGTGTATTGATTTGAAGGTCATAACATGCTTGGATGATCTGTGTATATTGGACTGTGAAAGTATATATGATTGCATGATTAAATCTTTTTGGCTCTAGCTTACCCTTTGCTTGTTTGATTGCCTTGTATGTTGTTCTTCTACCTTTGCGATGATCATCAATTTATTGATGGGAGCAGATGCGAGAGGTACTCGTGGTCAACAGGAGAGAGATGATTCCGCTGCATAGTCTACTTGGGCTGGACTTCATGTTTTATTTGGGCTTTTCTTTAGGGCTAAGGCCCATGTATTGTATTGTCCCTAAGGCTTTATTTTGAATATTGGCTATTTCTTACTCTTTTTGGGTTGTAGGCATTGTAGTGAGCTTTAGTATATTTTTTTAAATACCTTGGAGACCTTATACTCCACAACTTGGCTCTTTATATAATCCGGTGTAATATTTCATTTAATTATGTTATTATTTAAATGGGATGTTACAACAATAAAATTATTCACTATTTAATAAACTTAAACAGCAGGTACACAAGCTAACATCTAATGAAAACTCAAGTCATAATTTTAGGAAGAAATGCACTTGTATAATATACTAAAGGTATGTTTTGCTAAATATGTTTATTTGAGAAAAATATAAGATATAAATAAAATTGTTTTTTTTATCAATTACAATTAATTTAAGTATATTAATCTTATATAATTGTTTTTAAGAGTGATTGTGATAGAGTTGTAAATATGATAAGAACTATTATGATGTGGCACATGTTCCAAGATATGGTAAAGCATAAGGATAAATTCTTGTGTTGAATTTGTTTAAATCCGGGCACGTAGGTATCTGGACCCTCATATTTCTTTTTCATGCACAGCAAAAATGACTTTTCAACAATTCACACACACAAATATCTATCTCTGTGCGAATAGAGTATCAATTGAAAGAAAATCGAAATTGGTGAGAGAATTCAGCAACAAAACATACACGCAGATATGTCTATCAAGCTCTCCATATAATAATAAATATGGAATTCATGGATAGAACCTTCTCTTTCAACGAATTCATAATATATATTTTTTCTATTATTAAAATAGTCAAATCAAGAATTGTATGCAACACCGAAAGTGTTAAAATATCATTTTGCGGGTCATAAGCAGCGATGCGATTAACGACGGTGTTTTTCCTCTCTAATCTTGCAATAAAAAAAATAGACAGATACTTTGTACAGAATATTACTTCTCTCTCTATATAGTTTATTTAGTGACTAATCAAATGGACGCAAATTAGATGACGGTTAAGTGAAAACTGTCATGTATTACAAATTTAAGTTAGTAGAGAGATACATAGGAATCCCACTATACCAGTTACAAGAAAAACTATATGATATTATTTTTCACACTTTTATCTTGCCTAAACTACACATTAATGTAATTAGCTTTACTCACAAGGAAAATAATTTCCTTTACATTTAGGATCAACTCTTGTCATCATCCGTTTGTGTTCACCATAGTTTCCTTTATATATGTTTTTTTATTATCAAGAAATACAACTCTTTAAAAAAAATGTTACTGCAAACACTTTAACTCAGCTGTTTTATTTTTCTTTTTTGAAAAAACAAATTTTGTATATATTTTTTTAAACTTTGAAGTCTTTAATTTAGGTATGTGATTTGTTAGATTTGAACTTCTATGCTTTTTTTATAATTTTTTTGTACCGAACTCGACCAAATAAGTAAACGATACATACATACAAAAACAGTCAAGTATTCAGCCTAGGCCGAGTTAGCCTAAGTCTTATCAGATCTAACCTAAACATCTAGAGGAATAACCTGCACAAGATGTCATATAACCAACATAAGCCGTCAAGGAAAGTAGCCGGCCTAGGCCGACTACTACAATAGACTCAGTAAGATTAAAGCCCCCCAGCGTTCAATAGGTCCTATAGGCCTCGGCTAGGGCCCAGGCCCACTTACAGCCAAAGCCCAAGCCAAGGCCCGACCCATAGAAATAACCAGACATAATTAATACTCTATAAATACGCGTGGACCCCAGTAATTAAAGGTACACATTCATTAATCACAATTTTGACCTTTTTGAGAGTTTTGACTCACTTGAGCTTCGGAGTCCCTTCTGCAGCTAATCCCTTCTGGGTCCAATCCGACATGTATCGACTGGGAAGAGGCTAACTGAGGAGATAGCGGACTACACGGTAAGGTGACGCTTGTGCCTAACTCATTTTATTTGTTCTCTGCAGGAACAATTTTAAAAGTTAAGATAGATTTGTTAAAATATTGTAGACAAAAATATGCGAATTATCTTGTGACGAGCGTATTTTTATACATCCATACATAATTTAATTTTAGCCCTTTTATATAGTTATTGTGTTTAAATTTGATGTTTTTACTAGGATTTCTCTAAATAGGACAAAATAGACTTGGGATGAAAATATATATTTAAATAAGTATTTTAAACCTTGTTAGGCAAAAGTTGTTCAAGATATACGATAAACGCTACCACTCTTTAGAAAAGCATAATTATAAAGTTTAGTTTATGGAATCTTCTTAAGCGACTGTGTTGAGTTTTAATGATATTTATCAACACCCATTTTTTTCCGGGAATAAGTTTGCTCTCAAAAAATAAAAAAATATATACGTTTTTAATTAATTATAAAAAAAGAGAAAAAGGAAAAAAAGTGTAATAATTTTTCTTTAAACTTTCTAACATTAAAAGAAAAAAGAAAGAAGAATCTAATTTCTTTTTAATTGTCACACCCTTTACACGAACTCAAATATTTTATATATATCTTCACCTCACTCTTTGCTATTTACACCTCTCACATGACATGTCATTGATATTTTAAAATCTCTAAAGAGAAGGGTATAATTTTAATTATTAAAGCAATATTCTTCATAATAATTATAATCAATATCTTGATTTTATGCTGATGTAATGTGTCTCATTGGGATTTTTTTTGTTCAGTCAGAGAAAGATTTTTTTAATAATTAGAAGCAAATACTCCCTGTAAATAATTATAATCAATATATTGATGTTATGATTTGATTCACGTAATGTACTGCATCAGGATTTTTAGTTAAGGAAAATATATGATTCTAATAATAACCGACAATTTTTTTTAATAATTTATAATCAATATTTTGGATATTATGCAACAATTTAATTTCTATAATATGTTTCATCAGGAGTAGGGATGTCAACGGGATAGGACGGGGACAAGTTTCGCTATCCATTCCCATCCCCGTAAAATAAATTCATCCCCATTCCCATACTCAAACCCAACGGGTATCAAATTTTTGTAGCATCCCCATCCCCATTGGGTAACGAGTATAATCTCGTGCCCATACACGTACCGTTTTCTAACTACTTCAGTATTAACTTTTATAAAAGAAAAAAAATTACAGTAAATGAAACATAATATTATCAAATATTCAATATTAGGAGGATGATTGTTTCTTCCATATCAAATACTTTGAAATAAATTATAATTGTTTACATTTTAGATTAGAATACCAAATAAAATTTCATGAGAACCAAAACATTTATTAAATTTACAAACTACAAACATTAATGAAACTTAGTTGATAAAATAAAAAATATTTAAAAATAATATAAAAGGAAAACAAATATTCAAATTAAAATATATTTTAAATGTTTGTTTACTTCAACTTTTTAAATTATAATGAATATCTTTTTTATACACTAATAAAAGTTATAATATATCACTTGATCAAGATGACACAAAGAACAAATAATAAACATAATAATAAAATTTTGACATAGATTTTGTATCTTTTGAACTCCAATATATGTTAGATAGCGACAAAAAAATATTCATGATAATTACATTAAATTTTTATATTGTAGTAAATAAAAGTTATTTATACAATTAAAGTGAAAAAAATTACAGTATGATTGATAATGAGTTAGAAAATAAAAATAATTAGATAGAATATATCGAAATAGTATTCTACATGATGAAAATAAAAAATAAATAAAAATATTAAAAAGTTAACAAATGTGTGTCTTAGAAATAATTTGAGAGACTATTGAAAGAAATTGCACAAAGAAAATCAAATGTATAATTAAGGGTATGATAAGATGAAAAATATATTAGAGATCTAAGAAAACTTTTCAAATATCAACATACATACTCAATGGTTGAAAAATAACGAAAATTATTTTAACGAAACAAAAGAGTTCTTTAAATTAAACAAAAATTAATAATAATAAGTAAAAAAAATTTTCTTTATTACCTTAAATTAAGAGTATTAAACATTCTCATGTGAAAGGAAAATATATAATAAATAAAACTATTAAAAAAATAATAGAAATATTCAAATGTGAGGCATAAAAAATTTTAGTTGACAAACATCATTTTAACATAATTACATAAAGGTTATGATAAGATGAAGAATATATTGGAGATGCGAATGAGTTTCATGACAAACCAAATAATTAGAAGAAACAAAAAATAGAGAAAAAGAATATATATATCTATATATATATATATATATATATATAGTGAGATATAATGGAAAATGTTGAAGGCAAAAACAACCATTGGAGTGCATTTAACCGCTGCTAGCTATGTCACTAACTAGTATAGGTATAATAGAATAACATAAGTAACTCTAAAATGTGTAATTATAGAGCTAATGTAAAATGAACATATTTGTAATGGGATTCTAAATCTAATTATGCTGGAAATATAAAAAATAATAAAATTGTGACCCTTTAAGATGTGAGTATTCATATTCATCTATGAAACACGTTGCAAAACACAAGGAACCAAATAGCAGCCTTCGTATTATTCACAAGTAAAGTAATATCAAATTAAGTGTATAAGTAATTGTTGTCCAACACATCTGTCGATGTCGTTTGGTTCTTCAGTAATTCTTTCTCTTTTTCTTGAAAATAACCACCTTTGCATCTAGTGCCTTTTACAAAGGAAAAGTGAGCATAAATGCAAGTGCATATATAGAAAGGATAACAAGAATACATTGGTTAGAATAACCAATAAATTTTCATTATTGCATCAAAATAGAAATAAAAAAACTACTACAAACAACACAACTATATGATAACACTCAAAATGTTACAATTTTTCCAAGCCATTTGCATATTTTAGGGGTTTTTAGACTAGTAATTCTTAGTTTTTAAATCATATTTAGTTTAGATTAAATAAATTTAACTATTTTTTATGAATTTGTAATAGAATAGTGTCTTTTATGGTATTTTAGTTTTAATGTCTTAGATAGATAGATTCAATTAGTTAGCATAGAGGTAGTTACATAACATTCCTTTTATTCGTAGTTTTGATAGTCCAAATTTTAGATTGTAAATTGGTAGAATTTTAAAGTAATGTTTTGATATGAAAGTGTCTTTAATGTTTATTTTTTGCTAAGTTTGGTGACTAATTTTGATTGTGTAGCTAATGGAGGAAGAAAGGAAGTGTAGCAACTGATTAAAGAGAAATTCACTGCTACTATGTGCATCAAGGGTTGCCAAGCTGGAATTAAAAATATGCTACCATTTTAAAGTGTTGTGGTGGACAATTAGAGGTTGAATTGAACTTGATTTGTTGCTAGCATTTAGAGTTGGAGCTGAACCACAAAGTTGCTGCCATAAGAATCAAGATTTGTTATGCTCAAACATAACAAAGTTGTAGTTGGATCCTTGCTTATTGCTGCCACATGAAGGACCAACCACATTAGAGTGATAAGAGCTGAATTGGATGCTGAATGGACATTGGTAGTTGGAAGGGTGAGGATCTCCAATAGTCACAAGATGACTTACACTACAAGAAATTTGCTGATTTGCAAGGGAAATTAGCGAGGGAAAATTTTACTCGCTAATCCCTCACTAATTAGAGACAAATTAGCGACAAACAAATATTGTAGCAAAGTTGTAGCTAATTAGTGAGGGACTAGATACAACATAATATGGTAGCTAAGTTGTAGCTAATTAGTTATGGATTAAACACAACATAAATATGGTAGCTAAGTTGTAACTAATTAGTTAGGGCTTAGACATAACATATATATGGTAACTAAGTTGTAGCTAATTAGTTAGGAATTAAACATAACATAAATATGGTAGCTAAGTTGTAGCTAATTAGTTAGGGATGAAACATAACATAAATATGGTAGCTAAATTGTAACTAATTAGTTAGAGATTATACACAACATAGATATTGTAGCTAAGTTGTAGCTAATTAGTTAGGGATTAGACACAACATAATATGGTAGTTAAACTGAAGCTAATTAATTAGGGATTAGACACAACATAATATAGCAACTAAGTTGTAGCTAATAGTTAGGGATTAGATACAACATAATATGATAATTAAGTTGAAGCTAATTAGCTATGATTTTAATTATAAAATGATTTTATTGATAATCCAAAACTAGTAAATAGAATTTCAAATTAAAAAAAATAATATACAAATTATTTTATAAAAATCGAATTTATTAAAGAAATTTTTAAAAACTATCAATGTATTTAAAAATCTTCAAAAATATATTTTATTATTATATAAATTAATCCCTTATTTGTAAATTATTTTTATTTTATATATATATATATATATATATATATATATTTGTTTTTAAATAATAACTACCATTTAACTAACACAATAATTTTTTCCATTTAAATATTATTACAAAAGGTATTAAAACAATTCTTATTAATTATATAAATAATAACTACCATTTAACTAACACAATAATTTTTTCCATTTAAATATTATTACAAAAGGTATTAAAACAATTCTTATTAATTATATAAAAAATGAAATGATTAGCTATTATTTTGATAATTATTTATTATCTTTTATGCTATTTTTTTTATATTTTATATTAATTTATTTGAATAAAAGAATTATTAAATTAATAATTAATTTATATTGTCACATATTATTATATATTATTATATTTATGGTACAGTTTGTTTTATTGTTTAAAAAATTTTAAATATGAAATAAATTATTTAGGATATATTATAAATAAAAATAAATTGTATGTATCTATTTTATTTATAAAATATGAATATTTAACTTGATTTAATTAAACACTTAACTTTAAAAAATATATATTTTATATAATATTATATATATATATATATATATATATATATATATATAATATATAATATATAATATAAATACTATAAATAAATGAAAATGATACAAAATATAGAATAAATCTATACGTATGAAATTTTAGAAACGAATTAAAAACATAAAAAAACATAAAGCATACAACTTAAAACTTAATCCTATTTGGTTGAAACTTTAAACAGTGGCTTCTCGGAGACATTTATGTCACTGTTCAAACATTCATGTCCTTTTGGTTGAACGGTCGGAGACTTGCAAGCATCAGAAGCTCGCATAAGAAGCTCGTATCGAAGGCTGTCGGATTTCGTATAGTGACTCGCAGGCACTGGAAGCTCTCGCATCGAAGGCTGTCAGATTTCGTATAATGAAGAAGTGTGAACATTAGGGTTTTGATTTCAGCTTGGAGACAGTACCGAGAAGCTCGGAAGTGAAGATAGTACCGAGAAGCTCGGAAGAGAACTCGAAGAGGTTGCAACGACGTCGAGTTTGGTTCCTAAATCAGGTTTATTATCTCAACCTCTGTCATTTCTCGTTCACCTTCTTCGAAGTTGGTTTGGAGAAAATTTTTTTTCTAATCGATTAACTATTTTGAAGAGAACCAGGTTTGGGAGGTTGCAGCAATATTATCAAGTTCAAGTTCAGTTTCATCGGTAGTTTAGATTGCAGTGATATAGTAGGTTAGTATGGTTCAGACAATTCATGATTTATCAGACTTGTAGTAAATGCTTAGAGGAAACACCATCATTTTTCTGCAGCTTGTAAGCTACTGTCGGGTACAATTGAGCACAAGCTGAGAGATGTCTACATTTGTGTCTACATGTGTTATATGTCAATAATTTATCAGATTTATTCCATATTCCAATAATTGCACAAATTTCTTTCAACTTACCGGGAAGGCAAGATGATGCAGTGTTAAAAGTCGCACACATTCCACACTTTTCAATCCCAATCCTTTTACACTGAGCAAGTATTCTCTGTATGTGTAAATCAATTTTATTATGGATATATTGCCTTACTGGAAAAAAAGTATCATCACTTGTGTGTGTTTTACTAGTGAAATGAGAGAGTTCAAGATGTTGGTTTCACCAACAAGATTAAATAAATGCTAACTTTATTGTATAAGAAATAGTACTTCATTAGGAAGTTTAATTAACCACTGGACTTACTTTGCTTTGTCTGGTGGAACGTCTCTCAGCCATTCAAGGTCAATGCTTCCATGTTCTTCAACCAGTCTATTTAGGAAATTCTACATAGTGTATCATGTACTATAAGTTGCATTCATAGGGTGTCTGTCTCAAGAAAGTTATAAGTATTTCATGGTATTTTATTCTACCTGAATCTGTTCTGCAAGCCTGTTGTTCGTACCCCGTTCTTTGATGGTCTGGGCAATTTCATTGACATCTACACATCTCACAGCATCCCAATCCAAAGAATCCATGGTGTTTGCTGTCTTTTCTCTTTTCCCACCCTTAGCTTGTGCTTCTATTCTTAAACTATCCCAGTTAAAATCATCCTTTTGATCTTTTCCTTGACCCTTGCTCTTTGTTTTTATTGGGGCAGAACTTATCTCATCGGTTCCATTCGTGGCATTTTTGTGCTTGCCAAGATCTGATCCTCTTTCTTTCTGCATAAGATCTTAAGTTTGTCCATGGCTGTTGAAATTGAAAAAGTTTTGCTGCTGGTGATTGCTTTGTTCCTGAGGATGGACTTGAGACACCATAGTTTGAGAAAGAGTAATTGCAACTTGGCTGGTAGGTTCTGTTGTTTATGAACTAGATCTGTTCATACCATTTTCATCCTTTTTCATCAAGTCACTTGATGATTTGGTTTCGAATGGATCAAAGCAGTCATGGGAGAGGTTGATGGATGCTTCTGAAGAGCCTTGAGTAACACTTGATTTTTGCAAGCTTTCTTTTGGGTTGTCATGTTGCCTGCATAAAGGTTGATCATATGCATTGAAGACGAAGAAGTGGTGTTATTGGTACGAGGAGTAGGTCTTGTGATGTGGCAAAGAGCACTTTGAATCATGTTTTTAGAACTCATGATGTTTGAACGTATATTGATAAAGTTGGTATAAGAAACAATGAATGGTTTTGTGGGTTGATGTTTGATGAAATGAAATGTTATATTACGTATTTATAGGTTTATGTGAGAATAAGGAACCTGCTGAGCAATTGAAATGATGAATGGTGTAGCTTCAGCTGCAAGCTTATTTCCACGGCTTCAAGAAATTAACTTTGGCTTGAAATCAACCAAGATAAAGCAGCCTGACTTTGGTAGAACTCATAACTGGGTAAAGAAAAGCATATTTTGGGAATTGCCTTATTGGTCCACCAATCTAATTCGACATAATTTGGATGTTATGCATGTTGAAAAGAATGTGTTTGACAATGTGTTCAACACTGTTATGGACATAAAGGACAAGACAAAAGACAATGCAAATGCAAGACAAGATTTGAAGTTGATATGCAAACGTCCTAGGTTAGAGTTAGTAGTTGAGAATGAAAAGTATAAAAAACCAAAGGCAACATATGTCTTGAATTTGGATCAAAGAAAGAAGGTGTGTGAATGGATAAAACAACTGAAGTTTCCAGATGGGTACTCATCTAACCTATCACGTTGCAATTAATCTAGATGAAGGAAAAATATACGGAATGAAGAGTCACGATTGTCATGTTTTTATGCAAAGACTTATTCCTTTGGCATTTCGTGACATGTTGCCAAGGCCAATATGGAAAGTTTTAACTGAACTGAGTTTGTTCTTCAAAGAGATTTGTGCAATTGGAGTACGTGTTTCTATCATGGACAATGCCATACTTTCCATCATTGAAACAATTTGCAAGCTTGAGAAGATTTTTCCACCAGCATTTTTTGACTCAATGGAACATTTGGTAATACATCTCCCATATGAAGTTAAGGTTGGAGGACCTGTGCAATATAGATGGATGTATCCATTTGAGAGATGTATGTTGTACTTGAAAAGGAAGGTTCGAAATAAGGCAAAAGTTGAAGGATCTATTTGTGAAGCATATATTTTGGAAGAAATTTCTAACTTTGCTTCTTTGTATTTTGATCCAAGCATTCAAACAAGGTACACTAATGTTCCTCGTAATGATGATGGTGGTGAACAAAAACTGGATGATAAATTGTCTATTTTTAAACATCCATGTCGCCCTATTGGCAAAGGTCAACATAGATTCTTAACAGATGAAGAACTTCATATTGCTGAGACATATATCTTGGTGAATTGTAAAGAATCAGAATCTTATCTTCAGTAAGTTTTCTTTTTAATTTATATGTTTATGAATTTTATAATTATATTAGTTATGTTATTAATTACCGTATTGTTAGACAATTTGAGGATTCACTAAAGGAAAGAAATCCTAATATATCTGAGGATGAAATACTCATAGCTCGAGATAAAGATTTTAGTAGATGGTTGAAACAACAAGTAAGTAGTCTCTCTCATACTCTTTATAATGTACAATTTAATATTTATTAATTATAATAATGATATAATTATGTGTTTTCACTTTTCCAATAATTCATAGGTTAGTACAAGTCATGTCCAAGATCAAAAGATTCGAGAGATAAGTTATGGTCCATTGAAGGTTGTGACTTCTTATAATGGTTTGATTGTTAATGGATATAGATTCCATACAAAGGATTATGGACATAATAAGTCCACCATGAATAGTGGGATATGTGTTCGAGGAAACATATATGGAGAAAATGATTTGGACTATTATGGTATTGTTGAGGAGATATTAAAATTATCATATGTTGGATTTGAAAACAAAGTGGTTATTCTACATTGTCGCTGGTTTGACCCTGTCAATGGTGTTAAAGTTGATAATGTCTATGGGTTGGTTGATATCAATCATAAATCAAAGCTTCAAACAAATAAGCCATTTGTATTAGCTGGACAAGCTCAACAAGTTTATTATACAAAATATCCTCAAAGTGGGAGTAAAAATACTGGTGATTGGTGGGCAGCTTGCAAGGTTAGAGAAAAATTGTTTATAGTTGAGACACTGAATAATGAAGAAGATTTTTCAAATGAGCAAATTGCTATTGATTATTTTCAAGATGAAGAGTTCACGAGAATGAGTACTATTCTTATTGACAATGAGATCATACAACTATTTGACGCACATGCTCCAATGGAAGAAGTAAATATGGATGATATACAAAGTTCAATTGAAAATGTAAATCATGATGAGGTCAACAATGGACACAATGAGGATGATGGGTTCATGGATGAAGATGAGAAGTTAGATGATTTAGATTATTCAAATATGGAGTTAGATGAATCTGATGAAGAATGGTTATGATTGATTCTTTTCCATTTCATTACCTTAATATTGTTCCTAGTAATTTAGATTCTGGAGATGGTATTCATTTTCTTATTTTGTAGAAAATATCTATGACTTTTTAATAATACTTATATATTGTATACATTTGGTGGATATGATTAGTGCATCAATCATATACATAAACATACTTATTATATATTTTGATATACATTTGGATTTTGATATATATTTTACTGGAGGCGGAACGTAATGGGTCTGTTTCTTATGGTGAACTATACAACAAAGTTCATAAAAGAAAAGACGGTCAATATATCTCCAATAAAGCAAAAAATTTCATTGGAAGTATACATGTAAGATAATTTATTTACTTATTTAATCTTATATTACAAAATGATTGATTTACTATATATAGGAATCATATGAAAGTGCTATGGTAGAAAAATATGGAGAAGATGTATCAAAGCATCCTAAAGTTGATTCTGAAGTATGGATGAAAATGGGAGGAGAAAATAAGAAAGGTAGAATTCACGGTATTGGTCGTAGCTTGGAACTTGCCATCATCAGTGTGAATGGTTCATCTTCATCAGTTGTAGGTCCTTCCACAAATCCAAATCATGCACCTCCAACAGAAGAAATCACGACAATAGCTACACAAATGTCTCAAATGCAACAAGAAATGCAGACACAGTTACATTTACAAACTGAATCTCAAAAGCAACTACAAATAGAGTTACAAGCACAAATAGAGGCATATGCACAACAGGTACAAGCTTAGTTGAAAGCACAAGCAGATATGCATGCACAATTCCAAGCACAAATACAAGCACAAATGCAAGCACAAATGCAAGCACAAGTAGAAATGCAAAAGCTTTTACAACAACAAATGCATACACAAATGCAAACACAGATGGAGTTTTTCAAGACACAAATATTTCCTGCATTAAAGATATCTTCACCACCGTCTGTCATGAAACATGGCGAGATATGAAGATGATGATGTTTTGTTTTTGTTTCTAAACACATATTTTAATGATGTATGTTGACAATTGTGAAGACTACTTTCATTATGTTCATCACTTTTATTATTTTGAATGTAGTAACATTTGACATGTTTCATATAAAATGTTTGGCAAGATTTATACTTAATGTTATATTTATGTCAAAATGCATTTCATAAGGTACAAGTAAAAGAATGGAATATTTTGGATTGATGCAATTCGCTACTATTTTTCTAGGGATTAAATTGTTGAATTAGCGAGGGCTTAGGTAGGCATTAGCTAGGGATAAGTTTGCTAGGGATTAGCTAGGGAATAGCTACAACTAGTTTGCTAGGGATTAGCGGGGGATTAGCTACAACCTATTTGCTAGGGATTAGCTAGGGAATAGCTACAATCAATTTGCTAGGGATTAGCTACAACAACTTTGCTAGGGATTAACTAGGAATTAGCTACAACCGATTTGCTATAGATTAACTAGGGATTAGCTACAATCAATTTGCTAGGAATTAGCTACAACCAATTTGCTAGGGATTAGCTACAACCAATTTGCTAGGGATTAGCTAGGAATTAGCTACAATCAATTTGCTAGGAATTAGCTAGGATTTAGCTACAACCAATTTGCTAGGGATTAGCTAAGGTTTAGCTACAACCAATTTGCTAGGAATTAGCTAGGATTTAGCTACAACCAATTTGCTAGGGATTAGCTAAGGTTTAGCTACAACCAATTTGCTAGGGATTAGCTAGGGTTTAGCTACAACCGATTTGCTAAGGATTAGCTAGGGATTAGCTACAATTAATTTGCTAGGGATTAGCTAGGGTTTAGCTACAACCGATTTGCTAGGGATTAGCTAGGGATTAGCGACAAAGTGGTTCTCTAGCTACTTAGCTACCTATATTTTAGCTACGGCATAGTGTCTTCGTTATTTCCTCGCTAATCCCTCCCTAAATCGTTTTGTGAGAGATTAGCTAGGGATTCGCTAGGGATTATTCCCTCGCTAATATGTAATTTTCTTGTAGTGTTAGCATCTAAAATAGTTGGCTAGCACTTGAGAGGGAGCTACAACGTAACGTTTGGAAGCACAAAATCTGATGAACTTACTTCAGTGTCTTAGAAAGTTAATTAGGGAGTGACATATAGGGTAGAAACGAAAACTGAAAGGACATGACGCTAATTAGGGACTTTGATCACTAATTATTTTGTTATATTTGCAATCAATTAAGGAATAAAATGATTTGGGATCCTAGTAATTAAATACACTTACATCGAGCCATCCAACAAAAGTGAAAGAGACCTAGAAAGGATAAAAGAAAGGAAAGAGATTTGAATGAGAAATGATTAAATGCAACTAAACTAATCTATATCTCCGAGGCTAGCTAGAGAACTTTAAAAGCATACTTAAACACTTTTCACATGTACTTCACAAGCTTCAAATTGCTTAATTATCTCTAGGATTCAATTCAAATGTTTCAAGTCTATGGCTTTTGAAACACAAAACAACACCCAACAACCTAAATTGAGTATAAGAAGAGTTAAGGTGCCACTAAATTGAGTGCAAGAAGAGTTAACGTTCCTGCACTGTGGAAATTTAAATGCTGAAACTGAAAGTACTCCTCAAGAAAGGAAATCATATATAACTTTGGCTAGGGAGGAAGTGGATTTAGTTGACGCTTGCAAGGGTGAGAGTATTGCCTCTCTACACAAAAAAAGAAGAAGAAAGGTTCTAAGCAACCATGGGAAGAATACAAAACCTACAAATAAAGTAGGCGTTCTTACTGATTCATGTGAGATAAAACCAGGGCGGAAGAAGATGAAAGTAAGTTGCTTTATGACTATTCATTTTTCTACGATGTTTTTGTTATTCTAATCCATTTGCACATGCTGCTATCTGCTTGAAAATTACAGTGACTATGTGACACATTTAGAAAAAGTTTTACAAACTAATTTGTCAATATTTCCATTTATTGTGTCTGCATTCTTGGAGTTGATCAAGAAATCTCGGACATGGTTCCATTCCATATTCATAATCATGAAGCTATAATCAACTGAAAATTGATATAGGAATTGTCAAACTTGACTAATCTATGACTGGAAATCTAGGAAGTACTCTTTGGTTTTGTTTTTGTTACACTTGACTAATCTAAACTAATAATGTTACAATTTTGGTTTTGTCATGGTCTTAGGTAGACTGACACCTGAGCTGCACAAAAAATTTCTGAAGGCAGTTGAGCAACTAAGCAATGATCAAGCAATTCCTTCTAGAATATTAGAACTAATGAAAGTGGAGAGTTTGACAAGGCATAATGTGCAAGCCACCTTCAGGTCCTTATATAAGTACATTACGGGTTATGGTTGATCAATTTCTTATCTACAATACTTAAACAAGATTTTAAATAAACAGAAGTACAAAATGCATGGGAAACAAATCTCTATGAGTGAGAAAGACATGCAATATAAATCAATTCATATCGAGACAGCAGCGTAGAGAGGTAAGCTCGACCAATTAAAGCAATTGAAGTGAACAATTAAAGCAAACCTTACCTCTCCTCCTCGACGGTGGTAGTGAAGGCGGAAGGGCCCTTCCTCAACGGTCGGTGCTTCTGCTTCCCATTCAACGACTTGAGACAAGCTTTTGTTACCCATGATGGCAAGCTTCTGTAGGGAGACTCAAGCGTGTCACGAACAAGGACACTCAAGCGACGAACCTCATGATAGATGACGGTGGAAGGCAGATATGGCAGAGATGGCACAGATCGGTCTCGTACGATAGTGGAGATAACACGATAGTGGAAATGGCACAACAACGTCAATGGATCAGTGGGCAGTGGGTTTTGGCTTGGGGGCAGTCGGTTTTGGTGGGCAGTGTCAAAGGGAGAAACTAATATTAGGGAGGAAACTGAAATTTGAAAGAGATAAATCTGATTTCATCGACGACATTACCAATGTCATAGATTTGTCTATAAGTCCGTCAAAGAACTAAATCAAAGACATTATCGACAGATAATATCCATTGGTAAATGCAATATTGACATCCGTTTGTAAATTCATCGGTAAACTAATCCAACAATTTCATCACGTACATTACCAACAGATATTGTTCGTCAGTAAATTCATCAGCTAGATTTGTTGGTAATTAGCATTTTTCTTATAGTGAAGGCACAAGAACTACAAAACTTGATGGTGGCTCTCCCTAGGCAACCAAACTCAAGTTCTACAAGCTCCAACCAAGCCAAAATGCCTCCAAGATAGACCAAAATCTTCAATCAAACACTTGCAGCTGTGTGATTCAGAGAGAGAGAGAATTTTCCAAAGATTAATGACTGTTTTTCGTGCTAAAAAGCTCAAAATCGTGCCTCAACTGTCTAAAAGACAACTTATATAGTTTGGTCTTAAGTGAATTCAACATGTTGATTTGTCCGTACAATCTGTTGATTTCACTTAACTTAAGTGAAATCAGTTGATTGAAAAAGAATTCAACTGATTAAATACATTCATACTAGAAATTATATACAACAAGCCTTTTAACTTGTTAATACCCATTTTAACAGATTAAAAAGGACACATTAAGACTAACAAGACATCTAACTTATGTCATATAGCCTCAATATGATACAACATGTAAACATCATATACTGCACTTTATTTCCTGATTTAACACTATAGAAACATGATCATAAAATGGATCTTCATCAATCTTCATCAACCACATGTGATATCAGACATTTTGCTTTATCATATCTTTGCACTAAGGTTGCTTGTGCTAATAAAGAGAAGTTGAAGATAAAATATTTTGTAAGAGTAAAACAAGAAAAGATTGATAGAAACTAAATGGAAACACTTAAACACGCAAATAAAATGGTATCATTTACACATGCCAAGAAGATTAGGATCTGAACTAATTTGCCAAACTCATCAACGCAACCTAAATTGCCCAATTGTAGAACCAATTTTCATGCAACATTTAGGCTATTTTTCTTTGTAAAATGAGCTTGAAAGCTCTTGGCCAAGTCTTTTTCCATACAAAAAACAGTAGTAAAATAGTTTCTAAGTTTGATTCTAGAATGATTTAAACATATGGAATGGTTGTGATACGATCCTATGCAGGAAAGAGTATGATCGTTTCTGAATTTGAATCCTCAAGAGACATGACACGAATAAATCAGATAAGAACGCAGAATAAGACAAAGATGGAGGACGCCACAATCTAGCATATTCATAAGTCAAGTGAAGATTCGCCACAAAGATGTTAATCTTTGATAAGAACCGGAGGCCTAAGCCAAGAACAAAGAAAATTCTCTCTATAATGAAATCAAATTCAATATATGACTAAAAGTGTCTACATTATTTTTGGTACCTCTATATATAGGCACATAAGTTTAAGAAAACCTGAGAACCCTACAAGAAGGTCCAAACCCAAAACATAAAAACATAAACTAATTTATAAAAGAAAGCCCAAAGCCCAAAAACATAGAACATAACTAATTTCTAAGAGAAAACCCAAAGTCTAAAAAATATAAACTAATTTTTCTAAAAACTATCCTTCAAATGTGCTTCAAGCCATGATCTTCTTATTCTTTGAATTCCATATTGCTTGTGGCATTAGGAGCCTTGAATAGTTTTGATCTTTCAATCTCTTACTCATTGCCCTTGCCATATATATATATATATATATTAACGTGATATTTTGTCACATTTTATGATTTTTTAAGCATGATATGACATGCAAATGATGCATGTTTATGCTAACATGTTTTTCATTTTGTTCTTGTATTAGCAGAAGGTGTTGAAACATTTGTGTCGGGATTAGGGTGTTGGAACCCTGATATGAATGCATGATGTGAAACTTATTTGCATGTTGCTTTTTAAACTTTTTTTTTTTTGCATTACAAGGTATCCAGACCTTGACATGTATAACTACATGAGTGTGTTAATGCTTGAATGCATAATAGAAAGTTTGTCTTCTCGTTATTTAAAGCACAAGGTGTTAAAACCTTAGCACAAGGATCAAAACTCCAATATGAATAAATGCATGATGAAAAACTTGTTATGCTTTGCTCTTTGTTTTTTTTTCTATGCGCATCAAAGTCGATTGTTTTCTTTGCAATCATTAAACCCAATGTTATTTTCAATGTTTTATGAAAGTGGGGAGTGTCACAAATCCTCCTAAGGTCCAATGTTTGAGATGAGGTGATTGTATGCTTGACTTTTTCCTTTGCAACACTATTGCACACACACTTGACTCCATGAGTGAGTGAAAAATGTGAATAAAATTTTGGAAAGATTTGGAGGAGATTGCGGTAGCCATGTGACATATTGTTCCCCACACACTCCTCACATGAAATGACTTTGTAAAGTTAGGATGAAAAATCTATGAGAGGTTCACAAAGTTGCCCCATTTTTTATATATAGGAAAGAAACATGTTTTGGAAGATGGAAATGATATGGAAAGTGTCGCAACTTAAATCGCGACGATACGATAAAGTAAAAGGAAATTGTTTTGAATATAGAGATTTGAAGTAGCCACCATAGTTTATTTTTGAAAACTATGGAAAACCATAAAGATAAAATAAAGTCTGTGAAAACCAAATTTTGAGTTTGGGAGCCGATTACGCGTTGGAAAGGTATTAGCACCTTATAGCACCCACCCAAAGGCAAATTAAATGCACAGAAATGATGTGTTTATTTTACAATACTTATTTTTCCCATAAATAAGAAAATATTGAACAAAATTATTTTTTTGAGTAAAAAGGACCCGACAAGGATTAATATTGGTCCTACATATTCTCATTAAAAATGAGAAACCAAGGCTATGTAGTTCTTTATAAAAAAATTGATTTGATTATTTAAATTTTGAAAGTTGTCTTTTAACATTTTTTGAAAATGAGTGTTATGTGACGCGTGCGACTGAGTTGATACCAAAAACATTTTGTATATCTTGTATTTTTGAAAAGGAGTGTCGTGCGACACATGCGGTTGATTAAACACTAAACCCATTTTTATAATTTTTGTATTTTAAAAGAGTTTCGTGCGACGCGAACGGTCGAGTAGACACCAAAACATTTTTATGATTTTTGTATTTTAAGAAAGAGTGTCGTGCGACGTGAGTGGTCAATAGACACCAAAATCATTTTTATAATTCTTGTATTTTAAAAAAGAAGAGTCGTGCGACTCGAGCGGTTGATTAGACACTAAAATAATTTTAAATTTTTATTTATTCTTATTTTTATCATTTTTGAAAACTATTTTAATATTTATTTCAATTTAAAATATTTTTATTTTTTAGCAATTGATGTGAGTGAAATATGAGATCTAATTAGAAAATGGTAAAATTGGGAATAAAAAATGGGAGTGCATAAATGAGTAGGTGAGTGCAATGCAAGAAGTAAACACAACATAAATTATAAACAAAATATAACAATAAAACAGTGGGATATGTGCTTAGTGACAACGCACGTGTAAGACCCGTAGAATTTAATTAATTAATAAATGCGGGTAGTGGGAGCCTTTATGGAATTAAATTCTAACTTGTATGACGTGGAAAAGTACTAGCTCAAATGGTTGAGAGTACTTAATTATGTGAGAGGACTTAGGTTTAAGTCCCATGTATGCCAATTGTGTGTTATTTATTCGTTATTATTTTAAATATATGTTTATCATGTGGAATAAGCTTGATGGTTGTGCATGTGCTTGGTAATTGGCATGGTTGTAGGTTCAAACCTTGGAGAACCTAAATTAAACTTTATTTTTGCTAAACTTAGTTTTGGCTTGAATATGAAAGGGTAGAGAAAACCCTAGTTGAGTGGGTAGCCAGGGGAGGCTGGAAAACCAGCCCATAACTGACCATGAATGGTAATTACATTCCCTTTAATGTTAATTTCGTTTTAAGGTAATTACGAGTAATTAACACATAATTGAGTGATTTTTTTGAGAGAGAAGGAGAAAGTTTAGTGTTTGATTTCGTTCTTCACATTTGAGAGAGTAAGTTCAAAGTGATTTGGTACTATGAGAGGGAGCATAGGAGCTAATTGGAGGGAGAACTAAGAAGACTTTTGTTGAGCAAAGAAGAACCTTGGCATTCTCTAGCTTTTAGCAAGGAAACCAGGTTAGGGGAGCCGTAATCGTTATTTTATATTGAGGATCATTTAAAGTGCAATGAAATGTATGAAACTGGATGCATGCCCTGTGAATTCTGTCATATTCGTGTTTTCTAGAAAACTTTCCAGAAACCACCTGGATGCATGAGTTTTTTGAGTTTTCTGGGTTCCTACCAGGAACCACCTGGCGGTGAGCCATGTGCCGCTAGGCGATGATTGTTGTTCAACCCAATTCTGGGTTTCCTTATAGAAGGGCCTAGCGGTGGTTACTAGATCGTTAGGCGACACAAGCCATATTGACTCGAGTATTACGTTTTCTGGGTTCTGGGTTATCTTTGTTTGGTGGGAAATGTGCTCAAACCATAAATTGATTAAAAAGAGATGAGAAACTGTGGAATTACATTGTAGAGCGAAATATTAAGTGAATTTGGTTAGATATGACTATTAGGGTTAATAGATTTAGGTTTTTTATGATTGGGAAGTAATTATCGCGAAATTGAACCGGAATCCATGATGGAAGTAGTTAGGGTTAATTATAGTACTATTGTTGTTTGCGTTTGCGAGTGAATCGAAGGAGATTGGACATGGAACGCGAAAAGGGAATGGAGGAAGTTGTTAGATGGTGTAACAGAACCTGGAATTTTCCAAGACTGATGCACCGCTTGGCGGGTTATAGCGTACCGCCAGGCGACAGCGTAACACTAGGAGCAATTCTGGGGATTTTAGGTGTGCTGGGTTCAAGTCCGATGCTATGGTAATTTTTAGAATGAAATGGTATTGATAAACTAGTGAAAAGGATCGATTTGAAATATCTTGGGAGTGGGAGGAGAAACTTAATTAATAGAATGAAATGAGAATTTAAGACTGGGTTAGAAATTGATGAATTTAATGGTATAATGGCTGAAGCATAAAATAGTGCAGTGTTGGTGTATATTAGCACAAGCTTAGTTATCCAGAGGAAGGTTGACTTAGAGTAACCTGGTAAATTGGGTTTGGGGAACATATGACAAATCAAAAGATAAAACATGGTACAAAACCGTGATAGGGCCTTGAATGGACTTAGTGTAATATTGTCAGGGAGTTGCAAGACTTAGTCATGAATTAGCAGAAGTTGCATGGGTTGATAAGTTGGTGAGTCCTTTAAATTAAATATATCTACTTAGTGGTATGATGAGACTTGAAATTTTATGGACATAAGGATATTGGCAAAAAGATAATTATTAAGAGAATTGAGGCCATAGAAAAGGGAAATCGCGTGATTGAGGTTAATGACTGGCATAAATGAAAATGTGTAAATAAGGGTCTGTAGGGCGTAAGAATAAAACTAGTACTGCGTAACTACTAGTATGTCGTCTGGCAGCGAGCTGTGCTCCGCTAGGCGATAGCGTCAGAACAGAGAGGACTGAGAGTTCGTGGCGCCTGGCGGTAGGGATCGTCCCGCCAGGTGATAGAGGCAAAATCAGTGTATGCAAAGGCACTTGGCGGTACGAGTCACGCGCCAGACTGTCTAAAAGCGGGCAGTGCGTGTTGGCACGTGTCCCCCGCCAGGCGATTTTATTGCAACACTATTGGTGTTTCTCTCTAGACGTGCGTGATTTACAAGGCTCTAGTGATGCTTCAAAGGTGGATTGTTGGTGTTCCTTGAGTTGAGCTTGGAACGTATCCCTTGAGTTGAGCTCGGGATAGGGGTTAAGCACGTGGCATTCCTCAAGTTGAGCTCGGAATGATATCCCTCGAGTTGAGCTCGGGATGATGGATGGACACGAGGAACCCTTGAGTTGAGCTCGGGTTGGCGAGTGTTGCCGGTGTGAGTGTGCTGGTTGTGGCCAGTACGGATGGGTCTAGATAGATTGCCCTCCTTAGTAATTAGCTGATGAGTTTGGTAGTCTTGGGACATTGCGAACTATGTTCGTATTTGGGAACTCCACCTGCTGTTACGGTATACGATCCGTAGTAATGGTTTCCCACACGTGCTCTATCGGTTGTGGCTGATAGGTATGGCAATAAGGAACCTTGAAGTAGTCACTAGAAGATGTAGAACACGAAATAACATGGTTATGGCCATGTGATATGGAATCAAATGAAGGAATTCCTCTAGTGTGATTGTATGATATATAAATATAAGTGTATTTTATATATGTATGTATATTTATATGTTTATTCTATTAAGCTGACCCTATCTGCTTGTGGTTGGCGATGATCGTGTACGTGGTACACGTGAGCAGATGATGTTGTTGTAGGTGGTTCTGGTGAGGCTTAGCTACGGAGCAGGGATAGCTTAGGAGTTTTCATTATTTTATGGTTTTGAAATAAAGTTGAAAATACTATGGATGTTTTATATTATTTACAGTTTTATAATTTATGGATTTTGGATTATTTATTTATCTATTAAAGATTTAATTTCCCGTGTTTTTGGAAAACGATGTTATATCAAATGATACGCCTTTATGGTTTTCTTTAATTTATTATTTAAATCAGTAATATCTTGACGGGATGTGACAGCAGGTATAAAAAGTAAAACAAAAATCAAATGCAGGAGATTGGGGTTATTACATTGGGGGAGTGTGTGAGGAAAGCAAACAAAACAAATGCCCAATTATGAAACAAATCTGCAGAAGGTGTGAGAATTAAGTTATGGGGGTGCACGAAGAATTAAATGAATCTGCCAAAACCTAAGTCCAATTATTCTCATTCTTCCAAAATGCACAACATCTAAAAGTCTTCTTCCCCAACTTCATAATCAACCTCACGATGCGTCCTTGTGCGAAGCAACCAACACAGATGCCAACGTTATTCCGCCCATTGCCAAACTATCGGAGACATGGCAGGCGACAACTCAGGCCACCATCGTCGTGCCACTACCAACGACGGCTACCACTTCTCCCGTGTCAACTGCGCGCGAGACAAAGCATCCTAACCATAGCTCTCAAGGTCGTGCTGTTGCCGCACTCCACATCAACTTGCTTCGTTCAACACCATTCTCCCTCGCGTAAGAGTTTCACCATTTCTCCTTCATTAGTCACGGTGATGCATAGTTCTTCATTAGTCACAAGACCCACCGTGCAGACGTTAATTCTACCAGAGCCATAGTTCTGTTTTTCCTCTATTTAAACATTTATTGGTTTGCCATTTTTATTGTTTATGTAAAATCAGATAAGTGTCTTGTAGATGTTGAATTCAATTTATTATTTTTAGTTGGAAATTTCTAGTGCCATTAATCATACAACAACAATGAAACAAACACAAAACATCATAGCAAATTTGGAAATTATGAACCTGATTGTGTTTCAATGTGCTCCTATTTCCACTTTCAATATCTTTTTCTTCGTTGTTTGGATTACTTCCTGGAGTATGATTCTGAATTGAATGAGTAATTATCATTAATGTGATGGTGAATTATAGGGGATAAAGATGTAGCATGATAATCTTATAAAGCGTGAGTGTTCTTTTTTTTTAGAAATTTGAAAGATGAAAATTGATATATCTAAAAAGGAATGAGCATGTGGAAAGATGGAGAATCGGAATGGTGGTTGAACTAGGAGTGACCTTTTTAAATATAAACACAAACTAACAAGAAACTGTAATGTAACAGAAGTTTTTCCTTTTTTTATTTCTTTTTATTATTATTTTTTTAATAAATTGATGATAAGAAAATGTTTCCCATCTTTACGTTAATTTTTTTAATTTTTAACTTAATTAAAATAATATAAAATAAATCTAATTTTTTATTTTTTAATTAATATTTTATATTTTTATGTTTTTATATTTTTGTTTTGAATTTTTATTTTTGACTCCTATTTCTAAAAATTACATAAACACTTACTTTACAATTATATATATATATATATATATATATATATATATATATATATATATATATATTTAAGGTTAAAATATCTTTTTGGTTCCAATTTTCGTCAAGTTTTTTCAAATAAGTCCTAATTTTGGTTTTGTGGTCAAAATAGGTCCCAATTTTCGTCAATTTTGTTCAATTGGATCCTTTTTTGCTAACACCGTTTAAATCATTAACACAAAGAAAGTCTTTATGTATTTTTTTTTCAAACAATTGGTATGCAACTAAAATTTAACATAAAGTATATACAATTGTCAAGATTGGATTTCATTCACTTCATTCACATGCATTCACAAACATCTCAATTCTAACTTCATGTTAAAATCAATTCACAAATATACTAAAATCGTATCCCTAAAAACTTTTAGCCTATGACAATTCATCAAAGTCCAATCCCTTGGATCATCAACAAGCAAACCATACATTAAGTTCTAGAGCCTTAAAATTACTAATGAATCATATTCTATCCCTAGATACAAGATCCATTAGGCATTCAATTTTAGTTCTACGTTCAAAAGAGAGTTTCCAACACCTCACTAACGAATTATGAAGTTATGGATGGCCAAACCAAAGCATGAATTAAGCATATAAATCGAATACTAAATTTGCAATGTAAAAGTATATGTATTAACCTCGCAAAATACACAAGAAAGTTTATTACATCTAATCTCAACAAATAATTGTAACTTTCCATGGTGGAGAACCTAGAGTTTACAAAATTGAAGGATAAGGAAGAAATTGAAACCATAGATCCGAAGTAAGGTGATGAAGGATTGAGTGGGTTCATTTTAGATTTTTTATTATGGTGATGAGTCATTTAAGAAAACCTAATGAAGATTCCCACTAGACATTAAGATATCAAACTATCTAGATGTAAAGGTGCACTTTAAAAGGCTCAAAGAGAAGGAGAGTAACGAATTGATTAAAAAAACAAAACAAAAGGGAGAGCATAACATTAAATGCAAATAGAAAACAAGAAGAAACAAGTTAAATGATGGAATTAAAGAAGTTGGAAATGTCGAGGAAGCAAACTTTTTCCTATATATGACTGATGGAGCTGCCACTTGGAAGCAAGATAAGGCAAAGGAGAGCCTTCACTCCCTGGATGAGAAAGACCTTAGGGTTTTGTGGTTGAGACAATATAAGTTTTACTTCAAAATTTTCAACCATTTTACAAGCTTATGAACACCCCTTATATAGAGAATTCTAGGGTTCTCTAGGAAATAAACAAAAGTGCAAAAGGATTACATAGCAAATACCAAAACTTACATTCTAGAAGCATCTCCTAAAGCTAGCACAATCTTGAATAGTGGTGGAAAACCCTAAGGATATTTCGGCCAAGCTCTCCAAAATGAGACAAGGAATGTCTCTATAGAAGGCTAAAAGGTGCTAAAGACAAGGGGAGAAAAAAAGGTACAAGTTGCTTTTGCTTTATGCTTTTTACTTTATGTTTTACTCTTTATTCCACTTAAGCACATTATCTTCATCCTTCACTAGGATTACACCACATATCCCATGCTTCCTTATCCTAATATAAACATAGATTAACATGTTGGCTTAAGTCAATTCAACTCTAGTTAACAAGTCAAACCTAGTCAAAGGTTCACAAGTCAATTAAGGTTGAGTTAATTAAGTCAGCTTAGGGAAATTCAAACATAATGAAAAGAGGGAACTTCCTTCCTAAACATGCTTAGCCTTCTTAGGTATGTACCTTCATCCTTGGTTAGGGTCAATAATTCATCACGCTCCCCTCCTTAGAGAGAATTTGACCACAAATTCTTGAAGCCTTTGTAATTTGAACTTCACTTGATTTGAGGAAAGATTTACGCCTCCCTACTATAAGCTCTTATTCCATCTTTTCTAAGGGTATTAGCCCTAGCTTTGGATAGGCCATCTTTCTTTTCTAGGCCATTCTTCCTCTCTTGCTTGTGTCTTGGTTCTTCTCTTTTGGTTTGGGAAGAGAAGGAAGAATGGTGATGCACATCTTGCTTTGAAAGATTCCTTTTGGAGGCAAGTAAAACTTTAGTGGTAACTTTCTCTTTTTTCTTTTCATCTTTTCTTTTCTTTTTCATTTCATTTTGATCCTCATTTACTTGCTTGGGTGAGAGAGTTAGAAGTGTGAACTTCGTGCTTTGGAAGGAAAAAGCATAAGTGTTGGCATGGCCATAATAAAAACTTTTCTATCAAATTTCTATGGCTTATCTAGTAAAATATGGATGGCTTCTATAGGCACAACATCACATAACACCTCATCCTTAAAATTTCCTATCGAAAATTTAATAAGGACTTATTTAGTTACCCTAATCTCTTCTTCTTAAGCCACAAGAGCTTGTAAGGCTTGGTATGAGGGATGTTTTTCAAGTCAAGTTTGTCCACAACCCTTGTGCTAGCCATATTTACATAACTTCTATTATCTATGATGAGGGGACATAGTTTGTCATTGATATGACACCTTGAATGAAAAAAGTTTTGTCTTTGAGTAGGGTCAAGTTCTTTGGAAACTTGTCCTAGTAGGTGCCTTACCATTAACAAACCACCTTCATGGGGTTTAATCTTTTCACTTGAAGAAGAAGAAGAAGAAGAAGAGTGGGAAGGGAAAGGGGAGGAGAATGTTCACTTTCTACCTTTACTTTAAGGTTCAAGACCATGGTTCTTTCAATTGGACAATTTGAAGCTACGTGTCCATACCCCAAACATTTAAAACACTGTATGGAACTTGTTCTTGAACTTTGAGAAGAGTTAGGAAGGTCATTGGGAGTTTCCTTAGGCGAATTGGTCTTAGGTGGTGGGTTTTGGAGACTCTTGGAGGATGGGTTATCATCTTTTTTTTTTCTTTACCCTTCCAAATTTTAGAGTAGAAGTCATTGTAAGAAGCATTCATTTTGGCCTCTTATTTCTTTTTCAATTGGCTTTTAACTTTTAAGGCCAAGTGTAAAATTTTGTCAAGTGTGGAATACTCATACAACTCAACTACATCTTGAATCTTTCTTCTTAAACAACTCACAGTCCTAGCTATTTTCTTCTTCACTTTCAAATTGAAGTCCAACTCTTAGGAGTAAGAACTCCATCAATTTAGCATATTCATCAACGCACATAGACCTTTATTGAAGCCTTTGAAGCTTCCAAAGAGTCTCTCCCTGTAGTAGGAAGGAACAAACTAACGCACATCAAATTTTTAATGTCTCTCTAAGAAGCCGTGAATGACTTTTGGTTAATATTGTCCATACATAATTGATGCCACCATAACTTTATGATTTCTACTGTTAAACTCATCTAAGACCATGACTCATCTAATCCTTAGACTCATCTAATGCTAAGATTTGACATTTGATTAACTAGACTTATTGCTTTTATTGATACACACAATGTATGAGTATAAATCAATTAAGTATATGCAACCAACACTTCATATCATATATTTCGATCTTTGAACAACATTGATCAATTTCTAATTCTCATTTTTTTCATTAGACTTTCTCCCTCTCTTAGTCCTCTAAATACATCTTCACTTCTGACCAGATACTTACTCGTTTTAATGACAAACGCCCTAGTCATGCCCAAGTGCATACAAGAAGGGTGTGCATCATCTAAGGTTAATGGGACCAAGTTCTTATTCTCATAGGTCAACATTGTATGTAAATATTAAAATAGGTTTATTTTAGGCCTTGTATTTTGGGCCAAGTGGTATAGGATTTGTAAGCCTTGTATTTGGGTCTTAATTTGGGCTTTGGGCCTAATAGTGTAGTTTTGGGCTTAAAGGGTTGGGTTTTGTGTGTTGGGCATTAACTTGGCCTAGTTAGGCCTCAAACTAACCTAATTTGATGCTAGCTTGCTTTCCAAGGTAGGGTTATGCTCTACTTGTGCGCTCCATGCATGAGAAAAACATGAGCTTGACACATGGCAAGTCTTACTAGAAGCGTGACTCTTTTGGCTCTCAAATTTGAATGTTTGAATATAAATTTCCCCTCTACTTTTCTAGAAACCTCTAAGGTTTCTAGTCTATAAATAAAGGCCTCCACCTCTTGTATTTCAACTTTGAGATGAGTAATGAGATGTTGCCAAAATGGCCACTCTACTTGTCTTGAAGTTATCTCTTGATTAGTTTTCTCTTGTAGACCTATTTAGCTTCCTTCCTTAGGAGTTGGCATTACCTCTCCTTGGGACAAACACCATACCCTAACATTCAAACTCCATGAACCATGCATGATAGAAGTCTACTTGGAGGAAGCCTAACATTTTGTGTCTAGAGCCAAGCTTCTTCATGAGCTAAGTGTTTATCCTCCATATTTTTGAATTTTTGTGTTGTTAACATGTTCTTCTTATTTTTCCATGATTCTACAGATTCTTTTTGTGTTTATATGTCTTTATATCCGGTTGAAATTACTTGTTCATCTTGAACCTTCCGTCTGTGTGCTTTTAGGATTCCTACATGCATGGCCAAATGTTGTTTTGAATTTTCTTAGTTTTTGTTCAATTTGTTCGGTTGAAATGCTTTATGTTTGATTCATTTTAATTTTGAGATCCATACGATGTGTCTAAAGTCTTGTTTTTGTAAGTATTGAAATGAGTGATTAGCCAAGAAGGGGGAGGGGCTTGAATTGGCTTTCTAAAAACATTGATTACTTTTAAATTCTTACAATTGCTACCAGATTGTACACTTTCAATCGACTAAAGACAAGGATAAAAATCTTATTTCATTAAATAGATGACAAGCATAATTCAACAAATCAAAATATCAAAACATTCGACTAAAATACTTGGAATTCTGTAGAAATTTGAATTTGAAGATTAATTCACGAAAAAATTAAAAAACTTATCAGGATTGATTCCAAGAAGTAGTACAAATAGGAACAAAAACTCAAGTTGTGTCAAATCACTCAAGAATAGTTAAAAGATTGTAGAAATTAAATTTCTTGAAGCTTTAAATCATAAACCAAGAGAGAAGGGAGGGAACCAAACATAAGAACACCAAATTTTTATACTGGTTCACTTAAATCTGGGCTACATCCATTTTGTTAAGGCAACCCGAGCCTGACTTGCACTATTTCAAAAGATTTTACACAATCGACAAAATTACACTTTCTAAATATGTGATGAGTTCATATTTATGCCTTCATTTAATATTTAATTCTAGATTTTTAATTGAATTTTGTTCTTAAAAGATTGATTTAATTGGTACTTCTTATAATTGGATTTATTGAGCATGAGATACAAAAAGATGTTAAAAATAGCTTTTTAGTTGCATAAATGTTCTTTGGATATTTTGAGGTGTGTTAGTGTAGCTACAGCTAAGTTAAGCTCGTGGAGGTATGCAAATAAACTGATTAAAGCTTCATGACACATTAAAGATAAATCCAAGAGTCGGAAATTATCAAAATCACAAAAATTCAAGCCAAGCATTACATGAAGACGACAATAAAAGCTAGAAAACTTAAAGAAGATTGGTTAAGCCAAGAAGAGGAAACAAACAACAAAAATTGGACCTTGCGGTTTTCTCTATCTTTATGATAAAAGATAATTTGGGAAAACATATCTTTAGATATTTTATTTGATATTATTAAATAATTATCTTATTTAATTATATCATAAAATATCAAAAGATAATAACTACCAAATCTTTTTAAATCTAACAAGATCTTTTTAAATCTTTTTAGATCCACAACAAACAAATATACCTTGAAGATATTGGATTATTTAAAAGATAATTTGAGGAGATTGCAAAGGGCTGATTTGGAAAATTAATACAAATATTAGTTGGTGATAATTTATCATATATCTTTAAGTAGTTAATTTATTTAATTATATTAGATATTGATATTATCAACCAACTATATTTGTCAAATAGTCTATATCTCTCCAAATATTTTTAAATATTCATAATCACTACAAAGATAAATTATATTTATCATTATATATTTTTTTTAAAAGATATTTGAGAGATTTTAACAACAAAAAAGCTCAGTCTATGTCCTATATAAAGAGACCAAGGAGAAGCTCGAAACTTCGGAGTTTAGGAACCCTTAGGGGGGACTAATTCCATTCCTCTCTTTCCACTCTCTTCTTCTATTTTTTTTTTATTTTGTATTTCATGAAGGGCTAAGCCTCAAGGGTTGGTTCCACTGTAATTTCATTATGGATTTTGAGGTTAGAATGAATAAATTTGTTTGTTCTTTTGATTCTTGTTGTGATTTATTTTTATCTGTGTCTTTTGCCTTTTAATCAAGTGAAAGTAATGATTTTTACATTGTAGTAAGTTAGCATGATGTTAAATCTATATTTTGTGTCTTTTGTTGATGAATACAGCAGAATGATGTAGGTGTACGTGATCAAAGCAAAGTCTGATGTTTTTGAGGCTTTTAAGAAATTTAAAGCTGCTATTGAAAGATATAGTGATAAGGCCATCAAGATTCTCAGGACAGATGGGGGAAGAGAGTATACCTCTCAGATATTCAAGTGTTTATGTGCATAAAATGGAATAGAACATGAGGCTGTAGCACCATACACGCCTCAGCACAATGGCTTGGCAGAAAGAAGAAATAGAATTGTGCTTAATATGGCTCGAAGCATGCTGAAATAGAAACGTATGCCACATTCATTTTGGGGAGAAGCAATTTCTACTGTTGTATATGTGTTAAACAAGTCCTCCACAAAGAAGCTAGAAGAAAAGGTACCAGAAGAAAACTGGTATGGCAGAAAACCTACAGTAAATCATCTAAGAATTTTTGGATCACTATGCTACAAGCATGTGCCAAATGCAAAGAGGAGAAAGCTGCAAGATAAGAGTGAGTGTATGATTCTTGTGGGATATCACTCAATAGGGGCATATAGGTTATATGATCCTATTAAAGCAGAGATATGTATTAGTAGGGATGTAATTGTGAATGAAGCTGAATCTTGGGATTAGACATCAAACTACAGTAGTTTGACAGATTCAAAGATTCAAATGATACTAGAGGATGATAAAATTGATGAACAGAACAATGATGGAGTATGTCAGGAGGCATTTGTTCAACCAACTCAGGAGGCATTAGTCCAACAACAGAGAAGGCAGCCACGACAAAGAAACTTGCCACAGTCTCTGCTGGATTTTGAACTATTCCCAGACAATGCTGTAACAGATGAAGGTGACCTACTTCATTTTGCATTGCTAGTAGAGGCTAAGCCAATTGATTATGCAGAGGCATTAAATCAGGAGTTGTGGAGGGCAACAATGATAGAAGAGTTGGAAGCAATTGAAGGGAATAAGACTTGGGTCTTGACTGAATTACCACATGGCAAAAAGCCAATTGATGTCAAGTGGGTCTTCAAGATCAAGCAAAATCCTGATGGATCTATCTCAAAAAGAAAAGTTAGATTGGTTGCAAGGGGTTTCTTGCAGAAACAAGGAGTGGATTAGTCAGAGGTGTTTGCTCCAATGGCAAGAACTGAAACCATCAGATTGGTTGTGGCACTAGCTAATGGAAGAGGTTGGCCCTTATTTCAGCTAGATGTGAAATCTGCTTTCTTAAATGTCCCTCTAGAAGAAGAGGTGTTTGTCACACAACCACCAGGATTTGAGTTGCAATATAGTCCAGGCAAGGTATATAAACTCAGAAAAGCCCTATATGGCTTGAAGCAGGCTCCTAGAACCTGGAATAAGGTGATGGATTTATTCATGCAGAAACAACAATTCAGCAAGTGCTTAGTGGAACATGGTGTGTATATAAAACATACAAATGGTGGGAGCATGGTGATAATGTGCATCTATGTAGATGACTTGCTGATCACTAGGAACAATAATGCTAAAATAGAAGGTTTTAAGCAAACTTTGATGGCAAAATTCAAGATCATAGATCTTGGAAGATTAAAATACTTTTTGGGAATGGAGTTTATTGAAGACAGTAGAGGAATGATTTTGCACCAACACAAATATGCCAGTGAAATCTTGAAGAAATTTAATATGATAAACAGCAATCCTGCAGCTACTCCAGCAAAAATGAGAGTGAGGAATGGTGAATGCAATGTTGAATCAGAAGAAGTAGACATCACTTTGTACAAACAAATGGTGGGCTCATTAAGATATCTCTGCAATAACAAGCCTGATATCTCGTTTGTTGTAGGATGGATCAGCAGGTTCATGAATCAACCACGCAAGGTTCATTTAATAGCTGTAAAAAGGGTGTTGAGATATATAAAGGGGACAGTTGGTCATGGCATTCTATTTCCCAAAGGGATTCAAAATCAAGAAGAATTGTGTGGTTGGAAAATTCAGACTAGTGTGGAGATAGTGAAGATAGGAAGAGCACTAGTGGGTATATTTTCAAATTTTTAGGAGCACTAATCTCTTGGTGTTCAAAGAAGCAACTTGTTGTGGCATTATCCAGCTGTGAGGTTGAGTATATTGTTGGTGCATAAGGCATAAGCAACATGTCAGGCTGCATGGTTAAGTTCAATTTTTTTCAGAATTAACAGTTGAAGTTGAAAGACCTATCAGGCTGTTTATTGACAACAAATCAGCTATAAATCTAGCAAATAATCATGTGTCCCATGGCAAGAGCAAGCATATTGAAGCTAGATTCCATTTCCTACGTGATCATGTAAATCTTGGAAGGCTAAAATTACTGCATTGTCCTACAAATTTACAAGTTGCAGACATTCTTACTAAGGCTTTAAAGAGAGACAGGTTTAAAGATCTGAAGATTGAGAGTGGTGTAGTTGAACAAACGTGTACTTGAATTAAAGGGGAGTGTTGTAACTAATTCAACTTGTTAGCCTTAGTTAGTTTCTCTAATTTTGTTTGTACATATAAATAAAGTCTCCCTCTCTTTTGTATAATAAGTCTTTCAATACACATTCAATAACAGAAATACATTTTGTACAGATTTGCACAGATTTGTTTTACCTCTCTGTTTTCCTCTAAACTGCCACAAGCTAACAAGTGGTATTAGAGCCAGGTTTAAGGATCTGAAGATTGAGACTAGTGTAGTTGAACAAACGTGTACTTGAATTAGAGGGGAATATTGTAACTAATTCAAGTTGTTAGCCTTAGTTAGTTTCTCTAATTCTGTTTGTACAGACTCTATAAATAAAGTCTCCCTTTCTTTTGTATAATAAGCCTTTCAATACACATTCAATAACAGAAATACATTCTGTAAAGATTTGCACATATTTGTTTTACCTCTCTGTTTTCCTCTAAACTGCCACAATCTAACAAATCCCACAAGTGTCTTAACACAGCACAACAAGATCACACTTGCAGACCTAGAATACCATCAGGCAACATCCAGAAATCTGAGAGATATCAAACTTGAATGAAGGATCTCCCTAGTCAACCAAACCTTTTTTCCAAGTTCCAAAAAACAAGTAAAAAGCTCCAAGAAGATCAAATATCCTTCACGAATTGTTGCACTTTTGTAAGATTCACAAAGAAAGAGAGAGAAAGAGAGAGTTTTTCCCAAAGTTTAGAATGATTTTGCGCTCAAAATTGCAAGTCTCACCACTCTCTCTGAAAACCATAACTTATAGCCAATCTGTTAGCATATTCAGCAGGTTGATTTTTCCATTCAATTTATTGATTTCGCTTAACTTAAATGAAATCAACTGATTAAAAAATAATTCAACTGATTGAATACATAACATATAGAACTATTGTAGCAAACCATTTAACATGTTAAAAACCCATTCAACAAGTTAAAAGACACCAACCTGATGAGATGCCTCTAACTAAGGGACCCACAACATTGGGCTAGGAGGATACAAGAGGAATGGGCCTCCAATGCACATACAAGGCCCAAGATGAACTTTACATGGGCCAAGGAAGATGTGAAGACCTAGCCTAAAACTCTTTGTTTGTAAATATTAGAATAGGGTTTATTTTTGGGCCTTGTATTTTGGGCATTGTAAAATAGGGTTTTTGTTTGGGCCATGTATTGGGTCTTGGAGGGTTTTTGGGCTTTGAAAAGAATTGGACCAAAGAAGAGTTGGGCTTGAAATTGGCCCAACAAGAGAGAGAGCGCATTTGTGAGAGGATCTAGATCCTTCTTGCTCCAAGCTTGGTCACCAAGCTTCTCTTATGCGCCTAGAAACAAGTCCCTTGTGACTTGCTTAGGTGGCAAGTCACACTTGCCTCATGCTCTCTTTTTGGCTCTAAATACCACATTCTAGATCCTTTTTCCCTTCATTTTTCTAGACCACTTGGCTATCCTTTTCTACTATAAATAGAAAGCTTAGGACCCTTGTATTTTCATTCATGAATATAGTAGAGAAACTCTGTTGAGATGACTCCAGACTCCTCTATTTTTGTGAATCAACTTAGGCTAGAGTTCTCCTTCTTGGTTTCCTCTAGCCCCCTTCCTTGAGTGTTGGCCCAACCTCACTTGAGAGCTTCTCCAAACACCATTGTCGCACCACTTCTCCTCTCATCTTCTAACTTTCGCACCTTCATCCTTCTCCATGGAAGCTTCATCAATTCCGCATAGCTTCTCCTTGGCTTCCTTACTCTTGAAGATGGACTCATGTGGTATCTAGAGCCTTGGTTGATCAAGCTTGACGTGAAGAGATAAGTTCATCTTCCTTGTGGTTTTTCTTTCAATTTCCGTGTTGTTCATTACTTCCTTTGATTGTCTTGTTGTTTTTCTTCTTTTCACCCCATTGGTTATATGGTTCTCATCATTGTTCCTTTGGAACTATTCGGCCATTGTGCTTAAGAACTCAACCATGGTGAATTTGTGTGCCTTTTACATTTTCATTTGAGTCTTGTTCATTTGACCCCTAGCCCTTATACTCTTTTCTTCCGCTCTATTTTTTGTGGGCCAACAAAGATTCACGAGTTTAAACTTGTTTTCTGTCTAAGTCAGTATTTCTAGCTCCCTAAACTGTTCTTGGAGTTGTTGTGCTCACTGTTGTGGTGTCGAAGTCCTCTGCTAACCCCTTTCCAAGTAAGGGAAGTTAGGGTTTCGCGTTTTAAGTTATGTTTAGCTTGTTCTTGTGTGTTTTTCGTGTTTTAGCATGCTTGGGTGAAGTTCTAATGGTATGAATGTGAAGTGTGCGATTGATATGATTAAATGGCTGAACTGAGCACGCGCGAATAGTGGAGGGTTCTGGTCTTCTCGCCCATGCGAGCGTGTCTCGCCTAGGCGAGATTAGCAGTGACTCGCCCAAGACGTCTACGCATTTTGTCGCTCAGGCGAGTAGGTCCTGTTTTGAGCGAGAGTCCATCTCGCTCAAGTGAGGAGGTCTCGCCTAAGCGAGAGAACGCGAAGGCTACTGTTTGCTTCTTTTGAGCCCTCGCCTATGCGAAAGGGGCTCGCCTGAGTGAGACCTTTTGGCCTGAGCGAGAGTTGGGCGAGATAGTGGTTGGGTCCTATTTCCTTCTTTATTTTTGGGTGTTTGATACATGTTTGGTTGCATTGCTATGTTAAAGTATGGGATGAATGAATATGCATGAGTAAGAGGATGTATGAGTTGTGGATGATGAGCTTGGCATGATCTTGGCATGTAATGAGCATGAAATGGTTGGTTATAAAAGTGGCATAGAATTGGCATGAGTATGAATGTCATATTGATTAATGGATTATGTTATTGATATGGTTACGACGAAATTCCATGACGGTGTCGTGGTGGTGCCTCATTAGTTAGGGCATAACTCCATGAGCCTCTAGGTGAGACCTTATGGTGGTGCCTAAGTTGGTCGGGACGTAATTCCATGATCCCTGTTAGTGGGAGTTCATGGTGGTGCCCTATCTATATAGTTTAATAAGGATTCAAGGTAAGGTTGCATCCTAACACTCTAAGGAGTCAGTTAGTCTCACATAGAGCGGACTGACTCTTGGAGTGAGAGTAGCAAGAGGCTTGAAACCCATTAAGGACAAACCTTGTGTGTGGGGGTTGAGACATTGTAACACTTAGCTCGGGAGAGCAGCTTGGGAGAGCAGGGAAGTCCACCACAAGTGCAAGCATCCGTTGAATCTGACTAATTATATGTATATGGATGAGTCGTGTCTTGAGTCTTAGTGTATTGTTTGGAAGGTCATAACATGATTGGATGTTGTATGTACATTTGACTGTGAAAGTGTATATGATTGTATGATAAATCCTTTTCCGCTCTAGCTTACCCTTTTGCTTGGTGTATGTTCTGTGGTGTGGTTTTCTCTCTTTGTGATGATCATCAATTTATTGATGTGAGCAGATGCGAGAAATACTCGTGGTCAACAGGGCGATGGTGATTCCGTTGCTTAGCATCTCTAGGATGGACTCCAGTTTTCTTTTAGGGCTATGGCCCATGTATTGTCCTGTCTTAGCACTTTATTTTTGTATTGTCAACTCCTAACATTATTTCGATTCCGACATCGTGGTCTGCCTAAATTTCTATTATGTTTTCTCTTGAGATATTGTGAGGAGTAGTGTTTATACTCCAGGATCGCACTATTATATTATTTTGTGTGACAATTCCTTTAATTAGCGTTATTAATTAAATGGGATGTTACAACTTCAAGCTTAATCAACACGTGAATCTCCAAGTCTTCACATCTTTATCGATTTACCATAGCTTCATCATGTCCCAATGTAATGTCTTAATATGTCTTCATCAAATATTCAAGCCTCAAATCATTTATGCTAACAATTTTGTCCTTATTTTTTGATAAATTCATTGTTTGACCAATTGAAAAGTAAGAAAACATGTTGTCTTTGTGTTATATTCAAAACCTAACCATATTTGTATTTTCAGAGCTTTTGTTTTCCCATTTTGAGTTTATACATGCTAGTAGATCATTAGTGAGTTGTTAGAGTTAGGTTTCCATGGTGTTTAGTTGAAGTCCAATTCGTCTTTTTCGCATTTTGCTAATTGTTGTCTTGGTTGAATGCAAAACTATTTGACGAAAATATGTGCGATAGTGGTTAGCCGAAGTGTTTGAAAGAAAAATAGTGAAGAAAAAGTGTACAAAAGATTGATGAAAAGAGAAAAAGAAAAGAATAGAAAAGTGTGAAAAATCATGTGTAAGTTTACCACTATATCTAGTAGAGCTAGGCTTGTTTTGAAACTTGTCATTTGAGTTTTGGAACTTTTCTTTTCAGCAACATTTGCTCACAACATTTACTTAGATTCATGCTTCGGTGAGTTTGTTTGCTTCGGCCTTGATGATAATTAGTAGTATACATCATATTCTAGTTTATTTTTGTTTTTTGAAATTCATTCTAATGCCTATCTTAGGTGATTTCCTTTGTGTGCTTACTTTCTTTCTATACATTAATTTCTTACTTGTCATTTTCATTGGATATCAATGAGTATGTCACAAAAATATTCTCTTTATGATGCGGATATTAAGGTCCATAACCAACAAATGGCAAGTTTTTTTCCTTGTGCGGATCCTATTTCAATGAGAACTTGATGAGTTGATTCGCCTATTGATAGAGGCCATACCCCACCAAATTAAAACATATTAAATATAGTATATGAAAGTGAACCAAGTCGTCTCCCAACGACCAATATTTTCATTTAAAGCGAAATTTCCAGATTAACACAACAATAAAACACAAGGGGGGGGGGGTTGGCAGATTCACACAAGTTTGCTAAATTCTAATCAAAACACCAAAACTGAATTAAACACACAATTCAAAACGTACTGGTCCCTTGATTCCACTGAAAATTCACCAATCACAGGTTACTAAATCAAGTCTCTTATCCAATTTACTCTCATGAAATCCGAATTAATCAACTATGCGAAAATTAACACAGCTTCATTATGCCATTAAGCATAGCACACATCCTACTTTCAATTTCACACACACACACACACACACATAGATTAAGCAACTGTGGCCAAAACTCGAACTCACTAAGCATGACAAGGATTCTGAAATTGTGCAAAATATGAACCCACGATTAAGCATCACAAATTCCATTTCATTCAAAGCTACGAAATTGAATAGGATGAAGAGAAATTAGGAATTGGAGTGCACTGCAAAACATCAACCTCATGGTTTCAAATCAGTTTCTTCAAGGAACCAATACGAAAAACTTAGCTAGACATGGAAAATGAACAATCAAACACTTCAAAACTGCAATAACAAAACAGAACCAAGAACCCTAACTTATGAAATCTGAAAAACGCAATTTAAGAGCAAAAATAGAGATTTCAAAGCTTAAATGAAATGCAAAACGGCATTGTCATATATAAATGCGAAAACCCCATGAATGGGTATTGTTCCAAGTCAATAAAACCCACAAAACGAACTGCCCAAGCAAGAAAACGAATTCAAAACGTAAAACCCTCAATGGGTGCTGTCAAATATGCATTAAAACGGTAAAAATGAGCCAAAAACGTGAAAAACCGCAAGGGGGGCGTCCATGGAAGCTTGGAGAACGAAAATGGAGGTTTTGAAGAGAGGTTGAAGATGATGGAGCGGCTGGCCTCCTTTCATGCAGACCTAATTCGTGGTCATATCATCCCTGTCACTTATATTTACAAAACTGCCACTCTGCCACTCAGATTTACAAAAATGTCACTCTAGGCCTCAAATGTTGACCCATTGACTTTGCTGATGTGGAAATGACATGGAAATGATGTGGCAATGATGTGGAAAGTCTCTTCAACTAAATATTAATGTCCAAGCTCCAAAATTGCTTCACCCAAATACCTAAAAATAATTAAAAACAAAAATTAGGCCAAATAATGTGAAATTAGTCCAAATTCGGAACAATGGCCCAATAAAGCCCAACAGATGAAAAACACTCTAATGATGAACAATTAAGCACTAATCAACTGTCTAATGGGTGCACAAAGGCTAGTGGAATAGAAGAAAATAATGACTCATCACCTATGCATCTTGCTTTTACTACTATATGGGAGTTACTCCATGTATTGCTTGACGTAAAACAAATAGTGGATTTGTTTCTATCTTTTGATTAATCTTTTTCATAGTTCGATAGAGAATTAGATAAGCCAATGATTTTTTTTTCCGTGTTTCAGAATACGGTTAACCAACATGTTAACTAATTGATTATGATAAATTAGATCATATTTTGATGTTTTTCCTTCTGCAGTACCTTGTCGTGACATGAACGTGAAAGAAGAATTTTGACAAATCAATAAAATATTGAATTGATTGAATACTTCATTAAAAAATAATTTTTTATTATTGTTAATTATTTAATTCATTGAATGAATTCTAAAAGAAATGAGTTCAACTTCATTTTACTAATAATTCGATTTTGTAATATTTCTTTGTGCATCACTATTTAAAAATGATGTTAAAATTGACGTCAACGACGAGATCTATTATCATTTTTCACATGTCCTCTGAATTTTAGAGTAGGTGAGAATTCTCCAAATTATCAAACTGAAGTTGAGATCTACTTGATTTGGGGGAAAATGTTTCTCAATAAGAAAGGAAGGATGTGGACATCAACGTCGAGACCCATAATCAAATTGTAGGTAAAGATTCACTTGAAGGCTTAGGAGGTCCCATAACAAGAGCAAATGCTAAGAGGACCCACAAAGCTTTATACCATATGATCATTAATATGTTGGGAGCCCAATTGCATAATGCAACCCATTCCATGGAGGCCAGGTGGGAAAGAGGATAATGATATGTATTGGTTGTTTGGCCCGAAGATATTAGACTTAATTTTGTTTTTATGAGTTTAGTTTTAAACTTTGGTTACACTTTGAGTTTTGCAGTTCATAATTTTAGTTTTTCTTACTTTAATTCTTTGACCTCTAAGTTTGATTATCGTCTATTGGTGTAATTTCCTACTTAGAGGTATACTAAATTCCTAACGTAGCATCTTAAGAAGTGGAGCATCTTGATCGAAGGGAACTCATCTTTGGAGGAGGTATGTTAGCACTCAATTTTTTTGTATTTTTCTGCAATAAAATTCTCCTTTTAGTTTTCTTTAATTTGTCATTTCATATAGATAAGATTTTTGTTTTAGGTGAAAGATTAGAATTTTGTAATAATTGTTGTTGAAAGAGTGTTCTTAAATACTAAATGTGTCTAGAATAATAAACATGCTTTTTATTTAAGAACATTTTTAATAAAAATATAGAGTAAGTACAGTTTGATTAGATAGGTCTCTTGCTTTGCAATTTTTGGATTTTAACCATTGCTCTATTTTCTGATTTTTGTAGAGAGGCCTCAGGCCAATAAGCTGACCTTGCAAAGGAGGGCTTTGACCCAATATCAAAAGAGTCTCGCGCTCAATTTGGTTTTAATCTTCCCTTGAAAGCTGACCTAGCAAAACTAGTGTGTAGTTGCCTCAAGGCTACAAGCGTTGAACCAAAGTTGTTGAATCTGTGACCCAGGATTCGTGAAGGCGCTGAAGTGCGAACTCAAGTTTGGATTAAAGGCGTTGGGCGCTGCATCAGGAAGCTACATTGGCAAATTTTTGGTCTTTGCAAGGAGTTAGTTCTAGTTCTAATAAAAAGATATCTTCTTCGCCTTCTTCTTCAGTCTTCAACTTCTTCTTCTTAGTAGAGAATAGAATTTCTGTAGTATAGAGGATAGTAAGTATGGAATTCGTTTCCTTTGAATCTTGTTTGAGAGTTGAAAGGAGAGTGTTCATTGTAGAGGGTTCAATATAGCGCAGCGTGAGCCTTAAGACTGTGGTGCAGAGGAATATTCGAAGGTTTCTTGGGTGTAAATAGTAACCTCAAAAGACCCAGTGTAAATTTCTGTACATTTCTTCAACTCAATACAATGTATAATTCTCTTTTCTAATTCCATTTTCTTTCTGCCATTGTTCTTATCCTTTCTTTAGTTTACATATTCTATGCTTTTACTATTCTGGCACAATTTACGTTCCAGCCATTTCAATTTTCTTGTTTCTGAAATCAGAAAGTGATTCTTTAGGCTTTAGTCATATGATAATTGTTGTTGCCCGTTTAGAATTTTTTTCTGATCTTGCAATTCAATGTTCATGTTCAGGTCAGTAGCTGTTCGTGTAGTTAAATCTGTTGATGTCCATTAGAATTGTATTCTTTTCTTGCCTTTTCAATTCTAGTCTTGCTCTTTATTCTTCCAGCTTTCATGATTTTTGCTTTTGTTAGTCTACATTGCCCGTTGTTTCAGAATTAAAATTCTGGGTCATGATTGGTTAAGTTGAATGTTAAAATCTGCATATTTCGGTTTCTGCTTGAGAGCCTACAAGATGTCTTCTGGAGACAGTTTTTATTTCAATTGCACCAATTCAAGCAAGAGTTTTAATTCTGGACTTTGATTGGTTTTGTTACATTTCTGCTTCTAATATCACATATTTCCATTTCTGCATTGCAAACTCTAATTCTTACTTCTAACATTTTCTTGTGCTTTATTTGTGATTAATATAATTCAGTTGTTTAGATCACAACTGTTCTTGAATTTTATTTTCTTACATTCTGTGTAACCGAATTGATACCCAGTAGCATCTTGCATAATATGCATTTCATGATTTTAGTTCTCTACCTCTCTGCATATCATCATCTGTAAAACTAATTTTTTCTGCATATTAGGTCATTTTCTGTACAATGGTTCTTTTAATTGAAGTTGAAAGTAGTAACTTGAAGTTCTGCATTTCATGTTGTCACAACCGAAATCGCGACGGCACGACGAACTAAAAAAATAAAATTTGTAAAAACAGAGTTTGGAGTCGCTGCCATATTTATTATAGGAAACTATGGAAAACCATAAAAAAAAAGCAAGGTCTGCAAAAAAATCAGAATTTTGGTTCGGGAGTCGGTTACGCGTGGAGAAGGTATTAGCATCCCATGACGTCCGTCCTAAGACGGTACCGTTAATTAAATGTGCAAAAGTTGTGTGGTTTTTCAAAATATTTAAGTTTTCCCAAAATTAGTAATAAAAGAATGTACAAAAAACAAAACTATTTTTTTTTATTTTTTGGACCCAACGAGGATTAATCCTCGCTCCTACGTATCTCCATGTGAATGGAGAATCAGGGTTACGTTGTTCTTTTTAAAAAATCTATTTGAAAAATTATTTGAAAATGATTTAATTTGTTTTATAATTTTGACAATCTTTTTATTTAAATTTTAGTATTATTTTAAAATTGGTGTCATGCGACGAGAGCGGCCGGATAGACACTTCAAATATTTTTTTCTAATCTTTTATTTTTTTTATTTTTTAATCATTTATAAATTTTAATATTTTTTTAAAGTTATTTTAGAGTAGTTGTGGATGTCATTGCGACGTGAACAGCCAAATAGATATAAAAGAGTAAACAAAGAAAATTATATTTTGTTCTTAGATTGATATATATTTTTTAGAAAAAAAAAGGAACAAAAGTCTTAAAAAATGTTCAATATCTCCCTACCTTTTCTCTTTTTCTTATTCTTTGCCTCCTTTTTTAATATTTTTTTTTCTAGAGAAATAAAGATGAAAGGTGTTTGTCTTTGTGGGTGGTAACGAGAGAAAGAGAGAGTGTAGAAAATGTTTTTTTTTCTTTTTTCTACCTTCTTCAAAAGAGAGATTAAAAAGAGGTGTGTACGTGGGAGTGGTGATGGGAAAGAATCAGAGTATTGTAGAGAAATTTTTTTTTTTTTCGATATGACAGAGTGCGTATTTATACTCACACCTTTCAATATCAATGCAATCCCAGTCTTAACTGTAACTAACAATATAAGGAAGGAATTGGCATGATAGCAACACATCATGAGAATCAACTCATAGTAAATCAGAGCACAAAATCAATCCCAATTAGTAATATTGATTCTAACCATTAACAAATCAGAGCACAAAATCAATCCCAATTAGTAATATTGATTATAACCATTTGAAGAAATATTTCTTCTAATTATTAGAATCATATTACTAATTTTTCTTCTAGGAACGGGTAGAAAGCAGGTTGAGTTGTTGAGCTCATGAGAAGGAGTGCGATAATTAATAACAAATTGGGTTTTTCCCTCTTTATTCCTTTTTTTTCTTCTTTTTTTTTCTCTCTTTTTTTTTAAAAGTTGATGTTTGAAAATCTTTTTAAAGAAAATTTTGTTTCACATTTTTTTTTATTTTCCATTAACTAAAAAACCCTTTGTTTTATTTTTTTTTATTTTTTTCGAAAATAAATTTATTCACCCGGACGAAATTAGGTGTTGACACATGTCTTTAAATTCTTGCATTGCATTCAGATTAGTTGTTTAAGCATCATTAGACCAGTTAATAATAGGTTTGTATTCATGTTTATTTTTATGCCACTGCAATTATATAGAATCCCCAGTTTTGCGCATCTTACTTCACACCGATTTGGGAATTTTACTTTTTATGCATTCCCTGTACGGCTTAGATGTGATTAGATTCATTTTAGTTTGCATTAGAAGATTAGTCAAAATAGGCACTGCATAGAACTAGTTCCGTTGTTGCACCAATTTGCTACCACGTTATTTTGTGCTGTCATTTAGGTGTTCATAGGCAATTTGAATTTCTGGCATTCATTCATTTGCTCATTTACCATTCTGTACTTATAACCACCATTTTACACTTGTTTAGGTCATCACATTGACATTAGCATCTTAGGAATTAACAATATGTCATTATTAGATCAGGCTACATACATTACAATCTGCTTAATTTCTGGTTTTAAAACCCGATTTTCAGCCTGCACTCCTTCTCTATAATTGAGCATCTTATTCAGATTAGTCATTTTAGGACTGCGGATGCACTCATTTAGATAGCTCTACATTCCATTTGGAAATCGGCACCAAATATCCATTCTATATTAGCATAATCTGTCAAGTCTAGTTCTGCACTCATGACTTTACCTTCTACATTTGTGTTGCATATTTTAGTTGCATTTCTAGCTTTAGCAAAGTATCTAAGACTGTTACATGCATTAGTTATTAATATCCACCCTTTTACGTATTCTTCCATTTTATCCTCATTCATAGCCTTTTGTAATTGCATAGCATAATTTTAATTAATTTTAAATAGCTACATATCTTTTGATTTTCCTCATTGCATTCTCATTTTAGCAAGAATAACATACAAACTACACTTAATACGCACACCATCTCCTAGGATTGACTCTTGGTTGACCCTATGCTATATAAAGAAGAGAAATCAGTTTTTTTTTTTTGTATAAATTCTTGGCTATAAATGGTTTTACAAGGTGTAAGGAGTGCAAGAAGCAAAACACTTAGAGAAGATTTGCTTTGATTTTGTTTGTAATTTCTTGGTTTTGAACATATTTGTATTCGGCCTAGTTAGTGTCTTCGAGAGTCTTTGTTGTTTTTTTATCTCCTAATTAGAACCTTAATTGAATAATAAAAACGCATTAAATGACGAATGTATCTTGAAGGTTCACAAGTGCCAAAAAGCCCCACCTAGGACATGCTTAGTTTAAGTGCTTTAATTTCTTGCTTTGTTTGTTTTTGTTTTTTAGTTTAGTGAGTCAACTTTCTCTTTCAATTAATTCCAATTGAGAAGATTAGTGCAAAAGGTATCGAAGTAAACTTTAGATAGGAAAGACTTGGTACTTAAGCAATCCTAGTAATTCACCTTTCTTTCTTATAAGTGAACTTTTGAGAAACTTGTTATCTTCTTCTCCTTAGGAATTTCTTTGACAGAAAAAACAAATAAAAATCATATTTAGATATCTTTCTTACCAAATTGGTAGTCACTCTAGTGATGAAGCTCCGAAATGTTTAACAAAAATAACTCAAGAGCTAAAGTCACCACTAATTTGGACAAAGCAAGAGGACATTCAATAAGAAGGATAAAATTGAAAGAGAGACCCAACTTGTCATTCTAGAAGAGGAACTTTGGATTTTGAGACAAAAAGATGAAAGGTTGCAAGAAAGAATAAAGAGTAAGAGCAACTCAAGTAGGAGTTCCAAGACTCGACAAACCATTTTGAGGAGGATAGTAGACTTGTAGACAACATTTATCAATCTCTTACTCTTCCACCAAGGCGAAATATAAGAGAGCATGTGTATAGGGAAACAAGGTTAAATCTCCTTCACTTTCATGGGAAGGATGATGTTAAGGTATATCTTGACTGGGAGGTGAAGGTGGAACAACCCTTTGCATGCTACCAAGTGAGTGAGGAGAGGAAAGTGCCATTGGCCATCCTTAGTTTTCAAATATATGCCATGTATTGGTGGAACCCCCTAGAGAGGGAGAGAAGAATTAACAATTCCTCCAATGCAATATTGGAATGATTTAAAGAGTGTCCTTAGGAGGAGACACATCCCCTCCTACTATCATAGAAAGCTTGTGGATAAGCTCTAGAGACTCCAATAAAGAAGTATGAATGTTGAGAAATATAAGCAAAAGATGGAGTTATACATGATGAGGGTTGGGATTAGGGAGCATGAGGATACCACTATCTCTAGGTTCCTAAGTGGTTTTAACCTTGACATAAGAGAGAGTGGAATTGTTACCCTACTAAGACTTAAATGACTTGGTTCAAATTTGCATAGAGGTAGAGCAACAAAATTTGAGAAAATGTTTGAAAGATAACCCTTCTAGCTCTTATGAGAAGAAGGACTATAAGAGATGATGGCAAACCCCCTAACCAAGTAACTATCCATAAGAGTCATGACCAAGCACATATATGAAGAGGGCTTCATCTGTGATAGGTGGGCCCAAGTTTCTCTTAGGTCAATGAATGTTTTTATTCTTAGTAAAGTAGATTTCTTTGGACATTGTATTATGGGTCAAGTAGTATAGGGTTTTCTTTTTGGCTTTGTATAATGGACCAAGTAGTCTAGAGTTTTCTTTAGGCTTTGTATTTGGGCCTTGGACTTGTAGTTTAGGGTTTTAGGCCTAGAGGAGATGGGTCATAGTATTAGGGGTGCGCAAGCTTGCTTCCCAAGCTTCTTCTTATGTGTCTCATATGTGGAGAAAGTGATCTTGCCACATGGCAAATCATTCTAGGATATAATCACTAGTACAGGGAAGGCAAACGACAGCGGTTATTTTGCACTTTTGGCTTTGGGTTCGCACCCGAGGCATATACTGCCGAGGTAAAAAGACTCTCGTTTATGCCTCGGTTATTAACCCGAGGCAGAAAAAGTAGTTACTGCCTCGGTTTCCTCCAACCGAGGCCTAATTGTGTATCAGAAATAAAAAAAAAAAATTTGACGGAGCAGCGGCAGTGCAGGCGGAATGAAGGGTTGCTGCTCCAAGTCCTTCAACTTCACACCCACCACCTCTTCCCCACTCCCACCCCTTTTCACAAATTCCCCAATCTCCCTCTCCAAACAAACCACCATCAACCCTTTTGAACCATCTCAACAAAACCTCTTAGAGCACTCTTTGCATAAACACCCATCACAGCTTCGAAATCCTGCTTCCGCGAAAACCCGACTCACGATTGGATCGTCGAGGATTGACAAAACGAAGTGCTTCAGAAACGACGCTGTGCCCCCGTGCTGGCTCTGCTGGTACGCATGGAAGCTCTCTGGCTGCCACCGCTGGTTCGCCTGCGACCGCTTGATGGCCGCCATGAGCGAGTTCGACACCGGAGCGAGTTCCTCCTCGCTGCCGCCGCCACCCCCCTTGGACGACGGAAGCCGGTCCAGCGATACCCCCACGGAGCGGTGGTGAAGCCGGAATAAAGGCTGGGGTGCAGTGGAAGAAGAAGAAAAGATTTGGATGTGGTGTGGGGATGCTCGGAGAAGAAGAAAATCGTGATGGTTTGCGCGGCTGCAAAAGGATTTAGGGTTTTTTAAACCCTACGAAGCCATACTGCCTCAGTTAATTCGAAACCGAGGCATATTGTCTTACTATATGCCTCGGTTGGCAATAGACCCGAAGCACAAAGGTCCATACTGCCTCGGTTATAAAAGAACCGAGGCATATTCTATCAGTGAATTAAAACAAAAAAAAATACAGCCAAGTAACTGAGGCATAAAAGCAGTTAAAAATTTTCAAATTTTGTGAACAGCGCGAATTCGCAATTTTTTTTAAGCTATATGCCTCGGTTAGTATAACAACCGAGGCATAAAAGGTGCATTTAATTACAAAAATGCCACCGCATGTTTATATGCAGCGGGTATGCAGGAACCGAGGCATATACTGCGATGTAAAAACTCTAAAATGCACTAGTGAATCCTTGTGCTCTCCTCAGGTAGAATGGTCTCAAAGTTTCTCTTTCTTCTCTTTTGTGAGACTCTTTTAGAATTTCTTGGGCTATAAGTAAAGGCCCTCTCCTTTTGCAAAAATTCACTTCAAGATTAGTAATGAAATGTTGTCAAAATATTGAGTCATTCTACTTGCCTCCAAAATCAAGGCTAGAACATCCCTTTTAGGTTTCCTCCAACGACTTTCTTATTGAGTTGGCCTAACCACTAGCCACAATCTAACTCGCCAAAGCTTCCTCAGCCAGTTATCATCTTTTGTTCTTCGTTTTGAAAGCATTTGGTGTGTCTTCATGTGTTAATCATGGTTTTGCTCACTTAAAAGCCTACGTTCTTTGTCTTAGAACTCTAGGTTTTCTCGTTGCATTTGTGGGTTGTATCTCATCTCTGTTCAACATGCTTACTTGTAAAAAGGGAGATTGTTGCAATTGAGTAGTACATCTTCAATGCAATCAATGTAAAATAATTGGTCATATCCAAAGAAATTGTTACCTTTTACATGGTTTTCCTCATGCAATATTTCAATATTTATAGTTTCGGAGCCTAAGATTTCCAATGAAGAATTTCAGGAATATCTCAAGTTAAAATCTCCCAGCCAACCATCTTCTTCACCCATTCTATTCTATCAAAAACTTGCATTTCTCAAACCTTAGAGTGTCAAAGTTCATGGATAACTAATTTAGGCACCTCTAATCATATCTCTAATAATGCTTCATTATTTTCCTTTATTTCTCATCCTAAAACTCCTTATTTTATTACTTTAGCCAATGGTTCCAAAGTTACTTCTGAAAGAGTTGGTCAAATTTCCCTTTCTTCCTTCCTAAACCTCAAGAATGTTCTTCTTGCTCCTAATTGTCCTTTTAACCTAATATATTTAAGTCAATTAACTAAATCATTGAATTGTTCTATAACCTTTGATGCCAATTCCATCATCATACAACATTGTAGTATAGGACAATTGATTAGTGAGGGACATGAATCCAAAGAACTCTATTATCTTTGTACTAGACCACCAGTGTCTTGTTTAGCTTCCCGGTCTCCTAAGCTTTTACATTATCACTTAGGTCATCCAAGTTTATCAAAATTAAAAAGAATGATTCTTGAGCTTAGAAAACTTCAAGTCTTACAATGTGAGTTGTGTCAATTAGGTAAGCATGTTCGATCTTCTTTTCCGAAAAGAATTGAAACAAGATGCAACTCTACTTTTTCTATATTCATTCTAATATTTGGGGTCTGAGTCAGGTCTCTTCCTTTGGGTTTCATTATTTTGTCACTTTTATTAATGAACATTCTCGGTGTACTTGGGTTTACTTAAAGAAAGATTGATCTGAACTTTTGAATATCTTCATGTCATTCCTTAATGAAATCAAGAAGCAATTTGAGAAATTGATTAAGGTCTTAAGGAGTGATAATGCCAGAGAATACTTTTCTTCTGGTTTTTCCACACTTTTAAACTCACATGACATTTTACATCAATTTACATGTTCTCATACACCTCAACAAAATGGTATAGCAGAGCAAAAGAATAAACACTTAGTTGAAAGTGCTCGTACCTTGTTGCTTGGTTCCACTGTTCACTAGGGTCATGCCATTTTGTCTGCATGTTATCTTATTAATAGAATTCCCTCTTCATCTTTGAACAATAAAGTTCCATATTTTATTGTGTATCCAAATGAACCTTTGTTTCACACTCCTTCTCAAGTCTTTGGTTTTGTATGCTTTGTACATGATGTATCTCCAAGGTTAGATAAACTTTCAGCCTGCCATCAAAATTGTTTTCTTGGGATATTCTCTTCTTTAAAAAGGATATCCATGTTATTCCCCTGACACTAAGGCATATTATATGTCTACAAGTGTCACCTTTTTTGAAGAAACACCTTTCTTCCCTTTATCTTTGCAAGATGAAAATTTTGTCTAACTGGTCTTACCTATGCCTTATGTTGAACCCCCTCTATGAATACAATTCCAAACTTTGTTCCATCTTCTTCCAATACTCAAAATTCCTCACATCCACCTAATCCGCTTAGTCCATCACCTTCAACTCTAATGTCTAGTCAAATGCCACATAATGAGTCCTCTTCATCAAGTCCATCATTATCATCATCCCACATTACAACCCATGATAATGAGCATTCTAGTTAGCCTATTGTCATTCGCAAAGGTACTCACTCTTCTCGAAACCCTCATCCTATTTATAGTTTTATAAGTTATCATTGTGTGTCTCCATTATATTATTCTTTTATATCATCTATCTCTTTTATTATCATTCCTAAAAATGTGAAAAAGGCTCTTAATCATCCTGGATGGCGACAAGTCATGATTGCTAAAATGCAAGTCCTTGAACAAAATGGTACGTGGAAATTAGTTCCTCTTCCATCTAGAAAGAAGACAGGTGGTTGTCGTTGGGTCTATTCCGTTAAAGTCAACCTTAATGGTGAAATTGATCACCTCAAAGCTCGATTAGTAGAAAAAGGATATAGTCAGATATATGAGCTTTCGTATAGTGATACATTTTCTCCATGGCCAAAATGACCACTGTCAAACTTTTCCTTGCCATGGCAGTTATCCGTCATTGGCCCTTCATCAATTAAATATTAAAAATGTTTTTTCTCCATAATGATCTAGAATAGGAGGTATACATGGGGCAACCGCTCTATGGTCTTAAACAATCTCTTCGTGCAAGGTTCAGAAAGTTTTGCGACATTGTTCAATCCTTTGGGTTGAAACGTAATGAAACAAATCGCTCTATTTTCTATTGTCACACCGCCCCTGAAAAGTGTGTGTACTTAATAGTGTATGTTGATAGTATAATGATTACGGAAAATGATACTATTAAAATCTATCAATTAAAATTTGTCAATTGAAGAAACACTAATGTCATCAATTTTAGACTAAGCATCTTGAAAGTCCAAAATATTTTATAGGCATAAAGGTAACCCAATCAAAGAAAGGAGTTGTCTCTAAAAATATGCTCTTGACATCCTTAAAGAGACATGTATGGTGGATTGTAAACCATGGGATTGTTCCCATGAACCCCAATTAGAAATTAATGGCAGATCATAGAGAAGTTTTCTCTTATCCAAAAAGGTACATAGAAGCTTGTTTGGAAAACTTATTTATTTTACTATAACCAGACCAGATTTTTCTTTTGCAGATTTTTCTTTTGCAGTTAGTGTTATAAGTCAATTAATGCAAAATCCTTGTGTTGATCATTGGAATGTTGTTATTCATATTCTAAGTTATATTAAAAAGGCTTTAGGGTAGTGACTACTTTATGGAAGATAAAGGGACTACCCAAGTTTTTGGATACTATGATGCTTGATATAGCCGGTTCTCCTATGGATAGGCGATCTACCATTGGATATTATGTTTTTCTTGGAGAAAATATTATCTCATGGAAATGCAAAAAACAAAATGTTGTTGCCTAATCATCTACTGAAGTTAAATATAGGACAATGGCATCTCTTACTTGTGAACTTGTATGGGTAAAACAACTTCTACAAGAGCTTAAATTTTGTGAGATTAAGGCCATGAAGATGTATTGTTATAATCAAGTTGCTCTCCACATTGCATCCAATCCAGTATTCCACAAAAGAACTAAGCACATAAAATTGGCAGCAATTTTATTCGAAAAATGTTGTTGTCAAAAGAAATTTGTATGGAGTTTGTTGGATCAAATGATCAGCTTATAGATGTGTTAACTAAACCTTTAAGGGGACCTCAAATTGTGTTTATATGTTCCAAACTTGGGACATACAATTTGTATGTTCTAGCTTAAGAATGAATGTTGAAATATGTAATAAGTAATGCACTTTATGAGTTGTACCTAGAAGTCTAGAATAGTTTTTTAATCTTCCCATTGTATTAAATTTCTATCATTATAAATAGAATATCACAAGAGGGATCTTGTGAGCCCTTCAATTTTACATTCTCTCTTATTAATCTAAACTTCTTCTTTTGCTTCTCCTCCTTTTTATCAAATTCAAAAAAAGATTGAAATAAAAGATGTCATCATGGCAGGAAGAAGCCTTGGATAAAGAAGGAACGGGAAGTATGTCATGAGGATAAAAGATGTTATGAAACAGAGCATCCATTTTCATTAGGGATGACAATGCAGGCCAACCCAGCCCGTTTAGACCTAGCTCGCATAAGGCCTGCACATCGCAGGCTGGCTTGTCCTGTCCCGCACAATTTATGTGAGCTGAAATCATTGGCCCGCCGCACCCCGCACTTGGCCCGCGGGCAGGCCTACTTTTTTTTTTTTATTTTTACCATAAAAATTTCAATGTTTTAAAATTGGAAAACTTTAAGAAGTTCACAAAATTAAGTAAAAACTTTGGGAAGTTTGATGATAAATTGATAATTCAACATTTTCATCATATTCATATTCATACTATGACATACATAATGTATTCTTTAAATTTTAGCACATTAAAAAAATACATAATACTTGTCTTTTCCAGTTATACAAGAATTTGAAACGTTAATGCAAGAGTCCATAAAAAAGTAATTAATATACATAAGTGCAAGTTTTTTTTTTATGCAGGCTTATGGCCGGTCCGCACAAGCCGCAGGCCAGCCAACGCAGGTTGTGGGCTTATGTGGGCCTGCGGACTCACTACGCTGGCCCGCCCCACATTTTTTACTGGCCCGCCCCACATTTTTTACAAGTTTGCGGATCGACCCGATGGACCAAGCCTTTGCCACCCCTAATTTTCATTGACATGCTCATTCCTGTTGTCGAACTTTATAGGCTTGAAAGTGATGAATGACATATCTCCTTTCTTGTGCTATAGTAATCTCTAGGATTCTTTTCAAAATATCTACCATTTGATGGTTCTAGGAGTTTCAGGCCATAAAGCATGTTTGATATGTTAGGGGAATCTAGAAACTCATATGGAAAAGTATCATGAGGGAAGTATGTTTTAGAAGTAGTGTCATAAATGACAACAAAGCCTCTTTGTCTAAAGAGGATGAAAATGCTGCAGTTTGTGGCTTGCTACATGTATGACATCTTTAAGGTAAACTAGGCTAAGAAGACATGGTAATGAAGATTTTTCTCTTATAAGAGATAAGAATGTTCTTCTTAGAACTCATTATCATAAGAAATTTCTAGGTTAAAAGAAGAGGTGCGTTGTATATAAACCAACAATCGGAATAAATAGACATTGGTCATATTTTAACACTCAAGACATTTTAAGAAAGATTTTACGATTTATCTTGGTTGTCTATTCCTTGGTAATTCATCGACACTTAGTCATATGATAATTTGAACTACCTGGTTTATCTAACCTTTGGTTGTCTAATGCTTTTAGCTTATGATTTCTACTGCTAGACTCGTTTAGCATTCTAATTCATCTAATTCTTAATTCTTATACTCATCTAATACTAAGATTTGACCATTACATTAACCAAACTTATTGATTTCATTCACACATACAGTGTATGGGTATAATAAATTAAGCACATGAAAAAAATATCTTATATATTTTGATGTTCGAACCATACTGATCTATTTCTCATTCTCACTATTTGTAGACTCTTTTTTTAGTCTTCTAATCACATTTTTACTTAATCTTCACTTCTGACAAAAGACTTACTCATCTGATAAACTGATAAAGTGTTTTATTATAATCAAAACCTTATTAATTAATGGAGCTCGTCTACTTTAATCCACTTCAAATTCAAGAAACCTCGATCAGCTTCATCTTCATCCCCAACTAATTACCAATAGAACACCCAATCACATCCCTCTCTATTTTTCATCATCGATTCATCAGCACTAATTTCACCTTCCAGCTTTTTCACCAACAATGAGATAGTTACACCGACAGGAAGTGAGAAGGGCGTGTACCAAAGCATAATTTGGATCCATCATCGAGTTCACGATTTAAATACAATAGTGATAGTGTAGGTGTTTTTGTGTAATAATGTCGACAATGCGTATAAAATAATGGAATTGTGATTTTTGTAGGTGTTTTTTGTGTAATACAGGTGTTTGGAGATCGTTTGGAGAGTGAGTAATTAGGAAGGTCTGGTGATGATAAAATGTGAAAAGTGAAGATTTTGATGAAAATTTGTGTTGGTTGGAGGAAGAAAAATAATAAACGTTTATGTGAGCATGTGTTAAAAAAATGACCAAAAGGATCACATCTAGACCACATCGTTCACTATGTTGGTAACTATTTAAACGACATTACTTAAAAAACTAAAATCGACCAAAATTGAAATTTGATTGGAAAAAAAAAATAATTAACACTACAATTAACAAAGTCAAAAATAGGAATCAAATTAATATTTAAGTCTCTGATTAATAAAAGAACAAATTTAATAATTGCGGAAAGTGATTTTATCTTCAAAGAAAATTGATAGATTAGATCATTTTTATTTGATGACTCAGAATAATCTTTTAATAACCAATTTAATTTTTTACAATTGAACTATGTAAAAAAACATTTCAACAAAATATATATATATATATATATATATATATATATATATATATATATATATATATAGATATTAAAAACAGGAGTAAAGAGAAAAAATGAAAATAATTATTGAAAAGAAATTAAATAATAATAATTTGTATTAAAGGAATTTTAGAAAGGAAGAATCCAATATCACCAGAAACAAAGTCAAACCTATCACAAACAACGCCAAAAATAACCAATTCAATATATTTTTGCAGTGACATTTAACCTATTACCATGTACGAAGATTAAAGGTGATTACCTGCCTTTAAGAAATTAATTTGATTAATCAAGGAAGAATATGGATGAACACTGGCAAAGAAATTAATTTATTCATCAGTGATGCCGTTCATCTACAAGTAAATTCATTTGATCCTTTCTGCACCACCAAAAGCTCACAAAGCTGCATTGCTTCAGAGTTGCCTTCCAGAAACAACATTTAGCCTTGTAGTGCCTTCATGCATAATTTCATCGTGTCATGGAAAGCACAACCACGAATAAGCACAAATGAAATATTGAAACAATTGAACCACAAGGGAAAACAAATAGACCTCGATCGGGATTCAAAACAGCTGATATTGATTTGAAATTCAAATAAGATACCTTTTTGACAAAATAAATATCATTAAAAAAGACTTTGCTTCAGATTCAACTAAAGCCCCATGCTACTGCTACCTACCAAAGGTTCAACTATTTAAGGAAAGAATCACATACGGTAAATAGTTCCAAATGCTCCAGTACCTTGAAATGCTTCACCGCTGCTTAAGGGTGTGGGGCTCTCCAGAATCATAGTCGGAGAATGAACAAATAATACAAATCTGCAAGATACTACAGCCCTTGAAAATTAAGTACATAAAGAACTTCAGATTTTATCAAGGAAAAGACACGGAAATCAACTAACAAGTAACGAGGCATACAACTGCAAGAAAACAATTACCACCACAATGCCAGGAACTGAAGTCTCGTGCCATCAGGCCAAATCAAACATACCGTCGATATAAAGGCATATCTAGATCAAAGTACGCAAACGTTTCAGCTGCACAAAATATTAGACATTTGATAACAGTAGCTGCAAAAACAAATACCTGCTCCAGATGCTCCAAAAGTGTCAGGCGATATAAAAGTCAATAATGGTCACAACAATCTTTTTAACTGTATCACAACAACTGAGCTGCCCCGATAGCCAACTGCTCATCAGAATCAAGAGTGTATTCCGCCATGCATGATGGTAGAAACAATTAAAAGAAAATTAGCACCCATATAGGCAACAAATAGATGGCTATCAATTGCAACAACTCCTAGAAAGTGAGCCACACCTCACATGTACACATCTTGATCTTCCAAAAGTATCAACAGTTAAAGATTTAAATAACCAATATTCACACTACAGAACTATAGAAATTCACAGTCTGAGTAAATAACTAGATCGCATGAACAAAAAGACAATGAGTTAAGCATAATACTAGCAAATTTTGAAACTGAAGAGATCATTTCGTTTCAATTAGTTTAATACTGTTCACATTAAATCATATGAACACACGTGTAGAAAATTAAAAAAAGTTAGAAGTAACACAGAATACAGCAGCAACAAACACCTTTTACCACTAGGTGGGCAGGCTACAGAGAAAAATGAAGCATGGTGCTCTGTCAAGAATCCAACTGTATGTAACTGAATATAAAATTAAATACAATTGACATATAAAAGAAATAAATAATTATAAACAATAATTATAAAGATTCAAAGAGTCATATGCAGCTGCTAGAGTTATCACCATTTTCCATCTTATGTCAAAGTCAAATTCAGGCATCCAAGAGCCTTGAAGCTTAAAGTCAAAAGTAAAAAAGATAAGTGGTCTAAATACAGGGCTGCACAGCTAAAAATATCCTGTTCCCACTGGCAAATTAAAGTTGCACATTGGCCAAAATGCCATCAATAAACTAAAACCTAACCTGCACACAACGCCTTCAACATAGTAATTACTGTTCAAATCTCTACAATCCTTTTATCAGAAGACTCATCCCAATGAACAGAATCTAAAGTTGCTCAGAAGCATTTTGATACAGTTGATATACAGTGCACAGGTATTGTATCATATGATAAGTGATGGCGTCCATAAAGAAAGGTTTAGCATACATCAATACTGAATGGCTTTGTTCAGCGAACTCATCAGATATGATTCCAGATTCCAAAATGGCCCATCTAAGAACAGAAACTTTGATGCAAAAAGTCAATAGTCAGCTGAAATCTTAAAACTTCTCAGTTCATGAAACTGTTCTCCCATAGCATATTGATGCAATATAGAGATTTTTTGACCATTTTTCCTGCATAAATGATATCTCAAATGTAAGCATTTCAGACCAGAAATGAATCAAACTCAGCAAACTCAGAAGCAGTAGTATTTACCTTGACGTGACTACTAGGAAAGGCGGATGTGCGGAGTGTCTCTTGAGTTTCATCAGCCGGTTTTCTTCTTGGGACACTAAGAACAAAAGCAGCTTGGTCCCATGTGGCAGCAGTTGAAGTGATGCGGTAACCATTGTCCCACCTGCGATGAATGCCTTCACTAGGATACAGGAAATCAAGTTCCACAACCTGGAATTAAATTTTGAAAGAGAAAACTTCATATCACATACTGTTTAATACAACTTAGTTAAAAAATGCTTAAGAAATAACTGTAAAACCTGGTCTGAATATCCAGCACCACGGGACATTACAATTGCCCATCTACTCCCAGCAGTCGCCATAGCAGTGACAGAAAATCCTTCTCTCCATTTTTTATTGATCCACTTAAATGGAAATGACTCGCTGACTTTATAGGATTGCTGCATGTATTGGGTCCCTGAAGATAACAAAACAAACCACCAACAGACATGAGAAAACAATCCAAACACAATACTACTCCCTAATTTATGCAAACAGTTCCTCAAAACAATCAAGTAAACTATTGTCAATAAAATACTCCATGCCTAAAGAACAGACCAAAAACGACTTACCTTTAGACATTACAACCAATGAGCTCCCATTATTAGATCCTGCTATTGCACTAATGTAATAATTATTTTCCCACTGTTCCATAATCCATTCCTACCAAAAAAAGAAAAACCTATATTAATTCACCAACATAACATTACTAACAAATACAATGTCACCAATTCTAAATAATCTTAAAATAAGTCATGTCCCTACCTTATGAAGAAAGTGGGGTGAGAGTTCATGAACTTGAGAGTTGAAACCAGTGCCAGCATCCATAATAAGTGCCCAGAGGTTAGAACAACAAGCTACGCTGCTGATAAATAACCCATCCTCATATCCCTTTTCAATGTGTTGGGACAGCCGCACATCAGCAACATTGTAATGGTACCTGCATAAGAAAATAAAAGCAGTAAAATCCGACCACTTTCACAATGCTGCAATTACTTATTTATTTGTATTCAGGAGAAAACCTTTGCTTCATTGGTCGGCGGGCATTGTACACACTAATCCATTGCATTGCTGGCATTCCCATTCTGACTCTCTTCTTTGGTTGTTCGTCGTCATCTTCTTCCACAGTTAATCGTCCTCTCTTATGTCCAACCAGATATATAAGCTTCAAAGCACAAATCAAATAAATATCCACAGGAGTCATCCCTTACCTACAAATAGTAAACAATATACATTAAAGCAATAAAGTATTTAATACCTTTTGTGCACCTTCGGTATTTATGGGTCTGAAGTCAGGATTTGGTCCAACAATTCCATCAAAAAGTGATATATACTTTGCATAATTTGGTTCTTCATCAAATTTCAAATTCACCACGTACTCCACAAACTGCCGGAAAGGTGGAGGACAGACACTACACAAAGTTTCTGGTGAGGTTGCCATCTTTTTCTTGCACACAAGAAATCCTTTATTTTCTCCCTGAAACCAAATTTTATTAGAATGGAAAATTTTGATTATTATTAACACCAAAATGACTATATTTGAAGCATTTAGAACCTGGTATCCTTGCCAAGGTAGCCGGCCACGAAGAAGGAAAATCAATGTGTAAGCAAGAGATTCCAAATCATCTCTCCTGCTTCCTGTTCTACCAAGATGAGCATGCACACTAGCATAACGAACTGTTCCTCTGTGGCAATAATATGTTATACTACATCAAACAGTCTGGATTTTGCAAAGAAAGTATTTAGCAAAATAAACATGCCAATAATTCACCTAAATACATCGGGACGTTGATCATACTCAACATGAAGGCCAGTTGAACTATCGCGCCAACGGGTTGCTGCACAATAAAAGAGGGCAGAGCGCATGGATGTGTTTTGAGAAATTAAGCAAATATTCAATAAGTGATAGCATCACAACTTCAATAATAAGGTAGAATATTTACCTAATCCAAGATCAACTAAGAAAAGCTTTTTCTCATCAGCAGTTCCAGGAGTGCCAAGCAAAAAATTCTCAGGCTTTACATCACCGTGCACATACCTGAAAAATGACAGCAACATGATGTCATTATTCCCAATAGAGACATACTGATATGAGCTAGAGGTTTGTTTCTAACACGAATCAATTACATCCCATATCATACAAATCTTATAAAATTTCTACTAGTGGGCCACTTTTCACATTTCACTCCTTTTTTTCCAAAATTGTATTACTGATGTACTAGTGCAGGAAGGCTCCTCACTTTGCAAAGGTACAGGGGAGAATTATTGTTCCCCATGCATATGCAAGAGATTGTTTCTGGGTTCAAACTTGTGACCAATCAGTCACAAATGGCAATCAGACCAGCTCGCTCTCTTTCACCAAAATCCTATATTTAAAAAAATATAAAATACTACCTTTTGTGCGGTACAAGTTGCTTAAAAATTGTATACATTGATGGTACGATGTCATTTGAAGTTAGAGATAACATAAAATATTTATCTAGGTACGTTGTAACAAAAACAATGGAAACATACAAAAATAAAATCCAAATCGGGTCTGTTCAGCTCAATTAAAGAAACTTCAGATATATATTATAAGCAGAATAGAAAAAGGAGAGAGAGAGAGAGAGAGAGAGAGAGAGAGAGAGAGAATGACCCTTTAGAATGCATCTTCTCTAATATGGAGATGGCTTCAATTGCTATACATGCCACCATTTCCGCAGACATTCTAAAGCCAGAAAAAGATAAAACGGAGTTATCTACGCAATATTCTCCATAATATTAACAAAATAATATATTCCCTTTCATGACATTCCAGTCTCAGAAATACTTACGTGTTTGAGTTGTTATTCCAGACATCCCACAGACTAGGGCCAAGCATATCCATGACCTGCAATGCAACAAAATGCGACGTCAAGTTCCAAAAGCATTGGGTGAGAAACACAGTAGACAAACTTCCGACAAAGATTTTATTTTAGCACACATACCATAATATAGTAATCACCCTGCCGTCCCTTGTAATGAACACGTGGAACACCATGACTACCACCCAATGCACTATAAAGAAAAATAAACAGAGTGAATTTGAATTACAATGCCATGGAACATTTGAAATAAGGTTTTAGAAAATGGTAGCAGCGATTTCAGTCAGTGTCAAAGTTTTCTGGTAAAATTTTAAGTTGCAGTTTCACTATGTTTCTTGATATTGTGAGACGTTACAAACAAATGCAGCTGATATGGCTACAATTAAAGTTGCAGACACCGCCAAAAACCTTGAGGTAGCGAAAATCGCGATTCAGATCATTTTATTAAGGCCTTGACTTTTGGGCGGATGTGACCGGCTTTTGGACGTGACCCAATAAGCCACATTATCCGCAATTTGCCAAGTATAAAGGATGGCGACAAAATCAAACAGTAGATTAAAAAGATTGATTGAAGCGTTTGGGTAAGAAAAGGTAACGCACTTGTAAACTTGCCACTCATATGGAGGTCCATAATTGCACCCCTTACTGCTTCTATGTTCAAACTTCAATGCTACCTGCAATTATTCCACAAACCACACTGTGAATCATAAAAAACCCAAATAATCTAAGTCAAACACGGTCTTAATACCACTTATCCGCACGTACCTCTAACGCTCCGGCACCAGCCCCAACTCGCCGACCTACGTAAACCTGTCCAAACCCTCCCTTCCCAAGTTTTCTGTCTAATTTGTACAACGGAGAACCACCTACCTGTACCTGTTTCCAAATATCTTTCAAAAATAAATAACAAGATTCCATTTCCAACATTTAATAACAAAAAACGAAAAACAAAATAAAATCATACCCTCTCGGGAATGGGGGCAGTGCTTCCTTCGTCTTCTGCGGGCGCAGCCTTGTCGGGGCTCCGGCCACCGCCGCTGTCGAACTCGTCATCCATCTCTTTCTCTTTATCTTCTTCCGAAACCCTAAGCAGAGGCGCGTGTTGCTGTTGTTGTTGCTCCTTCTCTTCTAATTCACGGTTACCGATTCTACAGCGCGCGAGCGTGTTGCGATTGTACCTCCCGGTGTTGACAGTGGTTCTTCTCGTTCTTCTCTGGCGGGTTTTTGTGTTCGGGTTCGGGTTTGGGTTTGGGTTTGGATCATGGAACGTTGCCCGGTTTCTTCCGCTTCGGAGTTCAGGCATGGTGAGGGGGATTGTGCTTTTGTGGGCTTCGTAAGGCCATAAAGAGGGAGAGCGCCGTCGCTGAGGTAAGATTCATGAAGGTTCTAGAATCGTCGCCGGGAACACACGATCTGTTCGGCAGAAGTTATAAAGGAGCACCAAGAAGGATGGAAGAATGAAGGAAATGAAACGACAAAGGGATATAGATCGAGGCATCATCCACCAAGGAAAAAAGAAGAAATAAAGAAAAATATTCCACGAAATTTTGAAAAAAATATATTTTTATAAATATTTAAGCAATTTTATTTTGTTGAACGGGGTCCAAGATGGTCTGGTAGCAAATAATAAAAGGGTTAACAAAAAAGGTGTGAAAATGGTTAATATATTGTAATAGAAGCCATATTTATGTAACTTATATTAGTCTACAGGTAAACAATGAAGGACAGTTAAGCAAAACTAGTTTTTAAATTTTATTATAAAAAATGTAATGCCTTTGCCTGTATGAGTAATATGCTGTCACTATTAAATCAAATAAAAAACCAATGATAATTAAAATTTATTTGAAGTATAGCATTTATTTGAAAATAATCAAATATAAATGCAATCAAGTTTCAGATGATTTTATCATTAATTAAAGATAATGTTGAGTGAATATAGTATTAAACCCAAATATCCTCACAGTAATATTCTCACCACACATCCTATATAAAACACAAATATTCTCACCCTAACAAATAGTAGTTGTTCCAAAAAAGCTATAATCTTGATATATATGATTGCAAGAAAAGTTTTGCACGAGACATTCATCCCCTGTCGGTCGCCTCGATTGAATCCTTTCTTTTTATGCAAAACCTAAAACTCTAGTCATTAAATTTTCACTAAAAGCTTGAGGAATATTTATTTCCACTTACGCAAATATAACATGCACATGTCATTATTTTGAAAGATATTGCAGGAAATATTAATATTCGATGAAAAAAAGTACTTTTACTCAAAAGAATATTGAAGATCACTTTTAATTTCAATTTATTTATAGTCAAAGCAATTACAACAAGAGAGGATGATCTCAAGAAACTTGAAAAAAATGATTATTTTTATTCATGGCTGCTACCATTCAAATAATAATTATTTTAAGAAATAATTTATTATTTATCTATGCTATCATTTTCAAGTAATCATTTGAAAAAAAAATAATCAATTATATTAGTCTCGAAAACTTATACCGATTCGTAACATTAATTACTGTGTCAATTAATTAATCATGTTGATTTTAGTTTTTATTGCATTTTTTAGTATAAGATAATCTGCTAGACTAGCAAATAATCAAGTATTCGGACCATTTCATGACTTTCCACCTCTTAGTAATGAAAATTTTACTGAAAATACATTAATCCTAAACTCCAACCTTCAGTGACTTGAAATAAATGTTCTTCAATGATCAATTGTAACCTTTGGGATCTATAAAAGTCCTTTGTGCAAGAACAACCTATTCGTTCATCTTGCTTGCAATCTTTGAAAACTATGTTTCTTTCTTCCATACTTTGCCTACAAATTATTTTTTGTTAGAATGGATTCTCCCTCACAATCTAAAATAATTAAAAGAGTAATTTTGAGGAACAAGGGAAAATGAGTGAATGGTCGGATATATGATCAATATGTCCATATGCTCTTAGAAAATAAGTGGAAGGTCACATGCCTTATTACTCACAACTATTGATGTTTAGGAGTTGCTGGAGGATAAGGGCTTGAAAATTTTTGTACAACTGATTGTTATTACTATATGTTCCTACATGGACAATCTAAAGTTATTAAGGGACTCAAACTTTATCTTATCACAAAATCTTTGAACTCCTCTGATGGATATTCCATGGTCTTGTTCGTGATGCCTTCATTATTGAATACTTGGTGGAACATGAGGGATTACCTACAGAAAAGATCCTAACAATCAAGTCAGCAAAAGCTCTCAAAATCAAGTTCAGATTATGCATTAATGAATTGCGTATCTCTAATTGATGGGGTCCACTCTTATTTATAGAGGACTAATTTTATTCACATTAGTTAAATTATGGGTTGGACTTCGACTATGTTCATTTTGGCCCAACTTTATTGGGTCTGATTAGACTTAATTGGGCCTATGTTGCAAGCCCAATATTCCTTGAAAGTGTTTAGCTAGTTTTTACCTAAGTTAGAATAGGCTTGCTAACATATTGACATATTGGACATTACTGGCTCCATACTTGTCTTCCATGGATATGACTAGTTAGCATATGTATCCTTTCTTTACCTGATGGGACCAGATAGTCGACTAGCTTTGTTGCTATGTAGGCGAGTTTATTCATATGTGATGTAGTTAGCGGTCAGGCACCTGATGACTCATTATTCTGCTATGTATCTGATTGCGGTGTCCGTGGTATATGTTAGGTTCAACAATTACTTTGAGTTAGCGGCTCTTAGGGTTGGAGATCATTTCAGCTAATGGCCTTTTGGAATAGTGACCAATCCGGCCCTTATGGTACATCAGCCCCTAGTCTTTGGCGTGATCTACACTCTTAGAGGTTGTTATAAGCATCTATTTGTTTCTTACGCTTGCATTGTCAGTCGTTGTGAGTTCATAGGAAGACAAAAAGTCATGTCAAGGGAGACGTAGAAGTGCATTGTTTATGGTGACATTTATGGGTTTGTAAGGTGTAATAATGGGAGATTTAGACGGGGAAAGAGGAAAAGTCACGACCCTAATGCTATAAATAAGGATGTTAGGGTCAGAAGTGGTCACTTGGTTTCATTTTCACAAAGATCGTTGAAGAGAGAAGAGCTGTGTATTTGCTTCTCCCAAGGTTTTAGTGTCTGACATATTATCCAGTGCCGACAACTTCATTTTAGTAAGGTATGTCTCATAATGAATTTAGAGATGGTTTTGGACAGGGTGTGGGTAGTAAGAGTAGTCGTCCATTAGATGAGTTGTCTAATGGGTTTACTTATAGGGATGAAGGAGTAGATATGGAGATCATACTAGATGTTCGGTAGGACCCAGCTGAAGAGGTGGCTAAGAGAAATCTTCTCTGAATGGGTGCTGAAGTTTTGGCTATGATGTATTTTTGTGTTCGAGAAGGATGCATCCTAGGATATTGTAACGTCCTAGCCGGAAATTACTTATGTGAAAATTAAAATAGGAAATATAATAATAATCCGCCTTTATTATTAAGAACTTTCCCAAAAACCCAGGAAATTTAAATCGATTTCAACGCGCCAATTATAACCAAAAATCACGGCATTCAATTATTACAACTATAAACTATTTATAAAACCATTACAAAAATAGTCCATAAACTTCCATGAAGAAAACTAGTATAAAACTCCAATAGTTGGCCTCACTCTGACTCTAAGCATCGACGTGCTCACTTGCATCAACATTTTTTCCATGTAACAAGTTACATGATCATCGCCAAACACACAGATAGGGTGAGCTCAAAGATAATAAAAAATCATAATAGGAAATAATAAAACATTTCAAGACCATGATCTATGTTAACATCCCAATCATCAATTCCTCAACTTTCAAACCTTTTGTTGGACGCCTCTTGATTCTACGCCTTTTGATGAGTACACCGATCGATCTTTGTTGCACGAGTATCTACTCGCCCCTCCGACTACCGGCCACCACCTAATAGTTTACACATATCATAACCTAATGCCCCCAAATCATGCCAATTCACAGAATCAGCTCAGAACACATACTCTCCTAATGTGTCACCTAGCGGCAGTTCCTGCGCCGCCAGGCGATGCATATAAAATCTGGGTTCTTGCCCAAATTTCTACACTTGCGCGAACCCCAAATATGCAATTCCTATCATTTTTACAGATTATTAGCACATTTATATAATTACATGTCATTAGGAGAGTTCATGTTGGTTCCAATACCATTAATATCATGGAGGCATGATGAAGGATTATCTTGTTACTTTTTAAGATTATTGAATATGGTGTGAGTTAATTAAGAAAGCTAAGTGAAATCCCCACTGGACATTAAGATAGCAAGCTATCTAGATGTGAAGGTTCCTTTCACAAAGCTCAAGAGAAGAAGAAGATAGATTGATTCAAAACAAAAAGGAAATGGAAAGCACATAAACCGTAGAAAACCTAGAACAATTAAAGGAAGAAGAAAACATAAAATGGAAAGGAAAGAAATGGTAAAAATGTGAGAAGCACGTCACTACAAGGCTAGGCTAGAAGCCATGGCAACCTTGAAGATGAGTGGATATGTGCCGCCACTTGTTATGCAAGATAAGGCTTAAAAGTATTCACTCCCAAGGGAGGAAACTCTCACAAATAGTTGAGACACAAGAGTGTTTTTACTTCAAAATGTTCAACCCTTTTACATGTCTAGGAGCACCCCTTATATAGAAGAACTTAGGGGCCTCTAAGCAAATAAAAGATACATAAGGATGTCTCTACAAAAACTAACCCTAGCTTCTAGAAACTAGGTCAAATAAGGTTACAAAAAATGAGAGACAAAAGAGCTAACTATGGTGTGTGCAAGGCTAATTTCGTTCTAGCACAAAAGGAGGCAAAGAATGTGTCTCATATGTCTCCAAAAAGTGGCCAAAGTGTGTTAAAAACAAAGGAGACCAAAGATACATAGGTACACTTGCTTCATGCCTTTTACTTTATGCTTTATGCCTTTGCTTTACTCTCTCCTACACATCATTTATGCTCCCCAATCACCATGCGCCACCTAGCATTGCTTTCTTACTCCTAATTAACCTACAAAGCAAATAAGCATAGATTAGCATGTTGGCTTAATTCAAGTCAACTATAGTCAACAAGTCAAACCTAGTCAAAGGTCAACAAGTCAACTAAAGTTGAATCAACTAAGTCAACTTTGGGAATCAAAAATAACAAACACAAATGAAAGGGATGAAGGATTAGTGAATTTCCTTTCTAAACATGCTTAGTCTTCTTAAGCATGTGCCTCCATCCTTGGTTGGGGTCAATCCTTCATCAAGGCAACACATAAATTATCAAATCTCAGATCATGTTCATCATCCCCCAATTCCAAAATGAACCCTAACCCCAAATCCATACACGATTCATACCATCATCGTAAAATTTACTTGCAGTTATCCAATCACATCAAAATACACTCGAGTATACCTCAAGGGTTCATCCAAGCAACATCAACAACACAGAAGGATCAAGAAGGCAATGAACTGGAGAAACCAGTTCACGTCGCCTGGCGGATAACGTCACATCACCATGCGATTCATCGACAAACCCAAAAATTGGGTTCTGCAGCATGTGTCGCCTGGCGGCAGTTCATGTGCCGCCAGGCGGTTTCTAGAAAAATCCAGAAATGCGAAAAGAATTCAAGCATGGCCAAGACATACACTTCAAGCATTCCATACATTACATATTCATACGATTAAAATCAAAACATGAAGTGGAACTTCCCTACCTGCATTTTTTTCTCGCACCAATCCTCTTCTAGAGTCTCTTTTTGATTCCAAGTCTTGTCTCCACCCAAGCACGCTCACTCACTCTCTTTAGGTTCAAGTTTATGCTCAGAAACTCTCCCTTAGGCAGCCCACATGAAAATGCACATTTCAACACTCTCTTCCCACCTACTTGTCCAATTAATCAAGTCTTAATGGTGGTTAATGGTTCAGAAACGAAAAATGGCATTAAGGTGGATTTAATTGACATTCAAGGCTCATTAGGAGTTGTTTTTCTAGCCTTTATTGGCTATCTCTTTTTAGCTAGGGTTTCGGTGTCCTTTCACATTCATGCCAAAACTGATTTTTTCAAAAAGAAAGTTATTTTGTTTAAGCCAAAGTTCAAACCCATAACCCTTCAATATCAAAGCAAGTGCACTACTTACCAATAAGCCAATTCGTGTTTCTTGGTCTTTGTAATTTTTATAAATCTAGAAATTTATACTCTCTTATCACGCTCAAACATCATAAAATTAATACAATTAAATAACACACAATTTGGCATACACAAGACTCAAACCCAAGTCCTTTTAAAATGACTAAATACTCTCAACCACTTAAGCTAGTACTTTTCCACATCATGAAAGTTAACATTTAATGCCATAAGGGCTCCCACTACCCGCATTTATTAAATAATTATTTATTTAATTATTTAAATTCCTTGGGTCTTACATTCCCCCCACCTTATAAAATTTTCATCCTCGAAAATTAAAGCTTACCAGGAAATAGATCCGGATAGGACTGCCTCATCAGATCCTCCATCTCCTGAGTCGCTTCATCCCAAAGGACCTTCACTGTCTTGATTTCCTTTCCCCTTAACTATTTAACCTGTAAGTCCAAAATCCTCACCGATCTAACATCTATTGTCAAATCCTCTCTAACCTGGATATCATCCGCTTCTGGCACATGTGAGGGACTTGCAATGTATTTCCTCAACTATGACACATGGAAGACATTATGCAAGTTCGCCAAGTGTGGTGGCAATGCAATCTCATACGCTACTAGGTCGATCCTCCGAGTAATCTGATACGACATGATGAATCTTGGAGTCAACTTCCTCGACTTGAGAACCCTCCCAACACCAATGGTTGGAGTCACCATGAGAAACACATGGTCTCTAGCTTCAAACTCCAATGGTCGCCTCCTCTTGTCAGCGTAAGATTTATGTTTGCTCTATGTAGCTCACATCCATTCTTGGATCAATTTCACTTTATCAATGGTCATCTGTAAAAACTCAGGACCAAGTACTACATATTCACCATCCTGATTCCAGCACAATGGATTCCTACATCTCCTCCCATATAGTGCCTCATAAGGTGTCATTATGATGCTGGAGTGATAATTATTATTGTAAGTAAACTCCACCAAAGGAAGTATCTCACTCCAACTGCCCAGGTGATCTAGTACGCAAGCTCTCAACAAGTCCTCCAAGGACTGGATAATCCTTTTGGACTACCCGTCAGTCTGAGGATGATATGTTGAACTCATCTTTAACTACGTTCCTAATGCCGCTTACAATGACTGCTAGAATCTCGACGTAAACCTTAGGTAACCTGACCACATCTTTGACACTATGCTCGTTGTCACCCCATGTAATCTAACCACATCTTTAACATATAGCTCCGCCAATCTATCCATCGACAATTTCTGATTGATCAGTAAGATATGAGCGCACTTCATTGGTCGATCCACAATGACCCATATCGCATCATAACCCCTAGTAAACTTTGGCAGGTGAGTCACGAAGTCCATCGCTATGTTGTCCCACTTCCACTGAGGAATTTCTAATGGTTCCAACGTACCTCCTGACCTCTGGTGTTCTATCTTTACCTTTTGACACACTAGGCAAGATGCTACAAAATTTGCCACATTTGTGTTCATGCCAGTGTACTAGAAAGAGTCTTTCAAGTCCTTATACATCTTAGTCATACCAAGATGTATGCTAAGACGAATCTTGTGGCCCTCTTCTAGAATTCTCTTTCTCAACCTTGGTCCCCATGGAAATACACCCTGTTCCTAAAATCAAAATAATAATAATAATAATAATAATAAATAATAATAATAATATAAATAATATAAATAATATAAATAATAATAATAATAATTAAAATCTATAACAATATATAAAAAGGATTCCCTCTTTTGTGTCTACATTTCAAAATACCAATTTTATCCTTTAAAGTATAATTATTTATTAAATTTTTGAAAATTTGTAACATCCCATTTAATTAATAACCCTAATTAAAGGAAGTGTCACACAAAATAATATAGTAAGCACGGTCCTGGAGTATAAACGTTACTCCTTACAGTTGTCCAGAAGAAAACAAGAAAGAAACTAAGGCACACCACGATGCCAGTAACAAAATAGAATAAGGAATATAAAGTATTCCAAATAAAGTTCTAGGATAAGGCAATACATGGGCCACAACCCTAAAAGAAGGCATAAACGAGCAGAATCCAAATCCAGATGACTATGCAGCGGAATCACCATTTCCCTGTTGACCACGCAGAGTTTTCGCATATGCTCACATCAATAAATTGATGATCATCGCAAAAAGAGAAAACCACACACTCAGAACATACAACAAGCAGAAAGGGTAAGCTAGAGTAGAAAATTATTTATCATGCAGTTACATACACTTTCATAATTCAAAATACATATATCAACCAATCATGTTATGACTTTCAAACAATACACTAAGACTCACGACTGATCTAGATACATATATTTAGTCAGATTCAGCGGATGCTTGCACTTGTGGTGGCCTTTACTGCTCTACTAAGCTGCTCTACCGGGCTATTTGTTATAGTGTTTCATCCCCCACACCCAAGGTTAGCCCTTAAAGTGTTCAAGGCCTCTTGCTACTCTCACCACTTGAGTCAGTACGCTCTGCAAGTGAGACTAACTGACTCTTTAAAGCGTCAGGATGCAATCCTTACCTTGAATCCTTACTAAATTATACAAATGAGGCACCACTATGAACTCCCACTAACAGGGGTCATGGAATTACGTCCTGACCAAATGAGGCACCACCACGAGATCTCACCTAGAGATTGATGGAATTACGCCCTGACCAATGCGGCACCACCACGAAACTATCGTGGAATTACGCCCTAACCAAACCAACATCATGTTTCAATCAATCAATATAGAATCATTTCTCATGCCAAAACCATGCCACTTTTATAACCAACCATCTCATTCGTTTTACATGCTAAGATCATACCAACACATCAATCGAGTTCATACCCTTAGATATTCCATGCATATTCGGATACCTCATATTTTAAATAGGGCAAACCAGCCAACCATACAATCAATAACAACCATGTGAGAAAATAACAATTCTCCCTCACTGTTCTACACCTGTAAAATCCGAGATTTATCCAAAACAATATATCAATCATATCCATTTCAAAGCAGGCACCATACAATCACCAAAGATACCTAACAAAACCCAAATATAGGCAAAATACGCTTGAAATAAGAAACCCTAACTTCCCTTACCTGGAAAGAGCTAGTATAAGACCTTGACAACGAACAACGGAGCACAACAATTCTAGGAACAAAATAAAGAGCAGGAAAAATAGCGGAACAAAAAATGCGAAAATCAAACTGAAGGAGAAGAGTATGAATTGAGAGCAACTTACGTGAGCGAGGAAATGAGTTGAACTCACTTGAAGACGAAGGGGTCTCGAAACCCTATCAGAGAAACGACTACAGCTCTAAGGAAAGGGGAGACTATTTTCTGAAAGTGGAGCGAAATGAATGAGGTTAGGGCAGTTTAGGATCCTTGGCTCCCAATGTGCCAGCCCTAGGCCCAACTGATTTAGGGCAGCCCCTATAAAATAAGGACAAAAAATAATTGGGCCTTACAAAATTGACCATTATTTTTACAAACTTTTTTTTCTCTATTTATCAACAATTATTCTCTCATCTTTTCTTATATATTTCACTTTATTTTTAATAAATATGATTTTATTTTATATATTAACTTAATAACATTATATTATCATCACTTATTAATGTAATATTACACATATTTAAAAAATGCGTACAGAGAGGCGTGACAGTGCCTATGTGTACATTAGTAATAATAATCATAATAATAATAAAACAAAACTACAAAAATAAATAAAAATAAAAATAATGAAAATAATAACAAAATAAAATAAAAAATAATAATAAAATAGTAATACTAATAAGAGAAAACAATAATAATAAAATAAATAAATAATAGTAAAACAATAATAATGATAATAAAATCAGTATTAAAATAAAACTCTCATTTTTCCAGCTGTCTAACACTCTCTTCACTCATTCTAGCGAAGGTTTGAACAACCATTCAGTCAATTTATGTTTCATGATAATTCCTACACATCTAGGATTATATTATCATGCATCATGGTCAAACATATTACTAAAATAATAAAACAATTAAATTAATATGCTAATGGCATACACAAAGCTTGAACCTAAGTCCTCTCATAATAGCCAAGTACTCTTAACCACTTAAGCTACCATTGCTCCTTATCTTCTCTCTCCATATTAATTAATTTAGGGATTCTTGCCTTCGCATTTATTAAATAAATAAATATTTATTTATTTAATTTTCCCGGGTCTTACATCGTTCAAGACCCGGAATGGTAGCCATAAATCCCCTCATGAATCTCTTTTATCACATACTTTGCTTGTTCTTTTGTAATACACTTTAGTAGGGGTTGGTTGTGCCCTCATTTGTATACATCTTCTCCTATCAGTGTGTATCATGTTGCTTTTCTTAACCACCCCTTATCCATTGGGTTTGTAACATTCTAGCCGGATATTACTTATTTAAATTTAAAAATAAGAAATATAATGGTATGTCGCATTTAATTATCAAAATACCTTCCTAGAGCGGGGGAAAATTTTTCTTTATTGTAAAAGTCGAGTTTCAAAGCCATATAAATCCATATAGTGTTTACAAAATTCTAAAAATACTAACTAGTCTGTTATTACAAGAAAATAAAAACCATAAAATGAATCCATGAAAATTTCCACCGCTGGCCCCTCTTCGGCCTAAGTATCCCCATATTCACCTGCATCAACCTCTGCTCCCATGTAACGAGTTACATGATCATTGCCAAACACACACAAATAGGGTGAGCTCAAATAAAAATGAAAATAAAAGCAATAAATAATAAGTAATAATTCTAAACTCAGAATCTCTAATCAAAGACCCATTCGTAAAACCGGACATTCATATCTTGCTCTGGACGCCTCTTGATTCTACACCCTTTGATGATTACATTGATCGACTTTGCTGCCACGAGTATCTACATGTCTCTCCGAAAACAGGCCACCACCCAATAATCCACACGCGGGAATAAAATTGTTACGACCACAATTCGCAACACCAAGTGGAGTTCCCCAATACGAATCGCAGTCCGTATTTGTCCCAAGACTACCAAACTCTTCAACTAACACTGAGGAAAGCAATCTTTCGAAACCCATCCGTATGAGCCACGATGTCGCACACTCCACTAGACTTCCAAAACCACCAGGCTACAACCTCGAGTAGCCGCGTGTTCCCCAATAAAAGTTTCACTCGTAACTAGGCCTCCAACAAAGCATCACATCAAGACCTCCATCTAAAGCTGTGTAGAATCCTCTTCGTGATCCAACTCTGCACCCAAAACTGCCTGGCACATCACTCGCGTCGCTATGTGGAAATTGGTCCTAGACTGTCTGGCGATCTCCTCCTGTTACCAGGTTACAAGCCTTCCTAGTCCCTCTGTCAATGAACTCTGCCTGGTAGAGCCTCCCCTATCGCTAGGCGCCACGTGAATCTAGTGGCCACTGCTAGTATTTTGTGTCTCTATTGCCTAGCGGCTTGTCCTGCGTCACCATGTGCTTTACCAGTAGCGCAATGCTACTGGTTTTTGGCACTCTTGAATAGGTTCCAATGAACCCCAATCATACAACACACAATTCATATCACACTACAATTATCCAATCATAATCCCTATGACTGAATCATAATGCACACATCCATTTACTAGCTTTTCATAATTAAAACATACATTTATACAATTATCTATAAAATTTACCATACACTTATTCTTTTACCCAATGCAACATGCCACACTACACTTCTACAAACATAATAGATTGCACATAATAACAGTAACCGAAACAAGCACTTTATCAAATCACAATCATAGAAACCTTTACTTTTACATGCATTTGGTCCCCATCATCACACACTTATATATGTATAATTAGTTGTCTTATATACATTTACTTTATACATCATCTGCCAATTAACCCACTTTATGCACAAAATTACTAAATAAACCCCTCAAAACGCAAATCATATAATCAACTCAAAATGTTTTGATATACCGATGTGTCTCCTGGTGGAAGTTCATGTGTTACCAGGCGGTGCATACAAATTCTGGGTTATGCCTATAATTTCATGCACCTGAACGAACCTTAAAACCCCCACCCTATAGTTTCAATATGAGTTTTGATGAAAATTTAATGTGTTATCATCAAATAGAGTTCATGCTTATTCAATTTAAGATTACTTTCATGCAATATATCATAAATCATTATCAAAGGTCACATTTATTCATCTGTAATCCCAACATGAACCATAATTCCCCCAATCATGCCAAATTCATGTAATTTACATCAGTCATACGATCCAAACATTTAATCATTCTGCCAATCATAGAGATTAATTCAAGTATTCACAAACGTCACAAAAACTCAAGAAAACTGGGCAAGCCAGTTCATGTTGCTTGGCGGCAACACACTGCCGCCAGGCAGTTCATAGAGAAACCCAGAAAATGGATTCTGGATGGGTCACACCCAACCGCTAGGCGGTTTCTAGAAAATTCTAGAAACATAAATATTTTAGTTTTGAAATGGTTGAAATGCCAAGAAGGGGGGGTTGAATTGGCTAGTTAAAAACTTAGGCTATCTTTGAAAGCTAAAAACCACCTTTAATTGAATCAAATAGATCACCAAGTTAGGATGCAAAAGGTGCTGGACAGTATACTTTCAGTCGATCAAAAACAGAGTTAACATATTGATTTTACTAAACAGATTCTGTTCTGGTATAATCAATCGATTCAAACAGGAAAACAGTCGACTGAAATACTGGGAAAAATGCAGAAATGTAGATTTGAGTTTTAAACCAGAAACAATGCACAAGAATGATCAAGATAGGCTCTAAATGATTATACAAACATGCTCAATGCTGCAGATGTCATGAACACATGCAAGATCATGAAAAAGATTATTAAAGCACAAGTTCTTTAAACTTTAAAATGAAAATGCAAGAGAGAAAGGTTAGAGAAGAGAGGAGACCATGAGATTTTTATACTGGTTCAGTCAAATCTGAGCTACATCCAATTTGTCAAGACAACATGTGCTTGACTTTGCCCTATTTCCAAAGATTTACAAAGTATTCACCTTTACACTTTCAAAATATGCAAAAAAACACCATAAAAGACTCTTGAATCATACAAGAATCACACTAGCACAACAAGAACCCTTTTGTAGACCTGGAAAACCACCAGGCACAAACATAAAGCTTCAGAAAGATCAAACCTCAGTGGTAGCATAACCCAACCTACAACAAACCACTTTCTCCAAGCTACAAACCAAGCCAAAAGCTCCAAGAATTGATCCAAGATCAATATTCAACTGCTGCAAACTATATGATCACGAAGGAGAGAGTTTCCACACGTTTCTAGAACAAATTTGCGCTCTAAAATGATCAACATACCTCTCTTTCGAAAATCACAACTTTTATAGTCAAATTATTATGAAATTCAACAGGTTGATTTTCAAATCAATTGGTTGATTTCACTTGACTTAAGTGAAATCAGTTGATTAAAAACTAAATCAACTGATTGAATTTGTTGTAGTTTAAGACTACTGCAACCAACCTTTTAACCTGTTAAAAAACCATTCAAGAAATTAAAAGAGACATTTTAACCTATTGAAAAACCATTCAATAGATTAAAAGACACACCTAAGACCAAAAACATCTTATTAATGCTATAAGGTCTACAACATGGATTACAAACTTAAAATACACTTTCTAAATGATGTAACTATGTGGAGAGCACACGTTCTAGCCTTGATCAATATGAGTATCATCAAATATCCTTTTCTCCATCAATGTAGCCTTCATTCCAATGGTAATGGCTTGAAGATAGTTCAAAAGTGCTTTATTTAATATTCATCAAATCTTTAGGAAGCAAACCACCTTGGCTTCTCATGTGAACAATCTCACCCTGATTTGATGAAGCAAACCTCTATCTTCTTTCATCTATCTTCTTCTATCTTCCATTGCAAAATGCTTCCATTTGTTGGATACCAATTGATGAAGTGACACCTTAGCTTGAAGCTTGTGAACCTGAAAAACATTTTACAGTAGCAATGCACACAAGCTAGCAAGCACACACATATGCACATGCTCCCCCTATCAATAATATGGTTCAAATTCAGATTTGATTTTAATTCCAACTTTAATGCTTCTATGCTTTCAATTTGATCAATTTTCCATTTTCCAATTTTTCTCCGCCTTTGGATTCATCAAACAGAACAAATGCATAAAGAGAACAAGCATTGCATATCCTTTCATTAATAATGGAACATAATATAGCAACTAAAATTGAAATAAAGAAGAAAAATCATAAAGCTGATATAATCAGCCGACTGAAATGAAAAACAACCAACTGAAACTGATAGAGCTGAAACTGACAGAGCTGAAACTGAAAAAGCACAAACACATGGATGCAATGCATGATCCTAAACAACCAACACACTCAGTCATCCTGAGTATCATTTCTTATTTGGAATGAGTTCAGCATGTCATGCATATCATGAATTTGGCCATCCAATGCATTGAACCTCTCACTGCAATAGTTGTGATGTGCATGTTGGGACACATTGAGCTCATGCAGCTGGTTCAGCACCATCCTCTCAAAATGTGAGTACATAGGGCCTCTATCCTTTGGAGGGTTGTAGGAAATTAAGTCCATGGGTCCAACAGTTGGATCTTCCTCTTGATTTGCACCACTTGGGCTAGCTTCATGGTCATGTGCACCACCAACTACAACACCAGCAGCTGTCCATGCATTTCCACCTTGAGAAAGCCCATTTTGTGCAGATTTTGATTGGAGGTATGGTTCAACACTCCAGTTGACTCTTCTAGCTCATCTTCTACATCAATTCCAAAGTATTCTATGAATTTGGACACCAAAACCACAAATGGCAACCTAAAATCCGTGAGTCTCTTGGCCTTAAGCATGTGATCACGAAACACATAGATCCAATCCACTTGAATGTTATGTTGTATGCAGTACATGAGAATCAAATCTCCCTCATTCAATGTTGAATGGTTACTACCACGTGGAACAAGGATTTTGTGACAATCATACCAAGCAACCTTTGATCCACCTTGAGACCACCAACATGAAAGTGCTTGATTTCAACAATAGGATTTCTCAAGCATTGGCCATAGTATTGCACCTTGTTGAATTCTGGAACAACCCCAGTTTCACATTTCCTCACTTGCACACCCATTGGTTTGAGTCCAACCACATCTTTCTAAGCTCTCTTGTTGATCTCCATTTGAACACCCTTGATGCTGGACAACATCACATCATTTTTGAACTCCAAGTTGGTGAAAAACACCTTCACCAAGTCCGGATAGATTTTCCCTGAAAGTTCAAGGAAAGACTTCAACTTTTGATGCTTGAGTTGTTGAACTAGGCTCTCAAAGCCTTCAACCCTCAACCATGAGAATATTAGAACCTTAGGAATGCTGATCTGTTTCCTATTCATCTCAATGAGGAACACTTGAATGTTGTCCTCATGATCCTCAAATCATGCTTCAATTCTCCCATGGCTTTCGTGATTTGGAGACCTTGGGGAAGGAGGAGTAGAGTGCTCATCATCAGATTGGATAACTCTTTGTTGACGATGAGGCATTATGAGTATGGGTATGGCTGTTTCTAAGAGAAGTATGATGCAAATGCAGCAATACAAGTGCAGTATTTATAATTAAACAAGTTGATTTTCAGAAATAGTTGATTAAATGGTGCAGATTTTCCTAATTAATTCATTTTAGGTTATCCAAACCAGTTTAATGCAATCCAAAATAGGATCTCACGCATTCATGTGTTTTTAATGTGTTTTTATGAGTGAATCAATCAGTTCTGATCATGTGAGCTGCATGCACATTGGAATTGTACACTAAACATGCTTTTTGGTCAAACAATTAGTAAAAGTAGCACATGGCTGATGAAATAGGCAGTTAAGAGCATATAGTACTTGACAAAAAGATGCTTTCTTTGACTGGGTCAGCTTAACAATTCAATTCGTGAGTAAATGCACAATTTAAGTAAAATAAACACGTTGAAAAACAGAATCAGTCGATTAAAACAACATCAGAGCATTAGAGATTAAAACCAGAATCTAGTTAAGTGACAAAAAGATGACAAAAAGATTAGAGATTAAACACGTTGACAAAAAGATGCTTTCCTTGACTGGGTCAGCTTAACAATTCAATTCGTGAGTAAATGCACAGTTTAAGTAAAATAAACACGTTGAAAAACAGAATCAGTCGATTAAAACAACATCAGAGCATTAGAGATTAAAACCAGAATCTAGTTAAGTGAAATCAGCTGACTAATTTTGAAAATCAATCGATTGAAAATCATAAAATTGAACTTCATTTTTCCAGATTTAGTTTTAATGAAATCAACATACTGAATTGTGAAAACAATAGATTAAAAATTATAGCAGATCAATTTTTCATCATTCAATGGCAATTTAAGTGAAATAAACATGTTGAAAAACATAATCAACAAGTTGATAGATCATGTTTTTTACGAACAGAGGCAAATTTAAGTGAAATCAACACGTTTAAATGAAAAATCAATAGGTTGAATACGACAATTTTCAATTTTTGCATACAACATTAGATTTTTAGAAAATCGATGCATGAGTACATAAGATTAACATGCTAAAAACACATCAGACCATATTCTTGATGTCTAATATGCCTAGTTCAGTTCTTAACTTGTTAAACCTATCTATAACCAATGATTTTGTAAACAAATCCGCCAATTGATTTTCAGTTTTAACAATTTTGATTTCACAATCTCCCTTTTGAACATGATCATGAATGAAATGATGCCTAATCTCTATATGCTTGGTTGTAGAATGTTGTATTGGATTCTTGGTTAAGTTGATGGCACTAGTATTATCACAATACAAAGGTACCTTGCTTAGCCTTACACCATAGTCCAAAAGTTTATGCTTCAACCATATGATTTGTGCACAACCATGTCCAGCAGCAATATACTCAGCTTCAACAGTGCCACACATGGTTGCTTTTTGCTATTCCATTTGATTAGACTTGATCCAAGCAAATGGAAAGTACCACTTGTGCTTTTCCTATCCAGTTTGCACCCTACATAATCCGAATCTGAAAAACCAGTAAGAGTTATGTTAGAATCACATGGATACCATAGACCAACATTGGTTGTTCCTTTAAGGTACTTTAGAATCCTTTTTGCAGCCTTAAAGTGTGATTTCTTTGGATTTGCTTGAAATCTAGCACATAAGCATACTCCAAACTGAATTTATGGCCTACTTGTTATAAGATAGAGCAAAGACCCAATCAACCCTCTATATTGGGTTGAATCTACTGGTTGGCTAGCCTCATCTGCATCCACACGTTTCCACACGTTTCCAGAACAAATTCGCGCTCTAAAATGATCAATAGACCTCTCTTTCGAAAATCATAGCTTTATAGTCAAACTATTATGAAATTCAACAGGTTGATTTTCAAATCAATCGATTGATTTCACTTGACTTAAGTGAAATCAGTCGATTAAAAACTAAATGAACTGATTGAATTTGTTGTAGTTTAAGACGACTGCAGCCAACCTTTTAACCTGTTAAAAAACCATTCAACAGATTAAAAGAGACATTTTAACCTATTGAAAAACCATTCAACAGATTAAAAGACACACCTAAGACCAAAAACATCTAATTAATGCTATAAGGTCTACAACATGAATTACAAACTTAAAATACACTTTCTAAATGATGCAATTATGTGGAGAGCACACATTCTAGCCTTGATCAACATGAGTATCATCAAATCTCCTTTCCTCCATCAATGTAGCCTTCATTCCAATGGTAATGGCTTCAAGATAGTTCAAAAGTGCTTCATTCTTCAAGAAGCAAACCACTTTGGCTTCTCATGTCAACATAATAGATTTCGGGATTTTCACCTAGTGCAAAGATCACAATCATGTTATTCAATCCAGAAGCATGCACTTCAAATAAAACACGTAAGAGAACTCCTTTAACATGGATTCCTAGATTAAAATTGATAGTTCTTAAGCTTCTTCCTTGATCAATAATGGTCTCCTTAGTGCTTCCTTAGTTCAGTTCTTCTCACTCAATTGGCACTTTTATATTCCATAAAAACCTCTCCTCCATGTGCTCATTAATCAACAACCTTGAAACCTCTCTCTTTTCCCCTTAATTGGCCAATTACTAAGGCATAATGGTGGTTAATGTCAAGAAGACGAAAATCACTTTAATGGTGATTGTAATTGCAATTCAAGGATCATTATGAGTTGTTTTCCAGCCTTCTTGTCTGCTCCCCTATCAGCTAGGGTTTCTAGCCTTTCACATTCATGCCAAAAATGATTTTAGCAAAAAGAAAGTTATTTTGTGTAGCCAAGGAATCTCAAAACCCAAGTCCTCTAGATATGATAATTCCTATAATTCCGTGATTATAGTATCACTCATCATGCTCAATTATATTATCAAATAACACACAAATAAAAATAACACATAAATGGCATACACAAGACTCAAACCCAATTCCTCTAGACATGCCTAAGTACTCTCAACCACTTGAGCTAGTACTTTTTCACGTCATACAAGTTAGCATTAAATGTCATAAAGGCTCCCACTACTCACATTTATTAATTAATTAATTATTTAATTAATTAAATTCCTCAGGTGTTACAAGGTCTGACATGTTCCCTTTCTTCAAGTATTGTATGTATGACGTCATCAAAGTTCCTCCGCTGCTATCTATATTCATGCAAGTGTTGCCCGTTGAAGGTGTTATCAACGTCTGCTGGAGCATAGATCTATACTTCCCTTTTTTCGTCATTCAGGCTAGTTTAGAGAGTGCATCTGCCCTGGCGTTGTCACCCCTTCGTACATGTTGTATTAGTATCTCGTCAAAATCGGTATCCATAATGTCTTGGACTTGATGGTAGTACTGAAGCAACATAGGGTCCTTTATCTGGTATTCGTTATTCAAATGGCCTACTCTAAGTCTCGAATCAATTTTGCATATTACTCGACGCACTCCTACTTCTCTGGTGAGTATTAATCTGGCCAAGATGGCTTCATATTCTGCTTGGTTGTTCGATGTTTTGAAAGCCAAATGCAGGGACTTCTAAACAAATATCTGGTTGGGGCTTCCAATACGTTATCGGTTCCCAATCCTTTTGGATTGGAAGATTCATCAACATATATGGTTCGCTAATCCTCCTCTGGTACGTGTATTGCGTGCAAGTTGCTGATAAAATCGGCTACACATTGGGCCTTAATGGGGCCATGTGGTTCATACTGTAACGTCCTAACCAAAGATTACTTATTTAAAATTAAGATAATAAAAATAATAATAAATCAAATTTATTTCTGAATATCTCATTAACACCATTTGATACATGATAAGTGTCAATTTCAGATGGAAAATTTACTTATTCTTGACACTTATCAGTTTCTCTACATAATGAGACTACGTTAAAATAATGTTACCAGCTTTCTTTAAAATTTTAACATCCAAATAACATCTACAGGACCGAGGTCTTTGACATCATTATAATATCTATATTGCTACCAAATATTAATATGTCATCTACATACAATAATAAAATAACATAAACACAATCATCATATTGTTTTACATACACACATTTATCACTATTATTAATATGGAAACCATATGAAAGATAACTTGATCAAATTCTTTATGCCATTGCTTTGGTGCTTCTTTTAAACCATAAAAAAACTTAACAAGTTTACACACTTTATTTTCTTTTCCCGACTCAATAAAGCCCTCAAGATATTTCATATATATTTCTTTTTCCAAATCAACATATAAAAAGGTAGTTTTAACATCCATTTGATGATTTTGTAAACTAAAAATGCAAGCAAAAGTAATAAAAACTCTAATGGTAGTGACTTTTGAAATAGGTGAATATGTATGAAAGAAATCTACACCTTCTACTTGTTGGCCCATAACAACAAGTCTTGCCTTAAATTTATCTACAAACCCATTAATCCTTAATTTTTGCTTAATAATCCATTTACATCCAATACTTTTATAACCTGGGTGAAGACCAGTTAAAAACCAATTTTTATTTTCTTTAAGAGAATTTATTTCATTATTAGTAGCTTCTTTCCCAAAAGGAGCATACATAGATCTCATTGCTTCACCATAAGTTTTAGGATCATCCTCAAGAAGAAAAGAATAAAAGTTAGGACTAGAATATTTAGCTTTTCTTTTTCTTTTACTCCTCCTAGGTTCATTTTGAATAATTGTATTAGCCTTTTCACTTGAAGGAAAAACATAATTAGAACCATCACAAATAACAGCACCACCAGAAGGAAAACCAAAATTAGAGGTATCATAAACAATTTTACTCAATTTATATCTTAAAGGAAAACATTTTTGAAGAAAACCACATTTATAGATTCCATAATAATATTATTAGAGATTTTGTAACATCCCGGTTGGATATTGCTAATTTAAATAAGATAAAGTAGAAAATAAAATCAAAATTGCATTTATTACTACTTCGCTTCCCAAAACACGAGAAAATTAAATCATTTATTACATCGCTAAAGATTCAAATTCCTCAAAAATATAAAAACCAACTACAAGTTTCAAGTTTATAAAAAAAAAGAAGTTTACGAAATCATTAAAATCCATGAAAAGCTTCCCCACGCTAGCCCCTCTTCGGCCCTATGCCTCACCAGCACCACCTGCAACATCATTTGCTCTTATGTAACGAATTACACGATCATCGCCAAACACAAGTAGATAGGGTGAGCTAACAGATAAACATATAGAAAATTCAAATATATATATATATATATGCATACACTCATCAAAGGAACTTTATCCTTTGATTCCATAGCACATGGCCACCACCATGTTATCCATGTTCTACGTCTTTAGACGAATACCTCAAGATGTCCTTGCTGCCACAACTTGTAGAACACATGTGGGAAGCCTACTACGAACCACACTCCGTAACGCCAGGTGGAGTTTTTGATACGAAGGATAGTTCGTAATGTCCCAAGACTACTAAACTTTTCGGCTAAATACCGAGGAGGGCAATCTTTCTAGACCCATCCGTACGAGCCACAACTCGCACATTCACACTGACAACACTCGCCAATCCAAGCCACAACTCAAGGATTCCTTATGTTATCCACCATCCTGAGCCACAACTCAATAGATGTCATTCCGAGGCACAACTCAAGGAATGCCACGTGTTTACCCTCAATCCCAAGCCACAACTCAAGGGATATCGTTCCAAGCCACAACTCAAAGGATATCTTTCCAAGCCACAACTCAAGGAACACGCTAGCAAGTCGATCTTTAAGGTATCACCCAAAGCCTCGTAGACCATGCACATCCAAAGAACAAGCCACAAGTCGTGTAAAACTCTAAGTCTCATTATGCACTTGTAACTACTATTCCAAGCACATCATACTAATACTTGACCATGGACCTAGGATAAACATGCTTACCACGAACTTGCCTGCTCGTGGTCCTGCCTTTGTGAACCTCCCTACTCGTAGTCCAACTCTATGGACCTTCGTGCCCGAAGTCCAACACACGTGATCCAACAACTACGAACCTCCCCGCTCACAACAACCCTCAAGTGTGAGCACGAAACATACGAACATCCTCGTTCATATCCTCACACGAGAGCATCATAATATGAACCTCCCTATTCATATTATCACGAAACATATGTACCCGCTCATGACACAATCAAGCATCTCTTGGCCCAAGCCCAACATCACAAACACATAAAACACAAGCCAAAAAAACTCACTACCTTTTGCGCTATCGCCTGGCACCGCCTAAGCGTCGCCAGGCGACATGCCAACTCACACCGCCTAGAGAAACCCTCTCGCCGCCAGGCGCTAGACACAAATAGAGTAACTATCTTAGTGGTTATCGTTTGCCAGTTCACTCCTCACCGCTAGGCGCCATGCGCTTCAAGGACATCCCTAAGACTCCTATCTCTTGGCGACCACAACTGTGTCACCAGGCTCTATACCAATAACGACCTGTTGCTGGTTTAGCATCCCAAAACAGGTTACATTCAATTCTACTCTTACAATTATACATGTCCACAATTAAGAATATATATATATATATAAATCACATGACTCAAATGCACAGTCTTAACTTAGATAGCTTTAACATACTTGTACACAAATATCATATATTAAATATGTATTTCACCAACCATCACTCATATTCACAACTTTAATGATTTCACCAACCAATCCAACACACACATTATTTTCTCATTCTCATTTTCCCAACCCTTTGCATGCATACAATTCACATACACCACATAAGACACAATCAAAGCTATATACTTATTCCGCATGTCTATGCAATTTCGTTACATTTAAAGTATGATTATCATGTTCCTATACTTGCCCAAAACCCACCATGATCATGCAACACTCAATCATAGTCATATTATCAATACTGGCCTTTTTTAGACACTTATAACATCATATATTCGAGCTAACCTATATATTCAATATGGCTCAGCAAGCACTACCAAAAACATACTCATTAATCACACACACACCCACCCCCCCCCCCACACACACACATATATATATATATATATATATATATATATATATATATATATATATATATATATATATATATATTTATATATATATATATACACACACACACACACATTCACCAATCAAGGTCATACTAGCACTTAAGCACACTTAAGCATTCATTACTAATCATACTCTTACAGAATTCAAACCACTAATCATGAGTAACACACATCTCTAGCTACAAACATCCAATTCAAATCTCTATTATTCAAAGTATAGGACAACATGTTATGGATCACCTATCAAAAATTCACCTAAATCGGACGGTTAACGAACTGGGAAACATAGTTTTATGAAAACCGCACAGACCAAACAAACGTAGTCGCCAAACGAATAGACTTGCCGCCCAACAAAAATACAACAAAGACCTAACACCTGGTGGTAGACAACCATCGCCAGGCAGTCCCTACTGCGCGAAAAATAGCGTAAGTGCACTGGCCTTCGCGTCGCCTAGTAGATCCACCCTTGCTGCTAGGTGGTTCATCGCAAAAACCCAGAAATGGGTCCAGCTCTCATGCATCGTCTGTCGGGTCTTCAAAGCCACCAGGCGATTTCTAGAAAATTTCCAGAAACTTGAAAACAATGCACGAAAATGAATGAAAAAGGCACCCACATAACATTATAGTAAATTTAAAACAATCATTGTAGCTCTTCTAACCAACGTTCAATATCTCCAATTTCCTTCTTAGCTTTCTCTTTTTAGTGCAATTTGATTGAATGTATCAAAAGGTCTCTACCTCACCCTTAACTCACTTTTATTCTCCCCTCACAAGCTTAATTTTAATGGCTTTAAAGATTAAAACGAAATTAGCATTAACAAAGAGCTTCATGATAATTGAATTAATATTTTATGATCTCCAGCCCTTAGCCTAATTCGTGTTTAGCAAGGCATGAACACACAACCATCCAATTCCGAAGCAAGTGCACAAAGTTCACAACCAATTCATGTTTCATGATAAATCCTATAAATCTAGGATTTTATAATCACTCATCATGATCAAGCATATAACTAAAAATAATAAACTATTAAAATAATATAAAATTAATATACACAAGACTCAAACCCAAATCCTCTCACATAACTAAGTACTCTCAACCACTTGAGCTAGTACTATTCCACGTCATAAACCCCAACATTAAATGCCATAAAGGTTCCCACTACCCGCATTTATTAAATAATTTATTTATTTATATAATTATTTAAATTTCTCGGGTCTTACAGATTACACTCACGTCAGAATTAATAACCAAAATTCTATAAGTAGTGTTATTGATAACGATGACATTGACGCATCAAATTAATACTACTAAACTATATCAACTTCAATATTGTTAAGATACTAGTCAAGAAAATAGAAAGGGTAAAGTAACTCAAAGTCGTCTCCCAACGAACATGAAATTGATTTCTAACAAGTTAGTTCTTATAAAAACTATGCAAAAGGGGTTAGTCAAATAAAAAAGTATTTGAAATAAAGAAATAAAATTGGAAAAAGATAAAAAAACAATAAAAAGAAAATAGATTGATTCCACCGCCTTTTAAAAATATATCCATCATCGGTTATCTAAAGATTATTGCTTAATTAATTATTGTCTTAGATTTTCAAATGAATCAATGTAAATTCTCAATTAATTTGTTGACGTTCTTACTATTAACTGAAGTACATTCTCAATTAAAATAAAGAACTTTGTAGATTAATCATAGTAAATTTAACCAAAGTACATTCACAATTAAATATTACTATGCCTAATCATACTTATTCTTTTACCTCTAATATTAAGTAAAAAGCTAATTAACCAAAGTACATTTTTGATTAATTTTTGTTAAAGTTTTCACCTTTAATTAAAGTACATTCCCAATCATTGGTAAAAACTCATTCAATCACATGAAAGTTTCTTAATTTAACCAAAATACATTCTCAAAGAAAATTAAAAACCCTTAAACTAATATGATTGATATATTATGTAGATTTAACATCGTGCTAACTTGCTACAATATAAAAATCATTACTTTTACTTGATTCAGATATAAAAGACAGAAAAATATAAATCAAAACAATAATCAAATGAACAAACCAATTATTGCATTCTAACCTCAAAATCTATAATGAAATTACAGTAGAATCAACCCAATAAGCTTAGAACTCTATGGAATCAAAATAAAATAAAAATAGAAGAAGAATGGAGAGTGAGAAAGAAATTAAGCTCCCTTAAGGGTTCCTAAACTCCGATGTTTTGAGCTCCATTTTCTGCCTCCCCTTGGTCTCTTTATATAGGGCTTGGACTGGACTTTTCTATTGCTAAAATCTCTCAAATATCTTCTAAAATAAAGATAAAGATAAATATTATTTATCTTTATAGTGATTATGATTATTTAAAAATATGTGGAGAAATATAGAGTATTTGACAAATATAGTTGGTTGAAAATTTATGATATAGTTAAATAAATAAATTATTTAAAGATATCTTAAAAATTATCACCAAATAATATTTGCATTAATTTCCCCAAATCAACCATTTGTAATCCCTTCAAATTATCTTCTAAATAATCCAATATCTTCAAGATATATTTGTTTGCTATGGAGATCTAAAAAGATTTAAGAAGATCTAGCCATATTTAAAAGATTGGTTAGTTATTATCTTTTGATATTTTATGACATAATTAAATAAGATAATTATTTTAAAATATCAAATAAAATATCTAAAGATATATTTTCCCAAATTATTTTTTATCATAAAGATAGAGAAAACCACAAGGTCTAATTTTTGTTGTCCGTTTCCTCTTCATGCAATGCTTGGCTTAAATTTTTTTTTTTTGATAATTTTCTATTCTTGGATTCATCTTTAAGGTGCCATGAAGCTTTAATCAATTTATTTCCACATCTCTATGAGCTTAACTTAGTTATAGTTGCACTAACACACCTCAAAATATCTAAAGAACATTTATGCAACTAAAAAAGCTATTTTTAACATGTTTTTGTATCTTATGCTCAATAAATCAAATTATAAGAAATCTCAATTAAATCATTCTTTTAAGAATAACAATCAAATCCCAAAAAATTAAACATTAAATGAGGGCAAAAATATGAACTCATCAGTTATGCAAAGAGTAACTAATAAAAACACAATCAACTGTTTTAATTCCCAGTTTTCTTTCTTATTTGGTTGTACATTAACCTTTGCAAGACACCCCAACACTTTAAAATATTTTTACAAAGGTTCTCTTTTCTTCCATAACTCATAGGGAGTTTTATCACAATCTTTATAAGGAATTCTATTTAGAATATAACAAACAGAACCCCACATATTTTTAGGCAAGCCAGAACTTGCAAGCATAACATTCACCATATCAAGCAAAGTTCTATTTTTTCTTTCGGCTACACCATTAGATTGAGGACTATATGGAAGTGTTATTTCATGAATAATACCATGAGTTTCATAAAAAACACTATTTTTTAAAGACATATATCCCCCCTCTATCAGAACGAAGAATTTTAATTTTTCTTTCTAATTTATATTATATCTAAGATTTATATATTTTAAATTTTCAAAAAATTCATATTTGTGGTTTATTAAATACACGTAACAATATTTAGAGAAATCATCACTAAAATTAATAAAATATGTTTTACCACTCGCGTGTTAAAACATCATAACTATCACATACATCTTTGTGTATCAATTCAAGTATATTGGTTTCCTTTTTCATACGTGTATGTAAAGGTTTTCTTGGTTGCTTTGATTGAAAACATATTTCACATTTTTTTCTTCAAATCAACAGAAGATTAGGAACAGTGGCGAAACTTGGACAAAAGGTTTAGAGGTGTCAAATTAGATTTTTTTTTAAATTCATTGTATCTAACTATAATAACTTTAAAAAGTTGTTTATAATTGTCTTTAATTATTGGATTCACATGAAATTTCTCAGGTTTAATTCCCGTAGATGCATTTTTTTTATCTCTATCACAAGTCTTTTTCTTAAAAAAGAAAGAATAATTTTGTTTACTCTTTATTATAATTTTTCTAATATAAATTTATTACTACTCACCTATTTAGAAAAAGAAAAATTTATCCCCTTTAAATGATACACATAGTGATACACAATAAACAAATTTATCACATATGGGAAAAAACATATTGCTTTAAAAAAAAGTAGAAAACAAATTTATTCAAAAAAAAAAAAATAATCAGTCCAAAGTGTTTCTTAACTTTTTAAGTCCACCACTACTACAAATATAAACTATAATAACAATTAAAAAATGTTGCTAAAACCTAAAAAAATGTTACCATTTGCAAAGGTAACATTTATACACATGTTATCTATAGTGTATGTTACCAAAAGGTTTTAGCAACATTTTTAAGTATTATTGGTATCATTTTTAAAAATGTTACCAATTAGCATTTTTACTAACATTTAAAAAATGTTGCAAATTTAACTTTTTAGTAACATTTGAAAAATGTTACCTATACATTTTCTAACATTTAAAGAAAATGTTACCTTTATATTTTCTAACATTTAAATAAATGTTATCAATTATCTTATTTTGTAACAATTAAGAAATGTTGCGAATTGTCTTTATGTAACATTTTAAAATTGTTACTAATTTATCTATCTAAAAATTGCAATAATACACTTTTTGGTAAAATTGAAAAATTCCTAGGACATGATTTAGGTAAAAATCAATTCTATTGTCCCATAAAATGCTACAAACAATTCTATTGTCCCATAAAATGCTACAAACAATTCTATTGTCCCATAAAATGCTACAAACAAATACCTAATTGCATTCCATAAAATGCTTTTGTTGGCATCTTCTTGTGGAAAACCTGATATAAATACAGTGGTTAAATCAGATCTCTGATTACAAGTATTTATCAAGTAATTACGAATTACATACTCCAAGGACAAGTGGGAGTAAAGAACTACTAACCTTGTGCCAGGGGTGAGATTTTATCTGAGGAAACTTAAATTCAGTGTAATTTGGATTCATGGACTTTATTTCTTTTATGGTTGGTGTTCCTAAGATCTGCAGTACACATAGTTACACTCAGATTAAGAACCAAAGCCAATAGATGCAACACTCAAGACAAAAACATATATTCAAGCAAACATGATAAAGAACATGAGAACTTTTACCTTAATGATCTCAACCAACTATTCAACCCCACTTTCTCTAGGAAACATTGGCTGCAAAGCAAAACACAATCACATGTAAGCATCACTTTGAGAACGTGTCATTTATTCAATACTAGTGCTTGTTGGGATCAAGTTATTGTTGCACTAGAAAAACATTGGACAACCGGTATTAAGTTCATTATATGCTACTTCTTGCGGTATTTGAGTACCAAAAGACAAAACAAGAGAACATTTTCGGATAAACAAGTATCCATCAAAATACAATATATTATTACAAGTAAATAACATATAGGATAGCTATATTTTAAAAACATTTGCCCCATGAAAAATTTAAATGAGTTTAGCATGCAAACTTTTTATCAATTGATTCGATTAATGGTATTAAGCATGATACTTGTAATGATTTTATCTTGTACTTGCAAGAAATATATATATATATATATATATATATATATATATATATATATATATATAATACATAACAAACAAGAAATTTTAAAGAAAAAAAATTTCTTACCAATAAATTTTGGGGTTTGATGTCCCCATGACAGACTCCAATCACATGATGCAAATAATTTAAACCCCGACATATCTATAAGATTTTTAGCATGATCATTCAATAAAAGCACAAAGGTAATAAGGTTAAAGCAAATAACTGAATACTACAATCAAGGAAATTCATAACCAAAATTTAATGGAAAAGATCAATGAATAAATTCACAATTACCTAGTCAAACAGAGTTGCACATAAATGATAGACATATGTTGGTGCATTCGAATATAGTGCTTGGAAACTCTGTAGACCATTTCAAGCACATAATCCAAAACAAGGTTAAAGTACCTGTAGCACTCAAGCAATGAAATAAATTTAGATATTCAAAATTTGAGCTACACTATATCACTATTTCTTCACTTACCTAATCAATTATCTTAACATTCATAATTTATATTAGCTACATTTTGTCTGTATGCATTAAACCTAGCTAGGCTGTGAGGTAATATCAATCTTTAGGCACAAAAAATGGGGAGAATTATATACAAACATGCCCCAGAAGAGAAATAGAGTAAAATACAATAACAGAGATGAAAATGTTTTGTTAACTAAGCATGATATCATGGAAGGATGGAAGAGTTGTTTCTACAGTTCATTCAATGATGAATATACAAGAATAATGGACTTTAAGGAGTTTTAACACTAGAAAAGATAACCAAAATTAAACCTACCACAATATCAGAGAACTTTGGGTAAGGGACGTGGTAAAGAAGATGAAAAGTAAATTTGCTAGATCATATACCTATCGAACAATTAAAGGATGGAAAGTAAGATGTTGCATAAAAAAATTCCTTTACTAGTAATAAGGATTCTATACAATATTAGAAGAGATTTTGAGGAATCCATGCAATGATGAAGATAAGACCTGGGGCAACGTTTGGCATAGCAGTTCCCATTGTTGTTGAAGTTAGATCGAGTCCTTTGAGGAATAAATCCTGGAACAGTCTGCATAACAATGCCAATGTAAGGAAAAACAAATATATTTCATCTCAAATTTTAGAAATCGAAAGGAAATTAAATTACATTTGCTTACCCTCCGAACGATAGACACAATAGTTGTTTAATCAACTTGAAATCACAATTCTTCAGCCACTTACTCCTGCAATAGATGCAACATCCAAACTGAATATATGAAGTAGAAAAGCAGAAGCGTTTTTATGATTTATTTAGAAGTGGAAGTAGAGAGAAAGAACCTTTCAAAGAAAAATGAAACAGGGAACAAAATAAGGAATGTAGCCAAAGAAGTCAAAAAGATAGTTTCTAGTCTTTGGCCGGTCAATTTCGTCATCCACATATCTCTCTTTTTCTCTTTGCAGACTTCTTAACCTTTTTTTAGTCCTCTTGCCTTTTCCTTCACCTAAATTTCTTTCTTTGTTCAATTTTTCCTTAATGTGTTTTACAATTTGCTACTACTTCTGTTGTCATCATCACCTTCTACTCTCTACAAATATTCAACTATTATGAACTTCTCTCAGAACAATAGATATATTAAGAAAAACAAAGTCAGGTTATTGAGTACTGAGATTATATCTTCCTTTTTTTTCAATATGGTAGTTGATTGCATAGAGGATTCTATCGGTGAGCACTCCATTCATAGTAGCAGTCCCAAAGATCTTGCAGAGTGAAGTATTCAACCTTCTCCTTGCCAAGAGGTTGCCACAGTTGATTTAGATCATTAAAGCAACTCTGCAAATTACATGATAAAAGCAAAGAAACTTAAGATACCAATCACCTTGTTTTATGTTATATCCCATCAACTAGATTGCAAACATACATAACAAAGATGCAGGGGTGTGTAGATTGTTGGATAAAAAGAAACCCTCAGAATATCCATACAAATTAAGCTAATATGGATGACGAAATTTAGCATTATATATTGAGTTACTATAAGAAAAAACATGTCAGAGTTGAACTCATTTTGAATCATAAATTGTGTGTTTGCAATCAGCACAACTTAAAACTCGAATTCAACTTCAATTTCATTGTTTAAAAGCAAGTATAAAATTAAAATAAAATTATCTCTGAATCCCTCACTTGTATTGTATTTTTATTAAGTTTTATACATAATTAGTTATTATTTTGGCTTTTAACGTGAAATTAGAATTAATTATGAAATATTTAGTCTAACCTAAACATAGACACAAGAAGAAAAAGAAAAGAAGCGAGAAAGAATGTTTAGGAAAAAATAGTAAAATAGGAAAGTACAGACTCCACATATAAACAAACACATAGAATGAAATACAATTAGTGTGGATTCCAAAAAGCACAAAAAAAAAGCATTATTCATATCAACAGATATATCTCACCTTCATTGCCTTCAAAAATTTGCCCTAATAATCAGTAATTTGTTAGTAATAAAGAGATATATTGAAATTAAAAGGAAGAAATCTGAGAGAAATTTGGGAAGAAGCATTACGTCTTTCAAAACTAAGAAAGATGTATCAGAAGAAGATTTTTACGTAGAATAATGTTACCTAAAGATGACAATGGCGACCATACGAAGTGAATGACGTTCAAGCAATTCTGAAAAAATATTCAATGGTGACAGAAGGAAGGCACCTCGCGGGACTTGAAGAAAAAGGAAAACCCTGAATTGTAGAGTTTGAAGAGAGAAAACATGTTGGAGAGTTTGAGGATAACAGGATTTGGGTTGGAACGTTGGGTTAAAGACCCTAAAATTCTGAAAACATGTTTAATGTTTGTTGTTAAAACAGATAACATATTGTTAATTTAAATTTATTTGTAAATAAATTAAATATTACTTTAAATATATTTTTAAATAAATTAAAATATTATGTTAAATATAAATTTTAAACTAATAGTAATTATTTTAATGTTATAATAAAATTAATTAATTACAGATTTATTTTTCTAATTTTAAAAATTTACAATTAAGATAAAAAATGAAAATTTATTTATCTATAGTAACATTTATTTAAAAATGTTACAATATCATGGTTAACATTATTTATGGTAACATTTTTCATTACTTATGGTAACATTTTCAAAAAATATCACTATAGTTATTCATAAGGTAACATTTACAATAAGTGTAACAAAAAAATGTTACTAAATCTAATAAATCCTGTAGTGCACCTTAATGCAATTTTATTTTAAAAATGATGAGATTGAGAGTGAAAATTAAAATAAAAAGGAAAATGGAAGAAAGAAGTGGAGATATATAAAAAAGAAATGTAAAATAAAAAAAGAAAAAACTATGCATGAAGTTTTTTTAAAAAAATAAAAAGTTAATATAAATAATATAAAAATAATTTTAAAATAAATATTAAAAATTAAATTAAAAAAATGGGGGAGTCGTGGCTCCCCTTAGTCATATGTAAGGTCCACCAGTGATTAGGAATAAAATTAAGAGACATCATTCTTCTAATAGAATTTAAATTTATATGACCTATTCTACCATGCCACATATTACAACTTTCAACATTTGTAATAATCAAAGAAGAACTACCAGATATTTTATTAGAAGAAAAAGGCAGAAGACTTAACTGAAACCATCACAAATATATCATTTATCAATAAAAACACCATGTTTAATAATAACAACTCTATTGGACTCAAAAACAACTTTGTAACTTGTTTTGCTAACAAAGAAGTACTTATAAAATTTTTTCAAATTTAGGAAACATGAAAGGCTCCATTTAAAATAAGATAATTTCTATAAGATAACTCCAATTTCACTTAACCCTCTCCTAGAACATGTGCATTTTCCATACTCACGATATGTGTGCTTGTTTCTTGATATAAAGAAAATATTTTTTTACCAGTACACACATGAATATTAGCCTTATAGTCTATTAACCAATAGTTTGAGTTAAAAACATGATTTAACTCAGGGCTAGTGACTTGCTACCTTTCAGATGGGAAATTAGAGAATACACCCATAGTAATAGTATTAGTTTTAGGTTTGGAATTAGACATAGGTTGGCAGTACGCTGAAAGCACTTTTGGCTTCTTATTCTTTGGTTTAGAGAAAAAGGTTTTTTCACAAACTTATTTTTATTAAAACGATGTTTTTGGAAGTGTTTTGCATTAGGCTTATAAGAGTTCTCAGATTTATTAGAGTTCTCAACAAAATAGGCTTTGAAATTAGACTAAAAATTTTAAACAAAATTTTGAGAAAAACGATATTTTTCCTCAATACGAAGACACACAAGCAAATCATCAAAACAAAAATTTTCAAGCTTATGTTTTAAACTTCGAGCACAATTAGACCAAGAAGGAGGCAACTTTGAGATCAAAAGAGCTTATGTTTCATGTCATAATGAATATTTTCAAACTCACGAATCTGATCAGAAATGGTTTATCATCAACCATTTGAAATTCCACAATTTTTTCACAAAAATTTCTAGATAAAACTTTTTCTAGAGATTCATATTTAAGTTCAAGTGTTTCCCATAACTCAATATCATTTTTGGTACACCAATGCAGGAAGGGCTTTTGGCCTCGGTTATTTTCGTCATTTTGCCTCGGTTTTAGACCCAAGGCATATTGAGATGAGACCAAAAGGAGGAACCTTTGGTCTCGATTGCAAAGGAACAGGAGCCATAGAGGGACTTTTTTGCTTCGGGTATGTGAGAACCAGAGCCATCTTCACGCACCAGCTGCAGCTGCTTTCAGCCACCGCGCCACCAACTTGCAACAACGCACAAAACAACAGTGTCAGCGCACAGTCCACCATGGAGGGTCTCAATGCCATCAACGGAGGTCGTGGCGGAGGCACCCGCTGCTGAGAAGGCTTCACCCTTGATCTAGTGAGCGGCGGCGGAGGCTTCGTTGGATGAGAGAGTGTTGTAGCGTTTGGAGAGTACAGAGGGCGACCGACAACGACCGATCCTTCTCTTCCTTCCTCCCCAATGCGAGATAGGGGTGGCTCCTTGCTCGCGTGTCCACACGATAGTGCTGATCTCCCTCACGGCTGCACGACCTTGCCCGCCGGAGACTATATCAACGATTCCAACTGTCGTCGGCGTCCACACCATTCATCTCCAATCCTTGATCCTTTGCTTCCGCGAGAGAGAAAGGTGCCCAAGACTTTGCGGCTCGTCACCATGCGACCATCACTCCTTCATTCACGCAACCACACACGACCACACTCCCGTGGAAAAATAGTGTTTTTAAAGGGTTTGAAAATTAAAGGTAGGAAGAGAAAGAGCACCCACACGTGAACCAGAGGAGAAAAATTTAGGTTGGCAGCAGCGGGGAGAGAGAGGAAAGAGTTGCAGAGGCGCGAAGAAGAAGAAGGGGGTTCGCCAAATTGAAACCCTAAATAAACCCTATGGCTTCGGTTCCTTTAACAGTCGAAACCATATACCTCTTTTTGGCTTCGGGTCTTCTTGGATCAAGGCATATAATTATCTTTGACACTGGTTTTGGGCGAACCGAGGCCTATAACTCTCTTTGGCTTCAGGTGTTAGCTGAACTAAGGCATAAAACTTGGCTGGAATTGCAAAAATGCCACCGCGCCATTATATGCTTCGGTTCCTGGCCAACCGAGGCATACAAGGCGAGGTAAAAAGGAAATTCTGCACTAGTGGTATGGAAAAATATTTTATAAATATTATCCAACAAAGCACCTAAAATATATCCATGACATAAAATATCTTTATAAGAGGCATGAGTAGAAGAAGTTGAAGAAACAAGCAAGGTGATAGAAGAATCAATAACTTTAGAAACCACAAAAATAATCCAATTTCAATGAGCTAAAAACCTCATATGTTGTTGCCAACAAAAAAAAATTCACTCGTAAATTCTTGAGGCTTACTTGAGAATGACTTAATCATATCCATGACAAACATAATATTATCCCTAATTTATAAAATAGAAATATGTTTTTGATTTTTTTATAAGAATGAAAGAAAGATATAATGATAAAACAAAACAATAAAGAGATATGAATAAAAAGTGGTGATCTAGTCAAACCGTTCTTATAAATAATAATAATATAAGATAATGTAATTGAGGAAATGATAGAAAAAGTCTGGGTTGAGTCATGTAAAAAACTATCCTTAGAGAGAAAATGCCCCATTACACAGGGCAATACACAATATTATGCGCTCCTCTCCCAAGACATAACAACCCGTCTGATCGAGTGCAACGAAGGATCTCTAAATCTTATGAACACCACTATTTTAAGAGATAGTATAGAGAAAAAAAAAGTGTAACGTCCTAGCCAAAAATTACAAATTTAAAATAGAAGTTTGGAGAATATATTAATAACCTCATTTATTAACTACTTCTTTCCCAAAACGCAGGGAAATTTAAAACATTTATTTCAATGCGCCAAACTGAACTAAAACCATGGTGTTCAACTATAACAAACATAAAGTGTTTATAAATCCAATACAAAATATTTTCTAAACTGCTATATAAGAAAACGAATAAACTCCCATAGCAGTTCCCCCACATCCATCGCTAACCATCCACACGCTCACCTACATCAACATCTGCTCCCACGTAACAAGTTACATGATCATCGCCAAACACACAGATAGGGTGAGCTCAGTTAAAAAAATAACAACTAAAACAAGACATTAAGTAAAGCAACTCAAAACTACAACCCAAGTTAGATTTTCCCATTCCTCAATGCATCAACTTTCAACCAATAAGTTAGGCACCTCTTGATTCTACACCCTTTGGTGAGTACACCGATCGATCTTTGCTGCACGAGTGTCTACTCGCCCATCCGACTACAGGCCACCACCTAATAGTCCATACGCGGGAATGAATTTGCCACGGCCTCACACCGCGACACCAAGTGGAGTTCCCCAAAACGAACATAAGTCCGTAGTTGTTCCCAGACTACCAAACTCTATCAGATGCACTGAAGAGGGCAATCATCCGAAACCTCGCCGTATGAGCCACAATCTCGCACATTCCACTGGACTTCCTAAACCACCAGGCTACATCCTAGAGTGGCCACGTGTTACCCCAATACAAGTTACACTCGTAACTGGGCCCCCAGCCAAAGCATCGCATTATGACACTCATCCGAAGCTGTGTAGAAGTCCTCCTCACGAACCAACTTTACACCCATAACCACCTAGCGCGCCTCTCGCGTCATTATGCGAAACTTGGTTTCAGACCGCCTGGCGCACCTCTCGCGCCGCCAGGCGCCAACGCCTTACAATTCTCCTGCCACTCCGCTTCTGCCTTGCGGAACAAACCTTCCCGCCAGGCGCCATGCATATCCAGTGACCCCTGCCATTGTTTTGGGTATCTATCGTCTGTTGGTAGCTATTGCCTAGCAGTTCAATCCACACCGCCAAATGCTACACCAGTAATGCAAAATTATTGGTTCATGCATCTCCAAAACACAGGTCTAAATAAACCAACAAGAGACATAAATTCCAGAATACATACATACATATACATATATAGGCTTACAATACCACCGTTCAAATATATAACCAATATATCTCTCATTCGTAATTATGACCACGATAACACGTCCAAAATCAATTTAATATTATAATCGCATCCATCCAATACACTTTCCGTAATTAACTATATGTATAATATTTTAATATATTTTATGTATCATCATTTGCATTTTATGTGAATATATTATATAAAACCTATATCTTATCTTAGTGTATAAGATGGAAACCACTTGCGCAACTTTATACCATTATATTAATAGATTTAATATACCTTACACGAAAACAATTTCAACTCTCACTTTTTGGGTTACCTGGACTTCATCTAGAATCATGCAACTCACGTAACTAAATCAACAATTACCTATTACCTCGGGCCCACTAGAAAGATATCATTTGTTTAACTTTATGAGTTTCCCTTCAAGAAGAAAAACTTAAATGCATGGCTACAGAAGAGAAAAAAAAGAAAAAAAGCAAGTAGTCATCACGTCCCAATGTCACATCAAAGCCAAAAGTAACCTAATGCTAAACTATCTTTGACTGTGCAAGTGTGGTATGCACCAAAACGTAAGTAAGGAAACAAATGTATTGAGGCCCGTGTCAAAGCACTTTAAACATATTCGGGAAACAATTAAGTATTTAGAAAACTTTCCTCCCACTTAAAACAAGTGATACAAAACAAGAAAAACCAAAAGCATGAGAGAGAAAACATTCATATATATGGCCAGAGTTGGAAGCACCCACTACACCGTAGAAACAACCACAACAAAAGAGTGAAATACTAAAACTTAAAATAAACACTTTTATATATGTAACATGGTATAAAATAATATGTTACTAAAACAAGGACCTGCACCACTGTTGATAATAAACCAAACAATAGTAAAAAGAATGCAAATTACGGTTCCTCTATAAGGCATAATCATGGTCGTGGTATATATGTGTATATATATATATATATATATATATATATATATATATATATATATATATATATATATATATATATATATATATATATATATATATAAACAGAAGTTAAGGAAACTAACGCTGCACCACAACCTAATGAAACCAGAAAACCAGACAAACCAGGGGTTTTCTAAAATGAAATGAAAACAGCGTAAATGGAAAAAATCTTTTAAAGCACACTTGAAAGCACACAACTGCCATACTAACCAACCAAAAGCATGCCCTCCAATATCGAGGTTTGCGGTGAATGCAAAATCAACTAAAACCCAACACAAAAATATACACAGTTGCAGAATATCAAAAAGGTTCTAACGAGAACCAGCCACGCCACATGAAAACTCTCCCAACATACCAAAAACCACGAGAACAAGAAGGAAATATCAAGAGGGGACAACATGTATATTGTATAAAGCCCCACTCAACAAACATCAAAGATAAAGAGAAGAAAACAAGTCAAGCTTTCCCTAACCTGTCATTCCTGCTAAAAATTAATCCACAAACACTCTTTTTTGCGCTTACTTTAATATCCGCTCTTAAGATTTTCTCCCAGCCTTCTAACGCCTTCTTAACTCAACTCTTTTAGGGTTCTAAACTCTGTGATAATAGCCACACGAAATTAACCTAATCCTCCTTTTCTTTTTAGCCCTAAAATAATTTTAATAAAATAAAAACGAAAATAATTGAATGTGTCCAGATTCGTAAAATCTCACCTCCAACTCTTCACCTACTCAAATTCTTCCCTAAGAAGGAAAAAAATTAAATATTATGATTTTGCTCTAGACAAGGTTCAAACACACAACCCCTCGATTATCAAGTTAATGCACAACCAACTCAACAAATTCCTATTTCATGATAATTTCTATAAATCTATAAATGTATACTCTCTTATCACGGCCAACATATCATAAAGTTTAACATTAAATAATTATTAAATGTCATAAAGGCTTCCACTACCTGCATTTATTAAATAATTATTTCTTTAATTATTTAAATTCTTCGGGTCTTACTTTCTTCCCACCTTATAAAATTTTCGTCCCCAAAAATTTAAAGCTTACCAGGGAATAGATGCGGGTAAGATTGCCTCATCAGGTCCTCCATCTCCCAAGTCATCTCTTGAGTCGCTTCATCCCAAAGGACTTTCACCATCCTGGTCTCTTTACCTCTCAACTGTTTAACATATGAGTCCAAGATCCGCACTGGTCCAAGATCTTACAAAAAGAATACATAACACTTTTGTAAGAACTCTAGTGCTTGTTGTGTATTTTTCCTATGCACCTAGGAAGTATTTATAGGTAGGAAAAAGAGACATAGTAGTCAATTGTCATCAATTTGGTTTAAAAAAAATTCTAATCAATGAAATAAATAAAAAAAAATGGTTTATACATAAATAATATTTAATTTTAGGATTTAAACATTAGTAACAGATATTATTGAAAGACACTTTTTTTTGAAAGGTGTATCAAGTTTATATCGAAGATAATGTTGATCAAAATTTAACAAGTTAACTAAACGTAATATAGGTAAATTGTGTCAAATCTCATAAGGACGCAATTGTAGAAGTGTATTCATTACTACACATCATCCTCTCTAGAAAGAAGTAAAGAAAAAGGGGTTAGAGAAAAAAAAACTCATTTTTCTCTCTCTCCCTCTCTCATTTACTTTGAATTTTGACTTATACTATTACTTTAAGTCAAATAACAAGGAGCCTCTACAACTTTTCGGTCGGTTCTCTTATTAATCCTTTTTTCTTTTTCTATTTAATTTTATAGTTTTATATGATACAAGTTGTTTTATTCATCCATACTCTCGGTATAATCTCTTTTAGCTACCAATTTAGTAATTTTATTTTAAGCTCGTACTTCACTTCTTTTTTTACCTTTTATTTCACACTTGCATCCACAAGTTTATTTTATTATATTCACTCCCAATTTCCCAAATTCATTTAGACACACATCATTGCATACATCACTCACATCACTTACTGCCACATTTAATTGCAATCGTTATAAAATTTGGAATCTACTCTATTTGTTAGCCTATTTAATTCCTCTCATCAAATTTGTTTTAATTAAATTTCATCTATAATCATCTATTTAGTTTCTTATTATTATTTAATTCCGCATACATTCAGTTTTTTTTATTAGATTCCAATCAGTTTGCAATTTAATTGAAGGTTATATCTATTTCAACATTTTAATTTAATTGGTATTGGATTTACGTTTTATTTTTATTTTTTTGGTTTAAATTCAATTGAACATTTTAAAACTTAGCTTTTTCTTTCATTTTGGTTATTTCTTCAATTTCTCAAAATTGTTCCAATTTGATGTCTTCTTGTTTTAATTTGTTTAAAGCATTCGTTTCTTTCTCTTTATAAAAAATCTAGTTATTTAAATTTTTATTACTTTGCTTCAAGTTATTTACCATTCTTTTTTTTATAATTAAAAAAAATCTAGTTATTTAAATTTTTATTGTTTTGTTTCAACTTATTTTTATCACTTTTTTATTTTATAATTATTAATCCATTTTCAAACAAACTCCCTTTTTATTTACTATTTTTTAGAGAGAATGATGTTTAGTAAGAGATAGGTAAACAATGGACAACTTGTCATTCGTTCTGCATATGGTTTACAAAAATAAATCCTCTTGTTTGTTATGAACTTAAGAGGTTCCACTAATTAAATAAATTGATTACAACAAGTACATCAACCTCTTCAGATTACAACTACAAACCACTATTAAAATTATATAATCGCATCAAATTTAAGAAAAATCTCAACAATTCCTACTATTGAAGTATAGACAAAATCCGAGTGTCAATCGTAGGAAATAACAATGTTTAAGTGTTACTATGTGTATATGTCCTAATCCTTGGGAGAATGAAAAATATAACATGCTACCTAAACTAAAATAAACCTAAGAATGATCTAAATGCATTTCATGAAACTAAGACTAAGGCTAAAACTACACCTAAAACAATAAGCATAATTTTCACTATGAACGTAATGGAATGATCTATAAAATGATTTTTCTAATGAATAGAAATAAGATATTAATGCTTAAAATGCACGATAAGATGCAAAGAAACATGTTCTAACAATTAAAACTACCTAAAATAATGTAGAACAATGAAATCAAAAACTGTTTGATGAAATTCCAAAGAATTAAAACAGTAAATTCATAATGTGTTTGATAGAATGCCTAATAGAAATAGAGATGTGTTTTATTCAATGGAAATGTTTGGTAAAAGCTATGCATGAATGATTTAAGAACTGTTAAACAACTCAAAATTCAAAAGGTCGCCCTTTAAACCAGATTTGGCAGCCTAGCCAAGGTGAACAAAAGTTACAACAAAGTGTAGAAGTTTGCTTTGTTGTGCATATTTGAATTATGTGCAATTATTATAATGGAAACATGATTTGAAATTGCAAACTAATCTAAAGAAATTCTAATTGAAGATTAAAATCGAGAATTATTGAAAAGGACAAGTATAGAATTCCTTTAAATTAACAAACTACCTAACTAGAAAACCTAACTTAGTAAGAACTAGAAATTGAAAACTAATCATAGAATTGAATGAAGCACATGAAGCTAATGTAGAAACAACCATCAAATAGTAAATAAAACTTGAATGAAGCATCAAAAATCAAAATTTAGTATTCAAACCAAAGCCAAAAGCTGGTGGCACTAAAATTAACTCTAAAAACTACCAAACTATAATATGGAATAGAACTGGAAACCAAATGTTTGCAGCAAGTTTGTAATGATTAAATGAATTTTTGAATTTAAATTGATACTAGAAAGTATGTGTAAAAGGTAGATCATGTGCGAAATTGGAAATTGTGAAAAGACATTCGAAAACAATAAATGAAAACAGACAAAATTGTCTAAACCAAAAAACATTTTATATTGATGTGCATAAGAAAACATTTTAAATTTATGGCCAAGGATAATTCTTATTTGCTTCTGTATAGGCGCTCACTTTGTACTCACTAAACTTCAACATGAATCGATAACTGAGTTTAGCAGGTTACGAAAGTAAAAACCACATGATCATCAATAGAGAAATGGATTTAGATATAGAAGTGAGAAAGAAGAGTAAAAGAGTCAACTGTAATTGTGGACAAACTTAAAAGCATAATTTTAAAGTTTCAAAATAGTAGATAGAATTTGTAAAAGATTGTAGAAAAGTAAAAGAATTTGTTACCTAGCTCACTTTAGAGTCCATGACAGTAAAAGGCATTAGATAAAAACTATCTAAAAAGCTCTGAAAAATTGTAGAATGCAAAGCATAAAATGAAAAGTCTTTTTATATTTTCTTATGTAAGTCTTATATAGTCTAACTAGTTGATAACGCTATCATGAAGCAATCAAATTAATACTACTTATCTGTAACAACTTCAGTATATCTAAAAAAAGTAGCCAAAAGATTAGTATGGGTAAAGTCAACCCTTAGTCGTAACCAAAAGAAAGTATTTTATAAATATTATCCGAAAAAGCACATAAAATATGTCCATGACATAAAATATCTTTATAAGAGGCATCGGTAGAAGAAGTTGAAGAAACAATCAAGGTAATAGAAGAATCGGTAACTTTAGAAACCACAAAAAGTAATCCTATTTCAGTGAGCCAAAAACCTCATATGTTGTTGCCAACAAAAAAAAAATCACCCGTAAATTCTTCAGGCTTACTTGAGAGTGACTTAATCATATCCATGGCAAACATAATATTATCTCTGATTTATAAAAGAGAGAAGTATTTTTTAGATTTTTTTTATAAGAATGATAGAAAGATATAATGATAAAACAAAACAATAAAGAGATATGAATAAAAAGTGATGATCAAGTCAAATCGTTCTTATAAAACACAATAATAATATAAGATAATGTAATTGAGGAAATGATAGAAAAAGCTTGGGTTGAGTCACGTAAAACGCTATCCTTAGAGAGAAAATGCCCCACTACACAAGGCAATACACAATATTATGCGCTTCTCTCCCAAGACACAACAATTAGTCTGATCGATCGAGTGCAGCGAAGGGTCTCTTAACCTTATGAATACCACTATTTTAAGAGATAGTATAGAGAAGAAAAAAAGAATACATAATACATTTGTAAGAACTCTAGTGTTTGTTGTGTATTTTCCCCAAGCACCTAGGTGGTATTTATGAGTAGGAAAATGAGACATAGTAGTCGATTGTCATCAATCTGATTTAAAAAAAACAATAGAAATGACCACCACACTTCATGCGTCACCAAGCCGCCTAAGAACACCGCCTTGCAATTTCTGAGTAGAAACCTAGAAAATGCGAGTCAGCACATAAACGAATGGAAAAAGGCACACATGTTCAAGCACATACTAAAAACACATAATTAAGAAAAATGGAGCATGCATTACATGTTCCCTTACTTGGAATTCACGTTCCAAACGCACTCCTAGTATCCATCGTTCTCATAAATTTCCCTGGCCTTTGCCTCTACCAAAGAGAACCTTTCCTAGCCTTCTAGTTCTGCTTAGGTCACGAATTAGTGCTCTCAAAAACTAAAATAAAAAAACGAAAATAAAATTTAGCAATAGAAACACTAATTGTTGTTAACCACTTGAGCTTCCCTTACTCCTTGTTAAAACTTGGCAAACTAATTCTTTTACATATGCTTCCAATCCACAATTATTGCTAAATAAATATTTATTTATTTATTTATTCCCGGGTCTTACAGCTATTACATCCTCATTTCGTGGTTTATTTGATTCAAGTTAAAGGTGTTTTAAGCTTTCAAAATTAATAAAAGGATGTGGAGTCCAGTTCTAAGCACAGTGGCATGCTTTCATATGTGATTTCTTGAATTGTCTCGCTAGTTGTGTACTCATGATCATGGTTGATATGTAAGGAACTTTGCACCTTTCTCATTGTTGGTCTTTTCTTCCTATTAAGTCTCAAGCATCTCATTACAAGGTTTGCAATTGCAAGAATGTCATCTTTCCTTGCTTCCTTAACAACTCTGCCATCTAAAATCTCATAAATTTTATTCTCCTTCATGAGAGAAAGAAATTGTGCAATCAAATTTTAACTCTCATCTTCCCCAAGACTGAAATTGGCTTTTGTTAGCACAAGTGACCTTAGTGCATAGATTTAATGAAGCTAGTGCATGTGATCATGTGAGTTTGATGAAGACTTAATGAAGAATTGAAGTGATTGGTAGTTGACCAAGTTTAGGGTTTATTGAATCTGAAATTGACATTAAGATCACAAAGCTTTTGGTAACTGTCTTTTCAATATGTTAAAAAGGGTTGTAACAAGTAAAAAGGCTTACTGCATATAGTTCTACTATGAATGTGTTCAATCAGTTGAATTTCTACGCAATCGCCTTATTTCACTTAAGTCAACTAAAATTAACATATTATACAGATAAATCAACTTGATGAATTCATTTATGTGCAGATTATGTAATCTGGTTTTTGAGAGAGTGGGAGAAGTTTCTATGATTTTTTAGCACGAAAATAGTGAAACCAATTTGGAAAACTCTTTCTCCCTGAATTACAAAGTGTGCAACTCATGATTGAAAATATTTACATCTTGTCTTATTTGATAATGCATGGTATTTGAGTTATTTTTGTGATTTGCATTTTTCTGCAGAATTCCCTTATATATTAGTCTGTTGATTTTATATTTTAATATGTTGAGTCATATTGGTCTGTTTGAGTGTTTACTGTTTGATCAAATTAACCTGTTATTTTTCTCTTTCAATCGACTAAAATGTGTGGTCTTGCAACAATTAACTTCTAATTTGTTGGTTAATTTAATTCAAAAGAAAAGATTTTTAACAATCTTTAATTGAACATAATTTTGAGTACTCAACCAATTCAACCCCCTCTTCTTGGCTAAGAAAGTCATTTTAAACCTATAGCTTTCTCCCACTTATAAGCTCTACATGCGAGCCACCACGACAACCATGGAAACAAATCGTACACCATGTGAGCCCAAATCGACAACCATCCAAAAACCAGGATCGTTCTCTAAAGAGAATAAAAGTATCGAAACCAAAGAACACAAGATGCATATTTTCATCATACTCAACAAGTATTAATATAAGGGCTCACAATTATTGAACTCCACCCTTTTCTTTTTTTCACATTGTAGGGATATCGAAAAACACTTCATTTAGGGTGGAAAATATCAGAAATAAGGAGAACAAACTTAAAACCAAAAAGGTGAAAACTTAGGGGAATAGGTAAGAATATAACCTACTAAAGTTAGGTGAAAACCTAGAAAGTACTAAAGTTGTAACATTATGTCTTACACACGTTTTAACCTACTTCTTTGCACGCCATTTTTACTTACCATCTCTTGTTAAAATACATATTAAAAAATTTTCTTTTATAAGTATGACTTATGCACGCGTATAAGGTCGGATAAGTATGAATTTTATTATTTTATTTTATTTTAAAATAAAATGGATTCTTATCTCATTTTAATACTTAAGGACCATACACATTTTGTTTTTGATTGAGAAAGAAATGTATTTATACTTATCTTTCTGAATGATTTACACAATACTTGCAAAACCAATTTTTTTCTCATTCCAACTTACGTATATATTGTATAAATAATACTTATTTGTATATGTTATAATAATTTCATTGCCTATTGTAAGGTTAAGATTTATCCTCTTGAATGAGTGATTGTAAGAAAAAGGAATACTTTTTCTTTTCTTTTCACTAAAACGCACAATATCCCTAGGCCTTTTGCCTTTCTTCTCTCTTAGACATTCAAGTGAAAGCTCGAAGAAGGGTTTTCCGATACACTCATATTAGGACTATGAAATCCCATGATTTACTTAATAGTGTACCATGATTCAAAACTTAGTGCAGTAAACCACTTCCAAAATTATCCACTTGAGCTTATTAAGAGCTTCTTTATATATTTTGTTATGACACAAGACATTAATATGGATCGAAGTTGGATAAATTCTATTGAGAGTGAAGTACAACAATTTATTGAATTTGCTACGAGGAATGTCTAGATAATCGTGGAAGATTCTAATGTCCATGTGTTAATTATTTAAATGAGCGAATACTACTCGTTGAAGTAATACGAAAGCATGTTTTGTATGATGAATTCCAAAAGAGTTACACAAAGTGGACATGGCATGGTGAATTAGTACAAGTGCCAATAGCACATGTGTCTAACATTGAAGCAAGAGAAGTGAATTTAGTCACTATATTTATGGTAAGCTAAGTGGCAAGAACCCTTGTGAGATATATCAATTCCTTGACGAGAAAACGTAGCAAGCTTTTCAAGAGAGACAATTAGACCATGCCTTTTAGGTAAATTGAATATTTTATTTACGAATTGGTAGTTTAATTTTTCTTTTCTAACATATTTTCTTATTAAATCTTTATATGTGAAATGTATGTAATAGGAAAAGTGAAAAGCTCCATAGTATGTTCAAAAAAAGAATGTGTACCCCACAAATTGTCTCGTAGGAGATATGATAGGTTAGAGAAGATTATGATTTGTAAGCCTCTACCTTAGTTGCCATTGATGAATCAGATTTGGCTTTGATATCTCTACCTCCATGTCATGAGAAATGGAAGAGACCTCGTACAAAATTATCAGGAGAATATACTTTTGAAGAAACTCGCACTATAGTTGGGAGAATTGTTAGAAACTCATGCTACCAATAATTTTAATGTCTTCATTACTCTTATTTTGGGATGTATTACGTAAAACTTGGACTAAAATGCTTTATTTTTGTAAGATGGCTTAGTGGATAAGAGCTATCAAGGTTCATTTGTAACATTGCAACCGAATATTACAGATTTAAATATTAAAATAAAGAAATATAATTAAACTACATTTGATGAAATACCATTTCCCCAAAAATGCGGGAAATTTTAAAACTTTTATTACCTCAACAATAATCCAAAATCCATAATAATAAATACAATTATAATTATCCAAAAGTCTAGTAATATCAATGATTACAATTTATTTGAAATCATAAAAACAATATAAAAACTCTGAGAAAATCCTTCTCCCAAGTCTAGCCCCGCTCTGGCTCTATGCCTCACCAGACCCACCTACAACATCATCTGCTCACGTATACCGCGTATACAATCATCGCCACACACAAGCAGATAGGGAGAGCTAACAGAATAAACATATATATAATACATTTATACATATATATAAAACAATCATACCAAAGGAATTCCATCATTTGATTTCATCCCACATGGCCACAATCATGTTAACCGTGTTCTACGTCTTCTAGTGTGTACCTTAAGATGTCTTGCTGCCACACTTATCGGCCACAACCGATTAGAACACGTGCGGGAAACCATGCTACGGACCATACACTGTAACGCCAGGTGGAGTTCCCAATACGAACATAGCTCATAACGTCCTAAGACTACCAAACTCGTCAGCTAATTACTGAGGAGGGCAATGTATTTGGACCCATCTGTGCGGACCACAACCAACACACTCACATTGGCAACACTCGCCAACCCGACCCACAACTCAAGAGTTCCTCGTGTTTATCCACCATCCCAAGCAACAACTCGAGGGATGTCATTCCGAGCCACAACTCAAGAATGCCACGTGCTTAACCCCTATCCCGAGCCACAACTCAAGGGATACGTTCTGAGCCATAACTCAAGGAACACGAGCAAGCCGACCTTTAAGTTATCCTAGAAGCCTTGTAGACCACACAAATCACATAAGCAAAATATAATTCTACTGCAGCAATATCGCCTGGTGCTGCTCACGAGGCGCTAGGCACTTTCCACTTCCAAACCGTTTTGAGGGTATGATGAGTTCGAACCTTTGTTCTTATTAAGTGTTTAAATTTTGGGGATTTAATATTATTTTTTAGCTTAAGAATTGATTTTAGTTGCATAATATGTTATTGGATATTCTTAAGTTTAATAATGCAACTAGAAATTATTTTAGGTCCTTAAGAGTGTAAATTGGGAATATTTCAAGTCATAATTTAAGTCCCAAAATCAAAATTTTGGAGAGGAATAATTCAGGAGCTAAATGCACCCCTAGTTTTCATTTTTACACCCCGTTTCTGCAATTGGACCCTCCATTTCTGAAAAGGAATATTTCTGGAGTTAAATGCACCTCTAGTTTTTATTTTCCACACCACTCCGGAAATTGAGTCCTCTAACTCTATTTTGCACCCCTTCTTTTTACTAATTTGTACTCCTAATATCACTTAAACTCCAATCAACCAGATTATGCCACGTGGCAATCCTCCACTTACTAAAATAACCAATTAAAGCTTGCCACGTCCTCAATCCTCCACGCACTAAAATAACCACTTAAAACTTGTCACGTCATCAATCCTCCACTCACTAAAATACCCAATCATAGAATGACACCTCATCACCTTCTTTCCTTCACACAATCAGAAACCCTAACCCTAATTTATCCTCCTCTCTCACCCTCACCATGCCGCAGTCGCCGCGGCCAACGCCAGCCGTCACTGCACCGCCATCGACTTCTTCCTCTACGCCTGCAACTCGCCGGAATAGTCCCCCTTTCCGTCGCGCCACCGCCGTAGTCATCTACCGCAACCCAAACAACCTCCATTACTTTTTCGTCGCACCTCCCTCTTCTTCCATCATCACGCTGCCAAAACCTCCATGGACGCACCACTCGAGCTCGAAAAGCCTTCATACCTCGTGCTTGTAACTCGCCAAAGCAAACCTAGAACCACCGACAACACTACACCAACGCGCACCAACACCTGTGCCAACCTCTATTGGTGGAGCACGAGTCCTTGAACGCGTTACAGCACCTGCACTCACACCTCACCTTCTTCCTTGCAGGAACCGCCGTGCTCGACGTTGCTGCCACACGAAACCACCATATTCGCATTTGTACTCGCCGTGCTCGACGTTGCTACCACACTAGAAACTCCAACGGCACCTGCATCAACATCACCACCTTCTTTCTCTCGTTTAAATCACCATGGTTGCACCATCGTTGCACGACATCGAGCTCCTCGGAACAGTTTGCGCATGCACTCATCCATAATAGTTTCGCGGACCCAGCACCTTCGGCGTTTCCACTACCACCGCGTCAACCACCCTAACCTTCGTGCAACCACTCACGGCAGTCAAACCCTAATGGAGAGAGAGAGAGAGAGACTACTCTGACACGTGGCAGCCTCTCATTGGATTATCAAAGAGTCAAGACTTGTCATCCAGGAAACTTTGGGCAAGGGCGGGTCAATGTTGGTCAAATAGGCTATTTAGCGATAATTTTTGGCAGACGGTTCCTCTACAGGAACCTATAATGGCCTAGAAAGGAAAGAGTCGTCTGGCGGCAGTTCATTGTCAGCCAGACAGTTTCTAGAATTTCCAGAAATACTAGCTTTAAATGGAATAAAATAATTCATGCATAATCATACTATACTTAGCATGCCAATCAGACTTAGAATAAAATTAACGCGTAAAGCTCCCCTGACCTGGATTCCTTCGCTTAAACTCTGGGTTCTTGGTTTCTGCTTTTATCAGAATGGATGCCCCTTGTTTTCCCACGTTAGCTCTCCTTCTCACTCAATTCACAAAACACTTCTCCAATTTTCGTACTCTTTTCACTATGCAACAATGGCATCACAAAAAACCTTCCTTTTCACTCAAAATTTGACTTTTAGCGATGCCTTAATGGTAGTTTAATGTGCTAAAACGAAAATGGCTTAATGTTCATGATAATTGCCATTCAAATAGTCATTATGGACTATTTTTCCAGCCTCCCTTAGCAGCTCATTCATCTAGGGTTTTCTCTACCCTTTCACCTTCATGCGAAAACTAATTTTAGCAAAAAAGGAAGTTTAATTTAGAGTTACTAAGATTCGAACCCATAAGCATGCCAATATTAATTCCATGCCTAACCATTCAACCAATTCATATTTCATGATGGTTATTACTCATTTAAGAATATAATATCACGCACCATAATCAACATATTATATAATACAATTACATAATTAAAAGTAATTATAAATTCAATAGCACATAAATGACATACATAGGACTCGAACCTAAGTCCTCTCAACACAACCAAGTACTCTCAACCACTTGAGCTAGTACTTTTCCACATCATATCAATCAATAATTAATGGCTTAAAGGCTCTCACTACCCACATTTATTAATTAATTATTTATTTAATTAATTAATTTTCACGGGTCATACATCATTCACTCCACAAGGTTGAGAAGATATATTGGTAGTTGCCATTGGACGTCTAGATAATCCAAGATATGTCTGTGGTGTTAGACGAGGGGTAAGCATCAAGCAATTCTTTCATATTTATCCTCGACGGGTTACTTTAGCACAACTTAGTAAATAAGATAAAAAAGTGTTGACAAATGAGACAAATTTATTTCTAGAATTGAAGAACGAATGATTGTTAGAATGAATGATTACTAGCATCCTTAGGTTTTTCTATTCAAGCTTCACATATGAGGCCTACTCCAAGTGTTGCTAGCACAAAGGGAAATTCTCCTCTTCCTGCAGAATCAGGGAATAGTGTTGATGTCCTTATTGATTTTGAACTGTATGTTGATAAACACCCCCCCATATTTGGTGGCCTTAGGTAAATCTTAGGAAAAATATATAATTTAGGAAAGACCATCTACCACCAGACTATTAAAGATGTTATGATGCAAATGGTGGTTATAGATGTTAAAGATTCTTTTGTTCGCATTTATGTGCCCACTGAGGAGGTTCAAAAAGTGGGACAAGCCTTAGGGAACTTTATCATTTGGCCAGCCATAAGTTTGGGGAGTGTTGTTTTTCATACTTGCTTTAATTATGTATGTATTTGTTGCAATTGGATGGATATATTATTGTACTAATTTATTTAAATTTTGGAGGGTTCTAAGAATGCAAACGTTGTTACACTTCCACAACCATAATTGTCTCCTCCTCCCCAACAACTTAGTGCAATGATAGTCACAATGGGGAATAAAACTGTCTAGTTAGATATAACTCTTGAATTCACAAACAAGACTGGTACCCCCTTTTTCTTGTATTTCATAAGGATATTTCTGAAATTGTGCTTGGTAATGATCTCTTATGTGCACCAGTTCTATAAGTTGGGAATTTGTAAGTAAGCCTTCATTAACCATAAAGTGTAACATTATTTCTTGATATTGAAGGTATTTGCATCACCTATGCATTGAAAAGAATAATACAAGTATTTATGGATTTCTTGACCTTATTACCATTCAAAGTGTAGGAAATAAATCTGAGGAGGTGCAAAAATGCTTAATAGAGATATTTGATAAAGCCAGCAAAGAGGTGTATTTAGCATTTTGCATAAGTAAGTACACAATTTTTGAATTATAGGTAATTAATTTAAAACTTATTTTTTATTAATATTATTCCAACCCTTAGGGGTCACTGGCAGTAGCTAGTCATTCTTCCTGGTTGTTCTCTTCTGGTTCTCTTGTGTTCCTTACATTAGAAAGTTAACACATTAGCCATCAAAAATATATTAGATGCGTAAGTTTTTTATTATGATTTATTTCCTTATAATATAATTAATATGATTTAATGAATGTCTACTTTTTGTAGGTCTTTGGAAGCTCATTCTTGGTTGTTGGGTGTTCCATCTATATCTAGGAAGAAAATGCAAATAATTGCACCTAACATAAGTTATAAGTCTGACCACAATTTAAGTTCTAATATAAAACATGTTATAATTATTCATATTTAATTAGTAGTATCGACGTCAAATGGGGAGCTATGAATGTGGGTATTACATCATGAAACACATGCACACGATTATATGTACAAACATTACTGATTGATGGAATAAGGAAATAAAAAAAAAAGACTAAACACTTATGTAATTATGAATTACAATATTGTTTAACTCCATTATTTTTTTGTAGCTATTTAATGATTCATCCTCATTTGAAGATAGAGAGATGGAAGACACTAGAACAAAGTGGACTTCCTTTCTTTTGGGTGTTGCTGATAACTTGTTGAAATTTTAGGTTTATAGTAATGTACAATCTTTTGGAGAGTAATTGTAAAAGTTGTAAAGGTTATAGGTTTATGTATATACAATTTCATGTTTTAAAGTTTGGTATACAACTTAACTATATGGAATTGATTTGCATGGGAACTTTTGTTCTGGTGATATGAAATGTATTTACAAGTGAATTGAATGGAGAGGAAAATGGTAAAACAAAAAAAAAAATCATAAAAAACAAACAATCTAACATAGTATGACGCATTTTGCATTAGTTGTCATATTAACTTTAAACTTATTATTATTGACTATTGTACCTATTATAGTAGGCCCACTTACTATGGCATGTCTCCAAATACCTATCATAGTAAGTTGGAATTACAATGACAAGTTTTCGAAAATATGTCATAGTAAGTGCACTTATTATGTCAACGTTGTCAAGTCATGCCATGGTAAGTTGAACTTACTATAATTGTTACTCGAATACCTGTCACAGTCAGTCAGACTTATTATGACACATTTTTGTGGTGTCATAAAAAGAGTGCATTTTCTATGACTCCAACAATTATGACACCAAAATACCTATCATAATAAGCCCTTTTTACCTATCATGACATGTCTTGTGTACAATAATGGGATTATGAATATAAGGCTTTAAGATAAACTAAAATGGTCCTAAAATGACAATGAAATAATGCACGAAAATATATTTATAGTTGAACTCAAAACTAGTCCAAAATGTATGGTTCACAACTATGAAAACAAAGATTTAATCTCCTACAATGGATTCTAATGAATGAAAATCACACACACACACACACACACACACACACACACACACACACACATATATATATATATATATATATATATATATATATATATGCATATAAAATGTAAACAAATGTATATAAACATGTTTGGAACTTTAGTAGTACCTAAATCTCCTAAGATTGGGCTATACAGATTGATTGTCCTAAATAAAATTGCTAAGATCATGTCTGCACTAAAGATGATTTGCATGATCACATGCTAATAATATGGAATGATAGTTGCATGTAGATTCTGTTATCACACCAAGATCTCATTAAGTTGAGAGGCACGTTCATGTGGTGATGGGGCTCACTTTTCTGTTGGTGTGCAAACTTCTGCAATTGTGTGGAGGTTCGATGAAAATCTTATGGTGCCTAATTTTTGCCCTCATTTAATATTTAAATTTGGGGATTTAATTAAATTTTTTGTGCTTAAGGATTGATTTAATTAGGATTTGTGATTATTGAATTTATTGAGTAAATTTTGTAAAAATGGCGTAAAAATTGATTTTAGTTGCATAAAATATTATTGGATATTCTAACGTTTGTTAATGCAGCTGGAATTTATTTTTGGTCATTAATAGTGTGGATTTGATATATTCAAAGTTACAAAATAAGTCCAAAATCAGGAAATTCTGGAAAAGAACAAATCAGGAGCTAAATGCACCCCTAGATTTTATTTGCACACTCCTCCTACAAGTGGACCACAAAAACCTGTTCTGCACCCCAATCTTTACTAAGTAGCACCCCTCCTACCATTTAAACTCCATTCACTCAGAACTGCCATGTGGCAATCCTCAACTTTTAAAATTGGCCAACCAGAACAAGCCACGTGGCAACAATCCTTGCACTAACAAGTTGTCCACCATCATTCTCGTCGGCAACCTTCACGCATCCACCACAGATCTGCAGCAGAACCTCCTTGCACTTGCGAGCTAGAACCATCGTTCAACATCTACACCTTGCATCATCTTCTTTCGTGAGTGAGAACAAGCCTTAGAACAGCAGCGGAAGCCATAGCCACCATCGCGGAAGAAGAAGAACGGGCCACCATCACCACCGCAAAACACCATCACTGCAACACCAGATTTGCGCAACAGCACCACCATAGCAGCACCTTCACGCCATTCCTGCAACTTTTAGAACCAGTCACGACCACCACGAAATCACTGCTGGCAGCCACCATTACGAACCAGCTCAACCACCGCCACAGATCGAACCAAATGCAGACCGCAACGCGCTACCATTCTCGCGCACCACCATGACCATCGCTGGCAGCAACACGCACCAGCAGATTCTCACGCGAGCCATACCAGAAACGCGAACACCATGGAAGCACCTCCATCACCTTCGTGCCTTGCGTCGCAACAGCCAGATAGGAGAAGAAGTACTTCGCCAGAAAACACATCGCGAACCACACCGCCACGTGTCAGCATCTGATAGGGCAGTCAAACTGGTCAATAGGTCAACTGGTCAAAGCCAGTAGTCAACTCTGGTCAAAACTGCAAAAATAGTTAAATAAGAGTGGCAGAATTGGAAATTGGACAGAAATTAAGTTGCTAATCTATTAAATAAAAATAAAAGATTTTAGCAACCGATAGATAAAGCCCAAAGTCCAGTTGAAGCCTATATAAAGAGACTTAAGGGAGTAGAAGTGACACAACTTACAACTTAGAACTCTCTAGTTTTGGCATTCACCGTCATCCATCACGTCTCTTATTCTCTCTTTTCTTTTTATATTTCTTTCCTTCATATCATCATGTATTCCATCAAAGCCATGGAGGGCTAAGCTTTTAGGGTTGATTCCACTGTAATTTCTTAACTGGATTTTGAGGTTAGATGAATTTATGTGTTTGTTATTTTTATTATTGTTGTGGTTTTTGTTTATCTATGTCCTTTGCTTCTTAATCGAATAGAAAATAATGATTTTAAATCTACAGGCATGCTAATCATATGAGGTAAAAGGTTTTTAAATTCAATTGAGACTTTACTTTGATTTTATTTAGAAACTTTCATTTGATTAAATAAGTTTTTGCCAATAATTGAGACTCTACTTTGATTAGAGGTAATTACTTTAACTAAAATTAGTCAAGACTTTACTTTGATTAATTAAGTTTTCTATTTGGTGAAGAAATAAAGGAATAGAAATGATTAGGCATAGTAAAATTTAATTGAGACTGTACTTTGGTTGAATTTACTATGGATAATCTAAAAATCCTCACTTTTAATTGAGACTGTACTTTGATTAAAACTGAGAATGCCAACAAATGAATTGAGACTTTACATTGATTGATTTGTAAATCAACAACAATAATTAATTTAACAATAATCTCTAGATAACCGATGAAGAATCCTATTTTGAAAGAGTAGTGGAATTGACCTATTTACTATTCACTACAACAAAAATAATTTTTACTAGAGGTTATTTATGGCATTTCCGGGGGTTTTAACCCCCGTTAAAGGAGTTTCCGGCGGTTTGTTTTTCTCCTAGAAAAACCAGCGTCGTTAACGAATTACCGGCGGTTTTCACTAACCCCTGGTAAAACAGCACTTACCGGCGGTTTTGAAACCTCTGGTATTTACCGGCGGTTTCAAATCCCTGGTAATTACCGGCGGTTTTAAAACCCCTGGTAATTACCGACGGTTTGAAAACCCCTAGTAATTACCGGCGGTTTTAAAACCCCTGGTAATTACCGGCGGTTTTAAAACCCCGGGTAATTATCGACAGTTTTAAAACCCCTGGTAATTACCGGCGGTTTTAAAACCCCTGGTAATTATCGGCAGTTTTAAAACCCCTAGTAATCCCTGGTATTTTCTGAGGTTTTTAAACCCCTAGTAATTACCGTCAATTTTAGAACCCTTGGTATTCAATGTGGTTTTGTAACTCTAGTACCTATTTCTTGTATGTAGTTTTAAATCCTTTATACCGTATAATAGTACTGAAAGTTCATTTTTTACCCCTACAATGCAATTCATTATTTATTAATGTTTTTACTTTTCAAATTCCCTTAATTTTATTTATTGTACTTTTTGAGTGCATATAATTCATAAAATATATGATATGAAAAAATTCTAACATTTAGATATTTGTTTATAACTAGATATAGCATTCATAAAAGTAAGGAACATAGTTTATAAGTTCAAAGTAAATAATAAAGTTTAAACATTCAAACTAGTGAAATATTACAATATCTTTGTTATACTTGTTATAAAGTCAAATAAAATGAAAGTCTAATAAGATTCTTCTGTATCAATCTTGATCTGAGTCATTTGTTTCTCCATTGGGAACACTCCCCTGATCAGATACCTAACATTAAAAATAATAATAATTGGTAACATTCTTCACAGTATAAAATATATATTAATATACTTAAAATTTAAATATTACCGATGATGAATGAAACACAGGAAAATCATGAGGCAATTCTCCTTGATAGTTTTGTACAAAAAAAGTCATCATTGCCTTCATTTCATTGACTTGCGATGTTAATGAAGAAACCTGTTTGAGAACATAACTAATCAAATTAATCAAACTATCTGCATTTTACAGCATGCCTAACAATAATACAAACTTAAATCAAACTCAAAATCATCAATAATGTTCATCAGGTTTTATTATCACTAGATGTTCATCAGGTTTTTCTGATACATGTATATGGATATCCGGATAATCAGGTAATGTAGAATCTAAAAGTTGATTCATATCTTCTTCTAAACAATCAATATACTCTAGCGGTCCTACCTTGTAAGAACCATTTTCAATTTGATGTTGAATGCTAGACAATTGATAAAGAGTCAGACTAGGTATAAAATTCTCAGATTTCATAGAATCATGTACATAACCTATATCCTTAGATAGTTGTAATTGTAAATTATGGTCTGTAGAATACTGTCTTGTAAATAAATATATTCTAGGATTATAATAATTAGGCATCGTTTGCATGAAATGGAAGCTTCCACAATCTCCTTCAAGAAAGAACTGGGTAGTGTTGTTGTGTGACATGAATGGTGCAGAAAAGAAAGAAATGTTGGTACATGTTACTGTAAAAGAAATAATTCGATTGAAGCAATGTTCCAAATGCAAACTTACAAAATTTTAAAAAAAAGTTTATGATTCATGCAAAATCCCTTGTGAATAGAAGTAAGTGAGATTAAGAACGTGTTGAATTGTCTCATTTAGCTATATCTGCACTGGTTTCATAATATCTCTATATATAAAAATAATAATAATGGTTATGGGAAAAACTTTTACTTGGTGAAATAATGATAAATTATAGTTTATTCATGCAGACTAAAAATCCATTATTTATTTGAATAATATCATTTCGCAATAAATACAGTGGTATTGTTTCTCCACAACTTAGATTAATACCAAGGGTAAATAAGATGGCAACTGCTAGTCCTAAGCTAACACCGACAAGCCCGGTTGAACATGAACATCCGGGTTAGTCAAGAAGGATTCATAATTTTCTATTAGACTAAATAGGAGTGCCAATCCTTCCGTAGGTATATTAATACCATCGCCTGGTGTGAAACCATACCATACTGTACAACCTATACCCATATGAATCAGTATTCCCAATTTAAGAAGAGGCTTACTAAGAAGAGGCTTATGTATATCAATAAAAGGCACAAGGGAGAGAGAACTAACAATGATAGGTGCACTCAATAACCACTTTTCACATTCACAATGTGATACATACACCCAAATGAGGATAATGATGTCTTAATAATGATAACAATAACAACAATGACAGCAATAGCAATTTAAGGTGATTTAACAGCAATAGAAAGCATGCCTTTCACCACGTTTTTGGTAACCATGTGGGATGCTACTGTGCAGCTTAAAAGTGGGGTTCTGTATTCCCAATATAACAACAAAAAAGACTATATTCATGGCAATAAAATACCATTATACAGAAGAGATAAACTAAAAAAAGCAATAATTGAAAATAAGAAATTATTAACCTGATTTTGTAACTGTGTATAAGAAGGAAAACTCGAAGACGCCCCACTATATGAATGTGCATTGAAGCCAAACACTTTAGATGGACAAGGTCCCAAACCTAAACCCCTAACACGTCCACAATGTTCTTGACTTCCGAAAGCAAAAGCTAAGGAATCGGTGCTAGATACATCTTTTGATTGGGATGTTGATAATTTTGATTCATATGATTGAATTTTTTCCTATACAGAACACGAGAAGAAACTAATTAAAATAACGTCAATTGTGGATGATAATTATAGAGTTTATTAGAATCAAACTTACACCAATTTCCCTTGCTTCATCACTAACAAATGTTCCATTAGCATGCTTGTGGGTGGCTATCCATACCTCTCCTCTACTAACCTTTTGGCCACACTCTTTTTCCTATAGAGTTGAAAAAAAAAAATTATGACACAATTCAAAAAATTAAAACATAAATTTAATTTGAAGATATGTAATATTATCACCATTTCATCTCTTTTCCTTGCAAGGCTCTTAGATCCACATGTGTGAGCAATGGTTTGCTTTGCCCTATTGTTTTTATTTTTGAGGGCATGGTCCTAATCATCAAAGTATAAAAATTAATAATAATAAATAAGGTTGATGAAAAAAAGTTTCAATTATACCTTTGTTTTTGAATTTAGACGATAGTCAATAAAAGAAGCCCATTGGTCTCTATCTATTCCTTTTGGAGCCATTGTGATCAATTCATCTCTAGTACGTGTACCATCATTCCTTTGTTGCCACAATTCTTGTCGATGGTCTCTCCACTTTGTGTTAAGTGATTTGAGAACATAGTTTACATGAACATCAGAATGGACATCAAACTTAACCTTCAAAACATGAAACAATTAAAATTAACAACAATCATGGTATAATTAAATTATAAATTCAACTTTTACATTCCTTACCTGAATAGCGTTTTTAAGTATATCTTCTTTATAATCTTTAGGAATCTTCCTCCAACTAGAATAACTAATAGGAAAAGCATTGGAGTTTCTTGAAACACTACCTAAAAACCTATTCAATAATGCTCCACTATCTCCAATTGGTTGACCCTCATTATTCCATTGCACAACAATCCTTTCATTTGTAGGTAAATTCCATACATCATTGGCTCGTAGCTGTTTTGTATTTATCTTTCCTTGATCATCTATAAAGTTTGAAAAACAAATTAAATAATGTAGATTTAACTAAAAATCTGCATGATTAAAAATAAGATTTCAGTGTAGACAGAATTTGATTACAAGTTTTTGGTATTTGATACATCAAAATCCAATAACATAATTTAAAACTGTATTCTAGCACATAATTTAAGTAGTTGCATACCAATAACATCAACAAACCATGCTCTTTTTCGTGCTACAAGCCTATGTTGATCTTCTTGCAACTCAGACTGCTCACTTTCTTCCTTTTCACTTTCAGAATATACATATGATGTACTAGTTGAAGATATCCTCACTTTCAAGGTTCCTGGAAGTAAATTAGTTGAATGAAAAAAAAAACAAGTGTGCATAAATATGTGAAATGTAAATTACTTGGCTGAGGTGCAGGTGCAGATAGAAGGGGATCATGTTCATTAATTGGTTGAGGTGCAGGTGCAGGTGGAGGGGGATCCTTTTCATTACTTGGTTGAGGTGTAGGTGCAGATGGAGGGGGATCTTGTTCAGTACTTGCTTGGGGTGCAAGTGGAGGTGGAGGGGGAGCATGTTCACTACTTCTTTGAGGTGCAGTTGAAGGTGGATGGGGAAATGGAAATGAAGAACCTGTTTAGTTTTGAAAAATGAATAAATTTGTTGAATATAGATGGAAAACAAATTAGTAAGAGAGTTGAGATATCTAACCTGGTGTAGATGGACGTTGAAGATGTCTAGAATTAGTAAACTTAGGTGCAGGAAATGATATATGCACTTGTGTATCTGACTTAGACTTATTTGAGGTTGCAAATTTATTCTTGAAGACTCCTGACAACCAATAAAACTCTTGAAGATTTAATAAAGCTCAATTTTAAATTCAACATACTACTTGGATTAGACGGATGATGACATGAAGAAGACTTGTGATCAACTACTTGTCCCCATGTAGAAGAGGACTTATGGGTGGTGTGTACATCCGAACTATTATAGGTAAACCAAATTTTAAGATTCTAAGACTATGTGAATGTTTACTGTTTTATCTAAAAACATATTTGAATGTTTGGGTGCAGCCTGCAAATGAAGGATCTTTTGACTTTGCTTTCATGTAAGTAACAAATGTTTACTTTGTTCTCCACAAACAGTTTATGCCGAATAATTTTTTTGACACTTTGGTGTTGTTGGTGGGTAGTGTTTTTCTTGGGAGAGCATGTATATTTTGTTCTTATATTAATCCTTCTAGGTTTTCTTGGAGGAGAATTGGATGTAAGTCTTTTAAATATAGCAACTTTAGACTTTCATTAAATATGAAAGGCTCAAACAACCCAGAAGCTATTTTCTGATGAACACCTCCATAAAAGACTAACAACCCAGAAGATAAATTATGTGTTTATCTTTGACTTCATTCAATATTAACCTCTTATCCCCTGTTTAGTGTTCTTCCCCTTTCCTATGGGATTTTGCGTCCCACCTCATGCATTTCCTATGCTAATGCTAACAGTGGTATACTTCACCTTTTTTTATTTTATTAATCTACCTTGTAAGAATAATAATAATAATAATAATAATAATAATAGTGAAAATGTTAAAGAAGAATTGAATTTAGAAGATGATGATTGACACTTCCTTTTGTTGGTAGTTACTTATATGTTGTGTTTAAGACACCTATGACTTTTTATTGTTAGTTATGAATGTCATTATTTATAATCTAATAATATCGGTTGGATTTTCTTGTTTCTCCTTTGAAAGTCACAAACTAATGAATTTCCATAAACTAATGCTTTCTTTGTTAACAGACAGCTGAAGCAGAGAAAGCATCATTGCAGCAGCAAAGAAAAATTGAAGAGCTTGAAGCACAGTTGAATGAAGCTGAGGATGTGGTAACAGATCTTTGGGCAGAACTGAAGCGCATGGCCAATGTACAGTATTAGATTCTAAACTAGGGGAATCACATTTTGCATTTTCTGATATATTAAAGCTAGTTCAAGAATTGGAATACACTTAAGAGAGGTTGCACACTTAAGAGACCAGATATCTTGTATCTGTGATAGACACAAGAGGATGACTTACTATACTTGAGGTTTATGATTTATGTGTTGATAAAGCTATGGTTGAAGATGCTCTTCAACAAGAACATGAGAAACTAAGGCTGCATCAAGCCAAGCTTGATAATCTTCAAGCTGAATACAAAGTCATGATGCAAAATTGTACTCAATCCATAGAAACATAAAATATGCAGAAAAATAGCATTGGATTATGGAATACAGAATTGAATCAAAACAAGTGCAGAAATAATAATCCTAAAATCAGAAAATCAATTACACAAAAACTAAAATTCAAAGAGTGTTATGTGACAATTACCTTGCTAGTTGTATATTTCCATCCTCATCTGGATATAATAATTCTAAGTTTTGTTGCTCAAATGGTTCAGATTCATGAAAATCGTCAACATCTTCTTCACCCATGTCGTACATGTCTCTAGGCTTTAAATGTACAGGTATGCACCAATTTTTATCCAACTCATCTTTTACATAATACACCATTTGAGCTTCTGATGCGTGAATATATGGCTCATCATCATCATTATCACCAGTGTGGATCAAACGTGAAAAACTTACTAATGTAAATCCAAAGTCATCAGTCATAATCCCTCTAGAAGAAGTTGTATTAGCCCACATACATTTGAATAAAACAACTGAGAAATGTCCATGGTAATTTATCTCAATTATGTCTACCAATCGACCGTAATATGGCACAGCTCCAAACCGCATTTGATTGTCAATGCTACTTGCATAACTCCTTGTCCCAAATGTACCAAACACTCCATTATTTTGTGTTTTAAGCCAAAGGTCACGCTCCAATGTACGAAATTTGAACCCATTCACATTGTAGGCACTGTATCGCTTTGCACAATCAATCGGACCCATAGCTAAGAATTTTAAATCAATTGAATGGGTACCAATTGATTCATTCCTTATCTAAAACAAAATAAAACAAAATACTTAATATTAAGAAACATGCTTAATATTTTAATAATATATATAAGTTAAAGATTATTGGAGAACATATACATACACGACGTGAAAACCATTCTACAAATTCCCTATGAACCCTCTTGTCTATCATAGAGGATGATCGTGTGCGGCTTCTTAGTTGTCTTCGTAAAGTGTCTCTAAATTCCCTATGTCAAAGATATAAAATATATAATGTAATGTTGAAGGAAAAACTAATTATACAAAAATGCATAAATACTTACTGCAGAAACGGGTCAACTATGGTGCAGTTAGTTAGCACATGACGATGTGCTTGCAACTTTTCCTTTGCTGATAGAGTGAAATAAGCAAAAGAACTGGCTGGTTTTCCAACTTGTGGGAATAATGTACTTATATTAGATGGAACAATATGAGGTTCATCATTAACACGACGCAGTCGATTAAATACAGTCTCAATTCCATCTACATATCTAGAACAAAAAGTTAAAGCCTCTTCAGCCATGTATCCTTCAGCTATTGACCCTTCTGCTTGTGCCTTATTACGAACATAGGACTTTAACTTTCCTAAATACCTCTCAATGGGATACATCCATCGATATTGGACGGGTCCTCCAAGCTTGGCATCTTCTACCAAATGCACAATTAAATGAATCATGACTGTAAAGAAAGAAGGAGGAAATAACATCTCCATGTAGCACAATGTGAGGACAACTCTACTTTGTAGTTGGTCAAGTTCATCCATTCTTAAAACTTTATTGCACAATTGCCTAAAAAACATACACAGATCAACCAAGATAGAGCATACTTCTTTAGGAAGTGTATTTCTCATTGCCAAAGGTAAAAGTTGCTCCATCAAAACATGTGAGTCATGACTTTTTAATCCACCAAGCTTACGTTGTTTGACATCAATGCATCTACTAATGTTACTAGAGTAACCATCTGGAACAGTCATGTTCTTCAAAGTTTTGAGAAAGATATCTTTATTTGCATTTGTCAATGTATATATAGCAGGGAGATATCTACCATTCTCATCAGGCCAAAGATCAGGTCTAATACCCCAAAGTTGTAAATCCTTTCGTGCTTTTAGATTGTCTTTACATTTGTTTGAACTATCATTCAACAAGGTAAACACCACATTATCACATACATTTTTCTCAATATGCATAACATCCAAATTGTGATGTAATAAGTTGTCTACCCAATAAGGAAGTTCAAAAAATATACTCTTTTTTCGCCATTGTTGAGTGTCTAACTTGGCATGATTAACTCCCCGTTGTCTTTTGGCTCGTTCTTCAAGTACTGGTTCTTTCCCAAATTCAACATTGACATTTTCAACTTGTTGTAAGACATCATATCCTGACACTACCACAGGTGGATTTCTATTTTCTATAGTTCCATCAAATCTCATGCGAGCTAGTCTAAATCTATGCCTCCCATCTAACCAACGACGATGACTCATGAAACAAAATTTACCACCTTTAAGAAGCTTCTTAGGAGTTGTGTCAAAATTACATCTAGGACATGCCAACCCAGTATGCGTGTTCCATCCAGATAGAGTTCCAAGACCTGGAAAATCACTAATAGTCCACAATACGGCTGCATGCATATCAAACACTTCATTACCATATGAGTCAAAAGTTTTTATGCCCGTGCTCCATAACTCTTTCAACTCTTCTATTAGTGGTTGTAAATATACATCAATATCATTTCCTGGAGCTCGCTTTCCTGGAATGATCATAGAGAGAATAAAGGAACTTTGTTTCAAACACATCCAAGGAGGAAGGTTGTACGGTATGAGTACAACTGGCCAAATACTATAACCGGTGCTTAGATTGCCATATGGATTAAACCCATCAGTAGCCAAACCAAGTCTCACATTTCGAGGGTCTGAGGCAAATTGAGGATGTTTAAGGTCAAATGTCTTCCATGCCTTAGAATCTCTTGGATGCCTTAAGATGTCTTCATTTGTACTTTTTGATGCATGCCATCGCATATGCTCAGCTATTTTAGAAGACATAAACATCCTTTGTAAGCGTGGCTTCAGAGGAAAATACCTTAAAACCTTTGCAGGAATCTTTTTTCTTTTATTACTTGTACCACTGTCACTTGTACCTTTCTTTTTTGCCTTCCATCTAGATGTTTTACATTTCTTGCAAAAGTCCATATTTGCGTCTTCTCCAAAGTACAACATGCAATCATTTGGACAAGCATCAATTTTTGTGTAATGAACACCAAGCTTGTTAATAATTTTCTTTGCCTCATAGAATGAGCTTGGTATTTTAGCATGTCCAAAAGCATCGGCTAACAACTCTAGTATCATGGACATTCCCTTGTTAGTTATTCTGCACATACATTTGATGTGATACAACTTGATCAAGAAAGAAAGTTTAGAATATTTATCACACCCTTCATATAAACTCTCTTGACCTTCTTGCATCAACTGAAAAAAGTCTCCAAGATCATCATTCATATTATGGCTTGACTCTGCACCCGTTTCCCTATCATCCACCATGTCATCGTTGTATTCATGATACCCAAATGCATCATTAATCATGTCACACATTGGATTATTAGCGGGAATTACTTCATCATTTTCTCTTGGCATTACATGTATTTCATCCGTCACATTTGCTCCTTTTCTCTCCCCATGTAGAAGCCACACTGTATATCCTTTTGGAAAAGGTTTGATAATCAAGTGTTCATACACTATTTCACGACATTGCCACTTGTTAAAGTTGCATTTCGGACATGGACATACTATCTCCCCCCTCACACTACTATTAGCAAATGAAAAGTCTAAAAATGTCTTCAATCCTTCCATATATTGAGGTGTATTTCTAGGCATCTCTATCCAAGATTTGTCCATTGAGATGAAAACGAAAGTACTTGGAGTTGTGATTGACCGATTGGAGAAGAGAAAAGCAGAGAAATTGGAAGCTATGATTGAGAGGACCACGTTTGCTGAAATTGAGAGATGAAGTAGAGATGAAGAGAAGAAAATGCCCTCTATTTTAAATTAAATATTAAAATATAAATAATTACATAAATACATAAAATATAGTAATATAATCAAAACAAGGAAGTGTCAAGTTATATTTATAAGATATACATATACAAAAATATAAGAGCAATTAGTTAACACTAACTACAGAAATAAATCTGTTAGACGTGGTTAAACTTTAATATAATATGTATTATTATATAATAATACATATTATATTATATCATATATCATATAATATTATTATATTACATATATGTATTATATTACATATATGCGTGTGTTTTTAAGTTATTTACTAAAGTCTTAGCCAATACTTTTACTTAGTGGAAGGAGGAAGTGGTGCAAGGAAGGAATACACTCACCTTGCTTTTCTATAAAACGATGTCTAAATGCTAAAAAGACAAAAAATAATACACTTTAAAATTCAAAGATTGAAAACAAATATAAATTATAGAAAGACTAGAATTAAACTTTCTAGCTCTTATTTCTCCAAAAGTTGTAACTTTAGCTTATAAAACAAATTACTAAGTTTTCACGTTTTCACCAAAATTAATGTGAAACATTGTGTGACTATATATATATATATATATATATATATATATATATATATATATATATATATATATATATATATATATATATATATATATATATATAACTGGAAGGGCTTAAACTAAAGCAGGAAAACCTTAATCAGAGTACAATGTTATCTATTTCAGCATTGTGGGGTATGTTCCCTAAGCTGGGCAAGTTCCTATCTGTCATCCGTTTGAATTGTAATTTTTGAATATGCTGCTACCTCCAAAATTATCTTGTAATTTTCCTTCCACTCCCCACTTCATTTTGTGGGGTTGGTAGAGAGAGACATGGATAATATACATATCAATTATCTTAAACTCACTCAATATTAATCACACAACATAACTAATTCCAATCTCTTCTGAACTATGTTTAAGGAGTGCTACCAGCACATTTTCGAATACATATTTTCAAACCCCAATTAAATACTGGATAATATTTATTCAATATTACAAATTATGGCATATTCATTATATAATATTCTCTCGGTTATACTTTACATGGATGTTCTTTAAAATTTATTATAAATTAGTATCTTATTTTCAAAACTAATAGTGCATTATAGTTAGGAGTAACATGAATGAAAAAATTCATTTATTTCATTTTTAGATTGTTTATGTAGTCCAAACAGATGCTAAATTTAATATATATATATATATATATATATATATATATATATATATATATATATATATATATTTCAATATTTTTAGAAGACTCGTTTAACATCATATGAATATAGTAAACAGTAATCATTTGAAAAATAATTTGTTTTTAGAGAATTGTGAAATAGATAAAGAAAATGGATCTTAGAAAAGATTGCAACCCAGAAACAGATTATGGTAAACATCTTATATTTCATTGGCTTTTGTAATATTTACATAATTCTCATGAATTTACCTTTGCCTTGAGACTAAAAATATTGTAAAATTCACAACTACAGGATCAAAAGCGTTACAAGAAAACAAGGAGAACATAAACATGTGATAAGAAGATAAAAATATATGTTCATAGAATTTAATTTGTCAATTACGTGTGTATTGTTTGTAAATTCTGTCCAGTAATAAGTTAATAAAAAAATCTTAAACTATCATAGACAAAAAATATCAATATTGTTTCACAAAGAACTAACCATATGCCATTCATCTAAATAGTTCTGGAACAAAAGTTTAAAAGTTTAGTTTATCCACCACACTATCATTTGATGCAATTAGGATATCTAAAACGAAAATGAAGGACATAATGAAGTAACTTACAGATACAGGAAGGATAGCTATCCAGAAATATATGTTAGATCCTACATAAAACAACCAAAAAAATAGCCATTTGTAAGCTTCATCTAACAACATGCAAAATTAAGATTGACTTCACCATAAGATGAAATTTCAAAACTCTAATATTGAAGATTGATTAGGAATCTGAAATTGTAAGTACAACTGTCACCCGATAAGAACCACTTTCGACCACCTGTTATACAAAACAATAAAAGGGATGTTGTGATCATATTGAATTACCATTTACATGTATTGTACTGGCACTGCATAAATCAAATTGTAGTTGATTGTAAGAAAATTTGTCTTTCACAATATCTCTATGCCTAATTGATTAGCTAAAACAAAAAACATTCACAACAAAAATGCAGAGATCAAATCATGCCAATAAAGTCCTTTTACCCTATGTGTTGGGTTCCAATTCTGGCATCTAGCTATTTTTAGCACAACGAATAATACTTTCTTCTCATTTTTTTTAAGTTCTTGTGTTTTACTTTGTCTATTTGGAGGAGTTTAAGTTGCTCATTAACTCTCACATGCCATTAATTCTAATGCTTCTTCTTTCAGGCAGCACGCCATGGACAATTAGAAGCTTTTCCTTGTCACCATTAAATACGTGGAAATTTCTCACTATATAAACTACAACTTAATTAAATTTTTCTCACTACACCAAGTTGTTATTTAGGTGATACAAAGTATTCGGTCAATTATAGTATTTAAGTGTTAACCATATGCCATTTCAAGGACATATTTATATCATTCAGTTTCCTCATTTTGGAATCTTCTCCTCCAAACAATATTAAAACAGAATTAGCCATAACTTCATTTTCTCGGGATACTTTTATAAAAGACAAATTACTCTACACAATTTTTTTTCTGGAAAGTTACTCTACACAGAATAAAGATTAATTATTCTGGAAAATCTAGAGTAAATTAATGAAATATTATTTTTTACAAGTGTTGGTTTCACTTATATCACTTATATTTAGAAATGTGAATGATAAGTATTTAGGGAGAAAGAGGTGTGAAGGCATACAACAAAGAAAGGGAATAACCTACCGAGTTACCTCAGCAAAGAAAGGAAAAGTTGGAAAAGAAAAAATGGCGAAGTGGTGAAACTTAAGAACAAAATCTAAGATGGAGCTACAAAGAGGAGTACCTGAACAAAAGTAGGGATTACACTGTTACGATGGTTGCGGTGGCTATGGAATCACACTCTGGTTCCGGTAACTGTGGCACGATCAATGCTACTACTTGATGGTGGCAAAGTAATCAGTGACCTAGGGCATGAGTAAAGGAGATGAAAAGAAGGAAACCAAATCGATAGCATCATGGAAACTAAACGAAATCAAAATTGAAATGAGACAAAGGGAAATGAAATCGAAAGAACAACAAAAATAAGGAGACGACATTTTGAGAGAAAAGATCTTGGTTACCTTGAACTTGAACCAAAAACGATGGAGGCACGGGAAGGCTGCATTTTCTTCCTCTAGATTGACTTAGTGAGAAAGGGAGAAAATTTGAATAATCTAACTAAAAATTAGAAAAAAGGGTGAGAAATAAAAAAATAAGGTAAGATAAAAATTTTCCGGGGTTCATAAAAAAACCCCTGATACTTAAATACGGTTTTCAAAACCTCCACCATACCTATTATTTACTATTATTTACCGGAGGTTATTATAACCTCAAGGAATAAACCTCATCTAAAATTACATATTCTTGTAGTGATTATTGTGTTTACGATCTTTTATTTGCATGTCATTCATTCTTTACGTATCAAAACCCCTATATTTTTATTGTTACTAGTTTTAATTGCATTTTTCTAAGAATCAAATATTTGAGATTAATTCCGTATTCGTTGTGAGACGACTCAGGGATATCTTAACCCTAACTATTTTGTTCACTACTAACTTGGCAATACTGAAGTTGCTAAAGTTAAGTAGTGGTAATTTGATCGCCTAACGACAGCGATATCAAATTTGGCATCGTTGCGGAGGAATACGGTTAGTATTTCTTATATTTTGATTTTGTTTTATTTATTTATTTATATTGTTTTATTTGTTTATTTATTTATTTATTTTACGCATATACGTTTAATAGAGTTTGTGTTTTTTGTAGTCTTTAGTTTTCTTTTCATATATTTAAAGCAAAGTTCTATTTTTGTTTTGATTAAGAATTTCTTTTAAGAAATTTGTTTGAGACTAGTTAGGAAAACTCTGTCTAGGAAAGACTTGGTATTTAAGTTGTCCACTGTGACACACCTCTCTTTCTTGGTAGTAGATCCAACGACATCTTAACTTATTTCTTTCTTGAAATCTTTCTCCAAAATAAGAATAGGAAGAAAAAAAGAGGAACACTTTCAGGTGGACTGCATAGTGCATGACTCGGGCCAACCCGGGTCAACTTTATCAACTTGATCGAGAACTTGAAAGGAACTTGCGTAAATCACGCAGGAGACTTGAACTCAGGTGTTCTACTGAAGGAGCATCGTCATCATCTGAACCTACTACTGAAAGTGTACCGCTAGAATCACCTCCGGTGATTAACATATCTTCTGATTCATCACCTAAACCAGAAATTCAAGAAGATAGAATGGAAGAAAGAACAATAAAAGAGTTGGCTTCACCAGATGCAGCAATTACACAAAACATGTGCATCCAATATCCGGATTGAGAAGGTGAGCTTAAGTCTGGATTAATCCATCTTCTATCTAAATTCCATGGATTAGCAGGAGAAAACCCGTACCATCATTTGAAGGAATTTCATGTTGTTTGTTCATCCATGAGAACTACAACAGTGATAGAGGAACATATTAAGCTTAAGGCTTTTCCATTTTCATTGCAAGATGTCGCTAAGAATTGGTTATATTGCCTTCCACTAGGATCCATCAATACTTGGGAGACTCTGAAAAGATTATTTCTGGAAAATTTTTTTCCAACATCTATAGTTGCTGCTATTCGCAAAGATATTTATGGGATAAGGCAACAAGAAAGAGAAAATCTTCACGAGTATTGGGAAAGATTCAAAAAGTTATGTGCTTCCTGTCCTCATCATCAAATAAACGAGCATCTCCTCATTCAGTACTTTTATGAGGGATTGAGTATCATGGATAGACAAATGATAGATGCTGCAAGTGGAGGGTCATTGGTGGACAAAACACCAACAAATGCAAGATAATTGATTGAGAATATGGCGTCGAACCATCAACAATTTTCCACCAGGAGTAATTCTATAACTCTATTGAAGGGAACCCATGGAGTAGAAGCTTCATATGTTGCAGATCACAAGAAAATAGAAGGGAAGTTGGATGACTTAGCGGCCATGGTAAGGACCTTGACAGACTTACTGAAAAAGCCTATCCCTTCTACCTTATGTTGAATTTGTGCTTCTACTAATCATTCTACCGAGGCTTGTTCTATGTTTAAAGAGACAGGGACGTTAGACGGTGAACAACCTCAGGCATATGCTGCAAACATCTATAGCAATAATAGACCACCTCAACAGCAATACAACCATGATTTGTCCTCCAACAAGTACAACCCAGATTGGAAGGAATATCCCAGCCAAAAATGGGGAAATCAGCAGTCTCAATATCAACAAGTCTATGTTCCACCTCAACAGATGCAACAACCACAACCAGCTGCAACCTGTGGTGACTCAAACATGGAAGCAATGATGAAAATGATGGCTGACATGATGAAGGACAAATCAATGAGTTGAAACAGACAATGGAAGCAACTAATCAAAATTTGCAGAACCAGATTGGACAAATGGAAAATGAGTTGAATTAGATGAAGTCTCAACAAGGTTCGAGGAATTTGCCTGCACAAACTGTAATCAACCCGCGAAATGTAAGTGATATTACTGTAAGATCGGGTAAGCAAATACAAGGCCTTGGGGATGCCCAAGAAGATGAAGAAAAGGACAATGAAGTTGTACTTGATAATGAAAGTGGAGGATCAGATAAAGCAACACAAGCAACATCTAAAACGCCTGAACCTAGTGATAACTCCAGGTTAGTATCTCCTAATACTTCCTCTGAAAATTCTTCACCTTATTCTCCTCTTCCTCCCTATCCAAACCGTTTGAAAGCAAAAACTAAAAAGATGGAGGAGTTAGACAAAGAAATCTTGAATACTTTCAAGAAAGTGGAGATAAACATCCCTTTGTTGGATGCTGTAAGACAAATTCCTAAATACGCCAAGTTTCTTAAAGAATTATGTCGCAACTGGAATCGCGACGGGAAGGCGAACCGAAAAAGAAAACAGGTTTAAAAAGATATTTGGAGTCGCCACCATAGTTATTTTTGGAAAACTATGGAAAACCATCAAAATAAAACAACTTTGCGAAAAGCCAGATTTCAGATCTGGGAGTCGGTTACGCGTAGGGAAGGTGTTAGCACCCTACAACGCCCGCCCGAGGGCGGTACCTTTAATTAAAAATGCAGAGTCGATGTGGTTTTCAAAATGTTATTTTTTCCCAAAAATAATAAGACAAAAATGCTAAAAGAAACAAAATATTTTTTTAAATTTTTTGGGCTCGACAAGAATTGACCTTGGTCCTACGTATTCTCATTAAAGATGAGAAATCAGGGTTACGTAGTTCTTTAAAAAGATATTTGAAAAAAAACTATTTGAAAAATGATTTGATTTTTTGGAGGTGAACCTAACAAGGACTGACCTTGCTCCTACGTATCTCACAATGGAGAATCAAGGATCACGTAGTTCTTAAGAGATGTGGTTGTTTGAAAATGTTGATAATTTTATATTTTTGGAATTTTATATTTTTTTGGTATTTTTAAATTACTTGAAAATATGTGTCACACGACGCGAGCAGTCGAACAAACACTAAAAGGGAAAGAAAATTATTTTTGGTATTTTTTAGAAAATAAGTGTCACACGGTGCAGGCGACCGAACAGACACTAAAAGAGAAAGAAAACTATTTTTGGTTTTCTAAAAATGAGTGTCACACGGTGCGGGCGACCGGCTAGACACGATAAAGCAAAAGAGAATATTTTCATTTTTTAGATTTTTTCTATTTTTTTGTAATTTTTTATAATTTAAAATATTTTGTTTTATTTTTTTCTTTTTTTAGAAAATTATAAAGGTAGAATTTAATAAAAAGGATAAAAATGGAAAAAATAAAATGTGAGGGTGCATGAATAATGTGTGAGGTGCATGAAGTAAATGAGGTGTGTTTGTTAAAAGGTGGGGGTGTAGCGAGTAAAAGTAAAAAGTGAAGTGAATCTAGAAGGAGGGGTGTGAACTGTGAAAAGTGAAGTGCAATCAGTAACAACAAAACAAGTTGAAAACAAATATGGGGTGCGAGGCTGGCAAACATCAGGGGTGCATAAAGAAATACACAAACAGTCCAACACAAATAATGGAGGTGCAAAGATTAAAAACGGGGGTGCACAAGTAAATAACATGGTCAGAACCAATTTCTACTCAAAATAAACCTAATTAAAATTAAAGCTCTCTTTTACCCATGGCAGTCGTCTCTTCTCGTTTCTCTCTTCTCGTTTTCCAGCAGCCACCATGACTTCGACAGTTGAGACATGCGCTCACCTTTTGGTCACCACCAACATCACTAGCCTCCGCCGGAGGCCTCACCAGCGATGCCGTCGTCGCTCGCCGCTCCTCGCGCAAAACACTCCTACGCCGTGAACAACGTCTCCCTGTGTCTCTAGCACATTCGAGACAGCACAACTCACCACCACTGCACCGGCCACCGCAACCAGGTCACACGAACACCACGAAAACCACGACCTGGCCGTCGCGACCCAAACCACCACCAAGAATGTCGTTGCTGCTGCAACTAGAGCGCGTCGACATAGTGCCTGCCATCACCACCGTTAATGTCGCCGCTACCACAACATGTGCGCGTCACTGGTAGTGCCAACTTCCCCCTTCCCAACGTGAGGGTTTCTTCCCGGCTTAGGCTTCGCGCACTCTGATGTTAGCATGTTGCGATTGTTTCCGCATTGTACCACCTTACCGTAGCCATTTGTGTCTAGACGCGCCGGCAGCAATGCCGTCGGTGATTATCTCTTCTCCCTTTCTCTGTTTCAGATTTGTATTTGGGTGGAAATGATTGAAGAAGATGAAACGTGTATATTTGGGGGTTGTTTGGGTATCTATTCTTTGATTTTATGCAGGTGAGATGAAGGTGAAAACTTGAAGATGTAATTCACTCTATCAACCACGGTTTTGCTCCCTTCTCGTTGTAAAATCCCTCTGACTGTGTTCTTTCTGAATGTGTAATCCTCTGATCCCGTGGGTGGAGAACTAAGGAAATTTCTTTTCGTTTATTTTGTTGGTCCCCCCTTGAATCTTCGTTTTTTTCTTTTATTATGTAGTTCCCTCTTTTGTTATGTTCTCTTTGTTTCTGCCCTCCCAACCTCGAGACATGGGATAAGGCTAAAAGCAGACCTTGTTTCCTGCTCCTTCAACCATCATGACCATGGCCAGCTAGCTACCACATGTAATTATCAGAGACCTTAGGTCTGCGAATATCAGAGACCTTACGTTAACCTCTTGTTCTTCTATTTCTTTTTTCACATTTTTTTTACATTTTTTTATATATACATATTTTTTGAAAAAGGAATAAAACAAAAATAAAAAAAGTAAACAAAATATGATTAAAATCAAAATTTTAAAAATTAAATTTAAAAACAAAAATAAAATAAGAATAAGAATAAGAATAAAACAAAATAAAAATAAAATAAAATAAAAGTAAAATAAGATGAAATGACAAATCAAAATAAAAGTAAAATAAGATAAGAAAAAAAATAAAAAATAAAAAAAAGGTATTACCCGGACAAAATGTGACATTTCCAAATTATTACAATAAAAGATAAGTAAAGATAGAGACACCAATTTTGAACGAATTTTAAGGAGGAAAAGGATGAATAGAAACTGACTCAAACGGGTGCGATGACCAATTCCGTGAACAGGGTCATGATATGGAAAGTAAAAAAAGAGTCAACCATTCCATAGGAGAGGGTCTTAATGTGACAAAAATCAATGACCATTCCATTGGAGAGGGCCTTGATGTGACAAAGAAATCAATGACCATTCCGTTGGAGAGGGCCTTGATGTAAACATAAGAAAATCAATGATCATTCCATCGGAGAAGGCCTTGATGTAAACATAAGAAAATCAATGACCATTCCATCGGAGAGGGCCTTGATGTAAACATAAGAAAATCAATGACCATTCCATCAGAGAGGGCCTTGATGTAAATATAAGAAAATCAATGACCATTCCATCAGAGAGGGCCTTGATGTAAATATAAGAAAATCAATGACCATTCCATCGGAGAGGGTCTTGATATAAACATAAGAAAATCAATGACCATTTCATCGGAGAGGGCCTTGATGTAAACATAAGAAAATCAATGACCATTCCATCAGAGAGGGCCTTGATGTAAACATAAGAAAATCAATGACCATTCCACCGGAAAGGGCCTTGATGTAAACATAAGAAAATCAATGATCATTCCATCGGAGAGGGCCTTGATGTAAACATAAGAAAAATCAATGACCATTCAATTGGAGAGGGTCTTGATGTAAAGAAAGAAATCAATGACCATTCTATCGGAGAGGGTCTTGATGTAAAGAAAGAAAACAATGTCCATTCCATCGGAGAGGGCCTTGATGTAAAGAAAGAAGTCAATGACCATTCCATCGGAGAGGGCCTTGATGTAAAGAAAGAAATCAATGACCATTCCATCGGAGAGGGCCTTGATGTAAAGAAAGAAATCAATGACCATTCCATCGGAGAGGGCCTTGATGTAGGGAGGATATGGACTTGACCAATCCCAAGGAGAGGGTCGTTGTCCGAAAGGAAAACACAAGAGTTGACCATTCCTAAGGAGAGGGTCGCGATGAAATGAGGATTTGGACTTGACCAATCCCAAGGAGAGGGTCGTTGTCCGAAAGGAGAACACAAGAGTTGACCATTCCTAAGGAGAAGGTCGCGAGATAGGCTTAGCGGGCCAAGTGAGGTGGGCTTTGTGGGCCAGATTAAGCTAGGATTGGAGGCCAATACGAAACTGTACTTGGTGGGCCAGTACAGATTTGGGCTTAGTGGACTAGTACAGAATTGGGTTTGTTGGGCCAATACGAAATTAGGCTTGGTGGGCCAGTACGAAACTGGGCTTGTTGAGCCAGTATGGAACGAGACTTAGTGGGCCAGTACAGAATTGGGCTTGGTGGGCTAGAGAAAACTAGGCTTGATGGGCCAGTACGGGACTGAGCTTGGTGGGCCAGACGAAACTAGGCTTGGTGGCCAGTACGAAACTGGGCTTGGTGGGCCAGACAAAACTAGGCTTGATGGGCTAGTACGAAACTGGGCTTGGTGGGCCAATACGAAACAGGGCTTGGTGGCCAGTACGAAACTAGGCTTAGAGCATATATAGGTCTTTGAAGATGATCCTCAATTTGAGAAATCTCAAGATGATTTTTGTAGATTGATTCCTTCAGAAGAAACAATGGTTAAAGATGTATGATGCATGAAAATGTTCGCTTGTTCATGATGTCAAGGTGTTTGCTTTTCGAATCTGGTGTCAATACATGAACGATGATATATGATGCAAATGGTTATTCATGATAAAAAGCATGTTTTCTTATTTCAAGCACAAGGGATCAAAACATTATTGTAGAGATCAAGATCCTGAAATGTATGAATGCATGATGAAAAACTTGTTATGCTCTACCTTTTGAAAATTTTTGCTAGAGTCAATTGTTCTCTTTTCAATCATCAAACTCATTGTTGTGGAGATATGTAGGATGAAAATCAACCTATTTTGAAATGGAGTAATGATTGCAAGAGATAGTTGATAAGGCGTTCAAACATTGGTAGTCATTTTTCAAAGAGAAGAAACAAGTTGTTGAAACTTTGATAGAATGTTGAAACCCCAACTTAATAAGGAGAAAAACAAGATATAGAACCTTGGCAAAGCGTAAGAACCCTAAAAATGTTATTTTTTTCAAAATGTGGTTTTCAAAATGTTATTTTTTTCCCTAAAAATAATAAGACAAAAATGCTAAAAGAAACAAAATATTTTATTAAATCTTTTAGGCACGACAAGGATTGACCTTGGTCCTACATAGTCTCATATCACGCATCTACACTATCACGCATCCACCATAAATCTGCAGTAAAAGATTTGAGATCATTCTCGCCGGCAACCTTCACGTATCTACACTATCACGCATCCACCATAAATCTGCAGTAAAACCTCCCTGCACTTGCGAGCCAGAACCACCGTTCAGCATCTACACCTTGCATCATCTTCTACTGTGAGCGAGAACGAGCCTTAGAACAACAGCGGAAGCCATAGCCACCATCGCGGAAGAAGAACAGCGTGCCACCATCACCACCGCAAAACACCATCACTGCAACACCAGATTTGCGCAGCAGCACCTTCACGCCATTCCTGCAACTTTCAGAACCAGTCACGGCCACCACAAAATCACTACTGGCAGCCACCATTATGAACCAGCTCAACCACCGCTGCAGATCGAACCAAATGTAGACCGCAACACGCCACCATTCTTGCGCACCACCATGACCATCGCTGCAGCAACACGCACCAGCAGATTCTCACACGAGCCATACCAGAAATGCAAACACCATGGAAGCACCTCCATCACCTTCGTGCCTTGCGTCGCAACAGCCAGATAGGAGAAGAAGTACTTCGCCAGAAAACACATCGCGAACCACAGCGTCGGTAGTAGAGGAGCAGCCGTCATTGCCATCTCCATCTCTATTGCACCTGTAGAAACCCTAATTCTGGAGAGAGAAAATGCACTGTCACGTGTCAGCATCTGATAGGGCAGTCAAACTAGTCAACAGGTCAGCTGGTCAAAGCCAGTAGTCAACTCTGGTCAAAACTACAACAATGGTTAAATAAGAGGGGTAGAATTAGAAATTGGACAGAAATTAAGTTGCTAATTAATTAAATAAAAATAAAAGATTTTAGCAACCGACAGATAAAGCCCAAAGTCCAGTTGAAGCCTATATAAAGAGACTTAAGGGAGCAGAAGCGACACAACTTACAACTTAGAACTCTCTGGTTTTGGCAAACACCGTCATCCATCACATCTCTCATTCTCTCTTTTCTTTTTATATTTCTTTCCTTCATATCATCATGTATTCCATCAAAGCCATGGAGGGCTAAGCTTTTAAGGTTGTTTCCACTATAATTTTTTAACTGGATTCTGAGGTTAGATGAATTTATGTGTTTGTTATTTTGATTATTGTTGTGGTTTTTGTTTATCTATATCCTTTGCTTCTTAATCGAATAGAAAATAATGATTTTAAATCTACATGCATGCTAATCACATGAGTTAAAAAGTTTTTAAATTCAATTGAGACTTTACTTTGATTTTATTTAGAAACTTTCATTTGATTAAGTAAGTTTTTGCCAATAATTAAGACTTTACTTTGATTAGAAGTAATTACTTTAACTAAAATTAGTCAAGACTTTACTTTGATTAATTAAGTTTTCTATTTGGTGAAGAAACAAAGGAATAGACATGATTAGGCATAGTAAAATTTAATTGAGACTGTACTTTGGTTGAATTTACTATGAATAATCTAAAAATTCTCACTTTTAATTGAGACTGTACTTTGATTAAAAGTGAGAATGTAAATCAACAACAATAATTAATTTAACAATAATCTCTAGATAACCGATGAAGAATCCTATTTTGAAAAAGTAGTGGAATTGACCTATTTACTATTATTGTGTTTACGATCTTTTATTTGCATGTCATTCATGCTTTGCGTATCAAAACCCCTATATTTTTATTGTTACTAGTTTTAATTGCATTTTTCTAAGAATCAAATATTTGAGATCAATTCCGTATTCGTTGTGAGACGACTCAAGGTTATCTTAACCCTAACTATTTTGTTCACTACTAACTTGGCAATACTGAAGTTGCTAAAGTTAAGTAGTGGTAATTTGATCGCCTAACGACAGCGATATCAGTCTCCAACGATTGTGCGAACATTGCAGAGACTGCTCTGGTGGTTAACGTCGAAGCGTGTCATGGTTGCGTTTTCTAATGTCGTTTTGATGACATATTGGTTGAAGTTTAATAAGGCCATCCCGTAGGTGCTAGAAGGAGGGCCATGTTTGTATTTAGAAGCAAGCTGATATGATCCTATCTAGGAAAGAGTATGATTATTTCTGAATTTGAATCCTCAAGAGGCACGACACGAATAAATCAAAGAAGAATACGAAATAAGACAAAGATGGAGGACGCCACAATCTAGTAGATTGATAAGTCAAGTGAAGTTTCGCCACAAAGATGTTAATCTTTGATAAGAACCGGAGGCCTAAGCCAAGAACAAAGAGAATCCTCTCTTTAATGAAATCAAATTCAATATATGACTAAAAGTGTCTACATTGTTTTTTGTACCTCTATATATAGGCACATAAGTTTAAGAAAACCTGAGAACCCTACAAGAAGGCCCAAGCCCAAAACATAAAAACATAAACTAATTTATAAAAGAAAGCCCAAAAATAGAGAACATAACTATATTCTAAGAGGAAACCCAAAGTCTAAAAACATAAACTAATTTTCCTAAAAACTATCCTTCAAATGTGCTTCAAGCCATGATCTTCATATTCTTTAAATTTCAGGATTGCTTGTAGCATCAAGAGCCTTGAATAGTTTTGATCTTTCAATCTCTTGCTCCTTGTCCTTGTCATAGGTCCTTTAAATTGTAAAGGTTCATCTTCAAGTTCTTCTTGTATGGAATCTTTGGATAGTCCTCTATCACAACCTAAAGGCCACAACATCTTTGTTGATAGTGTTTGCCTGGCAATTTTTCCATCGCACAAGGTTTCCACTAGTACCAAGTGAAAAAGTGGTGTTCTCTACAATTGTGTTACCCATATTGGCCTCCCACACCAATCTAAATAGTTTCTTAGAGAGTTGGAATCCAACACGTAAAGTCAGTGAAGACATTTACGGGTGGTGCTGCAAAAACCAACTTGGATTGGTTGTTAATTTGGAGGCCATCGAAACCTCCAGCTGCACGGTACACCATGGCGAATGTGTTGCGACGAAAGCCAACAGATACCATCGCACGTCACTAACATCACGAAAGCTCCATGTTATTTCATCATTGTATTTTAAATTCAAAGTTTCCCTTCCTTGCTTGGTCTTGATACAGTGGGCCCTAAATATGAATGTTGTTGAACAATATGGTGGACCTAGGCGAATTCATTTTTCTTGCTTTGATGCACAAATACGATACGTGTATTGAAAATGACACGTATCTGATATGTCAATACATTCATTCTAAAAATAATAAGATATGACACGTGATATAAATATATATATATATATATATATATATATACATATATTGAAAAGTGTACAATAATTCTTAAAAACATCATAAATATATGATTGTTATTATGTAAATCCAAATGAAAATCATATGTATTAAAGTTGTCAACATAAAAAATTATAAATTATTATCATCATAAAAGTATTACAGTTTTATAAACTAGATTCTTCATTGATAAGTATTAGTAAAGTATCTTCAAGTATCGGATATGGATAATGAATGGCATGTTAATGAAGCACGTGGATTGATAAGAAAATAAAAACAACAGATTAATTTGTTCATACACCTATAAATTAGTTGATTAAAATCTCAAAACAATCGGCTAAAATTCAGCGAAATTATGTAGAATGTAGATTTAATGAATTTCACTCAAACAATATACTCTCTCACACAAGATTCATTCTAGACAGTATATCTAACAATGTTACACTATCAAATTACACAAAAACGCATTTAAGCACAACAAAGAATGATTTACTTGGTTTTCTTGAAATTTTAAAGTGAGTGAGATGAAGGAAAGAGAATTGGACAATAATTTTTATATTGGTTCACTCAATCATAGAGCTACATCCAGTTTACTAAGACAACCTAAGTCTGGTTTCCACAATTATCAAAAGTTTTACAAATCACAAATCAAGATTACACTTTTGAACAATAGAAAACACCAAGATTTTTTACTCACACAAAAATCTCAACCACAACCTTGTAAGACTCTCATTTATAGACCTGGAATCAAACCAGGGACACAACTAGAGGCACAAGAACTATTGAACCTAGTGATGGCTCTCCCTAGCCAACCATACATGAGTTCTTCAAGATTCCACTTTTCAACCATACAAATCACAAACCAAGATTACACTTTTGAACAATAGAAAACACCAAGATTTTTTACTCCCACAAAAATCTCAACCACAACCTTATAACACTCATATTTACAGACTTGGAATCACACTAGGGACACAACCAGAGGCACAATAACTACTAAATCGAGAGGTGGCTCTCCTTAGCCAAACATACACGAGTTCTTCAAGCTTCCACCAAGCAAAACTGCCTCCAAGACCAACCAAGATCTTCAATCTTTACCTTGCAGTTGTGTGATTCAGAGAGAGAAAGAGTTTTTTAGTGATGAATGACAGGTTTTCACACTCAAAAACTCAAAATCGTATCTTTACTCTCGAAAATACAGCTTATATAGTATAGTCATAGGAGAAATAAATCAGTTTAATTTTTCATACAATTTATTGATTTCACTTGACTTAAGTGAAATCAATCGATTGTAAAATAATTCAACTGATTGAATACATTCATACCAGAAACTATATATAACAAGTTTTTTAACCTGTTAAAACCCATTTTAATATATTAAAAAGGATGCATTAAGACTAACAAGACATCTAACCTATGTCATATAACCTACGAATATAGTACATGTAAACTTCATATTCAACACATTATTCTAGATTTAACACTATAGAAACATGATCATTGAACGAATCTTCATCAATCTTCATCAACCACATGTGATCTCATGCACTTTACTTTATCAAATCTTTGCACCAAGCTTGCTTGAGCTAACATGCATAACATTCATAAATTTCAAACAAAGTGCAATAATCCATTTAAATAGTATTGAATAACAATTTATAAAGAAATTGAGATTTTTTAAAACCAATTGATAAAAAATAACCCATTTAAAATCAATGTGTTAATGTTTTAATCATTTTTTTTTATTTTATTTAATTTAAATTAGAGTATAGCGGGTACGAGTATCCACGGGTACAAATATTATGATACACATACCTGCTCTGTTAACATACGGGTACAAAAAATACATGTACTAGTTACCCGCGGGTATCCATTTCTTACCCGTTGCGAGTTTTATCCGCGAATACCCGTGGGTACGAATTTTTTTTACATCCCTAGTCACGATAACATTTTTGTTAAGGAAATTGCAAAATTTTTACCATAAATGCTCATGGTAGTATGTGTAAGGTGATTTTGGATTGTGATGGTCTCACGAAGAGATAATATAAATTGTGGAGGTAGGAAAATGTTTTACCTGGGCCTTACAGTGGGCGCCAAATGTTCTGATCCCAAGTTCGTCGTGTGATATCATTAGGGTCAATCACCCCTCATCTGAGGTATTGTCCGCTTTGGAGCATGTGCTCCGTAACAGTTTTGTCCTTAAAAGTCGTCTCGGAGGGTGGAGGAAGGAAAGAGTATTTAAATTGTGCTTGACCTTGAATCCTAAGCGATGTGGGACTATTGAATGTACCAAACCAAGCCCGGAGTTGTCATTCTCTCAGACGGCGCCAATGTTCCGACCGCACGGTGTTGTCCTTAAAAGATGCCTCAAAGGGTGGAATGAGGAGTTATTTAAACCACATTAAGCCTTGACTTCTAAGCGATGTGGGACTATAACATGCGATATATATATATATATATATATATATATATATATTATTCTGAGGTTAGAATTAAAGAATTTCTTTGTTCTTTTTATTATTGTTGTGGTTTTCATTCATCTATGTCTTTTGTCTCTGAATCACGTAAAAAGTAATGATTTTTACATGTTAGCTAATTAACGAACCGTTTAAATCTGTATGCATACTAATCACATGAGTTTAATGGTTTTTAAATTCAATTGAGACTTTATTTTGATTTTATTTAGAAATTTTCATGTGATTAAATAAGTTTTTACCAATAATTGAGACTTTACTTTGATTGAAGGTATTTAATCTAACTAAAATTAATTGAGACTTTACTTTGATTAATTAAGTTTTTTATTTGGTGAGGAGATAAAAGAATAGACATGATTAGACATAGTAAAATTTGGTTGAGACTGTACTTTGGTTGAATTTACTGTGGATAATCTAAAAGTTCTCACTTTTAATTGAGACTGTACTTTAGTTAAAAGTTAGAACGCCAACAAATTAATTGAGACTTTACATTGATAATTTGCAAATCTACAACAATAAATAATTGAGGAATAATCTTTAGATAACCAATGATTGATCTATTTTAAAAAAGCATTGGAATCAATTTATTTTCTTTACTATAGTTTTTATTTCTTTTTATCTTTTAAATTTTATTTCTTTCTTTGTTTATCCTAATCCTCTTACATTTTTTATTTTATTTGACTAACTCTTTTGTATAGTTTTTATAAGAACTAATTTGTTAAAAAAACAATTTTGTCTTCGTTGGGAGATAACTTTGGGTTACTTTACCCTTTCTATTTTGTTGACTACTATCTTAGTGACGTTGTTATAGTTTAGTAGTATTAATTTGATCACGTCAATGACAACATTATCACCTTTTAAGTAATTGGTTCTTTAAATTTATCCATTTGTTTTTTCAATGTAATTTTTTAAACTTTTTTTTAGATTATAAAAACACTTACAATAATAATAATAATAATAATAATAATAATAATTTTGCTACTTTTTATTATCATAAAAAAATAACAAAACCTATGTTTTCACTAGTATAATGTTATTTGAATATATATATATATATATATATATATATATATATATATATATATATATATATATATATATAATTCTCATCTATTATAATATAAGAAAAGAAGAAATTAAGAAATTTACTTTTTTACTTATGTTTAATTTTTTTACAAGTGTCCCAAAAGTTAATTTTTTTTCATTTGACATTGTTAATTTATTTTCTTTATTATTTATATTTATTTTGTTGTCACATGTGCATATTTATTATCTATTATAATATAAGAAAATAAGATATTAAGAAATTTATTTTTTTACCTATATTTTATTGACAAGTAGAGTTGTCAACTTGAGCCAATCTACAAGACTTGACCCTGATCCACATAGAGTGGGACCAAAAAAGCCCATAAGACCAAAATAGCAACTATTAAAAAATCCCACAAGGTCAAAAAAACCCATAGAAGCCTTGTAGGACAAGGTCACTCTGTGGACTTTCTTTTTAACCATGAAAAATATATTATTATTTTTGACTATATTATTAAACTTTCGGTATAGGTCGGTCTATCTCAACCTTCAGCCAAATCTCCCAAGATTAACCTTTAGCTCGGGCAAGCCCATCTCAACCTTTAGTCCAAGTTGACTTGTCTAAAACTTCAAAATGAGTCGACATGAGATGACCTTCGACTTAAGTTGGGCCAACTTGGCTAAATTCGGCCAAATTTTAACTAATGCAAACTCAACTGAATTTGACAAAATTTTGGTTAGGTCGAATTTTTCAAAATTTTGGTCAAGTGAACTTAATGAAGGGTGAGATAAGGTTGGCCCATAAGCCATTGGCCGAATTAACACCTCTGACAAGTGTCCATTTATTTTAATTTAGTCATTTGGCATTGTTAATTTACTTTTTTTATTTATATTTATTTAACTACCACATTTGCGTACATTTGTGTATTAGTTATTTTACTCTTTTATCCACTTGTTTTAATGTTAAATTCAATTTTTCTAAAAAATATAAATATATTTCTAAACTATTTTTTTATTCTTAATTTTATGTTTTTATAATTTTTAATTACTTGGTTATTTAGTAAATTATTAAAGAAAAAATATATTTAAAGTTATTAATTTTTTATGTTATTTTCTTTTTCATTTTTAATCTTACCCTTTTATGATTTTTAATTACCGGATACAAGTGTCCAAAAATTTGGTTGTTTAGTCATTTTAAAATCGTTAATTTTCTTTTTTTATTTATATTTATTTTGTTGTTACACATGCATAGATGTTATTTTACCTATTTATTCATTTATGTTAAATTAAAAATATAAATATAATTTTATACTATTTTTTTATTCTTAATCCTTTATAATGTAAGAAAAGAATATACTATTTTTTTCTAAGCATGTTTATTTTGTTTACAATTGTCCAAAAAGTTGGGTTTTTAATAATTTGAAATTGTTAATTTACTTTTTTCTATTCAAGTTTATTTTGTGGCCACATTGAATAAAATTTATTTTACTCTTTTATCCATTTATGTTAATTTTAAATTTACAAATATATTTCTATATTATTTTTTTATTCTTTATTTTATGTTTTTATAATTTCTAATTACTTGGTTATTTAATAAATTATTAAAGAATTAAAGAATAAATTACATTTAAAGTATTAATCTTTTATATTATTTTCTTTTTGTTTTTCATTATATCCTTTTTAATTAGATAAGTCTAGCAATACATTTCGACCAATTTATTTTTACACTGATTTGTATTTTTAGCGAGTCAACTTTACATATTTAATATATCTTTTATATGTTTAGAGAATCTACTTTCCATTTTTGCACGTGTATTATCCTTTGTATTTTCACAAAGTCTACTATTTATAGAAGATACTATGATATTTATTTTCACCCATGGTTGTTTGGTTGACAAGTGTCCAAAAACTTAGATTTTTAATCATTTGACATCGTTAATTTACTTTTTTTATATATTTATTTTTTATGCCACATGTACATAGAAGTTATAACATCCCGTCCGGATATTATGAATTTACTTAATCAAATAAGATAATAATATTAAATGCTCATTTATTAAGCTCAATTTTCGAAAACATGGGAAATATAAAAATTTTATTACATCCGAAGTTAACTCAAATCCATAAAATTTAAAACTCAATTATAATGTCTACGAGTAGTAATATGAAATATTACAATTTCTTTAAAAACTCATAAAATATAAAGCTCTGAGAAAGTCCTCTTCCAACTAGCCCCACTCCGGCTCTATGCCTCACCAGATCCACTTGCAACATCGATTGCTCCCGTGTACCGCATACACAATTATCGCCAAACAGAAGCAGATAGGGTGAGCTAATAGAATAAAACATATGCATCAATTTATATAACAAAACACACACAATCCAAGGAACTCTATCCTTTGGTCTCATCTCACATGGACACCAACATGTAATCCGTGTTTTACATCTTTGATTGATAGTCTCAAGATATCGTTGCTGCCAACCTACAAGCCACCACTCGTAGAACACATGCGAGAACACTCGCTATTCCAAGCCACAACTCAAAGAATGCTCGTATTACCCTCCATCCTAAGCCACAACTCCAGGAATACTCCAGCATTTGACCCTTGAGATATCGCCCAAAGCCTCGTAGACCACAACTCCAGGAATACTCCAGCAAGCAAAACATGATGTCTACTTCATCAAAAATCTCCTAGCACTACACACGAGTCGCCAGGCGCAAAAAGGCTTCCAGACCGCCTAGCGGGGGACACGTGCTGCCAGGCGCCAAGCGCCTCTGATGCTACTGTTTCCACAAGCATCGCCTGGCGGGACAACCCTTATCGCCAGGCACAACACGCTTCAATTCTCTACTGGTTTTGTAGCCATCGCTTGGCAGTCAAACACCACCGCTAGACGCTACACCAGTACTTGCGCAATATTGGTTTTTAAGCACCCAGAACAAAGTAAAATCAATCCATTTACATTTCATATATATTCTCCCCCTTTAAACCCATGCTAGCATTTAATTCAAACTTATGAATAACGCATGCTCAAACAAGTATAAGCAACATCATTCTAACAATTTAAGCACATAATCCTAGGCACCAATACAAATTAATATTGACACACATGCATTCACCAATAACCAATTCTCCACATGTGACAAACCCAAAGGGACATTCAAATTGATAGAGACTTACCACATAACCAAATCATGCTTCATTAGAAGTTACTTGAAATTATCAAGAGCTTATTCATGTATTTTAAATACTCCAAAATCAGTAATATTGAGGAACGTATATCTCTATTTTCTGACCTCTAAATCAAATCTTCACTGTTCAAATTGAAGAACTACATGTTGTGGACTACATGTCAAAATTTCACCTAAATCGAACGGTTAACGAACCGGTAAATGCAGTTTTACGAAAACTACATAAACTAGAAAAATGGTGGCGCCTAGTGCCTAAAAATGAGGATGGTGGCACCTGGCGGGACTAAACTACCGCCTGGTGGTTCCTGTTGCGCGAAAAGTACGAAAAACAGTGTTTTTTGTGAACAGAACACCACGTACCTCTGGTATGGCGCCTAACGGCCAATTGGGTGCCGCCAGGCGGTTCCTGCTGTTCCAGGAACCCAGAAACTTTCTCAACACTTGCGAACCTTCAATTTTATATACTTTAGCGAATTCAGGCTTCTAATAATTTCCAAATAGTTGGCACTATCTTTTCCCCCAAACAGAATCAACCAAGAAACCCCAAAACACTAAAATCGAGTCAAATTGACTCGTGTCGTCTAGCGGTGATGATTACCCACCAAGCAGTTCATCAAAAACCCATAAACTGGGTTGGCGCACATGTGTCGCCGGGCGGTCAGGCTTGTACCGCCAGGCAGTTCCTCATCTGGAACCCAGAAAACAAGCAAAATTGTATGTGCCGCTTGGTGGCTCATTCAAAGCCGCCAGGCTATTTCTGGAATTTTCCAGAAATCCAAAATTTAAGATATTTGGCAACCAGAAACAATGTACACTCATTTCATACATCAATTATTAACCAATTACAAATAAGTTACGAGTTCAGCACCCCTAACCTGGATTCCTCGCTTTGACATTGATTATTCGCGTTTTCCTTGGTTCCACAATGATTTTCTCCCTTGCCTCCACTCAACCACACGTAGCAACCTTCCCTTTCTCTAAATTAGTAAAATGTATGCTCTATTAATCCACACCTCATAGCCCTCACAAAAACTAGTCAAGGAAACTTTCTCACTTTCCCTAAATGGTCTCTTTAAACATGGCATAATGGTGGTTAATGTTGGAAAACGAATTTCCATCATTAAGAGGTGTAATTGCCTTTCAAAAGCCATTACTTCATGAGTTTTCCAGCCCCTCTTGGCTTCTAGGATTTCCTTGCCCTTTCACATTCATGCCAAAAGAAATTTTGGCAAAAAGAAAGTTTAGTGTGGATTCACCAAGGTTTGAACCCTTCACCATGCCAAAACCAACTCAAATGTTCAACCATTTAACCAATTCATTTTTCATGATAATTCCTATAAATATAGGATTAAATTATCACTCATTATAATCAAGTGTATTATTAAAAATAATAACAAAATAAATAGTATATAATGGCATACATAGGACTTGAACCCAATCCTTCCATACAATTAAGTACTCTCCACCATTTGAGCTAGTACTTTTCCACATCATAAACCTTAACATTAAATACCATAAAGGCTTCCACTACCCGCATTTATTAATTAATTATTTATTTAATTAATTAAATTTCACGGGTCTTACATTCCCCCCACCTTATAAAATTTTCGTCCTCAAAAATTGAGCTCACTCAGCAAAAGTGCAGATAGAACTGCCTCAACGTCCTTTATCTTGAAATTCTCCCTTCCTAGACCCTACCTTTTTACTTTAGCCTTCACTTCATATGTTTCCCGACTTTTTCCTTCAAACCTTAGCCCTATATTAAGTTGTAGTATCAATTTATCTCTTCCACTCTACGGCACACACCTGTGCTGACACTTCTCCTTGTTCTAACTTTTAAATTCAATTCCTCTTACCAAACTTGTAGTGTTTGCCCTCAAGAACTTATCCTTGAAATTCCCTCCGTCAAACGCGTTGATTTTGAGTTTCGACTTCACTTCTTAGGCTCAAACAAAACCCGATAAGAGCGCTGCCTTTACTAAGACCAGTAAGCAACAACTCTTGTCTGCTCATTAAAACCCAGCAAGAGTATCACCCTTACCTGCTCACCAAAACCCGGTAAGAGCGTTGCCTAGCTTGAGACTCACAAACAACAACCCTTGCCTGCTCACCAAAACCCAGCAAGAGTCCACCCCTTACTTGCTCACCGAAACCCGGTAAGAGGGTTAATTTCCTTGAGCCTCACCAACACGACTCTTGTCTGTTCAACAAAATCCAACAAGAGTCCAACCCTTACCTGTTCACCAAAACCCAGTAAGAGTACCACCCTTACCTGCTCACCAAAACCCGGCAAGAGCGTTGTTTCCATTAAGATCCATTAGCAACAACCCTTGCCTGCTCATCAAAACCCGGCAAGAGCCTCACCCCTTACTTGTTCACCAAAACCCGGTAGGAGCGTTGCTTCTCCTAAGCCTAAAAAACACGACTCTTGTCTGTTCAACAAAACCCAACAAGAGCCCAATCCTTACCTGTTCACCAAAACCCAGTAAGAGTACCACCCTTACCTGCTCACCAAAACCCGGTAAGAGTGTTGTTTCCATTAAGACCCACAAGCAACAACTCTTGCCTGCTCACCAAAACTCAGCAAGAGTATCACCCTTACCTGCTCACCAAAACTCGGTAAGGACGTTGCTTTTCCTGAGAATCACAACAACCACCCTTGCCTGCTCATCAAAACCCAACAAGAGCCCACCACTTACCTGTTCAACAAAACCCGGTAAGAGTGTTGCTTCTCCTGAGTCCCCATAAACACAACTCTTGTCTATTCAACAAAACGCAACAAGAGTCCCACCCTTACCTGTTCACCAAAACCCGGTAAGAGCATAACTTTTCCTAAGCCTCACAAGCAACATTCCTTGCCTGCTCAACAAAACCCAGCAAGGACATTGTCACTAAGCTTAGGTCAAAGTCTTACAATAACCCAAAACTCCATATTACCCGACTCTCCAAGTCCTAAGGGTAGAATAACAACTCCTTTTACTCGACTATCCCTAGTCTTCTGAGTAAAAGTACAACATGGTTTTAAAGGTATGAACGAGTTTCAAGCATACATCACACAAACTAGAATAACATGCTTCACTACTCCAAAAACAAATAATTCAAACTTTACCTTATTGTTATCGTGGCACTTCAGACTCCCCCACGTTCAGGGCAAGATTTCACGTAATGACCTGGCTTGTGACAATTGTAACACTTCTTCTCTTCCGGCTCTACTCCCGAAAGTTCTGGACAAACTCGCCGAAAATGGTCTCCCCCGCACTCAAAACACTTCACTGTCCCTTGTCCTTCACGTTGAGGTCTGGTGTAGGGTTTCTCTTGCCGTTTCTCATTGATGCTACTGTTGTTAGGATGTCCCCTCATGACCCGACTTGGACCCCTCTCCAGTTGTTCCACCATCTTTGCTTGTTCCACCAAAACAGGGAACTCTCGGATCCTTAGAGGTATGAGGAATCGACGCAACTCATGGTTCAGACCGCTGATGAGTCATTATTTTATTCCATTCCACTAGCTTTGTGTACCCATTAGACAGTTGATTAGTGCTTAATTGTTCATCTTTAGAGTGTTTTTCATCTGTTGGGCTTTATTGGGCCACTGTTCCGAATTTGGACTAATTTCACATTATTTGGCCTAATTTTTGTTTTTAATTATTTTTAGGTATTTGGGTGAAGCAATTTTGGAGCTTAGACGTCAATATTCAGTTGAAGAGAGTCGCCACATCATTTCCACATAATTTCCATGTCATTTCCACGTCAGCAAAGTCAATGGGTCAACATTTGAGGCCCAAAGTGGCATTTTTGTAATTCTGCAGCTCATAATGGCAGTTTCGTAATTCTGAGTGGCAGGGGTGATATGACCACGAAATTAGGTCTGCATGGGGGAGACCAGCCGCTCCTTCTTCTTCCACACTCTCTCAAACCTCCATTTTTGTTGTTATTAAGCTTTCGAAGGTGACCCATGGTGGCACAAGCGAATTTTTCACGTTTTATGAGCCTCGGACAGCACATTGAAGTTGTATTAATGTTTTCTACCATTTGGGTAACATTTATATTGAAGTATTCTCATTTTTTGTTGTTTTTTTCGTTGTTGCCCCTTTCTTTCCTTGCTCATTTTCGATTCCTGCACCAATTTAAGTTTTTTGCATCAATTTGCACTCATTTGGATGGTTGAATCAAAATTTATGTTTAAGCTTTATTCGGATTCCATGAGGAACTAAATTTGCGTGTTGATTCTTTGCAGAGAATGGATTGAAACCTTGAGAGTAGTGTTTTGTTCGGTGGAGTTATGTTAATCTCTCAATTTTGAATTTGCGTTGGGTTTAAATGAAGAAACCGTTCTATTTTTGCTTAATTTGCAGAGTGGAATCATTATGTGTTCATGCTTAGTGAACTGTAGCAGATTCATGGTTGTGTGCTTTGCTTAATTGCACTTGAGTTCGAGTTCATTTGCACTTAGTAATTAATTCGGGTCTCATTAGAGTTAATATAACAATTTTGAGTTGTAATCCGTGATTGGTGGATGTTCATTTGAAGCAAAGAATCAATGCTGTTTTTACATTGATTTTACACATCTGCATTGAAGTTTTCAATTGTGCGTTGCATCCGTAAATTTGCCAAACCCCCCCTTGTGTTATTGTTGTGTTCATTTGGAAATTTCGCTTTGGATGAAAATATTGGTCGTTGGGAAACGACTTGGTTCACTTTCATATACTGCATTTAATATGTTTTAATTTGGTGGGGTACGGCCTCTATCAACCGCCCTCAAATTTTCTGCAACGCCATTCTTCGGTGACAGCCTGCGAGTAGAACCTCGCCAAGTACTCAAACTTGTTAGTATAGGCCTGCACCGTCATAGTCCCCTGCTGTAAAGTAAGGAATTATGCTTCCCTCTCATATTTGGCATTGTCAAGAAAGTATTTCTCCAAGAATCGTGCCCTGAAATTAGCCCAAGTCACCTGCTCTTCGCGGGTTTGCATCTGCTGCTGCATCCCTACCCACCAGTACTTAGTGTCTGCCACAAGAAGGAATGTGACGAAGGTCAACTTCTGTGCATCAGTGCACCCAATCGCTCGGCATATCTTCTCACACTCCCTTAGCCATGCATTTGCCTCGTCTGGGGTGGCCTTGCCAGTGAACTTAGCTGGCGTGTGCCTCATAAAATCTTCCATAGTCACGGGACGAGTAGGTGCGACTCTGGCTCTAGGTTGCGCTGCATTAGGCTGCATCGCGTCCACCATCCGACGAATCGCATGTGCAATCTCATCAGTCCCAGTATTATCCCTCCTTCTCCTGTTTGTCAAAGCTTGTGCATGCCACATTTCAGCTGAATTAAACCACACAACTTAAGTCATGACTATGCAAACAAAAGGCTTAACACAAAAGAATTAACACATTGACTCGTAAGCAGAACACGATAAGCTCACTCCCCATAGACCCCAAAAATCTTTTGAAAACCATTGCTCTGATACCAAATGTAACATCCCGTCCGGATATTACGAATTTACTTAATAAAATAAGATAATAATATTAAATGCTCATTTATTAAGCTCCATTTTCGAAAACATGGGAAATATAAAAATTTTATTACATCCGAAGTTAACTCAAATCCATAAAATTTAAAACTCAATTATAATGTCTACGGGTAGTAATATGAAATATTACGAATTCTTTAAAAACTCATAAAATATAAAGCTCTGAGAAAGTCCTCTCCCAACTAGCCCCGCTCCGGCTCTATGCCTCACCAGATCCACCTGTAACATCGACTACTCCCGTGTACCGCGTACACAATCATCATCAAACATAAGCAGATAGGGTGAGCTAATAGAGTAAAACATATGCATCAATTTATATAACAAAACACACACAATCCAAGGAACTCCATCCTTTGGTCTCATCTCACATGGACGCCAACATGTAATCCGTGTTTTACATCTTTGATTTATAGTCTCAAGATATCGTTGCTGCCAACCTACAAGCCACCACTCGTAGAACACATGCAGGAACACTTGCTATTCCGAGCCACAACTCAAAGAATGCTCGTATTACCCTCCATCCAAAGCCACAACTCCAGGAATACTCCAGCATTTGACCCTTGAGATATCGCCCAAAGCCTCGTAGATCACGCACATCCAAATCAAGCAAAACATGATGTCTGCTTCATCAAAAATCGTCTGGCGCTCCGCACAAGTCGCCAGGCGCAAAAAGGCTTCCAGACCGCCTAGCGGGGGACACGTGCTGCCAGGCGCCAAGCGCCTCTGATGCTACTGTTTCCACAAGCATCACCTGGCGGGACAACCCTTGTCGCCAGGTGCAACACGCTTCAATTCTCTACTGGTTTTGTAGCCATCGCTTGGCGGTCAAACACCACCGCCAGACGCTACACCAATACTTGAGCAATACTGGTTTTTAAGCACCCAGAACAAAGTAAAATCAATCCATTCACATTTCATATATATTCTCCCCATTTAAACCCATTCTAGCATTTAATTCTAACTTATGAATAACGCATGCTCAAACAAGTATAAGCAACATCATTCTAACAATTTAAGCACATGATCCTAGGCACTAATGCAAATTAATATTGCCACACATGCATTCACTAATAACCAATTCTTCATATGTGACTAACCCAAAGGGATATTCAAATTGATAGAGACTTACCACATAACCCAATCATGCTTCATTAGAAGTTACTTGAAATTATCAAGAGTTTATTCATGTATTTTAAATACTCCAAAATTAGCAATATTGAGTAACGTATATCTCTAGCTGCTGACCTCCAAATCAAATCTCACCGTTCTAATTTAAGAACTACATGTTGTGGACCACATGTCAAAATTTCACCTAAATCGAACAGTTAACGAACCAAGAAATGCAGTTTTACGAAAACTGCGCAAACCAAAAAAATGGTGGCGCCTAGTGCCAAAAAATGAGGAAAGTGGCGCCTGGGGGAACTAAACTACCGCTAGGCGGTTCCTGTTGCGCGAAAAGTACAAAAAACTGTGTTTTTCGTGAACAGAACACCACGTACCTCTGGTGTGGTGCCTAGCGGCCAATTGGGTGCCGCTAGGGATGGCAAAAATACCCGCGCCCGCGGATAAAATCCGCGACAGATAGTTACTACCCGCGGATATTTATTACCCGCGGGTAGCAGGTAGTGGGTATTTTAATACCTGCTTATAAACGGGTCGGGTACGGGTATCATACTATCCATACCCGCGGGTACCCGTTACCCGCAAAAAATTAAAATTAAAATTTAATTTATATTTTATTAAGTTAAATTTAATTAAAATTAAAATTAACAGTATATTTTATTATGTCAAATTTAATTATAATTATAATTATTATTTTATTTTATTTATATTTTATTTCTATAATTTTTACATTAAAAAATTTATAAAATATTTTTTTTAAAATATTTGCAGGTATCGGGTATTCACGGGTACCCGCGGGTTTTAAAAATATCTGCGGATATTTTTTAAGCGGATATCCGGCGGGTAAACAGACGGGTAGCGGGTGGATTTTTTTTTTTGCGGGTCGGGTTGCGAGTAGGCACTATCCGTGCCCGACCCGACCCGTTGCCATCCTTAGGTGCCGCCAGGCGGTTCCTGCTGTTCCAGGAACCCAGAAATTTCCTCAGCACTTTCGAACCTTATCCAATCCCCTACAATTTTTCCTCCACTCGATTTACCATCCAATAGGTTGCATTCATGTGTTTATATTCACTATTCCTTCATAAGACTTCTTCATATACGAAATTCCACTAATCTTACCACTTAATTTAGTGCGACTAAGAAATCCCCAATTCATCAACCCAAAAAATTATATTCTTGCAATTTTCACCCAATCGAACCTTCAATTTTATATACTTTAGCGAATTCAGGCTTCCAATAATTTCCAAATAGTTGGCACTATCTTTTCCCCCGAACAGAATCAACCAAGAAACCCCAAAACACTAAAATCGAGCCAAATTGACTCGTGTCGCCTGGCGGTGATGATTACCCGCCAAGCAGTTCATCAAAAACCCATAAACTGGGTTGGCACACATGTGTCGTCGGGTAGTCAGGCTCGTACCGCTAGGCGGTTGCTCATCTGGAACCCAGAAAACAAGCAAAATTGTATGTGCCGTCTAGCGGCTCATTCAAAGCCGCCAGGCTATTTCTGGAATTTTCCAGAAATCCAAAATTTAAGATATTTGGAAACCAGAAACAATGTACACTCATTTCATACATCAATTATTAACCAATTACAAATAAGTTACGAGTTCAGCACCCCTAACCTGGATTCCTCGCTTTGAAATTGATTACTCGCGTTTTTCCTTGGTTCCACAAGGATTTTCTCCCTTGCCTCCACTCAATCACTTGTAACAACCTTCCCTTTCTCTCAATTAGCACAATGTATGCTCTGTTAATCCACCCCTCACATCCCTCACAAAAATTAGTCAAGGAAACTTTCTCACTTTCCCTTAATGGTCTCTTTAAACATGGCATAATGGTGGTTAATGTTGGAAAACGAATTTCCATCATTAAGAGGTGTAATTGCCTTTCAAAAGCCATTACTTCATGAGTTTTCCAACCCCTCTTGGCTTCTAGGATTTCCTTGCCCTTTCACATTCATAGTGTGGATTCACCAAGGTTTGAACCCCTCACCGTGCCAAAGCCAACTCAATGTTCAACCAATTCATGTTTATAAATATAGGATTAAATTATCACTCATTATAATCAAGTATATTATTAAAAATAATAACAAAATAAATAGCATATAATGACATACATAGAACTTGAACCTAAGTCATTTCATACAATTAAGTATTCTCCACCATTTGAGTTAGTACTTTTCCACATCATAAATCTTAACATTAAATACCATAAAGACTTCCACTAACTGCATTTATTAATTAATTATTTATTTAATTAATTAAATTTCACGGGTCTTATAAAAGTTATTTTACTCTTTTATCCATATATATTAATTTTGAAAAATAGAGATATATTTCTATACTATTTATTATTCTTAATTTTATGGTTTTATAATTTCTAATTGCTTAGTCCTTTAATAAATTATTAAAGGATAAATTATATTTAAAGAATTAATTTTTTATATTTTTTTCATTTTTCGTTTTATACTTTATAATTATATGAGTCTAGCAATACATCGACTTATTTGTATATTGATTTATATCTTTAGCGAATCTACCTTGCATATTTATATATATCCTTATATGTTTGGAGAATCTATTTTATATTTTCTCTCATGTATTACCATCTTTTGTATTGTTACAAAAACTATTTATAGAAGATATTAGGAAAATTTTTTTCTCATCCATATTTATTTTGTTGACAAGTGTCTAAAAAGTTAATTTTTTTAGTCATCTAACATTATTAATTTACTTTTTTTTATATTTATTTTGCCGTCAAACGTGCATAGATGCTATTTTATTCTTTTATCCATTTATGTTAATTTTGAGAATAGAAATACATTTGTAGACTTCTTTTTCATTCTTAGTCTTTTACAACATAAAAAAAATGATGCTAGGAAATTTGTTTTTTCAACCGTATTTATTTTGTTGACAAAATATCCAATAAGTTATTCTTTTTAATCATTTCACATTGTTAACTTACTTTTTTATTTATATTTATTTTGTTGCCACATGTACATAAAAATTATTTTATTTTATATTCATTTTTGTTAAATTTAAAAATAGAAATATATTTCTATACTAGAAAATTTATTTTTTCATTCATGTTTATTTTGTTGACAAACTGTCCAAATTTTATGAGTCATGTGACATATTTATACAAAATCCATTATTTATAATTTTACATACTTATTAACTTTCTAACCCAATAAATCATTTTTAATGTTTATTATATTTATAACTTAATTATAAACTTAAATTTATTTATTATTTCTTTTGTAAAATTGTTAAATTTTTTAATTTTTGAATGATCACACAAACAAACATTAACCACGAGTTTAAAACTAGTTTATTTATATAAAAAAAATTAAAGAATTGAACTGTTATTACTTTGAGTTCTTTTTCATATAAAAATCGTCAATAAACATATCTTATTTATTTTTTAAAATTAGGAATTCTATCTTCTTTTTTGTAAAATTAATATATAATGTTGAATACCAATTTTCAATTTCATAAAATTTCTAATACTTTATTATTTAAAATCTAACTTAAAATCTTATATACTTTAAAAAAAAAATTAACTATATTATTTTATATGACATAAAAATTTAAATTATTTTTTTAAATCTGTTATAAAGGCAGGTACAATTATAATTCAAAAAACTCATTTCAGGTCTTTTACAAGAGTGATGTGATTTTTTACTAAAATTATCAAAATAGGTAGATTTTAAAGAAATTACGTAAACGTGTAAAGTTATACGTGGAAAGTGTGATTTTAAACTATTAAAAATGATGAAGTTGTATCTGAAAGGAAAATGATAGAATGACTACCCATTTTTACTACTTCCTTACTCTCTTACGTGGAAAATGGTTTTTATTTTTTTTTTTACTTTCAAAAGAGCCACGGGCACGTGAGTAAATGAAGGTTACAGAAAGTTAACCTAACCTACCATTAACTTTATCATTTTGTTGTCACAATGAAAAAAGAAGCAGTGCCATTAACTTACCATTTTGCCGTTACCGTAAAAAAAAATTCTCGCAAAATCTTGCATACCATTCACACCGGCGCCGGAATACTTCTTTCTTCTCCACCGTGCCTGCGAAATTCACCGTGCCAATCGTCTCATCTGCACACATTTTTATTCACCTAATCCACAGTCACTGATAAAACCATACTGTATATGATATTTCTACACAGAATATCTGGTGACCATAGAATTAATAAATGGTGACCTTCCTTAAACTTTTTACACAATTTTTTCACCCCTGATATGTTGTTAGGAAGTCCACAACTACAACCTTCTTAGTGTCCTAGAATACATCGATGGCATTTATAAAAGGTATATTTATTGGTTAAAGATATTTGTGAGGAATAATTAGCCCACAAGTACTTGATCAAACACTTCATAACAGTGACTGTATTAACTGGTGACCCGTGATATAAATTATTGTTGCGAGATCATTGGTCCACAAAATTCACCACACATATAAATTAAGTCTGGATAAATATCTGGTGACCACGTATGATTGGTGACCTTCCTTGAACTTTTTGCACAACTTATTCACCCATGCTATGTTGTAAGGATGTCCACAACTAAAACCTTCATATTGTCCTGGAATACCTCAATGAAATTTATAAAAGGTATATTTACTCCTAAAAGTGAATGGTGAAGAATAATTAGCCCACAAGTGCTTGATCACAAACATCATAATAGTGATTGCATTAACTTGTGACCTTTGATATATTACCTGGTGACATGCCCGTAACTTTTTTGCACAAAAATATTAACTGGGGTCTGGTGTTTGGGTACTCGACTTGTTCCCCACTAACAGTGACAAATATGACCCTCAAAGCATGTGTGCAAGGTATGTTGAACCTAATAAATATTCTTGTAAGATAATTGGTCCACAAAATCCACCACACATATAAATTAAGTCTGGATGAAATATCTGGTGACCACGAAATTAATAATTGCTGACCTTCCTTGAACTTTTTGACAATTTATTCACTCCAGACATCCTTATAACATGGCAAGGGTGAATAAGTTGTGCAAAAAGTTCAAGGAAGGTCAACAATTATTAATTTCGTGGTCACCGGATATTTCATCCAGAATTAATTTATATGTGTGGTGGATTTTGTGGATCAATTATCTCGCAACAATATTTAGTAGGTTCAACATACCTTGCAAACATGCTTTTAGGGTCATGGTTGTGACTATTAGTGGGGAAAAATTGAGTACCCAAACACCAGACCCTAGTTGATATTTTTTATCCAAAAAATTATGGGCAGATCACCAAGTAATATATCACAGGTCACCAGTTAATACAGTCATTGTTATGATGTGTTTGATCAAGTAATTGTGGGCTAATTATTCCTCAAAAAAATCTTTAACCAGTAAATATACCTTTTATAAATGTCATCGATGTATTCTAGGACACTAAGAAGGTTGTAGTTGTGGACTTCCTAACAACATATCAGAGTGAAAAAATTGCGTAAAAAGTTCAAGGAAGGTCACCAGTTATTAATTCTGTGGTCACTAGATATTCTGTGTAGAAATATCATATACAGTACGGTTTTATCAGTGACTGTGGATTAGGTGATTAAAAATGTGTGCATATGAGATGATTAGCACAATGAATTTCGCAGGCACGGTGGAGAAGAAAGAAGTATTTCGGCGCCGGTGTGAATGGTATGCAAGGTTCTGCGAGGATTTTTTTTCACTATGACAGCAAAATGATAAAGTTAATGGTATGTTAGGTTAACTTTCTGTAACCTTCATTCCCTCACGTGCCAGTGGCTCTTTTGAAAGTAAAAAAAAAAAATTAAAACCATTTTCCACGTAAAGGGAGTAAGGAAGTAGTAAAAATAGGTAGTCATTCTATCATTTTCCTATATGAAAAGTACGTTTTTTAATTTTATGAAAAAACATAAGATTTCACTTTTTATTAATATATATTTATAATTATAAATATTTTTTATTTTAATGCATGAAAGTGGTCACTTTGACACACGACTTCCTTTTATTATCTTTTACATTATTTATTTTGAACTTTAACATGTTTATTTTTTATTTTCATTCACAATTTATGTTTTTACATTAAAAATATTTTTTAATAATATGATTGTTGAATTTTTTATTTTTTTTTTATGTTTTCCTAATTTTTAAACAATTATATATTTTTAATATATTTTTTATTTTAATATTTTTTTATAATTTGATTAATAAATTAAATATAATATTTTAAGTTCTTTTATTTCTTAAAAAATGAATTATGGTTTTTTTATTTTTATATAAAAATATTTTTGATTTTGAAATATTTAAATAATTTGATTTTTAAAATTTTGTGTGTGTGTGTATATATATATATATATATATATATATATATATAATTTTCTTATTAAATTAAATGTATGATTATTAAATGTAATAAATTATAACAATATTTAATATTTGAAGATATTATTTCTAAATCTAAATAATTTAATTATTAAAATTATATTTATGCAATTATTCATTAAAATAATGATATATTTTTTTTATATTTTAATATATTAATCAAAACAAAGAAATATATTTTACTATAAAAATATATATATTAATCTAAAAAAAATTTAATATAATTTTTAATCAAAACAATATTTGTATATTTTGATTAATATAATTTTAGTATTCAAAATATAAATTTTAATTAAAATATGTATTAAAATTATGATTTTTGAGATTATAAATCTGTATTAAAATCAAAGATAAATTTTAATACATATATTTGATTAAGATTTATCTTTTTATATTAAAATTATATTAATCAAAATGATATAATCTGTTTTTTTGATAAAAATTATATGATTGTATAAAAATTAGGAAAACTTAAAAAAAAATCTAAAACACTCGATAATCATATTATTAAAAAATAATTTTAATATAAAAAAATAAATTTTGAATCAAAATAAAAAATAAATTTTGAATCGAAATAAAAAATAGATATATTAAACTTCAAAATAGAAAATATAAAAAATAACAGGGTTAAATAGGTTTTTGATCCTTTAATTTCTAGTGAAAATTAGAATTTGTCCTGGTGAAAAACTTTGAACCAATTTAGTACCTCAAATATGTAAATGAGTAAATTTAGTCCTATTCACCAAATTTTATTAAGTTTAGTTGATATTTTAAACACATTTTAGTATTTTAGTTTGTTTACACCGTTTGATACATGTTGGCTTCAATGTTAGTTGAAAACAACGCGTTTGAAACGGTAAATAAATTAAAAAATATTTTGTTTAAAGAACTAAATTCACCCATTTCTAAATCGAAGTTGGTTTAAGGGTAAAGCGTAAAGCGAGTAAAACACTTACTTTAAGCCTCAAGGATTAGAAGGCCTAAAAAAAAATTACTATTAATATTTCTCTATTAAATTAATTATAAAATTATGTTTAAGAAAAAAAAAACCTCAAAATTGTTTTTAGTACTAATTAATATACCTCTATTAAACTAATTATAAAATTATGTTTACTATAAAAAAGGTCCCAAAAAAATATTTTATTACTAATATAACTTTATTAAATTAATTATAAATTTATGTTTGGAAATAAAATTTAATTAAATTATTATGTTTATGTTTATTTTTATTGGTAGTAAAAATGATAATTAATGAGTTAAAACATTTTTTTAGTAAATTAAAATTCTGTTTACAAGAAAGAGAATGATTAGATATCTTTATTCTCTTTTAATCAATCTAGATTATATTTTTTTTCTTTTATCTCTCTACGACTTCTCTTACCTCTCCTTATTACTTTATTTTCTTATAATAGTCTTTTTTCTAGGGTTTTGGCATATTATATCCCTTAAATCTCTTGAATCTCATGTTGCCAGTGTGTACCAATTTTTTCATTCCCATTTCTGGTTAATATATTTTTTTTTCTATTTCTGTTGTTGTTATTTTTATTCTGTTTTGGATTTGTATTAGAATTAGAAATGTATTTCTTTTACTTAGTTTTGTTTTTCAATACTTTTAGATTTACGGGTTTCAAGAGTTTTTTTTTTGTGTGCATATATCTTGAGGAGAAACTGATTTTTCTTACAAAATTATTAATAGATTGTGGTTTAGTCTTTTGGTGGATAATATATTAATTGGAGCATAATTCAAAGAAGTTTTTGTAGAATGATAATTTAAGTTTAGGAACAAAATAAGATTTATTATCGAGTTTAGAAGAGCAATATTTTTTTAATTATTTTTATTAATGATTAATATTAAAATAAACAATTTTGCAAGTTTGTGAAAAAATTGAGACTTAAGAACAAAAAAGAGACTTGAGACTTCAAGATACTACAAGTCTACTATCGAGTTTATTTTCTTCACAACCAGAATTCGATTTTATTGTTTTAATTCATTCATTTTATATATTTATCTTTAGTAGTGTTTTATATATTATCATTTTTTATTTCATATAAAAGTATATACAAATGTCAACTAGAAAATTTGAATCAATTTATTCAAAAATTCAAAAGAAAAGAAGAATTGAGACTTTAATTGAATAACAAAAAGGAACTATGAACAAAAAAAGCAAATGTCTTGTGTATTACAATGTGTACATATGTCATTTTTTAAAGAAAAATGCTTAAACCTTGAAAAATCTTTAAAACATGATAATTCGTTGAATATTGATGGTTTTAATTTAATTTCAAAATTAAATATCTTAAGAGAAATTATAGGTTTGAAAAATGATAAATTAATTGATATTCTTAATTATATAAAAAGACTAAATTCTTTTCCAAATGTACATATAATTATAGAATAATGGAATAATGTTAACAATTTTAATGTAAGTTGTTTTGGCCATAAAGAATTTCTCAAATCTAAAGATAATAAAAACTTATGTAAGATCAACAATGTTTAAGAAAGATTAAATGAATTAGTCATATTATATATTGAGAAAGAAATGTTGAATGAAATTAATTATGACAATTTAATAAATAATTTTGCATAAAAAAGTTCAAAAAATAAATTTTAAATAAAATGTTTTTTTAAAGTTTTTTTTAGGTTTTTTAAATTGTTGAGTTGTCCCTATTTCTAAATATAATGGACTAAATTGGTTCAAAATTTTAAAAAAAACTAATTCTAATTTTCGGTAAAAATTAAAGGATAAAAAATATATTTAACTCAAAATAATAAAAAGAAATAGTATGTCAAAAATGACCACTTTCGTACGTTAAAATAAAAATATCTAAAATTGTAAAAATATATTAATAAAATAATATAGATAATTAACATTTCTTTATAAAATTAAAAACCGTAATTCTCACATACGACTTTATAGTTTAAATTGTAATCATCACATACGATTTTATGTAGTTTTTTCAAAAGGGTTAAGTATGTTTTTAGTCCCTGAACTTTAACTCAAAATTGGAATTCGTCCCTGGTCGAAACTTTGATAAATTTTGGTCCCTAAACTTTAAAAATGAATTAATATAGTCATTTTAACCCAATTTTGTGAACTTCTTTTTTAGGTTTCAAACACATTTCTCAGTAAATATTGAGCCGAGAATGTGTCAAACAGAATAAACAACTCCAATATTAACATGAAATACATTCCACCTGTTGAAAAAGAGTCAACATAATTGGGTTAAAAGGACTATATTCATTCATTTTTAAAGTTTAGGGACCAAAATTTATCATAGTTTCAATCAGGGACGAATTCCAATTTTTGACCAAAGTTCAGGGACTAAAAACATACTTAACCCTTTTCAAAATTTGCCTACGATAATTTTAGTAAAAGATAAGAGTGGTAAAAAAACCCTTTTTTCATCCTTCAAAAAGATAATATACCTATCACCAACTTCAAGACTACCATCATTGATGTGTCTCACGAGGGTCATGTGGTTCTTATTAAAATATGAATACTTTCTTCTCCAATATTATTATTGCTTTAATCATTCATATAGATTACTCCATAAGTATTTTTAAACATAATTATCAACTAAAATTAAGACGCGGCGTGTCTTTATATATATATATATATATATATATATATATATATATAAATATAATTATAATGATATTTTAATTTTCACAATTTAATTTTTATTTTATAATCCCTCTGACATGATTTAATATTAAATATTACTTTTAAAAATAATAATAATGATACATTAATTCATTTTTCATACTAAAATATATCAAAAAATATAAAATAATAGTTAAATTGTAAGAGTCAAAATATAATTTTACCGTAAAAAATACATTTTGTTTTTTACAAAAATTCTTTAATTTATATTTAAGTTAATTTGAATTTATGAAAAACATATATTTTGTGTTTTCTATTTTTCTCAAGTTAAAATACCTGTGGTAAACATATGTCACATGCTTAACCAATGTTACATTTTCTCACCGATTTATTATTATATTTTAAAATAAATAACATATGGAGTATAACAAAATATTTTCATTACTAATTATTAAAATAACTATATTAAAAGTCATATTAAATATTTTTTTTTTACTAATTAAGGGTGTAAAAAAAAATTAAACCGAGAAAATCCATCGCCAACGTTTCTTTGTGTACGCTTTGTCTGAATCTAATATAATTTAAAACTTCCCATGTGTAAGTGTGGATAAAGACAGAGAAGATCATATTTATCCATTTCTTTCTTATCATACCGGAGAATATATCATATTTGTCGTATTCCTGTAAAACCGGTGAAGTCAAATGGTGCATCGTTCTCGGAGTGTTGATACCTGACGGAACGAAAAGGGGATCTCAATGGATAACACCAAACCTCTTATCGAACTTGAACCGGACGATGATGGCAGAATCAGAAGAACCGGTGCGTTTTCTTTCTAACTACCTCGAATCTTCAATTCCATCCATGAATTTGTATTGATTTCGTTTCTGAACTCTATAATATTTAGATTTGATCTCTAAATCGGTGGTTTTAGGTCCCTATACCCTCTGGAAGACTTGATTCTGGTAGCGTATTAATAAGTTTTTGGAAAAATGAAATTGTTCTGAGTTGATATTTAAGTGAGAGTAACTTTATCAACTGGTTGACGCTCTGAGAGAGAATTTTAAGGATACAAAAGTTAAAACAAGTTAACAATTTCAAGAATGCGTATTAACTCATTTATAGTACGAAAGACCAAAACTGAAAGTTTAACCGAGTATCTTGTGCAGTTTTGCGCTTCCAAATTGAGTGAACTTAACTCGCTCAACTCACTTTGGAAGTAAAATATACTGCAATGCCCGTTTAGGCCTAATCAACCTGATGTAAAATTGAGGTTTGCAAATTTCAGTTGTGTATTCTGTCATATGTAGTTGATATGATATTTTCAATAAAATAATTTATCTTTGATAAGGAACCAATAGTTGATGTTATGATTTGTTAAACATGTAGATACTATGGATAGTTGATTTTAGACATGAAGAATGGAAATTAGTTCCTTTATCTTCTTAATTGAGGTATTTATCTTAGAGAAGTGAGATTCATTTTGTGCATTTGTATATCTTAACCAGTGATCAGACATACTTTACCTAAGAAATAAAACATTGAAATCCAGATGAAGCTGAAAGAGCATATATTATTTGTGATGCTTGTTTCTGTTTGCAGGGAATGTGTTGACGGCAAGCACACACATTATAACTGTGGTGGTAGGGGCAGGAGTGCTGGCTCTGGCATGGGCCATGGCACAACTAGGATGGATAGCTGGCATAGGATGTATTGTGACCTTTTCAGCTATCTCCATTTTCACTTACAGTCTTGTAGCCGATTGTTACAGATATCCAGACCCTGTCACTGGCCAGAGAAATTATACTTATATGCAGGCTGTCAAGGCTTACTTAGGTAATTTCTGGAAAAAATTGACCCAAAATCTGAAAATTAACCCAATTTTTTACATCCCTCTTTTCCTTTACGACTGTGATTAGAATAGAAGTAAAACTAAAGTTAGGTGATTTTCATTTTCTATTTCTCTTTGCTACTTGAACATATATTGGTATCATTGCCTTCAATTAAATAGTATTGTTGTAAATTGTGAATTTGTTAGAGCTCAATCATTATCTTTCTAAAAAGTTTTCCTATTAATTTTTATATAAACATATACATGTTTCACCTTTTTCTAGGATGGTCTATGCATTATGTTAGTTCTTCTCTCAAATAAGTAAATTTGACACTCAGATTTTCACACACACACACGTGTATATATATATATATATATATATATATATATATATATATATATATATATAGATATCCATTCAATATTAGTTTTTATTTCTTTTACATCTATCATTTTTGTCTTATCTATTAACTTTAAATTGTTGAAATTTTGGTAATATCAGTTTGTTGAAATTTTATTCACCTTATTTCTATTATTCTTTCAAATAATTCATATTTCTAAAAAAGTTAACTCTGTTATGGGGACAATTTTGTTTATTTTTTTTAGAAGTTCAAAATAACATTATTTATTCTATTGTCATTTATATTTGTTCCCTTCATTTAATATTTAAATAGTTTAAACATCTATGCATTTTAAGGTAGAATTGAAAATCATAAAATAAAAGTATTAATTATTTTATTACGATTAAGAAAAGTTATGAAATTTATTATTTATTTTAAAAAATATTTATTCTAGTAAGACTACAAAAAAAAAAACTCTATTATTTTCTATTTAAAAAATGATAAAATAAATATTTTGATTGGTAGTGTTACTTGTATTAATTTGGCCTTGCTATTTTGGTAATAGGTGGAACAATGCATGTGCTTTGTGGATTGATTCAATATACCAAGCTCGCTGGGATCACGGTGGGCTACACAATAACTTCCTCCACAAGCTTGGTGTGCGTAATATAATTAAAGCTTATTTAAGAATTTATTTATTACGATTAGGTCTGATATTATTTGTGAATCATAATTGGAATTGTTTACAAAAATTACTTATCAATAAAAATTTAATTTTAACGAGATCCTAACTTGTAAGCAACTCCGGAAATGCTATTAATAGAATTGAATTAATCATTTAGAATACAACTATCAACTATAAAATGTAAAACTCTTTAGTAGAGATCATTTAACCTTTTTTTTTTTTTAATGGTGAATGATGATGCGTGTGATATGGCAGGGCAATAAGGAAAGCCATTTGTTTCCACAACGCTGGAAATGCAGCTTCCTGCAAGTTTTCGAACAATCCCTCCATGATCGGCTTTGGGATTTTGCAAATTTTTTTGTCTCAGATTCCAAACTTTCACGAGCTTACATGGCTCTCAACTGCTGCTGCCATCACCTCTTTTGGTTATGTATTCATTGGTAGTGGGCTATGTCTCTCGGTCGTTCTCTCGGGTAAGCGCTTTTCAGTTTTCATCATTAATTTTATCAAAATAATTTAATATTAATCACCAAAATTTACTTACACAACTGTCTGTTTTAGTTTTTCATTGTTGATATGTGCGTTCTTCCCTTCATTTTAATTATTCATAGGTCAAGATGATGTATATGTTTTAAGAATATTGATAATATCTTTTATTAAACTGTTATTATTAAATAATTAAAGATTAATTGTAAATTAATTAGTATTTAAATGTGGTGATGAATAATTTCTTTTGAAAACAAAACTAATGTTTTTTAGATACTTTAAATACAATTTTCTTAAAATAAACTAAAACTCCTAAAAGTATATGGTAATTTTACACTGGCCACGTGATTAGGTAACGTTAGCTATATTGTGGTCGTTGAAAAGAGAAATAGTTTTATAGTATGGGTGTTGTGGATGTGGTTACGCGTGCCTATCATGTCATATGTGGAATGTGATTTCTTTTTCTTTTTCTCTTAAGTTTAGAGTGAAAGTGAATTATTTAAATTTAAGAAAAGGATGTCAGAAAGTGAAGTACAAAGTAGAATTGTTTGAATTAAGAAAAAAAGAAAAAAAAATTGACAATAAACAAGTGGAAAATTGAGAATTGTTTGATTTAAGTGATGTGAGAAAATATTTTTTCTTAAATTGATATATTTGCCACATTACTTACCTAAAACATGAAAAGATTTAAAAAAAGAAAAGCGACATTCTTATCTTGTTAGTACTTGGACATTTCAAGACACGTTAACATGTCTACAAGTTTAACTATTACAAGAAAGTTAACAATGGAAGATGAGGAAATACTATGGATTTATCAAGACGGTTAGAAAGAGACGTGAAAAGGAGAACAGAACGGTATGGATATTATTATTAGTGTATGAGATACAAGGAGAGAGCCTTAATATAGGCAGCATGATAAAGAAACAGAAAGACTAACTAACAGAAACGTCTAGAAGCCGTTTATATGGATGAAGACAGAGATAACCTTTCTTGTTTACAGATAAACCAAGAAACAAGCATGCATGGGATTTAAAATTAAACTCGTGTGAATTATATGGTCGCAATAACGGAAAACAGCTACAACCAAAATGAGAAAAATATCATAGTTAGATGAACGTTTATAAGCATTTGATATGGGTTTGATATTGTAAAACCACAGTGGGAAGGTTATTTATAATCAAAGTAGCAGTTTGAAAGGCAATATTCCAGTATTTTAAAGGCATAGAGGCATGAGCTAAAAGACTTAAGCCTGTCTCAATTATGTGGCGGTGTTTACGTTCCACGGTGCCATTCTGTTGGTGCGAGTAAGGGCAAATATACCTATGATGAATACCTATCTTGGCAAGAAAACGATCAAAATGCAAGAATTCACTGGCATTATCAGTTTGTATAGATTTGATGGAGCATCCCTATTGATTTTCGATCAAATTTTTAAAATTGATAAACACAGCTAAAGCCTGAGACTTGAAGTCCAACATGTATATCCACGTGAATTTTGATAACGCATCAACAAAGGAGATATAACAACGATCACCATTCACAGAGCATACGTGAGATGGATCCCATTTATATATATGTTAATCAACCCAAGCGGATGTTGATAACACGGGTTAGAAGAAGAGAACGATAATTGGTGTATTTTAGACGCATCACAGGAATCACAAGAAACAGAGCCAGATTTATATGAAATATTGCATCGTTGAAGAATGTGTTAAAAGTCTGTAAGGAGGCATGACCCATCCTAGCATGCCATAGATCTAAAACAGAAGACGATGTAGTAGAAGAGTGGTTAACCGTAGGAGATGGAAGTCTTTGTAGCGTTGGAAAAACATAGATGCCGTTCCTTAAGTTGACCTTGAAGCAAGATCTCCTTTGTGACCTGATGTTTAACATTGCAATGATGAGAATAGAATTCAAAAAATACACAATTATCTTTAGCAAATTGAGAGACACTTAAAAGATTTTTGGTGATACGTGGAACATGAAAAAGATTGTTTAAAACAAATTTAGAAGAATATGGCAAGGAAGAAAGATTAGTTGAACCATTGTGAGTAATGGTCAAACCTGCAACATTGCCAAGTTTTAGGAGCTCAGAAGCAGTGTAATGGGTTTTAGAGGTATAACTTGTTGGATCATTTGTTATATGGTGGGATACCCCACTATCGGGATACCATAATAAGTCAGGCATTGAGGATATGGAAGAGAGTTGATCACATATATCCATATTGGAAGAAGAAACCTGAGAATTGTGTAAATGAATGGAGGGTTGATACTTTTGATCAAACCGATGCCAACAATTTGGTGCAGTATGCCCGTACTTGGAGCATATTTGGCATTGTAACCTGGTATTGTTCTGAGACTGTGGAGAGGATTGCCATAGTTGATGAGAGGAATTATTGAGAGTGGAGGAGCGACCACCACGAGTAGAAGAATATGAACGTGAGCGAGCACGGCCACCACGATCTTGAGATCCACGATTGTTGTTCCAAGAGGCAGTAGAAGCATTAACTTGCATAACAGAATCAGCTTGCTTTTCTAAACGTTCCTCGTGAGCAAGAAGCAAAGCTTCTATTTCTTCAACTGAATAAAGATCTATGCGAGAAAGAACCCAAGCGACAAACGCATCGTAATCTGCGGGAAGACCATCAAGAATGGCTTCTATGTGATCAGCATCTGATATTGGTGAGCCAATGGCAGCAAGTGAGTCAACAGTTTTTTGGATTTCAAGAATATATGTAGAGATAGACTTATCGTTCTTGGTATTCTTTAACTGCAATTTGAGCTTCTTGATCCGTGTGCGTGACTGGCTAGCAAAGTATATTTTTAGTTTCTGCCAGATTTCGATGGAGGTATTTAAGCCCACCATTTTGGTAAGCATTGGAGCGGACATAGAGGCAAGAAGCCACGCCACAATGAGACTATCTTGTTGCTGATGATGAATGTAGGAAGGATTAACATGTGCACGGGCTTCTGCATCCGGTGTGAGATATTTGGGTGGTAAAGAAGAACCATCAAAGAAATCTGGAAAATTGGAAACCCTTGATGGTGGCAAGAACTTGATGTTGCCATACCAAAAAGTTTTCATCGTCAAGTTTGATGCTAACAGGCATATTGAAAGTATGAGGAATGAAAGGTGTTGGGACAGAAGAGGTGGTGGAGTTGGAAGTTTGAGAGTGCGAAAGAGCCGAAGTCATGGTTCAGAGAAAAAAAATCTCTAAGCTCTGAATACTATGTTAGAAAGAGACGTGGAAAGGAGAACAGAACGGTATGGATATTATTATTAGTGTGAGATACAAGGAGAGAGCCTTAATATAGGCAGCATGATGAAGAAACAGAAATACTAACAGAAACGTATAGAAGCCGTTTATACTCCTAACAAAGACACCCAAGATAATGGCCTATTACACAAGATAAAGAAAATAAGCCAAATTTGATATTAGTGACATAAATAAAACAGTTGCAAAGAAATCGAAGACAAAACTAAAGACGAATTTGCTCATGACAAAAACTGAAATTTGCTGAAACCCGTTTTCCATCACTAAATCAGTTGCTAATTTGACTTCTAAATTTTGGTACAAAATTGGCAAGTTCTTTTGTTAACGATCTCTCTCAATGCCTGTCCAAGTGTTTAATTTCTCTTGCAAGGTTTGTTCTCATCCTCTTTTAGTACATCAAAGGAGTTGCTCTGCTTATACTTCTGTCAGTACCAAGTATGCTACCTTGTGAAATTAAGCGTTCTCAAAGAACCAAATGTTTAGCCAAAATAAATTCACTCAAGAATGTGAAGAAAAGTAAATCCACAAAAGCTCAGTTAGAAATTCTAAACTCAAAATGGAATTTTAGTGGTAATACTTCAGGGAAAGCCAAATAAAAATGACAAACTAGAATTGAAGCTTGTGAGAAGTAGGCACAAAAAGGAAGTCCTAGGGAATGGTTCTTGAGTAGATTACAAAAATAAAAAATAAACTACTAGAATTTGATTTGTTTTTCCTTTGGTCTTTTTATAAACAAGAGGAATTCTAAGATGCCCTTCGCTAAATACGAATTTAATCTGTAGGATTAATTAAGTGTGGAGTTTGCATCCAACAGTAAAGTTAAATTGTGAAAGAAATTAAAGAATTAAGTAGTGGCTTTTGTGTGATTCTTTGGTCAATTGAGTAAACTTTTCTTTTACGAATGTCTCCTTGGCTTTTGTTTAATTTCTATTGTATTTAGGAGATGCTTGCCTTTTCTTTTTGTTTTCAAACTGGACTGTTGAAGAATGTACGAACTACTAATTAAGGTCATAAAATTCAACTTCCAAATATTTTTTTGATTTTACTTTCCCTAAATGAAATTGCCTAAGGAGTCGAGAAAGCTTAAACAAACTAGAAACAAAATACATTAAAAGCCTAACTATATGATTTTGTCAATGAATTAATAGCGAATAAGATCTCAAAGTTGTAAAACCAAAAGCACACATAAGTTAAAAGTAATTTTTGGATTTAGTGCTCAAGACAAGAAAGGTAAAACATCAAATCAGTATAATTATGAACACTAAACATGACTTGTAAACACAATAAATAGGAGATGTGTTTGGAGAGAAATGGAGGAAAAAGGCTAAGCTAGCTCCGGATTATATATCTGATTTCTATGCATTTGTTTTTGTTCTCCCATGTTTTGTATTTGTCTCTTTTTGTTTGAGATTATCAGTGTGTTTTGGTGGTTTTTGACATAGTGGAAATCGATATTGACACTAATAGAGTAGTTTGGACCGACAGACATAATATTTTGTTGTAGTTAAGACCGAAAGTAATAAAATACCCGAAAAGTCAAAACTGAATTAATGTTAAAAAACAGTTGTTGTTAATCTCATGAGCAGAAAAGGATGGTCAAGAATGACTTTGTAAGTCAAGAGTTATAGTAAGAATACTTATAATCAAGTTTTGATTAGTGGGCATTAGAGGGAACTAGTATAAAATATTTTTAAATAAGTTGATGTTAGATATCTTAGATATCCTGACACTTCAAAGTCTATTTATCATTTGTCAACTCTTATGCAATTTTTGTTCGCAGGATTTGATCCCACATTTTACCTCTATTGAGTTTAATATATGTAAGAATGAACTCCCTAACAATAGGTTAAAATAGTTTTGATTTCCATGTGTTTGTTCTTGTTCTCCATGTTTTGTATTTGTCTCTTTTTTGTTTACGAGATTACCAGTCTGTTGCTGCTTGCATTGTTGGTGGTTCCGACATAGTGGAGATCACGTCCGCAAATGTGTTGTCCGACTAGTGTTACCTTTCAAAGAAAAATTAGTTCATATTAAGGAGTTTAATTAATGATTTTGGAAGTTCCGATAATCAATAGTAATAGTGTTACAGAGAGTAGGCATGAAAGATAATTTTTAACACTCGTTCCAGAGCTTGTATTATATAGGGCATGTTTGGATGACTTCCCTATACAGATTTTTAAGAAAAAAAGTGAAATAAATTTTTCAATAAATTAAAAGTAAAATTTAAAAAAATTTGTAGAGTTTATACAAAATAAGTTTCTACGCAAGTTAATTTTAAATTATAGAGAAATTAATTGTATTTCTTTTAACTTTTACGAGGAAATTTGTAGAAATATAACCTTAATCCTTGAATGTAGTTCCTTATTGCTTCGTTTGATTTTGAAGACAAAAAGAAGTCATTGCAATTTGAATTTGGATGTGTACAGGAAAAGGAGCTGCAACCAGCATAACCGGAACCAAACTACCCGTAGAAGATAAACTTTTGAAGGTCTTCACTGCAATGGGAAACATAGCTCTTGCGTGCACTTACGCTACTGTCATTTATGATATCATGGTACTCGTTAAAACTTGTAATTTTTAATCAATTTCAACCAATCACCATCACAGAAAGAAAGAGTGTTAAAGTATGGCTTGCATTCCTCTTTTAATAAATGAACAAAAGCATACAGAGATGCTAGTGATGAAGTTATTGCAAATTGGAATTATAGTTGTTAAAGTACTGAATACCATTATTTGATGATGTTTTTGCTTAGGACACATTAAAGTCGCATCCAGCAGAAAATAAACAAATGAAAAGGGCCAACGTGGTAGGGGTGACAGCAATGACAATATTGTTCTTGCTGTGCAGTGGCCTTGGCTATGCTGCTTTTGGGGACAACACTCCTGGGAACATCTTGACCGGATTTACCGAACCCTTCTGGTTGGTTGCACTGGGCAACGGATGCATCATTATGCACATGATTGGAGCATATCAGGTTGGATCATTATTTTTCCAGAACTTCAATTTCTTTTTCATCTTTCAAAATTACGCTACTCATCTTTTTAACTTGATTCCAAATTTTATTGAAATATATGCTTTTAATCCGTGTCATTATATTTGTTTAGTTGAATAATGACCTGATATTGCGATACTATTACGTGAAAATAAGAAGTTTCTCACCTCGAATATAAAGGTAACCGCCAAACATCAAAATGCTGCAATTTTTTTCAAAATTATATATGGATATATGTTAAGGGAATTACGAAAACCGACAAATCGTGCTTGCATGACCCGATTTTATTGTATAAAAAAAGTGTTAGACACAATTTTTGAATCTGTTTATATTATAATATGATATGATTTGTCTATTTTCGTAATATTTTTAAAATATATTTATTTTTATCATTTTGAAAAAATAAATTGTACCATCTAGTGCTTTATACAAAGGTAAGATACGGAAAATACAAAATTCAATAAATAAGATTTAATTGAACTTTTTATCTACGCTTAGAAAAATTAAACTTTTAGTCCGTCCTACAAAATTTCATTAATTTAATCTCATTTTTGTTTTGTTAATTTGATTTTTATTAATTGAATTATACAATTTTAATTAATTAATTAACTTGGCATGCAATATTTAATTACAATAATGACGTAATAAAATGTGTTGTATTATCACAACAACACATTTATATTGACATGACAATTTATTATCACCTTCGTTGACTATTAGGCATTAGGAGATCAAATCTAAAAACAACTTATTTATGAAAGAACGAAAACTGCAATTAAATATAAAATGAAGTACCAAACGATTTTTTAATAGTTGATCAAAGATAGATCACTATTTTTTAAGGGAAAAATAGATATGATTTTTCGGCAATTAAAGTTTGTAAATTTTAGTCAAGAATTCTTTCGTATTTATGTCCAATAAAGTGTCTGCAATGAATATTTGGTTACAGGTGATGGGTCAACCATTCTTTCGTATAGTTGAAATGGGTGCTAACATGGTGTGGCCACATTCAGATTTCATAAACAAGGAATATCCATTGATGATGGGTAATGTCATGGTTCGTTTCAACTTGTTTAGGTTAGTTTGGAGGACGATTTTTGTGATATTAGCAACAATCCTTGCCATGGTAATGCCATTTTTCAGTGAGGTTCTTTCCCTCCTTGGTGCAATTGGGTTCGGGCCTTTAGTAGTGTTTTTTCCCATACAAATGCACATTGCCCAGAAACAGATTACAAAACTATCACTCAGGTGGTACTGCCTCCAATTTTTAAGTTGCCTGGGCTTCATTATTTCAGTGACTGCTGTGATCGGTTCAATTCATGGGATTATTCAGGATTTCCATAAAACCAATCTTTTCATGTATAAACAATAGTTCCTTTGGTAACAATTGCAACTTTTTTTTTTTTTTTTAAGTTATTCCTTAGAAGTTTACTTGCACAGACCTAAAATGATTAATACAAATATTGCTCCTATAAGAGTGGTTGTCAATTGCCATTGTGCACCTTTTAACTATTTAAAGAACGAAGATGAATGATTGAGTCAAGAGAAAAAGAAAAACTAAATATAGATTGTTGTAACCAAGAGATAGGAAGAAGACCTATAAAAAAAAGAATACATTCAAAGTTGTATTTTGCTCTTCCATAAGTTTTAAAACTCTTGTCTATATTGATGTCAATCTTAGTTAAACCTTAATCGGGCGGTCACCCCTTATTTTCCTCTGGTAATTAAATTATGAATTCAATAATTCCTTCCTCAAAGCGATAGTACGAATGAGATCTGGTGATGACGACCTACGTTTACTAATTTCAGAAGATATTCGTATAAGTCTGCATCTCACATAAATCCACATTTAAAAAGGAAAAATTCTCGAATCAATAATTTTGTAATTTTATTATCAGAAAACATCACATATAATACTTTGACGACTATTTTTATTCGTCTACATGTGATTGTCGATTGATCATTTTGTAAAATGTGACGAAGGGTGAAGAACATACCTTAACTTGATTTAACTGATCTAATGAAGATAAAGAAACCTTTCAACCCACTCACATTGACATCAAGGTTTATAACACTTTCTAATGATTTGAAAATAACATCGTATTAGTTAATTTCAACTTCGTCCAAACCAATTACTTATATTTTATATTATGTTACATTTTGTTATATATAGAGAGAGTATGAGAATAAAAAAATAACAAGTTCCTCAACATATCTTTTATATCTATCATATATCTCATATTTTTAAACTCTCTAAAAATTTCAAATGTAACGCCCCAATTAATTAATGAGCGTAATTAAAGGAAACGTCACATAATTATAATATAACAGCGCAGTTCTGGAGTTTAAACGTAAGACCTTACAAAATAAGGCACACCACGATGCCACAAGAGATAAAAGAGTATCATAAAAGTCTGCTGGAACACTAGCATATAAAGACTGACAAATACATAGGCCGTAGCCCTCAAGATATCCCAAGAAAACTAAGCTGTAGGGTCGCCTCCTCCCTGATGACCACGATGATCCCTCGCGTCTGCTCCCATCAATAAATTGATGATCATCGCAAAGATAGAAACACGACATACAAGGCAACCAACAAGAAAAGGGTAAGCTAGAGCCAATCAACATCTTTATCATACAATTAAACATACTTTCGCCATCCAATATCAGTACCACATCCAAGCATGTTAAGACTCTTCAATCAATACACTACGACTCTACTCGACTCATCCGGATACGTATAACTTAGTCGGATTCAGCGGATGCTTGCACTTGTGGTGGATACCTCTGCTCGACCCTGAGCTGCTCATCTCCGAGCTATGTGTTACAAGTGTTACGATGGATCAATTTTCCCTCACCACAAGGTTAGCCCTTAATGAATTTCAGGCCTCCTGCTACTCTCACCACAAGAGTTAGTCCGCTCTAAGTGAGACTAACTGGCTCCTTAGAGTGTCAGGATGCAACCTTAACTTGAATCCTTACCTAGTTATACATATGGGGCACCACCACGGACACCCACTAACAGGGGCCATGGAATTACGTCCCGACCACTAAAGCGCGACCTTGAAAGTCTCACCTAGAGACCCCAAGGAATTATGCACTGACACAAAAGAATACAATCATTCAATCAATAATATTCACCATGCGAAGATACCCTCGTTATGTCAACCTTTAAAACCGTTACCTTTCACATTTCCAGAGCCAACCCATTCCGACTCATCATAATCCATCCATGTACATAGGATCTAATTCATTTCATTATCATGACACTTTAACAACACCAATCTCATTTAGTTCACATGCCAATGCTCATACCAAACCCATCATTTATAATTCATGAATCATGCTACGTATACATCGCACTTCATTATATACATGTCCCTCATCATAACATTCATACCCAACCAACACAGATAATCCAGAAATAAACAAACATTCAAACTCAACGCTATCTCGCCTAGCACCTCGCTCAGGCGAGTCACCCTCCGCCTAGGCGAGGGCTCAAACAGGAACAAGAAAGTAGCGCGGGATCTCGCTTAGGCGAGACCCCTCTCGCTTGGGCGAGTTGTGTGCTCGCTCAAAAACACACTCTGGTCGCCTGGGCGACCACTCGCGCAGAAAGCTCTGGGCGAGCCTCTGCACATCTCGCCTGGGCGAGTCAAGCTTGCCTGGGCGAGTCTATCAGTGTCCGCCACTGTTCATACCTGCACAACGTGTACACGTACCCAACAGGGGTTCCAGCCAACCCAAACATTCATAGCAATGCACAATCTCGAAGAATTCACAAACCACGACAATACAAGCTAAAACACACCACGCAAAAAGGTTCTAGCTTCCCTTACCTGGAATAAGCTAGCAAAACGACCCAACACGCCCTCGATACCGAACACACGAGCACAACAGCTCAAGGAGCGAACAGAAGAACTGAAAAGATAGCGAAACAGAAGCACGATATGGGTTACTTGGAACCCTAACTGTGAAAGGAACGAAATGAATAATAGAGACGAGTATGGGCTAGCCACAACACTTACATGGAGTAGGGAAAACAACCTCGAACTAGCTCAAAGACGGCGGAACCCTAACCCTAGCAGAGCGTCCTGTAAGAGCAAGGGGGTGACGACTGGTTTTTCTGAAAGTGAATGAAATGTGGAATTAGGGCAACACGAAGGGTTCTTATATCATGGGCCAGCCTTTAGGCCCACCGCTGCAGGGCAGCCCTTAAGATTGAGATGGTAGAAACAAAAAAGGGGCCTTACATCAAACACCTATAATATTTCATATTGTAATTATATGATTCGTAATATTTCATATCGTAATATGACTATTAAAATTTCATAAGTCTGCATCCTAATTAAGTCCGTATCAAACTCTCAAAATCAAAATATGGACTTAAGTGAATGTTTACTGTAATTAGTTAGTATTCATTACTAGATGTGGTTACTTTATTAAAGGAAAAATTATTAAAACAAATATAATTAATTAAGCAAGATTATTTGGACTTCTAATTAGGATATTGGCATACAAATAGTCACATAAATTACGAACTTACAATGCTTATGTTGTACGAACTTAGTCATCGGTGAATTGGCTTGTAGAGGTGAAGACTTGCTTGTGGAGTGCTAATTGTACGTTATTTGGATTGTATGCCAGAGGTAGTTAGGTCGCAATTAGGTCTGTTGCTTGGTGAGACATATGTATAATTTTTTTTTTCAGAGTTCCATATTTCTTAGGATTACTTACAAGATTGAGATTACAAAAAATCATCTTTTTTTAAATCTTATTCAAATGTGTGGGTACAAAAATGTACATTAGTCCAAGTCCTTACTAATGCATGTGATATTCATTTGTCCCAATTACTTTCTCCTAGTATAAAAGGAAATATGATTTATAAACAAATTTCTAAAGAAGAGAAGTGCAAAAATCATTTGTGTGGACATATTTTGTTAACAAAAGGGGATAAATTGCTTACAAATTTAGACCTTAAAACTTGATGTGGCTTGGAAGCATTTGAGTAAATGGAAGGCAATCCCACTTGGCAAAGAGTCCTATGAATATGCTCTTTCTTGTGTAGAAGACATGCAAAGGGTGTTGGTCGTTAGAACTTGAAATTTATCTCTTGGCATTCTTCGTATTTTTTCTTGGGCAAAAGATTCTGTTCCGACTTCCATGAAACTCATGAAAACTCAATGTTGGGTTTATTGTAAGGCCCTCTTATTTCAGCTCTAATATTTAAGGGTTGGCCCACAGGATTCCCTAGGCCCCTAAGGCAGCCAAACCCCCCCTCACTTCTGCCATTCTTGCAAAGAATCAGTTCCCTCACACTCTCCTTTCTTCTCCATAAAACCTCTGCTAGGGTTTGGATCTCCGCCACCTTCGAGCTAGTTCAGTCTCGTTCCCTGAGTCACGTAAGTTACTCCTTAGCTCATATTAGTTCTTCTCCAGTTACACTTTCGTAATCCCAGTTAGGGTTTCGTGGTAACCTTGTTCCTGTTCTGTTCCACCGTTTATTTCCAGCTATTTGGTCTGTCCGTAGGACTATGGTGCTCGTTGTTGCGTATCGAAGTTTCTACTAGCTCTTTCCAGGTAAGGGAAGCTAGGGTTCTGAGTTTTAGTCTATTTTGGCCTGTTTTGGAATCTACTTGGTGTTTGTATGGATTGTACGTTGCTGTGAATATAGGAGATGCCTTGTGTTATATTTGGATATAAAATGTGGCTGTTGTAGGGAGAATAGTGGCGAGATCTGATACTCTCGCCCAAGCGAGCCTGTCTCGCCTAGGTGAGACTTGCAGAAGCAGGCCAGGTTCACACTCAAAGAGCTCTTGTTTTGAGCGAGGTACTATCTCGGTCAGGCGAGAGACGCTCGCCTAAGCGAGAACGCGTGGGAGCTTTGGTATGTTGCTCCAGTCTTAGCCTAGGTGAGGAACCTCACCTTTGGGCGAGGAGTGGCCTCGCTCAAGCAAGGAGGGCTCGCCTAAGCAAGCGTTCGCAAAACCTCCCAAGGCCTTTGTCGCTATCTCGCCTAAGCGAGAGTCTGCAGCTTAAGCGAGAGCACCCCTCTCGCTTGAGCGAGGGCTTCTGGCTTGAGCGAGATGTGCTGCAGGTCACACGATTTTTCCTCATATGGTTGTTATTAGTTATTTGTTTGGTTGATTTGCCCTATTTAAAGTATGAGACATGTGATTATGCATGAAATATCTGAGGGTATGAATTGGTTGGGTGTGTTGGTGTGATCTTGGCATGTGAAACAAATGGGATGGTTGGTTATCAAGGTGACATGGTTATAGCATGGTGAAGGATTATATATTGGTTATTGGAAACATGAGTTGTATGTGGTTAGGGCGTAACTTTATGAGCCTCTAGATGAGACCTCATGGTGGCGCCTCAGTGGTCGGGACGTAATTCCATGACCCTTGTTAGGGGGAATTCGTGGTGGTGCCCCATCTATATAATTTAGTAAGGATTCAAGGTAAGGTTGCATCTTGACACTCTAAGGAGTCAGTTAGTCTCACATAGAGCAGAATAACTCTTGTGGTGAGAGTAGCAGGAAGCCTGAAACCCATTAAGGGCTAACCTTGTTGTGAGGGTTGAAATATTGTAACACTTAGCTCGGGGGTGAGCAGCTCCGTAGAGCAGGGAAATCCACCACAAGTGCAAGCATCCGTTGAATTTGACTAAATTATATGTATTCGAATGAGTCGTGTCTGAGTCTTAGTGTATTGTTTGAGAAGTCATAACATGATTCAGTGGCATAAGCATCTTGGAATGTGAATTTGTATGCAACTGCATGATAAACTGTTTTCTATTCTAGCTTACCCTTTTGTTTGTTGTATGTCTTGCTTGTGTGATTTTCTCCTTTTGCGATGATCATCAATTTATTGATGTGAGTAGGTGCGAGGAACACCCGTGGTCAACAGGGAGGTGATGGTTCCACTGCATAACTTGTTTGGGCTGGATTCTGTTAGTTGGGCTCTTCTTTAGGGCTATAGCCCCTGTGATTCTTGCTCTTGGGCTTTGTTTCTAAATACTGTTGTTTTATCATAGAACTTTGTTATTGGCATCGTGGTGTGCCCTTTTCGCATTCGAATTTTCCCTTGGATAATTGTAAGGAGAAATGTTTAAACTCCAAGACTACGCTACTATATTATTTTGTGTGACGCTTCCTTTAATTAGGATTTATTGATTAAATGGGACGTTACATTTATGGTATCAGAGCGATCATTCCTTAGGTCTGTGGACTTGGGTATCCGCCTAGCTTTCGTGGTGTCTTTTTAGTGTCTTTAGTTAAGTTTTTCTATCTTATCAATCTAACAAATGATTTCTTGTTTGCCGGTGAATTATGGCACCTCCTTGTAAAACCTCTCAATCATCTCAAGGTGATGAACCTGATATCGCCAGAGCCATAGAAGCCATGGTGGCGGCAATGACACAACAAAGCACGGTGATGATGCAGCAACATGAAGACTCTATGCAGCAACAGGCAGCGTCGCTTAAGTAGCAACAACTGATGATGGAACAAATAGAGGCTGCTAGGGTAGCTGTTGAGGATGTCCACAGGCAGCATATGGAAGCCCTCCGCCAGTTGGAGGAAAATAGAACGGTTGCTCCTACCTTTGGTCCTGAGCCACGACCTACAGTCAGGGAGTGGAGCTTAGAGGACTTTCTGAAGCATCACCCGGTGAAGTTTGGGGGCAAGATAAGTTCTGACGCTGCAGACTAGTGGCTAAAGGACATGGACAAAATCTTTGATGCGAAGATGTGCCCGGTAGAGAACCGGTTGCCATTTACGGTGTACATGCTCGTCGGTGAGGTAGAGCATTGGTGGATCAACATGAAATCCATCATGGAGAAAAGGGAGGAACCCGTTACTTGGAAGCCTTTAGGGGGAAATTCCTCTCTGCGTACTTTCCTGATAGCATGAGATACGCCAAGGAAGTAGAGTTCCTTCAATTGACTCAGGGAGCAAAGTCAGTGACAGAGTACGCTGAGAAATTCAAGCACCTCAGCCGTTTCTACACCATGCTGCTTGATGAGGAGTGACGATGTAGGAAATTTGAAAATGGTCTCCGTGGAGACATTTTTCTGATGGTCGCCCCTTTATCCATCAAGGACTTTGCAACTTTGGTGGAGAAGGCCAGAGTAATGGAGAAAATGAAGAATGAAGTAGAAGGTCAGTGCCCACAGAAACCTCAAAGGATAGGTGGACCATTTGGGTCCAAGCCGAGACATGAAGAGCGAAGAAGACCATATGATAGACCCCACCATCAATCTTAGGGGTCTAGGGGCTTTCCTTCTCAACAAGGTCGAGTGCAGTGTTTCATATGTGGAGGCCCTCATATGAGAACGCTTACCCACGTATGGAAGGCTACCGCAGATGCAACAATTGTGGCAAGGAAGGCCACTTCGGCAACGACTGCCCCTCTCTTGCTAAGGTAGTGGTGCAACCTCCGGTTCAGACTCCTGCACAGAACCAGTAGAGGAACAGAGGCAACAGGCCTCAGGCGATAGGCAAAGTCTACGCTATGACAGGAGCAGAGGCTGCAAGCTCAGGTAACCGTGTTATGAGTTATTGTATGATTGCTGGGATGAGATGTTGTGTATTGTATGATTCTGGAGCGACACACTCCTTTGTGTCAAATGCTTGTGTGAAACGTCTGGGTCTGCCGGTGTGTGAGCTGCAGTGTGAACTTGTGGTGTCTACTCGGGCGTCGGGTTTGGTCAGGACATCGTCCTTGTGTGCTAGGTGTTTAGTGGACGTGGAGGGACGCAGGTACAAAGTAAATCTGATCTGCTTACCTCTACAAGAGTTGGAGGTGATCTTGGGGATGGATTGGCTTTCTCCCAATCACATTCTTATAGATTGCTGAGAGAAAAAGTTGTTACTTCCCAACCTAGGGGAACCCGAGTTGTTGTCATCTCACGGGGTTATGAAGGAGTTACAAGATGACGCGAAGTGCTACATGATTTTTACGCACCTAGAGGTGGAAAAAGAAGAAAGGACGTCAGTTAAACTAGTTGTGCATGAATTCGAAGATGTATTCCTAGAGGAAGTACCAGGGTTGCTGCCTAGTAGAGAGGTGGAGTACAGTTTTTGGGACACGTGATATCTGCTCAGGGGATCGTAGTGGATCTAGCAAAAGTTGAGGAGGTGGTAACGTGGGAAAGTCCCAAGTCAGCGACCGAGATCAGAAGCTTTGTGGGTTTGGCTGACTACTATAGGAGATTCATAGAGGGATTCTCCAAGATAGTGGTGCCCCTGACACAACTCACCCGGAAGGACCAACCTTTCACCTGGACGGATAAGTGTGAGGAAAGCTTCTAGGAGCTGAAGCGAAGGTTGACGAGTGCTCAAATACTAGTTATCCTGGATGTTGGTAAACCCTTCAAGGTGTATTGTGATGCCTCTCATTTGGGACTTAGCTGTGTGTTGATGCAAGAGAAGAAGGCAGTGGCATATGCTTCGAGGCAACTTAAGGTGCATGAGAGCAACTACCCCACTCATGACTTAGAGTTGGTGGCCATTGTGTTTGCCCTGAAGATTTGGAGGCACTATCTCTACGGTGCTCAGTTTCGTGTGTTCAGTGATCACAAGAGCCTCAAGTATCTATTTGATCAAAAGGAACTGAACATGAGGCAGAGGAGATGGATGGAATTTCTGAAGGACTATGATTTCGAGCTCCTATACCATCCAGGGAAGGCAAACGCGGTAGCAGATGCCTTGAGCATGAAGACTGTACATACTGCACATCTTATGGTCAAGGAGGTGGAGCTACTAGAGCAGTTTAGGGATATGAAGCTGCAGGTGAAGTTGGGATCCGAGTTCATTCGGTGTAGCACTCTAACTATATCTAGTGACTTTTTGGACTCAGTTAGGGAGAGGCAGTTGTTAGATGCCAATTTAAACAAAGTGAGAGAGCAGCTTGGATCAGATGAGGCATGAGATTTTGCTTTGGGTAACGATGGCATATTGAGATTCCAGGGCAGGGTGTGCATACCAGATGATGCTGAGGTGAAAAGGTTAATCCTTGAGCAAGGGCACAAGAGTCGTGTTAGCATGCATCCTGACATGACTAAGATGTACCAAGATCTCAAAAAGACTTTCTGGTTGCAGGGAATGAAGAAAGATGTTGCACAGTTTGTAGCAGCCGGTTTGACATTTCAGAAGGGGAAGGTTGAACATTAGAGACCTGGTGGGATCCTACAGCCCTTGGAAATACTAGTGTGGAAATGAGATAGCATCTCCGTGGATTTTGTGACCCATTTGCCATAAACTTTTAGGGGGCATGACACTATCTAGGTTATAGTGGACCGATTGACCAAGAGTGCTCATTTCTTGGCAATGAACTTGAGGATATCTATGGCCAAGTTGGCCCAGTTGTACATTAAGGAGATTGTGAGGCTGCATGGAGTGCCTTCGAGCATCATATCAGATAGAGATCCACAGTTCACTTCCCGGTTTTGGCAGATGCTGCAGAGTGCTTTGGGAAGCAAGTTGACTATGAGCTAAGCCTATCATCCCCAGACCGATGGCCAGTCTGAGAGGACGATTCAGTCACTTGAGGATTTGTTGCAGATCTGTGTATTGGATTATATAGGTGCTTGGGATGCAGTGTTACCTCTGATAGAATTCACCTATAACAATAATTTTCCATGCGAGCATTGGCATGGCGCCGTGTGAGGCTCTTTATGGTAGGAAATATAGAACCCCTCTATGTTGGTATCAAGATGGGGAAGCAGTGCTTGTCGAACCAGAGTTGTTGGAACAGACCACCGGGAAGGTGAGAATGGTGAGAGAAAGAATGCAGGCTTCACAGAGTAGGCAAAAGGCTTATGCAGACTGTAGGAGGAGACCCTTGGAGTTTGCGAGTGGGGATCACATGTTCTTGAGGGTGACCTGAACCACTGGTGTGGGAAGGGCTCTCCACTCAAGGAAGATCTCTCCTAAGTTCCTTGGCCCTTACCAGATCTCGAGGAGGATTGGGTCGATAGCTTTTGAGATTGCTTTGCCTCCTCAATTGGCAAATCTACATTCGGTGTTCCACATATCACAGTTGAGGAAGTATCTCTTTGACCCGTCTTGTAAGACCCGTAGAATTTAATTAAATAAATAAATAAATAATTAATAAATACGGGAGGGGAAATAATTATGACATTAAATTATGGTTGGTATGACGTGGAAAGGTGCTAGCTCATGTGGTTGAGAGCACTTTGATTGTGCGGGAGGACTTGGGTTCGAGTCCTATGTATGCTAACTTTTGATGTTATGATTTTATTATTTAAATCTATGAAAACATGTTCTTGTATATTATGATAATGGAATTGTGATTCCTAGCAAGAAAATATGAATTGGTTAAATGGTTTGATGTAGACTTGGTGATTACATGGTTGTGGGTTCAAACCTTGGAGAACCAAACTAAAAACATTATTTTTGGCATTTTGGCTTTGAATTGAATATGAAAGGTTGGGAAGAACCCTAGATAGTTGAGAGGCAGCCTTGAGTAGCTGAAAAACAGATCATAAAGGTCAATTAAATGGTAATTAACAGTACCATTAGGTAAAATTCGTTTTGGGTAATTAAACCCTACTAAAAGCCAAGTTTAAAAGGGTAAAAAGTGGCCATAGGGAAAATTCGTTTTGGGTAATTAAACCCTACTAAAAGCCAAGTTTAAAAGGGTAAAAAGTGGCCATAGGGAAGGTTTTGGCAAGCTAGAATAGCAACCTGAATTAGAGCACGAAAATAAGAGAGAGTGGTGAGGTTTGAGTGAGGTTCTGGTGAGGTTTGAGTGACCACATCAAGAAGGGGAAGACGTAGTGATCATTGGGGTATCTCAAACAATTCAATTTAAGCGAAGGAATTCCAGGTTAGGGGAGTTGGACTCCGCGATTTTGTTTTAAAAGAATAATAACATGTGATGTATGGTAATTGAATGTCTATCTGCTGCTGTATGCTTGAATTTCTGCGTTTCTAGAAATTTTCTAGAAACCGCCTGGCGGGTGATGAACCACCGCCAGGCGACTCATCTATTCTGCACTACTTTGGGGTTCTGGAAAGGGAACCGCCTGGCGGCACACTCCCGGCCGCCAGGCGACGCTTAGGGTTGTTTCAATTTCTGGGTTTGTGGATGAAGCGCCTGGCGGGGCTGGTTGAATCGCTAGGCGGCGCGAAGCATTTCTTCGATTTTGGTTTTTTTCTGGGTTCTGGGCTAAATGTAATCGGGGCATAAGTCAGTGGGGGAACCGTAAAGGGTGATAATATTACTAACAGTAGGCATGGACACCGAATTAGGGGCTTAATTGAATGGAACAATGTATGTACGCTTAGGGTTGAAGGTGTTATCTTGGATTGCTATTGAACTGAATTGTGGTGAATTGGATAAAGAGGTAAGAATTAGTATAATTAAAATATGGAGTCGTCGTGATTGTACTTGGACTGGATTACGTGAAGTGGGAATTCTCAGAGGTGGAGAAATGGTGGGGTTTTGGACGCAGGAGGAATCTGGGAAATACCCAGATGGCAAGCACCGCCTGGCGGCACGTGGGCTGGCCGCGAGGCGCTCGCGCAGTAGCAACGTTACTGCAAGTTGAGGTGTTGTGCGCTGAGGATGGATTCTGTTGTACTGGGTTGGAATCAACCGGGGAAAGTTTTAGTGATGTTCGGAAAGGTTGACGAGGGAGTCGTGCATGAGTTTCAAGAGGCGGTTGAATTGCTTTAGGAAGGTGATATATTAAATAACAGGGGCTTTACTTGTTGTGGGGTAATAGGGATTCTGGATAGTGAAATAGTTGAGGGAGGAGGGGATTAAAGAATTGACCAATTATAGGGAATGAGAGCTCAAACAACGGAGTGGACTTGGCAATAACTTAGGTGTAATGAATTTAGGAGTACTAATAAGCTAAGAATGGAGGAGTTTAATGTTATGACTGTATGAGTGCTGCTTCCAAGTTAGGATGTCGAGGATTGGACCTTATCATTGTTAGTAACCATTTAAGTAATAATTTGGGAATAGATCAAATGGAGATATGATAGAAACTGTGTTAAACTTGAATAGTAAAACTAGAGTATGTTGTACTGTCATGACGCCTGGCGGTGGGATCTGGACCGCCAGGCGGTAGCGAAATCATAGAGGGGTCTTAGTGCTTCGTGCGCCTGGCGGCAGAGGCAGTTCCGCCAGGCGGTCGCTGTTGCGAGAACGATTTAAAAGGCGCTGTGCGCCTGGCGGTACGTGACACCTGCCAGGCGGTCTGGGAGCTGGCAGCACCTGGCAGCACGTGCCCCCGCCAGGCAATTTATACTGCTGCAACCTTGAGTTTTGTTTATGAATTTATGATCTACGGTGCGTCTAATGATGCTTTAAGGGTGAGGTTGCTGGTGTTCCTGGAGTTGTGGCTCGGAACGTATCCCTGGAGTGGTGGCTCAGGATAGGGGTTAAGCACGTGGTATTCCTTGAGTTGTGGCTCGGAATAGCATCTCTAGAGTTGTGGCTCGGGATGGCGGATGAACACGAGGAACCCTTGAGTTGTGGCTCGGGTTGGCGAGTGTTGCCGGTGTGAGTGTGCTGGTTGTGGCCAGTACGGATGGGTCCGGATAGATTGCCCTCCTCAATTGTTGGCTGACGAGTTTGGTAGTCTTGGGACAATACAGACTATGTTCGTATATGGGAACTCTACCTGGCGTTGCGGTGTATGATCTGTAGCATGTTTTCCCGCACGTGCTCTATCGGTTGTGGCTGATAGGTATGGCAGCAAGTCACCTTGAAGAAATCCTTAGACGTTGTAGAATACGAATAATCTGATTGGGGGTCAGATGGTAGGAATTAAAGAACTGGGTAATGTGATATGTTTATGTTATGTACGATATCTTGTGTTGATATGCTTATGTTTCTGCAACTTTATTCATGTGATTTAATTGTTAAGCTCACCCTATCTGCGTGTGTGTGGCGATGATCGTGTACGTGGTACATGGGAGCAGATTCTGTTGATGCAGGTGGCTCAGGTGACGCTTAGCTGCAGAGAGGGGTTAGATGTGGGGGAAAATGCTTATGTTTCTTTATTGCCTTTGAAAACAGTTGTAAACCCTGATGGGAAATTTTATGACGTGTTGTTTTGGTATTCTTAGACTTTATTTGATGGTTTAATAAAGTTTCTAAATTTTCCCGCCGTTTTGGGAAAATGAAGTATTATTAAAAGCACGTGGTTTTATTTATTTCATTTATTTATTTATAAATCAGTAACATCCTGGCGGGATGTTACACGTCTCATGTGTTGGAAGTAGAGGATGTGTAGATCATACATGGAGGTACCACCAGTTGCTTTAGAGGATAAAAAGTTAAGGAATGCCGAGGGAAAACAATCAGTCTTGTCAATGTCATCTAGGATCGGAGTACAGGTGACTCTACTTGGGAGTTGGAGGAGGATATGAGGAAATCACATCCGTATCTTTTTATCTAGTAAGTTTTTGTTTTCGAGGTAAGAAAATTTTGTTGTTGGGGAGAATGTAAGGCCCTCTTATTTAAGCCCTAATATTTAAGGGCTGCCCCAAATGTAATGGGCCTAAGAGCTGGCCCATAGGGTGCCCTAGGCCCCTAAGTCAGTCAAACCCCCCTCACTTCTGCCATTCTTGCAAAGAAACATTTCCCTCACAGTCTCCTTTCTTCTCCACAGAACCTCTGCTAGGGTTTGGATTTCCGCCACCTTCGAGCTAGTTCAGTCTCGTTCCCTGAGTCACGTATGTTACTCCTTAGCTCATATTAGTTCTTCTCCAATTACACTTTCGTAATCCCAGTTAGGGTTTCATGGTAACCTTGTTCTTGTTCTATTCCACCGTTTATTTCTAGCTATTTGGTCTGTCCGTACGACTGTGGTGCTCGTTGTTTCGTATCGAAGTTTCTGCTAGCTCTTTCCAGGTAAGGGAAGCTAGGGTTCTGAGTTTTAGTCTATTTTGGCCTATTTTGGAATCTACTTGGTGTTTGTATAGACTGTACGTTGCTGTGAATATAGGAGATGCCTTGTGTTATTATTTGGATATGAAAATGTGGTTATTGTAGGGAGAACAATGGCGAGATCTGATACTCTTGCCCAAGCGAGCCTGTCTCGCATAGGTGAGACTTGTAGAAGCAGGCCAGGTTCACACTCAAACTCTTGCTCAGGCGAAGAGCTTTTGTTTTGAGTGAGGTACTATCTCGCTCAGGCGAGAGACGCTCGCATAAGCGAGAACGCGTGGGAGCCTTGGTATGTTGCTCCAGTCTTAGCCTAGGTGAGGAACCTCACCTTTGGGCGAGGAGTAGCCTCGCTCAGGCGAGGAGGGGTCGCCTAAGCGAGCGTTCGCAAAACTTCCAAAGGCCTCTGTCGCTATCTCGCCTAAGCGAGAGTCTGCAGCTTAAGCGAGAGCACCTTTCTCGCCTGAGCGAGGGCTTCTGGCTTGAGCGAGATGTGCTGCAGGTCACACTATTTTTCCTCACATGGATGTTATTGGTTGTTTGTTTGGTTAGTTTGCTTTATTTAAAGTATGAGACATGTGATTATGCCACAAATATTTGAGGGTATGAATTGGTTGGGTGTGTTGGTATGATCTTGGCATGTGAAACAAATGGGATGGTTGGTTATGAAGGTGACATGGTTATAGCATGGTGAAGGATTATATATTGGTTATTGGAAACATGAGTTGTATGTGGTTAGGGCGTAATTCCATGAGCCTCTAGGTGAGACCTCATGGTGGCGCCTTAGTGGCCAGGACGTCATTCCATGACCCCTGTTAGTGGGAATTCATGGTGGTGCCCCATCTACATAATTTAGTAAGGATTCAAGGTAAGGTTGCATTTTGATGCTCTAAGGAATCAGTTAGTCTCACATAGAGCGGACTGACTCTTGTGGTGAGAGTAGCAGGAGGCTTGAAACCCATTAAGGGATAACCTTGTGTATGGGGGTTGAAACATTGTAGCTCGGGGGTGAGCAGCTTGGTAGAGCAGGGAAATTCACCACAAGTGCAAGCATCTGTTGAATCCGTCTAAATTATATGTATCTGGATGAGTCGTGTCTGAGTCTTAGTGTATTGTTTGACAAGTCATAACATGATTGGGTGGCATAAACATCTTGGAATGTGAATTTGTATGCAACTGCATGATAAACTATTTTCTACTCTAGCTTACCCTTTTGTTTGTTGTATGTCTTGCTTGTGTGGTTTTTTCCTTTGCGATGATCATCAATTTATTGATGTGAGCAGATGCGAGGAACACCCGTGGTCAACAAGGAGATGATGGTTCCGCTGCATAGGTTGTTTGGGCTGGATTCTGTTAGTTGGGCTCTTCTTTATGGGTATGGCTTATGTGATTCTTGCCCTTGGGCTTTATTTCTAAATACTGTTGTTTTATCATAGTACTTTTTTATTGGCATCGTGGTGTGCCCTTTTCCTATTCGAATTTTCCCTTGGATAATTGTAAGGAGAAATGTTTAAACTCCAGGACTGTGCTACTATATTATTCTGTGTGACGCTTCCCTTAATTAGGATTTATTGATTAAATGGGACGTTACATTTACATTCATGGTCTTCCTTTATACTATTGGCAGCCGAAAGCATTCTTAATAACACGTGGAATTGATACATCTTTATCTTTTGATGATTATACTTAGAATAAGTCTCAAAGTTTTTTGCACGTGTATTGATTGATGTTGATTTGTTATCTAATTTTCCTTATAAAATTTTGGTGGAAATGTTAGAATTTGTGTTTATTGTTGATGTGGAGTAAAAGAAATTATCTCTATTTTGGTCAAATTGTAAAATGATTGATTGGTCATGATCTATCTAATTGTAGACCGTTACGACAAGATACGAATGTTGTTTCTAGTAGGGAGAAAACAATTGGTACAAAAATACAACTACATTATTATCCAAAGGTGGCTGGTGTACAAGATGAGACTAAGGACTCTTTAGCTCAAGTGGTGGAGCTTACAATGGAGCCTATGGTGGAACATGTGGTGGAGGTGCAAATTATTGTGAATCATGATAATATTTGTGTTGTGAATGGACTAATTTGAGCTTTGATAATATTTGTGCAACTTGTTGTGAATCAAATAAACCTAACAAAATTTGATTAAAAGAACCAAATCTACGTATTTTGAAAGATGAATGACTAAATTGATCCAAAGTTTCAAAATGGACTCATTCCAAAATTCACTGAAAGTTAAGGGATCAAAAACATAGTTAACCCTTAATAGTATTACCTAACTAAACTAATTTAACTAACTTTTGAGTTTTTAGAAATTTGATATAGAAGTTGTAGCATATCAATAGTATTTCTTAACTAAACTAATTTAAATAACTTTTGAGGTTTTAGAAATTTGATATAGAAGTTGATTTAGAGGTGTATGTTTTGTTTTGCTTAAGTAGAAGTGTAAGACCTAAGAAAATTAAATAATTAAAGAAATAATTATTTAATATAAATATAGGTAATGGAATAATTATGACATTAAATGTGAGTAATTATGATAAGGAACAGTACTAGCTCAAGTGGTTAAGAGTGTTGAGTTATTGTAAAAGGACTTGTGTTTGAGTCCTGTTGATGCCAATTGGGTGAATTTAATTATTTATTATTTTAATAATATGTTTGATCACGGTGCGTGATATTATATTCTTTAATAATGTTGTGTTTAAGGTTACCTTGTGGTTAATGTAACGTCCCATTTAATAAATAAACTTACTTAAATGACACGTTACACAACATAATAATACGAGCAAAGATATAGAGTAGGGACTCACTCCCTAAAGATATCCAAGAGTTATAAAAGGTAATCATGGGGCACACCACGATGCCAAACAAGACAAAGTACGAGGTCTAAAGTAGCCAGAAATACAACACAAATCAAAATAATACATGGGCCATAGCCCTAGCAAAAGACATAAAAAGAAGAGCCCAAGTCTAGTCGACTAAGCAGCGGAACCATCACCTCCCTATTGGCCAGTGTGTTATTCGCATCTGCTCACATCATCAAGTTGATGATCATCGCAAAAGAGAGAACCACACAACAGAACACACAACAAATAACAAAAGGGTAAGCTAGAGCCAAAGTAGTTTTATCATGCAATCATATATACCTTCACAATCAAATATACATACATCATCCGAGCATGTTATGACCTTCCAATCAATACACTAAGACTCGACTCGACTCATCCGGATTACATATAATCTGGTCGGATTCAGCGGATGCTTGAACTTGTGGTGGATTTCCTTGCTCACCCCCGAGCTGCTCACTCTCGAGCTATGTGTTACAAGTGTTACAATAATTCAATCCCTCACACACAAGGTTAGCCCTTAATGAGTTTCAAGCCTCCTACTACTCTCACCACAAGAGTCAGTCCGCTCTAAGTGAGACTAACTGACTCCTTAGAGTGTCAGGATGCAACCTTACCTTGAATCCTTACCAAATTATATAGATGGGGCACCACCATGAACACCCACTAACAAGGGTCATGGAATTATGTCCCGACCACTGAAGCACGACCCTGAAATCTCACCTAGAGATTTCAAGGAATTACGCACTGACCACGGACAAATCATGCTCAATCAATAAGGTATTATTTATCATACACATAACCTCATGCCACCGTATTCAAACCTTACTCATTCATATCCAAATATTGAATCCACACCTAACTCATCATTTGTATTTCACATTAATACCAGGTCTCATTTGATACTAACCATCTCATTTAAATCACATGCCAAGTTCATACCAAACCCATCATTCATCATCTATGAATCACACCCCTCAAGCATAATCATTTATCTCATGCTTTCAATATAACAATTAAATTCAGGCAAGTATTAACCATTCAAGATTAGAGAATCATTCAAACATCACACTTCCTCGCCTAGCTCTTCACTCAGGTTGAAGTGTCTCGCTCAGGCGAGAGGATCTCTCGCTCAGGCGAGCCCCCTTCTCCTAGGCGAGGGTCGAAAAGGGGAACAGTGGCTTCCTGCGCCCTCTCGCTTAGGTGAGCCCTCCTTGCTTGAGCGAGACTGTGGCTCGCTCAAAAGGGGACGCGTCGCTCAAGCGACAACTCGCACAAGAAACCAGGATGAGCTCCTGCTGGCCTCGCCTAGGCAAGACGTGCTCGCTTGGGCAAGAAAACTAGTGCTCGCCACTGTTCTCTCGTGCGACAACCACACAAACATAAACCCAATAGCTAAAATGGCATGTTCATCATCTCATAGTAGCACACAGACCATAAAATCATAAAATAGCAGTAGAGCAAGCAGAAAACGAACTATACAAGTGAACCCTAGCTTCCCTTACCTGGAAATAAGCTAGCACAAGACTCCTAACCCAAGACTAGTGAGCACAGCAGCTCTAAGGTTAGCATAGAGAACTGGGATTCACGGAACAGTGGTGAAACTGGATCAATAAGTAAAAACTTCAGTTGAAACTTAGACGGCAGGGCTAGAATAGGGAAATATAGTTGGAAGGTTAACTTACTTGAGTCAATGGAGTCCTTCTAGCTCAACATAGGAGGGGATGCGAAAAACCTAGCAGAGGTTTACGACTGCTCTAAGAGGGGTAGGAGATCTGTTTCTGCAAAGTGAGTGGAATGCAAGCGTTATGGCATATTAGGTCAGAATTCGTTTTGGGCCAACCCTTAGGCCCATAAGATTGGGGCAGCCCTTTACAGTTTAGGGTATAATAATAATAAGAAAATTTGTGGGCCTTACAGTTAATGTTCCATGATGAATGATGTTTTCGTTGGTGCTTGCATAATATGTTGTTTTGCGGTCTGTGTGAGGTTTTGATTGAGAAATAAATTATACGGAATTTATTTTGGTAATGAGCATAGCATAATTCACGTGGGTTTGTGGTGCAACCTAATGAGATGCGTGTGTGTATTTGTATTATCCATGATAAAGTTGGGGAGTTGATTAGAATTTTTTTTTACGAGGCAATTCGTTGGGGTAGTGTTAACATTTTTCAGTAATTTAAAAAGCAAATCAAACATCAGTATTTATCCTTTATTCTAGTGGTGGTGTGACGTAAAGGAATAGAGCAATACTTATAGCTTTATATAGTCAGTTCAGACTTGAGAATGGTTGTGGTAATGTCATATAAGAGATGAAATTGTTATACTATTTTCTCGTGGGATTGTTATCCATTCAAAATCAGTGAAAAAAAAAGAAACAATTTGAGTAGGTGCATGTAATTTACGTTAAATGTAAGCTAGAGCAAATATGCAATTGGAGTATCTAGGGCTGTTAAGTGAATAAATTTAGAGATAGGGAATAAAAGATTTGGCTAGAAAATACTTTCTTTCAGAAATAGGCAATGGATAGCGGTGTTGAGGGCTTGGAACTCAAAATGATAAACTTTTGGAGATAGGCAGACGCGTTATCTCATTTAACCAAATCTAAAATGTTCATATTAATTGATAAGTGGACTAATAATTTTTAAAAGGATTGAATTATATCATGAAAGTGTTCCTTTTATATAGAATAAAATTGTTTGGAAGGGTTTTAATTAGGAAATTAAAATGTAAAAGTGAATTAAGAGTTGAAAAATTGGTATGAGTGCAATGGGATATTTTCAAGTCAAGTTTTGGTTTACGAGTAGTGGATTCATTTTCCAAGGTGCAATAAATGGTCTTTTGTATATATTATTTTATAAGTGTATAACGTTGATAAAATATTATATGAATATAAAAGTTAAAAGGTTTAATTTATTATTTTAGCAGTTGGAGTTATAAATTTATTTATTACACGCATTTTTACTTTGACGTGGTATTTAAATGCTTTGGATGTTTATTTATATCGTTGAGGTAGTATGACGTACGTATCTTAAGTATACTAAATATAAAAGGTTTTTTTTACTTATATATTTTTGTTATTGATAAAGTTAAGTTATTTGTGTTCTATGTGTGATGGGTGGTGGAGTTAGCTATCAGCAGGGGTATCCTGAAATGCCTAGTGCCTAGCGGCGAACAAGGATTGCCAGGCAGTTTGCAACACATTTTCATCTGGCAGTGCTTAGGTAGTGACAAACGATAGCACAAGGAGTTGTGTTTTCTTTCTGTTTGTGTTTTTCATAGTTGCGATGTTGAACCTAGACCAGGAGATGCTGGACAGTGTCATGAGCGGGTAGGTTCATGAGTAGTGACGAATAGATGATTAATATGAGCGGGGAGGTTCAGATTAATGATGCTCTCGTGTGAGAATACGAGCGGTGAGATTGGTATGTTTCGTGCTCACACTTGAGGGTTGTTGCGAGCGGGGAGGTTCGCAACTGTTGGATCACGTATGTTGGACTACGAGAGGGGAGGTCCGTAGAGTTGAACTACAAACGGGGAGGTTCGTAGAGTTGGACTACAAGCGATGAGGTTCGTAGAGGCAGGACCACGAGCGGGGAGGTTCGTGGAAGCATGTTATATCATAGGTCCATGGTTAAGTAATTGTGTGTTGGAAAACCCCAGGACAATAAGGTTTCTTGGTTAAGTATTAACTGGAATAAAGTGTTTTGGGGTGAATCTTTATTTTATGAAATTATAAGTTTATATTATTATGAGCTCACCCTTACTGTTTGTGTTTGGCGATGATCGTTTCACTTGACACACGGGAGCAGATGATATTGTAAGTGATATTGGTAATGCCTAGAGACCGAGAGAGGGCTAGCATGGGAATTTTGGCTACTGATGCAGATTATGTGTTTTATTTTTTAAAACAATTCAGTCGGTTTATTAGAACCTGTAGAACATTTACGATGTGACTTATTTAAATTTGAGCGCGTTGAATAATTTTCAAATTTTCCCATATTTGGGAATAAATAATTATGACGTTTGAAATTCAATTATAAATTATTTGTTTTATTTAAGTAATTTCTAGTAGGGACTTTACAAGAAGTAACATGAAAACAATGCATTGCAGTTACATTTCAAAAGCAACAAAGAGATTGGAAAAAATTGTAGAAACACTTGTGCTGAAATGTTATGTTTTTATTTTATTATTATTCGTGTATGGGAACCTAACTTTAGGGTTAGCGTTTAGGGTTGTGCCTTGACCTTTGTATTATGCCTCTTTGTACTCAACATATACAGTAGTAAATTGTAATAGTGAGATAATTATTCACTGTTTACTTCACAAACTTTATTGAAGTTGGTATCAACCCATCTCCGGTGGTTGTCGCCTCAAAATCTGTCGCACGCATCACCATGCGCCATCTTCCATTGGCGAGCTTCAATAGTGTGTTCTCCATACATTGCCTTCCTGGTGGCGAAATCACATAGCACCACCATTGTTCCTCTCGTTGGAGCCTCCTGAACATGTTTTTGTCTTTGTCCTTATTTTTCGGTGGTCGTAGCTTTCACCTAGGGCTTTCCCTCAAGCAAAGATTTTTTGAAATCCTTGGGTTTTTTTCTCAAGCTAAGGTTCTTTAGAATGACTTCTACTGTTGGAATGACTTCCTCTTTATTTGCTACTCATACTATTACCACTACAAAACTAAACTAGAAAAATTACTCATCTTGGACCGCTTTTGTGGAGCTATGGTTTCTTGGTCAAGGATATCATAATCATCTTGAACAAGATGTCTCTACTTATTCAAACTAGATTTTCAGTTATGTGTTGTTTTATGGCAATTTGTTGAGTAAGAGGTCACAGAAATTTTTAGACCTTATGAGACATGCTTCTATTTTTGGAAAAGGAGGCAAGACATTTTTGCTTACGACATTTAACATCTCTTTGATGCAACTCAAAGAGTATTCTCGCCGAAACAAATAAATCATGATATGGTCTCTCGTAGAGTAAAAGACCAGGGTTGCAGTAGAAGAATTAAAGATTTTTTTTGTGTCGATTCATTAGAAGATATCAATAAAAAACTTGATAAGTTTTACATTGTTCTAATTCTAAGAAGTTTGCACTCGAATTTTGATCATGTATGTGATCAAGTTTTAGCTAGTGATCAAATCCATTCAATGGACAACTTAGTTACTAGATTTCTTCGGGTGCCTACATTGGTAAAAAATGAAAATTCAACTAATGTTTTTGAAACATCAACAATGGTAGCACCACGAGGAAGAGGGGGAGGTTAGAGCAACCATGGAGGACGTAGTGGTCGAAGTGGGTCTCCTCAATGCTTATATTGTAATAGAATGGGTCATACCCAAGAAAAATGTTATTCTTTCCATGGTTTTCTAGATAAAGTTACTTGTGTGTCTAAATCTGATAATTCAAAAAACAGAATTTTTTATAAAGAGTACCAAGAATATTTTAGGTACAAGTTTGAAAAATTTACCAATCCTGGCCTACCCTCTTCAATGTCAAATGTGTCAACTACATGCATCTCTCAATCTATGGAAGGTCATAGTCCAAGGATTGTTGATTTAGGTGCCTCAAATCATGTATCTAGTAACATTTCTTCCTTTTCCTCCATTTCCTTTCACAAAATTCCTTATTTTATTGTTGTTGCAATGAATTGGCAAAGTTTCTTTATTTCTTTCACTAAATTTGAATTATGTTTTGTGCATTCCTCACATTCTTTACAATTTAATCTCTTTGAGACAATTGACTCATTCGTTAAACTATTATGTAACATTTATAAGTCTCGAGAAATTTAAATAATTAAATAAATAATTATTTAATAAATGCGGGTAGTGGGAGCCTTTATGGCATTTAATGTTGGTTTTTATGATGTGGAATAATACTAGCTTACATGGTTAAAAGTACTTGGTTATTATGAGGGGACTTGGGTTTGAGCCTTGTTTATGCCATTACTGTGTTAATTTAATTGTTTATTTCTTTTAAATATTATGCTTGATTGTGGTAAGTAATAATATAATCTTAGATGTATAGGAATTATCACAAAACATGAATTGGTTGAGTTGGTTGTGCACTTGCTTTGGGATTGGATGGTTGTGTGTTTGAACCTTACATTGCATGTAATAGGTTCTTTTGCCAAATTTCTTTTTGGCATGACTGTGAAAGAGTAGAAACCCTAGCCGTTTTGAGGGGCAGATGGAAGGGCTGGGAAAACCATGTAGTAATGGTTTTGAATGAAATTAAAACCAGTTTTAATGCAGCAAGGTGTAAGAGTGGTAACAAAGGAGGCCATAGTTGATCAAGAGGAGACTCCAAATTGTCAAGTTTGAGAAAGCAATCTAAGTTAGGGGAGCTGAGCCTCATAATTTTTATTTTGATTGATTAATTGCGTGATGTAAATTTTGATTGTTGTATGATTCATTTATGCAAAAGCTCGAATTTCTGGTTCTTTGAAAAATTTTCCAGAAATCGCCTAGCGGGTCTTCAAAGCTACTAGGCGACGCATGTGATTTGTTGTGTATTTCTAGGTTCCTGTGAGGAACCACCTGGCGGCATGAATTGGCCTCCAAGCAACGTAACTTTTTTTCTCACCCAGTTTGTTGGGTTTTGTATGAATAGATTGGCGGTGATGAACACCAGCAAGGCAACACGAGCCAATTTAGCTCGATTTTGGTGTTTTATGCATTCTAGAAGGATTATGATCAGGGGAAAAGGGTTATTATGGTTCTATTACTGGATAGACTCTGTAAGATTGCAGTTTGTGTTGTGCTTTTGACTATTGGGTGATTGAGGAGTATATGGGTACTTAATGGTGTGGAAGGATAGTTGAACGTGAATTTAAATTAGGATGATAATAAATTAATAGTTTAATGATGAGATTGGACAGGTACGTAGGCTAGAACATGAATCAGAGTAGCTTACTAAATGAGAACTGGTACAAGGATGAGAATTGGGGGTTTTAGGGTTCTAGCAGGTGTTAACAATTCTGGAAAATGCCCAAGAGAGAATGCACCACCTGGCGGTACCTAGTTTATCGCCAGGCGCTATCGTAGAAAACAACAATGGATAATTGTGTGTAGTGCGAAAGTTGCAGGATGAAGATATTATTAGTGGTGAATTGATCATAGGCATGGATAATGAAATGGTAGGGAGGTATGTATCAGTTGGATTAAAAGATGAGTTGGTATGGTACATCAAAGTTAGAAAATTGTGGAAAATGTGATATGTTGGAAAAGGTATGCTTAGGAAGAACTGAGGGATGGATTCCTATTGGTGTTGGAATCTGTGTAAGGGTGAAGACTAATACGAGGTTAGGACTGCTACATATATATATATATATATATATATATATATATATATATATAGGTATTATGCATAAGTGAACTTGTAGTATAGTTATTTCCTTAAGGGTTGGTACTTGATATGAGAAAATTGTAGAATTTGGAAGGATTGTTTGGAGTCAATTAGTTATTCAAGGCTAGAGTTCAAACATGATTATAGTAATATTGGTGGCTGGGATCAGAATACCCATGTTTGGCTAACTTGGCTTGAGTTGGAAGGGAAATAGGATTCCAAATGGAGATGGTAAGAGTGCATTTTACTATGTAAGATTGGGAATAAAGGGATCCAGATAAATTGTAGGAGTTCACTATTTGGTGAATAAAGGGAGCTTGTTTCATGTGGATGTATGTGGTCTATGGGGCTTTAAGTGATACCTTACAGATGATCGTTGCTAGAGCATTCCTTGAGTTGTGGCTCAGAATGGTATCCCTTGAGTTATGGCTCGAGATTGAGGGTAAACACATGACATTCCTTGAGTTGTAGCTCGAAATGGCATCCCTTGAGTTGTGGCTCGGGATGAAGGATGAACACAAGAAGAGTGTGCGAGTTGTGGCTTGGAATAGCGAGTGTTACAGGTGTGAGTGTGCGAGTTGTGGCTTGTACAGAGGGTTTCCACTCGATTGAGTATTCACAGGTTGTAGCCAGTGATGTACTAATCATGTGTTGAGAGTACGAACTGTAGTTCGTATTGGGAATTCCACCTGACGTTGCAGAGTATGGTATATTGCAAGATATTCCTTCACGTGTTTCTACAAGTTTTGGCTTGTAGATAGTGGTAGCAAAGAATATCTCAAGGTTATCATCTAAAGATGTAGAACGTGAATAACATGGTGGTGGTCATGTGTGTGGAATTAGAGGATAAAGTTCCTCTTATGAGTGCGTGCATATGTTTGAATTGTATATACATATTTGTATTTTAGTTCACCCTATCTACTTGTGTTTGGCGATGATCGTGTAATCTATTACACGAGGCAAATGATGTTGCAGGTGGTTCTTGTGAGGCATAGCTTCAGAGTGGGGCAGCATGAGGATTTATGATTATAGCTTTTTTTTACTATTTTTGTAACTTGGTTTTATATTTAGTGTATCTGAGATGTAAAACTTGGAGTTGAACTGATGTACGGGATCTTTGCACATAATAATGTTTTAAATTTTTCGGCGTTTTGGGAAAATGAATTTATAATGAATGCGATTTTATATTTATTTCCTATTTATTTTATTTAAATTAGTAATATCCGATCGGGATTTTACAACATTTACTGCTAATACCTTTGTTATACGGGAACATGGTACGAGTCATTTGATTGAAAAGGACATGACCCATAGGGACTTTATTTCCTAAAACTTTTGCATGAACATTTGGGCCACCCAAGTTAGTCTAAGTGTAAGATGATGGTTCCAAGTCTCAAACACATTCAAGCCTTAGATTGTGAATCGTGTCAATTGGGAAAATATATTAGGTCATCCTTCCCTAAAAAGTCTGAGACACAATGTAATTTTTTTTCTACTATTCATTTTGAGATTTGGGTACCAAGTCGTGTCACTTCCTTTGGTTTTAACTCTTTTGTAACATTCATTGATGAATTTTATCGATGTACTTGAGTTTATCTAATGAAAGTGAGATCTGAACTTCTATCCATATTAATGTCCTTCTTTAATGAAATTAAGAACCAATTTTGGGAAAAAAATTAAAATCCTCAAAAGTGATAATGCTAAGGAATATTTTTCTACTGCATTTTCTTCATTCTTATCTTCCCAAGGAATTTTACATTAGTCAACATGTCATTATACTTCACAAAAAATGGCATATCATAGAGAAAGAACTGACATCTTATTGAAATTGCATGCTCCCTAATGTTGAATACTAATGTTCATGTTCATCATTGGGAAGATGCATTCCTCACTACTTGTTTTCTAATCAATAGGGTGCCTTCTTATTTTATTGAAAATAAAGTTCTTCACTCTATAATTTGACCAAATGATCCTCTATACCATGTCTCTCCACGTGTATTTGGGTATACTTGTTTTGTTCATAATGTCTTTCCAAGTCTTGATGAACTTTTTGCAAAGGTTACTAAGTGTTTCTTTTTTAGATATTCTCGCCTTCAGAAAGGTTATAAATGTTATTCTCCCTCAACGAAAAGTGTTTCTTTTTTTTCCTCCATTGAAGATCGCTCATTTGTTCAACAAGTCCTTCCTCTACCATTATGTGATCCCTTGGTTATTTCTGCAACTCAAACTCAACATGAAAATGACATTATTCAATAACCTCTTCTCACCTATCAACATCAAACACAAATAACTCCTTCTTCCTTACCTAAAGACCCTTGAGACTCAGATCCTCCTCCACCAGATTCCCGAACCATGGATCATTCATTCTTCTTGTCTTCTCTTGACTCAAATTATACTTGGCATATTGGCCTTCGAAAAGGTATTTGATCTACTCTTAATTCATATCCTGTTAATAAATTTTTGAGTTATCATCGTCTGCCACCTCCATATTTCTCTTTTGTTTCCTCTTTGTCTACCATTGAGGTTCCTAATAGTGTTCAAAGGCACTAGGTCATCCTAGATGGCGACAAGCCATGATTGATGAAATACAGACACTTAACACACTAGTACATGGGAACTTGTCCCTTTTTCTCCTAATAAGAAGCTTGTGGGTTGTAGATAGGTCTATGTTATTAAAGTTGGTCCTACTGGTGTAGTAGATCGACTCAAAGCCCATAGAATAGCAAACCGATATACTTGAGTTTACAACCTCGACTATTGTGATATTTTTTCTCCTATGGCTAAAACCAATATTGTTCATCTTTCCTTGCTATGGTTGCCATGTTCCAATGGCTTCTTTACTATTTAGACATTAATGACTTTCTTCATGGTGATCTGAAAGAAGAGATATACATGGAGCAACCTCTTGGGTTTGTTTCTTAGGGGGAGTCTGGGTTATTTTTAAATTACATCATTCACTCAATGGCTTGAAGCGATCAGCTCGACCCTGGTTTGGTAAATTTAGTCATGGTGTGTAGAATTTTGGATTGAAACGATGTGAGGCGTATCATTCAGTGTTTTATGGTCATGGTTCTTGATGACCGACACTCCATGGGGAATCGTCTGAAGCAAGTTCCAATTGGTGGAACACTGATTAATTTGCAAAGAAACCTACAAATCCCACAAATATACGCATCAGAAGACTTGATCCTTGTGGAACTCACAAATGAGTTCCAGTGCGGAACTCACGCACTCTCACTGATTCGTAACCCTAGGAGGAGAAATCCTCATCTAGAAGGTGAGCTAGGCAAAATGAGGAAAATCCTCTCAATATTCATCAAAGCTATCTTTTAGAATGATGGCCTATCTTTTATAGGAGAAAAGGAAGCCATGAAAAAATCTCTAAATGGAAGGGAAAAGTATGAAATGTCGTGAGACAACATTAATAAGAAGCCCTATGGGAGAAGGAAAACCCTCTATGTAAAAACCCTAGCAGCTAAGAGGTTCAGTTCCTAAGGACGGTCCTTTATGTGAAAGCCCAAGAAACTAAGAGGTTGGGTACCTAAGGAAATACAGTGGAATCCTATCTACACTAAATGGATTTGTGTCGCTGAGAAGAGTAACTGCTAGACGAGTAGGCACTTTAGAAGATGTTCAAATGGGTTGCTCGTTGGTGGATGGGTTGCACCTTTCGTAAGCTCAATCATAGAAGTTACTGGATGCTCACGCAAAAAGTGCACGTGGAAATTACTAAAAATAGTGCTCGTGCGTGGAGGGTTGTAGATGTTGGTTTGATCAAGCCTAAAGAAACACTGATGATAGAATATGGTGTGATGTTTAGCCTAATTGAAAACTTTGTCAAGAAAATGGCTTGCTGGATTCAAACGTGATTGGCCTAAGACTGAGGCCCATCAGACATTTGGAAAGGTTGGTAGCTGCTCGAGAATAATTGGTTTTTGTTTATGCAGCCACAATCATCATGTCTCCTTGTTTCTCGGACAAACATACTACGAAGGAAATTGAAAGCAATAATAAAAGTTGGGGCCTAAACTACAACCCCAATAAAGTGCTACTATACCACAAAATACTAAACCTATACACAAGTCTACAATTATTGATTTATTAAAAAACAAACAATTAGAAGTTGGCTTAAACCATTGCCTATGATGAGGACCCTTAGGACGCTAGTCATCACTTCTCTTGACAATGTGTTTATGTTGATGATATTGTTATCACAAGAAATGATGTCGCGATAATTGATCAATTAAAGAACCATTTGTTTAGCCATTTTTAGACAAAATATTCGGGTCGTTTAAAACATTTCCTTAGTATTGAAGTGGCACAATCAAAAGAAGGTGTCATCATTTCACAAAAAAAAAATATGCTCTTGATATTTTGGAGGAAACATACTTGACAAATTGCAAGCCCATTGAAAGTTCTATGGACTCAAATGAAAAGTTAATGAGAGATAAGGGTGAACTTTTCTCATATGCAAAGTGATATAGAAGGTTCGTTGGAAAATAAATCTACCTTACTATAACAAGACCTAGTCTTTCTTACCAAGTGGGAGTTGTGATATAGATTGGGTTGGTTGTCCAATTGATAAAAGATCTACATAGGGTACCATGTATTCCTTATATTGATCTAGTACATAGGCAAAATATCGATTATGGATCTAGCTACATGTGAAATCATGTCGATTAAACAACTCCTTCAAGAGTTGAAATGTTGGGAAAATGAGAAAATGAAGTTGTATTACAACAACCAGGCAAGCTTTCACATTGCCTTAAATCTGATGTTTCATGAGAGAACAAAACATATAGAAATTGATTGTCATTTTGTTAAAGAGAAGTTATTATTCAAGGATCTTATTACTTAGTTTGTCAACTCTAATGAACAACTTGCAATTATTCTAACTAAATCTCTAAGGGGGGCCTAGAACTCAATTTATATGTTCCAAGCTTGAAGCATATGATTTATATGCTCGAGCTTGAAGGGGAGTGTTGAAATGTAATATTTTTTGTTTTATTATTGTTCATGTATGGGAACCCAACTTTAAGGTTATGGTTTAGGGTTGTGCCTTGATTCTTTGTATTTTGCCTCTTTGTATTCCATATATACAGTAGTAAAACTGTAACATTGAGATAATTATTCATTTACTTCACTAAATCTCTTCAAGTACTTGAATCTCATGAAAAATTACTTCATAAACTCAACTTTTATTTAAAATGTTATCAATATTGATTCTAAGCTACTCAAATCCGAACTCCTTACTTAGAGGAAGGAAACAAATATGAATGCATTAGGACTTGAGCAAAGAATTTACAACAACTATAAATGAAGGCTGGAATGCACCAATGAAGATATTAACCCTTCTCCAAACTTCAGTGAAAATTAGAGAAAAATTTAAATTTGTAGAAACTATTTTGTGATGTAGTAGTCCCTTGTGATTCAGTCCAAACTAAGCTTTATATAGGCTACTAAGGGACTCAAACCTATAAAACCTAAATAAGTTATTGAAAAAATTAATAGCAAGTAAAACTAAGTACATATTGTTCGAACTAGCTAAAACAAGATTACAAGTCCAAAAGGTCACCAATTAAACAAGTCAACTCTACTTTATTGTCCAAGAGTTGGAAACGCCACAATCTAACAAATGAGTTAAGGAAGATTCGCCACAAAGAAATCCATCTTTGATAAGAATCAGAGTTCTAATACAACAACCAATAGAATATGTTGACAAAATGAAGAAGATGGACATCTTCCTTCAATAAGGAGTTTTGATGATGATGACTTATAAAGACTTGATGATGATGTATGGAAAAATGTTGAAGACTTAAAAAAAATGCTTGGATTCAAGAGATACATTGAAGACTAGTACATTTTATATTTAAAGTTCTCATTGTAATAGGTTTAAACTTTCTCTAGTTAGTTGTAAGATTCTTAAAACAACAGCCTGCTCGCAAAAAAAAAAAAAACTAAATTTTCGCAAAAATCAGTATGGGAATCGATTACCAACTCAAAACTTTTATTTTTCAAAAATCCACTTAACATATTTGATTACCACGAATGGTAATCAATTATCACTAGCAGTTATAACTTGGCTCTTCAAAAATGACTCGAAATAATCGATTACACTTCTGGTAATCGATTACTACTGGCAGTTATGAAATTATTTGTTCAAAAATGTATATGAGATAATCGAATTCCATTTTGGGTAATCAATTACCACTACAAAACTTTTTTTTCGACAACCACTGCAATAATCGATTATCTTAAGTGGTAATCGATTATCCTTGGCAGTTTCAGCTCAACTCTTCATTTCTAACTTAGCTTTTGAAAACCTCTTTGAATAGAACTCAGTTTCCAACTTCAAAAGGACCATTTTTAAGATTCAGAGTTCTTGTGTTGTGATTGCAAAGTGGTGCTCTGTGAGATTCTTAAAAATAGCTTTGAAAAGCCCAGTATGAGTGAGCGGTAACTTTTTCTAAGTGAGTTCTTAGAAGATTAAGTGTTGTGTTGTTGCGAGGAAAGTTGGTCATCCATTGTGTGACTCAGGGGAGTTTTTGTTCATCTCTTGTGGTTGTTCAAGAGAGGTGTTTTCTAATCCTTTACTCTTTTATAATTTGTTTGTAATCTAGTTATTATAGTGATTGAGTTAATCTCTTTGTTTAAGAGATTAACAATTGGACATAAAGTCTTTTGATCTGAACCAGTATAAATATCAGTGTTTATCTTCTTCCCTATACTCTTTATTTATCTACATTTGCATTTAAAGCTCTGATACTAATTGTTAGTATCGCGAAATAAGATGACTAAACAGTGGTCAAAAACCAAGAGGGGGGTTACTTTAAATGCAAATGCAGATAAATAAAGAGTTTAGGAAGAAGATAAAAAATGATATTTATATTGGTTCAGATCAAAAGACCCTACGCTCATTTATTAATCTATTAAACATAGATTTTAACTCAATCATTATAATAATCAGATTACAAACAAATTATAAAAGAGTAAAGGATTAGAAAACACCTCTCTTGAACAACCACAAGAGATGAACAAAAACTCCCCCTGAGTCACACAATGGATGACCAACTTTCCTCGCAACAACACAACACTTAATCTTCTAAGAACTCACTTAGAAAAAGTTACCGCTCACTCATACTAGGCTTTTCAAAGTTATTTTTAAGAATCTCACAAAGCACCACTTTCTAGAACTTGCCAAGGATAATTGATTACTACTTAATCGAAAGCTATGTCCTTTTTGCATACAATAGAGACATGTAACACAATTTATATTTCTAGAATGAGTTGTTCCTTTCTCTACCCATACTCTACGGGTTATTTTATTTTTATTCTTGGGAGCTTGCTTATTTTTATGAAAAACCTTTCTCCTAAACATTGGGTTTTCAAAACTTTTATTATTTGTTGCATCTTCTAGTTGTTTTTGAAGAATGTTAATATTAAACATATAACTTTTTCAAGATGCACATTCAACATTTTCATTCTCTTTATTTTCTAAAATTGAAATTTTATTTTTCAAAATTTCTTCTGCTTCAAAAGATTTTTCCAACATACTTTGTAAATCCTTAAAATCATATTTTAATTTTTTATGAGCAGCATCTAATTTACTGGATTTATGAAGTAGTTGTTGAAATGCATCATACAAAGAATCATAATCATTGTCATTACTACAAGAGCTTACCTCGATGTTAGAAGAGTGATGGTTAGGAATCAAACATAGATTTGCTTCCTCATTAGATTCACTAGAGCTGGATGAGCTATAAGAAGAACTTGAAGAAGAACTTGAATAGTTATCCTCCCGTTTATTTTTCTTGAAATATTTTCTACTCTTCTTTTCGTCCATCCTTTTTGAATTTGGGCAGTCTGCTTTTACATGACCAGTTTCTCCATATCCATAACATTTAAAGTTTGAGGAGGATCCTGATTCTCCATCTTATTGCTCTAGAATTGATTTCTGCCTTTGGCCTTCATGAACTTTGTGAACTTCTTTATCATGAGACTAAGGTTCTCATCATCATCATCAAAATCTTCTTCTTTTTGCTTCTTGCCTTCAATTTTGAATGCAATATTCTTCTTTCTTCCTTGATCTTCTTCATCATTCAATCTACCCAGTTCAAGCTCCACTAGAAAAAAAACAGTAATTACCGACAATCATATTCCGTCTGTAAAGCCAAAAATCCGTCGGTAATTTAGTTTTACCAACGGAAATGCGACGGGCAAAATTCTGTCGGTAAAAGGCCAGTTTGTAATATTTACCGACGGATACTGGCCGTCGAAAATTACCGACGGCCAGTATCCGTCGGTAATTACCGACGGCCAGTATCCGTCGGTAAAGGTTACCGAAGGAAGATTTTGTCGGTAAATCCTTCGGAAATGATATCATAAAAAAGTTGTCTTGTGCATATTACCGACAGATTTATCTGTCGGTAAATTGATTGTACATTACCGACGGATATATCCGTCGATAAATCCTTCGATAAAATTCGCCAAGACTGCAGAATCACTTGTAATATATAATTTACCACACCAATTCAACACAAGCAGACCTGCCAATTCAACACAAGCAGACCTGCTAATTGAACACAAACAGACCTGCCAATTCAGTACAGACCTGCATATTTACAATCAACTCATATAGACTACATAAATTCATACAAGATATCTAATAAGGAACTTCCAAATTCAATATGAACAATCAAACATAAGTTGTGGTGCAAAGACAATGTCAAATGTACACTAAGTTTAAACATAAATGTCATAAGTCATAAACTCTAATAATCTACATAGTCATCATCACAATCAGCAGGGTCTGCAGGGTCTGGACTTGGGTTGGGCAGCACTTGGTCGGGCTGCTCAGTGCTTGGTTGGACTGTTGTAGGCTGGGCAGGTGTAGGCTGTTGCTGAGACTGTGTTAGGTTGGATACAGCCTGTCGAAGGACTTGTTGGTCAGGAGGCAGAAGTGTCAGGAGTATGTTCTGTAACGACTGAAATTGACCTTTCAATTCTGCATAAGCCTGATCGTTTTCTTGCAATCATTGATCAGTTGCTTTTAGTTTTTCATCAGTTTCTTGCAGTCGTTGTTTGAGGAAGGTAACTTCTTTAGTACTGGAGGTGGATGTAGTAGATTGGGGCTTTATGCCACTGCTTCCACCTGCAAGTTGTCATGTCCCATATATTCTTCCTTTATTCTTACCCCCCACAACCTCAACCCAACACTTTGTCCTAATCGTATCATCTGCAGCAGGATCATCAATGATATCTTGCGATCCACCAGCACATGAGCCTTGTTCAGATCTGACCTGTTAAAGTCTATTCTCAAATTGTTCCTATATTAAATAAAATAATGAGAAATTAGTTAAATAAGATAAAATTGAAGTTTTCTTATAATAAATTTAAAGTGTTTGCTTACATATGTCCTCCGAGATCTTTCATCAACAAACTGGTCAGTTCCTTTGCGCATATGAGTTTGCTGAAATACCTCATCAATATGAGCAGCTCGTCCTAGCTCCTTTGCCTATAACAAAACAAATACATATACATAAATTCTAAAAATGATACAATTTCAATAACTTAATTAAGATTAGAGGTTTGTTTACCATACGAATGGCATGCTCATGGGTGGTAATGGAACCCCCAATGTGTAGGCTTCCACCCTTTTCAGAACCTCGGTTCCTTTGCGCTGTGACACACTTATTTCTGTACGCAGGAGAATTCCAATGTGCTAGCAAATTATTCCAAACATCATCCCCTAGCCAGTAAGGTCGTTGGCCTGCATTCCGAGCCTCTCTAAACATCTCAGATAGTCTATGAGATGCTTTGCTGTGAAAATTTTTATGAATTTCTGCTTCATGCTCAGGTTTCCACTGCACCTTCCTCTATGACAATGAATAAAGTGCAAATCAACAATAATAGTGAAAAGACAGTTCAGTGTTAACCAATAGAAGGAATGATAAGAGAATAAGTGTGATGACATGTTACCTTAAAACGTTGCCAAAAATGTTCTTTGTCTTCTGGAGGTATTGCTCCCCATGACGGCCAAGTTGTCATAAATTGTTGCTTAATAGACCGTGTGACGGCCTGGGAAGCAACCCTAGAAGGAAGAAATCTGCATATTCATTAAACAAAAGTCATATGAAAGAACACAAGTTGTAATGAAATAAATTTTTAACTTGATAGAAAGTATTACCCTCGATTAAACGGTTCAATCATGGGTCGCTCATGAAGAGGAGGGTCAACATCAACCGCATCAGTAGTATCTGAGGTGCCAACAATATTAGGAGAAGGGACTGATGATGGGGAAGGTATAGCAATATTGTGCAAAGCACCAGACAATGAGGGAGAAGGTTGTTGTAGATGAAAGAGGGGGGTGGTATGGGTACCACAGGAGGGGGTGGTATGGGTACCACAGAAGGGGGTGGTGTGGGTACCACAACAGGGGGTGGTGTGGGTACCACAGAAGGGGGTGGTGTGGGTACCACAACAGGGGTGGATGGAGATGGTGAGGGTACAACAACTGGAGAGGGGGACTGTATGGGTGCACTATGTGTGCTAGTGGCAGGGGGTGGAATAGATGTGGATGCTACAATGCCAGGAATCCTCAGAACATAGCGGGCCTTTTTTGGCGCCCTCTTTTCTTTACGTTTTACAATGTCCTTCCCTTTATCAGGATTAGATGAACCTCCGGATGTCATTGAAAACTAAGTGAAATTGAAACTATGAGAATATGGTAAAGAAGTGGAAAGCTTAATCATGTATCAATCAAATTATAATCTAAAATTTGCAAGAAAATGAAAAACATCATAAAGATTTAACTAATAGGTGATCATTCAATTAAGTCATAATACAATTCTACTTTCAATGTAAATGGCTTCAAACACTTCTTTAATCATCATCCTCTTCATCATAATTTTCATCATCATCGTCTTCATCTTTTTCTTCCTCTTCTTCATCTTCTTCTTCTTCTTCTTCATTATCATATTCGTGTTCATCTTCTTGTGTAGGTCTTTCCAATTGTTCAGGTTCACCATCAAAGTCATGCAATCCAGACACACCTTCTACTTCAATTATTTCATTGGCATGTGACATTTGATCAACTTGGTAGGCGATATCCTCTTCCACCTCATTCGAATCAATGCGACACCTAGGTTTGGTTTGTATTGCAACACACCAACCACGTTTATCAATGTGAAATGCTGGATATGGCACATAATACACTTGTCTAACATTGTTTGCAAGAATGAATGGATCAAATGGTTGGTATCTTGAACTTATTTGAAGTTCAACAATATTATACCTAGGATCCACTCTTGTACCTCTTCTTGAAGGATCAAACCATTCACAATAAAAAACAACAACTCTTTTTGGAGAAGTACAAGTGTTGTACTCTAACTCATATATTTAAGAATGGTCCCATAAAAATCATCATAACCACCCTCAGTGAGGCCCTTGACGTACACACCACAATTAATTGTTTTCTTTCCGTTCGACCACGCTTTGGTGTGGAACTTGTACCCATTGACAAAGTATGTGTGCCATTCTTTGACGCATCTCATGGGCCAATTTGCCAAATCCCTTAGCTCTTGATTCCTAAGACTTAATGGGTCATTATAAACCTACAAATATGTGACAATAGATAGTTAAATCAAGTTAACCAAGTTGGTTTCATTAATAGGACCATACTTACTTGATTTCTGAACCAGTAAGGAAACTTTGAATGTATGTTGGCAGAAGCATTTGCTTGAGGTATTTTCTCAGCCATAAGGAAGGAACCGTTAAGAAGAATCATTATATTACAGATACAAATTGCTCAGAATCATTACAAAACTATTGGCGTTGTAAAAAATGAGATTAGAACATACTCAGGGTAAGATTTAACTTCAGTTCAATTGATCAACACATGCACATGAGAAGAGTTCAATTCAACATCAGTTAACCAATGAGTGGCCTCCTTGCCTGCGTGACGACCAACTTGTTGAAACACTGATAATATTGACTCAAATGTTTGACTTTGCCATTGTGTATCATTCCTATGATTGCTTGGTAACAACATGAAGTTTTTAAAATAATGAGAACAAAAATACGTGGTCTCACGATGCAAGTAAGCTGCACAAATTGATCCTTCTACTCTGGCTTTGTTTTTTACAGAACGTTTTGATTCCCCCATAAATCTATATGAAGAAAACGAATACATTAGGGAAGGACATGAACAAGATATACAAAATATAGTAATCATATCACCTTTCAAACGGATACATCCACCTATATTGCACTGGTCCGCCAAGCCATGCTTCGTATGGAAGATAAATAGGTAGATGCTCCATTGAATCGAAGAATCCTGGAGGAAATATTCTTTCTAATTTACAAAGAATAAGTGGAATATTTTCCTCCAATCTTCTTATTGAGTCCCCCATTAATATCGTTGAGCACAAATCTTTAAAGAAGTGACTAATTTCTATTAGAGGATTTAACACATGCATTGGTAATGAGCTAAACGCAATAGGAAGTAATGTGTCCATGAAGACATGACAATCATGACTTTTCATACCATGAATACTACCTTTTTCAGTATCTGCACATCTTGCCAAGTTAGAAGAATAACCATCTGGCATTCTAAGCTCTTTGATCCAACGACAAACTATTTTAGCTTCATCTTTTGTTAAGGTGTAATTTGCTTTTGGCTTCAGCAACTTCCCATTAGTCTGTGACTGCAACTCCAAGTCTCTCCGCCGACAATACAAAGCTATATCTCTTCTTGCCTTGTCATTATCTTTTGTCTTGCCACTTACATTCATCACCGTGTTGAAGATGTTGTCAAAAAAAAATTTTTCAATGTGCATCACATCAAGATTATGTCTTAGCAAGTTATCTTTCCAATATGAAAGATCCCAAAAGATGCTTCTTTTATTCCAATTATGCCATTCTCCATACCCATCCATCCTTGTCACACCACTTTCAGTTACTTTTGGAAAATCTTTGACTCTTCGACATACTTGTGATGGGGTCAAAATCGGAGGTGGCCCATCCTTTTCAACTTCCCCTTTCCGAAATGCCTTATTGTTCCTCCTAAACGGATGTTCTATGGGCAAGAATCGACGATGACAATCAAACCAACAACTTTTCCGACCATAAGTTAATGTGAATGACTTAGTGTGCTCCATACAATGCGGACAAGATAATCTACCGTGTGTGCTCCAACCGGATAGCATCCCATATGCAGGGAAATCATTAATAGTCCACATCAAAGCTGCCCGCATAAGAAAATTTTGTTTCCTTGAAACATCATACGTCCAAATACCATTCCACAACTTATTCAAATCATCAATCAAGGGCTCTAGATAAACATCTATAGATGCCTTTGGATTAGATGGACCTGGTATAAGACACGTTAAAAACATATAAGGCTTAGTCATACACATCTTAGGTGGAAGATTATATGGAGTAACAATCACTGGCCAACAAGAATAAGGGGATGATGATGCTTGAATGTATGGATTAAAGCCATCCGTACATAGACCAAGTCGCACATTACGGGGATCATTGGCGAAAGATGGATGCTTTCGATCAAAGTGCTTACAAGCTTCCCCATCAGATGGATGTCGTAGCATGCCTTCTATTTTGTTCTCATAATGCCATGTCATATGTTGTGCTGTTTGCATTGAAGCAAACATTCTTTGCAGTCTTGGAATTATAGGCAAGTAAAACATGGACTTCAATGGTATTGGTTTTTTTTGCCTCTGTTCTGGATGTTTTGTGCGGTATCGTGGTTGCCCACAATATTTGCATTGTAGCAAGGATGCATCATTTTTTCCATTATCATTGTCGTAAAAAAACATACAGCCATTCATACAACAATCAATCTTCTTAGATTCCAATCCCAACTTTGAAACTAATTTCTTTGCTTCATAATAATTGTTCGACAAAGGATTATTTGGTGGTGTTAGATCTAAAATTAGTTTTTCCATTTGGTCCAATGCTTGGTTGGGAATGTTCCAGTTCGATTTGAAGGCCAGAAGTCTAATGCATACAGACAACTTTGACTCCCTTACCCCTTCAAAGACAGGTTCATTTGCCTCTGCCAATAAATTGTAAAACCTTTGAGTGAGTTCATTTGGAGATTCCTCTAAACAATTATCGTTAACTTGTTCAAATGAAGCATGTTGGCCAAGAGCATTATTCAACATCTCTTGCATATACATTGCTTGATTCATCTCAAAGGTAGGTACAACCGTGCTTGAACTAGGAAGACATCTTTCATGTTCACCCAAATAAACAGATGGCACCTCTTCACCGTGAAATGTCCAAATCCAGTAATCTGGCATGAATCCTTTTTTGTATAGATGAACTTTAACTTCTTCGTCTTTCAAAATACGAGTACATTCGCATTTGATGCATGGACATCGAATCCCTCCCTCAAGAGCATAATATTTATATTGACGAGCCGTCTGGATAAACTCTTCAACTCCTATCACAAAAGATTCCTTCAAGCCTCTCCTACCACTGTAACAACGGTCAAAAACCCAACGACGGTGGCTGGGAACTTCGCCCATGTTCTGTGACAAGGCAAAGATAGACAGTGTTACATTTGTGATAGTGAAAGAACATGGGAATTAAGTAATAAACCTATTATTACTTAAGTCTAACATGGAAGGCCATGTAAAACAGTGAGATGTTCCCAAAAGTATCATATTGTGGGAATATATATCTCACTTATTGGGTAACAAATTTGAAGAGTTATGAAACTCATCATTGTCGTAATCGAAAGAACCTAGTCAAACTATGATTACAACTGTTTGTATAGATATGCACTTAAAATTTAATGTATTATTTAATACGTTTTTGACTTCATGCCTTTCAAGTAAAGGAAAGGCGAGGGAATGATTCAAGTGTAATCAAGAGCAAACCAACATAATAAATCAGTAACAAAACCAGCATCAAGTGATGAAGGGAAATTTTTAGTAAAGCAACACCAAATATACTACACTCATGAGGCCAAAGCCTACTTGCAAGATGTTGCAAAACAAAAACAATTTGAGGGGTCACTCTAAACCAAATTTCAAAATCTAAACGCACATTTAACCTTTCACTTTAATTATCCATTTCAATCAATCAACACACGCTTTACACTCTGCTCCCCACCACATCTCTGCCTACCAGCTCAAACACATAATCAAATTAACATACAAACAAAAAATACACCACATCTCTGCCTACTAGCTCAAACACATAATCAAATTAACATACAAACAAAAAATAACATCAATCAATTATCGCTTCAGAGAGAAAGAGAAAAAGCTCATACCTGCAATGGCTCACACTCGCGCTTAAGCACCCAAAAATTTGATAGCAGCTGCCTCCCCCAATCCAAAGCTTCAACCACGGTGGTGCCCCAAAAAATCCTTACCAATTACAAAACGACAATGAGAATATGCAGAGAGATAAAGAAATCAAAGGAAGAGTGTCAATTACCATTACGCCGGTGACTTCGACGGAGAACGCTGACGGAGATCGTGAATCAAAGGATGGCTCAGGGCATGCTCACGGTGGCAGCGTCACACCGGTAAAGTCCAATCGGAAAAGGGCTTGCTCTGCACCACACCACTCCACTACGCCGGTGACCTTGACGAAGAACGCAGACGGAGCTCCCTGCAGTTGATTGCGTCGCACCCACGAACGTCACGGCAAGGCTAGGGCACACTCACTGTTGCAACGTCGCGCCGGCACGGGGAAGAACCTTGAATCGGAAAAGCTTGGACGGAATCGCTCGCGCCACCACGCTGGTCTGCACCTTCCTCCCTCTACACCTTCGTCTTCGCGTTTTCAGGGAAACTGAATTGGGGGAAGAGCGAAATTCGATTTTAATTTCAGTGAGGAAATTACCGAAGGAAATAATCCGTCGGTAAAGGATTAAGTTCCGTCGGTAAATTAGTGACAGTATCTGGGAAACATACCGACGGATCAATCCGTCGGTAAATAAATAAAAAATTTTAAAATACATGATACCGACGGATCAATCCGTCGGTAATGTTCGCAAAGAATATCCATCGATAAATCCGTCGGAAACAATAAATTACCGACGGATTTATATCCGTCGAAATTTATCCGTCGGTAATAAACAGTTTTCTTGTAGTGCTCGTGCTCCCTCAGTTTTCCAAAGAGAGTCGCCATGGTCATTGTTGCAAGATTATGTGACTCTGTGATGGCCGTCACCTTTGGTTGGAAAGTCCTATTCAAAGATTTAGGAATTTTTATGTTAAGTTCATCAGTATCAAAGGTTTTACCTAGCCCATTGAGATGGTTGACGATGTGTGTGAACCACTTCTGCACATTGTAGATGGTTTCTCCCTACTTCATGCGAAATATTTCATATTCTTGAATCAAAGAGTTCTTTCTAGCTCATTTGACATCATCAGTTCCTTCGTGAGTCACTTGAAGGATTTCCCACATCTTACGTGCACTAGTGCAAATGTAACATTTTGTCCGGATATTACAGTTTAAAATAAAATAAAATAGAAATAATACGTCAGCGTCATTTATTAAATCTCATTTCCCAAAACGCGGAAAATTTAAAACTTCATTACATAGTCTAATAAACTAAATCCAATTCATAAACTTGATTAACTCATAACTATCGCAAAGTGTTTACAAAATTATTCCAAACCATAAAACAATAAAACATTGAGAATACTCTTTATCCCAGCTTAGCCCCACTCCAGCACTATGTCTTACAAGATACACCTACAACATTTTTGCTCACGTGTACCGCATACACGATCATCGCCAAACACAAACAGATAGGGTGAGCTAACAAAACAAACATATATATATATATATAGCACAATTATATATATCACACAATCACAACAAAGGAAATCATGCCTTTGATCTCATACCGCATGGCCACAACCATGTTAATCGTGTTCTACGTCTTCTAGTGAGTACCTTAAGATGTCTTGCTTTCATACCTATCAACCATAACCGATAGAGCACATGCGGGAAACCATGCTACGAATCACACACCGTAACGACAGGTGGAGTTCCCAATACGAACATAGTTCGTAATGTCCCAAGACTACCCAACTCGTTTGTACTGGCCACAACTCAAGGGATATCTATCTGGACCCATCCGTACTGGCCACCACCAGCGCACTCTCACCTACAACACTCGTCAACCCGAGCTCAACTCAAGAGTTCCTCGTGTTCATCCGCCATCCCGAGCTCAACTTGAGGGATACCATTTCGAGCTCAACTCAAGGAATGCCACGTGCTTAACCCCTATCCCGAGCTCAACTCAAGGGATATGTTTCGAGCCACAACTCAAGGGATATATTCTGAGCCACAACTCAAGGAACACCAACAAGCCGACCTTTAAGATATCAGCAAAGCCTTGTAGACCACGGACATCCAAAGCAAGCCAAACACCTTTGCCTCAACAACATCGCCTGGCTCTACTCACGAGTCGCTAGGCGCACCACACTTCTAGACCGCTTGGCGGGGGACACGTGCCGCCAGGCGCCAAGCGCCTCTGATGCTATTGTTTCAGCAAGTATCGTCTGGCGGGACAACCCTTACCGCCAAGCGCCACACACTTCAATACTCTACTGGTTTTGTAGCTATTGCTTGGCGGTCAAACACCACCGTTAGGCACTACACCAGTACTTACACAATACTGGTTTTTAAGCACCTAGAACAAGGTAAAAATCAATCCTACTCTTATAATTAAGCATATCCACAATCAAGAATATAGGCTTCTAGAAATCAACATGACTTACATGCATAATCTCAACTTAGATGGCTTCATCATACGCGTACACAAGTATCACCATATATCATATGCATCAATCCCCCATATTCATACATATATATATATATATATATATATATATATATATATATATATATATATATATATATATATATATATACACACACACACACACACTCTACCCTTTAAATCCATGTTAGCATTCAATTCTAACTTTTGAATAACACATGCTCAAACGAAATAAAGCAGTAGCACTCTAACAACTTAAGCACATGCTCTTATGCACCTATGCAAAGTTATATTAACACACATGCATTCATCAATAAACCAATTCTCAACATGTGACTAACCCAAAGTAACATTCAATTTCATAGAGACTTATAACATAACCCAATCATGCTTCATTAGAAGTTACTAGGAATTATCAAGAGGTTATTCATGCATTTTAAAGACTCCAAAATCAGCAATATTGAGTAACGTATATCTCTATCTACAGACCTCCAAATCAAATCTCCACCGTTCAAAGTGAAGAACCACATGTTATGGACTCCCTGTCAAAATTTCAGCTAAATCAGACAGTTAACGAACCGGGAAATACAGTTTTATGAAAACTGCACGAATCAGAAAATGGGTGGCACCTAGCGCCCATAAATCAAGAGCCTGGTGCCTAGCGGTACAAAACTAAAGCTGGGCGGTTCCTATTCCGCGAAAATACGAAAAACAACGTTTTTCGTGAATCAGAATACCACGCATATCTGGTATGGCGCCTGGCAGCCAAATGGGTGCCGCCAAGCGGTTCCTACAACTCTAGAAACCCAGCACTTCTCCCTGCACCTGCAAACCCTATCAACTCCAACTGTTCTGATTTTTTTTTTCAATTCATAATCCAATAAGTTTCACTCACATGTTCAGGTTCATGGTTTATTCCTAAATTACCTATTACATTAAATCTTCATAACATTTACGACTCAACTTGGTGTACTTTTTGATAACCCTAAATCATCAACCCTTACTTCATGCTCTTATGATTTTCACTCCATTCCCTCGCGGCACCAGTTAATTTCACAATAACCATCTCCCTTTTTATCAAATCATGATTACCACACCGTTCCAAATGATCACCATATCCCAGAACCCAAAAAAAATTACTAAAATCGAACCAACAGGGCTCGCGTCGCCCGGCGGGTCAATTACCACCGCTAGGTCGTTCATAGAAAACCCAGAAAACTGGGTGGCATAGTCTGCGTCACTTGGCAGCTAGGGATATGCCGCCAAGCGGTTCCTCTTCAGGAACCCAAAATTAACAAAAAATCATATGAGGTGCCTAACGGTAGTTCATCACCCGCCAGGCGGTTTTTGGAAAATTCCAGAAACACAAAATGAAATCAAAGCAGAGAGGAAACATACATATATTAAAATCATACATCATGCATTTAATCAAAGAAGTCAGATTAATGTAGTCTAGCTCCCCTGACCTGGAATCCTTAGCTAAACTTTGAAATTTGAAGAGCTCCCTTGATCACCAATGGCTTGCCTTAGTTTCCTTCAATTCCACCTCTATACTTCACTCACCACACCAAATTCTCTCTCAATTTTTCCAGAACAAAGGCAGCCACAAACACTCTCTATTTCTCCTTAATTGGTCACTAAAAATTGTCTTAATTGGCAATGATGATAGAAAAACGAAAATGGCATTAAGCTAGCTTAATTGCCATTCAAGATCACTTAGTGGCTTTTTTCCAACCCCTTAGACTGCCTTCATGTGGCTACTAGGGTCCCAGCCCTTCTCATCTTTGCCAAAAATAAGGTTAGCAAAAAGAAAGTATACTTTGGTTCTACCAAGGTTTAAACCTATAACCATGCTAATGTCAAATCAATTCACAACCAATTCAACCAATTCATGTTTTGTGATAATTCATATAATTATATGATTACATTATCACTCAACATGATCATGCATATTATTAAAAATAATAATAAATCAAATAACACACAATTGGCATACATAGGACTTGAACCCAAGTCCTCTTACACAATTAAGTAGTCTCAATCATTTGAGCTAGTACTATTCCACGTCATACATATTAGAATTAAATGCCATAAAGGCTCCCACTACCCGCATTAATTAATTAATTAATTTTAACTGGTCTTACAACAAACATAAATTTTATAGAACTGATCAAGAGTTAGAGCAGATGATATGATGTTTCTGACTTTAACATCATATTGAGCTCGCCTATTTTCATCAGTAGTTCATTGCGCAAAAGACTTTGGTTCCTTCACTTCATTAACAATGTTAACAGGAACAAATGGTCCATTCAAAACAACATCCCAAATACCCCTATCGATTGATTCCAAAAATATTTGCGTTCTAACTTTCTATAATGAGTAATTTTCACCGGTAAAAAGTAGAGGTCTATGCAACTATCAATCCTAAAAAAAATGAAAGAATGGCAAGATAAAAAAGGTATATGAAATAATCTCACCCATAAATATAATAGTGGTCCCATTTGTGATTCTTCAAGTCGATTTCCTACATGAAAAGCACAACAAAGAGCACCAAATCAAATTATCAACAAAACAAGAAGAATCATAAAGAATGTTAAACACGCACTCCTATAGATTAGAACACAAAAGGGTTCGTTAATCCACCTGGAGACGATCAGTAGAATAAGTACAAATACAATATTTTTCATCATTCATGTTAGCAATCCTGAGAACATTTTCTACCTCGTTTTTCTGAATTGCCACGATCATATCTTGTTGACTAGCCACATGCAACACCGAATAACCCTTATAATCAATATGCTCCCCAATCAAGAGTGAGAGCTAACGCGAAAATCATTTGGATACGCGAGAGTGAACCAAGAGCTAGAGGATTAGAAATTGAGTTTTTTTTTTAAATGAGAGGACTGGAGCTAAAGAACGTGAAAAATCCTTACGAGAGTAAATAGGTTTGAGATTGAGTGTTTTGAAACCGGAGGATTGGAGTTGGGTTGGGTGAAAACACTAATGAGAACGGCATTGTATAGATCTGAAAATGAATAGAGAAACCTAAACAAAATAAAGGTATAATTATTAATTTGGTCCCCCAATTTCTTGAGTTGGTTCAATTTGAGAGGGAACAAAATGTAAGAGAAAAAAATTTAATAAATGTTTTTTTATAATTCTTACATACGAATACTTTTTGTAGGTAACTGCTTTTTAAAATAATTTATATATTTTTTTTTATAATATTTTTTCTATGTAAAATTTTGTACGTAATATTTCGTATAAAAAAACTCTTACAAAATTCGTTATGTTTACCTATGAAATTTTCGTATGTAATTTATTTTTTGTGTTACCCACCAACGTTAATGTTATCTATGAACTTCTTTTGTAGATAAATGAAATTATCTATGAAAAAAATTTTATAGATAATTTTTCGTAGATAATAAGCAATTTTCTTGTAGTGAAATGACCGTGAGTACCCGTCGAACAAGCACGAGTTTGACCTCCCTATTAGGGACAACCACTTCACTAAACCCTTGGGTCGGGTCACGTAGAAATAAAGAAAACTCTCGAGGGAGGGAGACAAGTATAAGGCTTCATAGATTAGCCAAAATGCTTGTAACCCACCCTAACTATGTGGATGGAGGTACTTAAAAGTAATGTTTAAGAGGTAAAGCACACCCATGTTGAACTTGTAAAAGGGTAGACGGAAATGTAGCTGCAAGAACAAGGAATGGTAGACATAAAACAACTCATCCTCATCCCTTTCGTGACCACAACATACACGGTCCACGACACTAAGTCTCTTCAGGGAGACAATGCCACAACTTACTCCCTAATAAAAATATATAATTGTGCAACCAAGACTTTAGCATCTTCGACCAACGGAACTTAGACGAAGCTACTTGAACCTCCTCATGGACCCAACCATACCCAGTCCTTATAGGAGAAAGTCCTCAGGCAACTCCTCCGTAGGAACAATGTTTAAGAGGCAGAGCACAACCATTGTGAACTCGTCAAAAGGTAGGTGGACATTTAGACACAAGAACAAGGACAAGTAGACATAAAAGAACTTGTCCTCATCCCTTTCATGAACATGACATACGCGAACCACGACGTTAATTCTCTTTAGGGAGACGATGCCACGATTCACTCCCTTATTAAAAAATATATATTGTTTAACCAAGACATCAGTAGCTTCAACCAACGAAACTTAGACGAAGCTACTCGAACCTCCTTATGGACCTAGCTATACCCAATCTTCATAGGGAGAGTGTCCATAAGGGTCTTCTTGTTTTCCCTAATAACCTCAACAATAACTCCTAATATCCTAGAAGCAGAATTGCTAAACTCCTCTAAAAGCCAAATACTACCCGACTCTTCACTAACACCAACATTAGAACTACTATAGGGCCATACGACCAAAGAAGTTCAAATTTTCTTTTCAAAAGAGCACACAAGTTGCGAAGTCAGCGTCCAAGAACCTACACGACCATTTCCTAGTCTTTAATATGTAAACACATCAAGACTAGGGGTTGATGGACTCCTCGTCCCCTAGGGCACACGGTCCTAATAAGTAACCCCAGGGGTGGTGCACTACTCATCCTCGTCCTAGACAAAGGACTAGTCATCCTCGTCGTGAACAAAGGACTACCCGTTCGCGTCCTCCCTAGGACACTAGTTCCTAGAAAGGCTACTGAAGACCACCTACCCAAAGGAACAATTCAGTACACGACCTCGCTGAGTACATGTCGGCCTAGTAAGACAACATGTACTCAGACTAACTAGCTAATCAAGTCATTCTAATCATCTTAAAGGAAAATAACACCAGATTACATAATCAATAAAGATTAGCAGGTAATTAAAAGTACTAAATCAAAGCCTAACCAGGTAAGGTCCATGAACCCTACTATAAAAGGCATATTTTACGAAACATATGCTTACGTTACTATTCTAAGATTAGAGCCCAGTATCTCGAACTAACTTTAGCATTAGAGTGTCTTTTGCAGGCACTCTCTCTTTCTTGTGCTCGAGAGTTGAGGATGAGATACCCTTGAAGTGAAGATTGTAGAGGCCAAAAGGATCAATTTGGAGACTTCGTAGGATATATATTGTCCCCTTAAGAAGAATAATAAAATAATTTAATAATATAATTACCTTGGATTTAAAGAATGAGCAAGACAATGAAGATATGTGCTACTCTTAGTCCAACGATCGATTAACATTGGGTTTACTGCCTCAAAAAAAGATTAATATTCAACTTGTGCCTTTCTTTCATGTTGGTATATGATTTTTCTCACATTTGCAATCAATGAATCACACATTTCATATACTAAGTGAAGAGTAGCCATATCCATAACTATTTTTCTAAGAACATCATAAATAGAGGCAGTAAAAGCAAGTATATAATCAACCTTCATCCACCAATTATCATTTAATAAAGTTTCTTTCAAAAATTGTGCACTTTCCACATTATCCTCTTTGTAAGAAGACCATTCATTACTAATTACCATCTCTTGGAGTCCTCTTTTCAAACTTCTAAACCTTTTGAGCTTGATAATGGTTGAAATAAATTTGGTTGGAGCAATAGAAAGCAACTTCAATAAATTGAAGTTATTAAACGGATAATCTCATAGAGTGCCCCAAAATAAATTTTTAGTAAATGTAGTATCATCAACAATTTGTGAAATCCAAGAAAATTCTTCATAAAAATCAATATTTCTTTTTGTATTTTTTGTTGCACAAATATTTTTCAATGCAAGATTCAAGCTGTGCACTACACAAGGAGTCCAACAAATTGAAGGAAATTATGATTCTATGAGCATACATGCTGCCTTACATACAATTGCATTGTTGATTATAATTTGTATCACATTTTTTGGTCCAACTTCTATAATTACATCTCTCATGTGTTTGACAATAAAATCCTTATCCTTTATCTCACCAGATCCATCTATTGATTTTTAAAACATTAGTCCACTCTCATTAATAGCCATAAAATTTATCAATGGTCTTCTTTGAGAGTCATTCCACCAATCACTAACGATTGTCACACCTTTCCGGTTCTATGAATTTCTTATAGATTGCTATAGTGATCAATTTACATACCAATTTACAAAACCAAAAATTATTGGTTACTAAAACAGTCACTATTATGAATAAAAATTTATAATTAGTCACTAAATTGGTCATTAAAGTTAGCTACCATGGTTTTAGCTACCAAAGAAAATTAGTCACTAAAAATTTGTTACCTAGGTTCTAGCTACCAAAATGAATTAGTTTCTAAATTATGCTTTATTTAATTAGTGACCAATTTAGTGACCAATTATATATATTTTTATAATAGTGACTATTTTAGTAACCAATAATTTTAATTTTGTAAATTGGTATCTAAACTTGTTACTATAGTGACTAACTATTTTTTGTTTCTAAAATTGGTTTCAAATTGAGGATTTTCTTTTAATGCAAGAGAATCCCTAGCTTGAATGTTGAAAGAACCTTCTAGAGTACTTTTGTGTTTTTAATTAACACCATTGCTTGTTTGCTTTCTTTCCTTAGATACAGGTGGTAGAGATACTTTCTTCTTCTTTGAATCTATTTTCAAAGTTGCTTCATTGTGTAATCTTTTAAACTCGGCAAGTTTTGACGGATTTAGCTTTGGACAAATTCTAACCCCTTTTCCCGTAATTTTTAACATATGATATCCCGCTAAGGTGGTAGAAATACTTTCTTCTTCTTTGAATCTATTTTCAAAGTTGCTTCATTGTGTAATCTTTTAAACTCGGCAAGTTTTGACGGATTTAGCTTTGGACAAATTCTAACCCCTTTTCCCGTAATTTTTAACATATGATCTCCCGCTAAAGTGTAAGATCCATTAAATGAAAGATCACACAAACTACACTGGATCATATAAGTTCCACCACCAGACGTTTTTCTTATCTTTGAAACATATCTCCAAAGAGGTTTTGTTTAATCTTCTTATTCAATAGCTTCATTAGGCATACTCATCTTAATTTCTTATAATAAAAAAAATTAAAAATACAAATTTACTTAATATTTATAATTTAAAAATAAAATAAAATAAAAGTATATGATTTAAATGATTTGTATACTTAATATATTTATAAAATTAAGTTCAAATTATAAAACTTATATTTTTATGTTTATAATTTAAAATAAAATAAAATAAAATTATATATAGGGATGTCAACGGGGCGGGTAGGGTACATGTAGTAGCTCCTTCGTACCCTACCCGTTGAATAAATATTTGCCTTGTACTCGTACCCATATCTGTCGGGTATCCATTATGCGGGTACCTGCATAATTTTTTAATATCCACGGATATCCTAGGGTACCCGTGAGTATTTACAAAAAAATTTTAAAAAATATTTAACAACGTATTTTAATCGTAAATTCAAATAAAATATAATACATAACATTCATAAATTTTAAACAAAGTCCAAATAACTCATGTAAATAGTATTGAATGATAGTTTACAAAGAAATGATTTTTAAAAAAAAAACTAATTGATAAAAAAATAACTCATTCAAAATCAATATGTTAATATTTTAATCATGTTTTTTTAATTTAAATTAGAGTATAGCGGGTACGGATATCCACAGGTACGAATACTATGATATATGTACTCGTCTCGTTAATATGTGGGTATTAAAAATACTTGTACCCGTTACCCACGGGTATCTATTTACAATATTTATTTTCTATTTGTTACGAGTTTTATCCGTAGATACCCGCGGGTATGATTTTTTTTTACATATAACATAGATTAAAATCCGAAACTAAAAACTAATAAAACATCATGTCGTAATCTAATAGAAACTATATATTACATGAATATAAAACATATGTTATAAAATATAATTACTTATAATATATTTTTAAAATAATATTAAATTATTACACTATTTAATATATTTTTTTTTAATTTTAGTATGTTTTTAGTGGGGGTTATATTTGACGTTTCTGGGGTTTTAACCCCCACTAAGGGTTTTATCAGGGGTTTCCCTTTCCCCCAAAAGAACTAGCGTCGGTAACGGATTACTAGGGGTTTTTAGCAACCCCTAGAATTTGCACAAATTACCAGAGGTTTACAAAACCTCCGGTATTAGTTGGGGTTTCAAACCCCCGGTACTGGTTGGGGTTTTGGAAAACCCCTAGTACTCATTGGGGTTTTGGAAAATCTCCAGTATTGGTTGGGGTTTCAGAAAACCCCCGGTACTACTGTGGTTTCAACCCTCGTCAGGAATTGTCTTATTAGTTGGCACATTATTGCTTAATATAATACGAACAACGATTGCACGACATGATAAACCAAACAAGTACCAAAAGATAAACAAAGAGGAACGACATAACTCTTTTCAATTATATCCCTGACAAGACAAGAATACTATTGAGAAAGACTATAAAATGATAGGTCACAGTATTTTTAAATCCTTAATAATCTAGCATGATCTACATCCTTTTCTTGTACATAATTCTACGTTGTATTTATCTAGAACTATGATTTTCTATATAAAGATTTTAATAAGGCAATAAAATTCTACAAATAAATATTAGGAAGTGAGGATACATGAATGTATATTGGTGCCACTATAGCAAGAACAACAAAAATAAGAACTTGCCATTTTACTATGATACTTGTGAATAAACAAATGGAAATATATATTTTAATACAATTTAAAAGGAAATGTAATATTAAAAAATGAAAATAAGAAATGAAAATGATGCATAAACTCATGTCAAAATGCCACTGGTTACTTTTAGAATTTCAAAAGATAAAGCAAGCCAAAACCAGGATGCAGTCCGCAAAGCAATAAAACAAATTTTACTAACATGGTTGATTAGAGATCTTCATAACTACTTAATTAAGTAACTTTTCCATCCTCCATTACCTAGAATTTTCATTATAATATTATTATTTACTAATTTAATATTAAAGAAAAAAAGGAACCCAAATGAGATGTTTTACTAAGATCATATCAACTTCTACAAGAAACTCCACTTGGCGAGTCACTATAATGAATGTTTTCTCTCTTAAAGCAGTCATGACACATCCTGTAATTTTGTTGATGCAGCAGTTAGTTTGATTCACCAAAATCAAGAGAAAGAATCACCGAAAGTAGTCATGACACAATTGTCATTTCCTAAATCAAAGAAAAAATGATCAAAATAAAACCACAAATCTAAATCCAACCAAAGCTATAACTTAACATACTTTTTCTAATTCTATTCCAACCAAATTATAATACAATGAAAACTTTATTTTAGAAAGTGAAGAGTGGAACTAGATTCAGTGCAATCAACATTTTGTGAATGCAGTAGGCAATTTAAATATGGCAGTAGATTTAAAAATGTGCAAGTGGATTCTCTTACCATTATTGTGGCAATGGAAATGGTTATTACATAAATCACTGTTAGATATGCTTTTTTTCTCTCATCAGTGACAATGGTAGAGGATTGGTACTTATGTTTCTCGTAGAAACAGAAAGCACTTAAAAAATACAAAGCTTATCTTGAAACAGAAAGCATAATTCATATAAATATCAAAGTAATGAAACAATAATGAGAATAATAAAAGTATAGAGACTAATAAAGGTAACACTGGAAGTAAACATGCATAGAGATTCAGTACACGTTCCTAATAAATAATAGTATAAATTTCATTGAACAACCTCTCTCTAAGAAGACATTCTTCAACCTTTAAAATAGAAGGCACACTACACCTTTGAATTATGGTAAAGTTAGGAAATCTTTATTCTAAATGCTAAACTTTTGGTTTTGTTGCAAGACCCTGTTTTCGTAAAGAACCTAAAATATTTTGGTTATACCATTATTTATTGTTTAAGGCGCACAAATAAAAAACATCATTTATCTTCTCTTACCATGAAGTAGTAATCATTATGCATGTCTCATACCATTGTGTATGTTTTCCTTGAGCCAATCTACCCGTATGCAAAGAAGCATACATTATAACCATCTAGAACGGATCTAATCAAGGGCTGAGTGTCAGCATAAATTTGTTCTGCACATGACAATAAAAAACATCATGAAAAGCATCAAATAAGAACTAACTTAACAAAAACGTATAAGAAACCTAATTTATAAGTAAGAAAACCATAAATTTATATGAACCAACAAAGATTTTACTAATTGAATATTACACAAGAGAAAGAACTTTCCTGAAAGTATTTCAATTTCAGAAAGAGACAGTGCTGAATTTATAAACAATACAAAGGTAATGAGTCTCCTCAATCCAAACCTATCCCTCGAAGTACTTAACTAATATTTCCCAACTAACTTAGTTTTAATTTTCTCCTAACTTCTAACCTAAACATTCCTCTTGCTATCTGAGGAATATAAATGTGGACATGATTCTAACATTTATACCTTTCCAACAGTTTACAGCTAGTAAGATATAATGAAATGAAAATTATTTGTTGGGGAAACCATAATGAATTGAAGGGAAATGAAATTGCAATTGAAATGCGAACTTCTATAATTGAAATTGTTGCAAGAATTGTGAACATACGAAACAATCACGAAACAATCACAACACAATGCAGATGCTAGAACCACGAAATTGTTGCAGCCGGTCATAGATGCACCACAAATTTTGGAAAACACAGCACCTGAAACTGAATTCTTTCACAAAGCCAAACATAAAAGAAAAGAGAACCAATACCAATTGAAAAATACGATTGACAGGGAGAGAGTCGAAGAGGGAAATGAAGAGAGATCGGAAGCTGCAGTGAAGAAAAATGGGAAGAGCCTGTTGTTTGAAGATTTGAAGAATTTTGTGAGTCCGATAGATGAAGATTGGAAGAAGAAATTAAGGTATGAAAAAGAAAAAAATTGTAGTGTTTTTTGAACTTACGAAGAATGAGGGAAATTTATGTAAAGACGTTATGAAAAATATGGAGGGAAATTTCCCTGGGGTTCATTATAAAACCCCTAATACTTAGGGGAGGTTCAAAAAACCTCTGCCTACATGTGTAATTTACTGGAGGTTTAATAGCCTCCATTAATAAACCCTCTTTAAAATTAACCTTTCTTGTAGTGGTGTAATAGAACAAATCTATAACTTATAAAGTGTTAATGGTACAAATATATTGATGGATTGATGTAAATAATGAAAGTACCACTAGTGCAAAATAAGTATTTTAGATCGGTTCTAGAGTGCATATTAGATCGGTTCCGCAACCGATCTAATATACACTGATGTAATATGTCAAAGACATATTTGATCAGTTCTGAAACAACTGATCTAATATCTTTTACTGAAAAGAAAAAAAAACATTTTTGAAAGTGACCATGCGAAAGAGCAAAGGAAAAACGAGCCACCAAAGACCACCAACAAACCACCACGGACCAACACCAATGAACCACGAAGTGAACCACCATGGAGAACACCGCACCCCGACCACAAACTTGACTAAGAGACTTCACGAAACACCATGGGGACCAACGACACACATTCGGTAAAGCAACGACGTCACAAATTTGCTTCATTTGCAAAGGAGATGGGAAATCACCAAGCATCGAGAAAGAAAACTATAAAGAGAGCTTTCTCCACAAACAAAAACCCTAGGCATGAGAAAATGAGGGGAAGAACACTAACTTGTTGCATTGGTTGTTGAAGAGTGGCATGGAAGAGAAGAAGAAGCTTATTGAAACACGATGCGATGGTGGTAGGGCACGACGACGGTGGTCAATGACGCTTGGAAGAGAAGAAGAAGCAGTGGAGGTGCAAGAGAGAAGACCAAAGGAGGCACGAGAGAGAAGACGAAGTTTGAAAAATGAAAAGGGTTTTTGCAATTTGTAGTGCAGAAAACATATTAGATCGGTTGTTTTTTTAATCGATCTAATATGTACATATTAGATCGGTTCTTTATATAACCGATCTAATATGTATATATTAGATATGTTCTCCCTATAATCGATTTAAAATATTTTCCAGTATTTACAAAATTGCCATCGTGTTTTAAATTAAATCGCTTTCGCTTCCACCGATCTTATATCTTGTTCTAATATCACAGTTTTGCAGTAGTGCTCTTTTTATTTAAAATATTAAATAATTTAACAAAATTATTAGTATTTAATATGAATAACATATTTACGTTTAGAATTGTAGAAAAAAGAGTGTAAAGAAGGTACCTTTTTCGCTTTTTCTAGATTGTTCTTCTTGAAAATATTTATACTTCTTCTTCCTATCAAATACCTTTCTCTTCTGCTATTCTTCTTTCTTCTTCTCGACTTTTCTTCCTTCTTCCTTCACCAAACTCAACCAACATAATATTTTTCTTCCCTATAATTCTTGTAAGTCTATTTGTAGGTTATTTTTTTAGACTTTTATAAACAATGTTTAGGTTTTATGTTATCAGAAAATGATATATATTGGCATAAAGATATTCGAATAGAATAGATATATTTGAAGAATATTTCGTTCATTCAATTTTGGTTCACTGATATTCAATTTTAGTTCGATTTTGAGTTTTAATTTGCTTTACCAAAAATTTTCAGTTAAGATTGTTTATATATTTATCTTTATTTTATTTTCAATTTTAATTTGTTAAGATTTTGAGTTTTGGTTTCTTCTATCAAAAATTTTCAGTTGAGATTATTTGCACATTTATCTTTATCTTTATTCTATTTTTTTATTAAAAAAAATTTATTTGGGTCTTTTTATGAGACACGTGTCCAAAGATTGGACCGTAATATTATGGCATTTCTCGAAATTGGACTATATCTCCTCCAGCGTGTATGGACAAGATCATGTCAAGTTCAACGAAAGGTATCGAACACCACGTCGTAGGCACTCCAATTGCATGTTTGTGTGGGTACTAAGTCAAAAGCGGGGAAACACGATTACATCGCATGTTAGAGCTTCCTAGATATCAACAAAGGAGGCTAAAGTTGGAAGTAAAAAAAAAAGAATTATGTTATGAACAAGGTACATATGTCTAATATTTTCGTTAGTGCGGGAAATATGAAGAATATAAGGAATAAAATTAACGAATTTCGATTACTTTTGAGAAATCAATTATAAAATCTAGGTACAGAGGTATGGAAAGTTATATTCTCTAAAAAGATTGCTTTGGACAGCAATGCTTCAATTGTAGCTATTGCTTGTAATAATTGGGGATGGCCATGAGCGGGGTGGAGATAAGTTTTTTGTCTTATATTTACCTCCAAAGAAAAAATTTATCAAAATTCAACGGGTATGAAATTTCTGTCTCATTTCTATCCCTATGGATAACGCCAAAACCGACTTAAGGATGTAAAATACTCATTTTAGGCTTCTAAGAAAAGAAGACCTCAGAATTTTTTTCTACTATTAATATTTCTCCATTATATTAATTAAAAATTTGCTTTTGTACTAATATATACCTCTATTAAATTAATTATAAAATTATGCTTAAGAAAAAAAATGTCTAAAATAATATTTTATTACAAATATAGCTCTATTAAATTAATTATAAGTTTATGTTTGAGAATAAAATGTAATTAAATTATTATTAGTGTTTGTTAATTTTTATTGGTATTAAAAATGATAACTAATGAGTTAAAACCTTTATTTAGTAAACTATAATTTTGTTTACGAAAAAGAGAATGATTAGTTATCTTTATTCTCTTATAATCAATCTGAATTATATTTTCTTCTTTTATATTTTTATCTCTATGTGAGTTCTCTCGCCTCTCCTTACTTTCTTCTCTTCTAAGAGTCCTTTTTTTTAGGGTTTCGGCATATTAGGGATGCAAATTTTATTTAATCATACTTGATTGCACTCCAGATATAAGTCATCAAGAGCATGGTAGTAAGTATCGTACAATCCACGATACGAATTGTACAATACGAAACGATTCAACAGCTTCACGATACGAATCGTTTGATGAATTTTTTTTGTTCCTATATTGTGTTTGTATTGTACGATTCGGACTCCAAATCGCATGAATCATTCCGAATCGATCCGAATCATAGCATTCACAGGCACAAATGTTCCTCCCGATGACACCTCTCACGACGGTGATTCTTGCTGCAGCATCTCTGGTGGTGGCGCCTTTTGCGATGGTGCCACTTGCGGTGGCGCCTCTTATGGTGGTGTCTCTCGCGGTGGCCCCTCTTGTCATGGTGTCTCTCATTGTCGCTCACCCTCTTGTCGTGGTGTCTCTCACTACCTCACGGAGCGATGAAAGAGATGTTAATAGACCTCAGCGATGACAACTTGTAGCAACTTGCACGATATCATTGTATCTTATGGTGGCACAACCTCAAAGTTGGTCTTGTGCATATGATAGACAAAAAACCCTAGGATTTTTAGTGTATTGGAATTAGGCATGTATTAACCTAAATTTTAGCTCATTTTGTTTAAAATATCTTAAAATCTAATAAGTAAATGGTAACTTCCACTAAAGTTACTGCATAAAAAAATGAATAAAGTTACTACTTCACCCAAAAAAAGTAACTCTAAAAACTGTCACTACATCCAAAAAATTAAAAAAAGATAACTTTCAAAATGTTTATGAATTGTACGATTCACAATACGAAACGATTCACGATACGATAAATCAGCTCTCCGATACACGATACGATAAATCAGCTCTCTGATACACGATATGATTCACGATTCAACTACCATGATCAAGAGCAAATGTCTTATGTATTTCGGTGTGTAGATATTTCATCAACTTCAATACAATTTAATGAGTATTTTTTAGAATTTTTAAAGTAGATGATACAAGTGGAAAAGACCTTTTTGATGTTATTGTAGATAAGTTAAGAAGTCTTCAATTTGATATTAACAACCTTAGAGAACAAGGATATGATAACAGATCTAATATCAAAGGAAAACATCACAGTGTGCAAAAAAAATTTCTTGATATTAATCCTAAATCATTGTATACCCTTGTGGTTGTCATAGTTTAAACTTAGTACTTTATGATATGGCTAACTCTTGTCCAAAAGCTACATCTTTCTTTGGCATGTTACAATGTATATATACTTTATTTTCTTCCTCTACAAAAAAGTGGAAAATTTTACAAGACCATATACATAGTTTAACTCTTAAATCATTGTCACAAACACGTTGGGAAACCTGTATTGAGAGTGCGAAAGCTATAAGATTTAAAACTTCACAAATAAGAGATTATTTATTTGAATTAACTTAAGCTAGTGATGATCCTAAAATAAAAAGTGAAGTTGATTGCTTAGCAACTTATGAGCTAGAAAACTGAGTTTTTGTTAAGGATGAATATTTGGTGTGACATTTTATTTGCAATTAACCCAGTTAGTAAGAATTTACAATCAAAAGATATGTGCATTGATGAAGCTATTGAATAGTTAAAAGGTCTTATTTCATTTTTTGAAAAGTACAAACAAAATGGATTTGAAAATGAATTGATATCTACCAAGGAATTGCTTTTGAAATGAATATAGAACCTAGGTTTCATGAAAAATGTATTAGACACAGAAAGAAACAATTTGATGAAATAATCTTGCACAAAAAAGGGCTGGAAAAATAAATTTTATGTTAGTTGTGTGATGTATGCTCGAAATTTGTTCATACCTTTAAAACCAGGTTGTACTTTTACTCAGAAGACTAGGGAGAGTCGAGTAAAAGTAGTTGTTATTTTACCCTTAAGACCTTGGAGAGTCGGGTAAAAATGGAATTTTGAGTTACTGTAAGACTTTGATATAAGCTTAGTAACAATGTCCTTGTTAGGTTTGGTTGAGCAGGCAAGGAATGTTGCTTGGGAGGCTTAGGAAAAGTTATGCTCTTACCATGTTTTGGTGAACAGGTAAGGGTGAGACTCTTGTCGGGTTTTGTTGACCAGACAGGAGTTATGTTTGTGAGACTCAGGGGAAGCAACATTCTTACTGGGTTTTGGTGAACAGGTAAGTGGTGGACTCTTGTCGGGTTTTGATGAGCAAGCAAGGGTGGTTGGTGTAAGTATCATGGTAAGCAACATCCTTATCGAGTTTTGGTGAGTACGTAAGGGTGATTGTTTTTCTAGGCTTTGGTGAGCAAGCAAGAGTTGTTGCTTACGGGTCTTAATGGAAGTAACGCTCTCACCCATTTCCCTGTTTCAAGGGCTCGCCTAAGCGAAGCCTACTCGCTTGAGTTAGTGTAGTCTTGCCTAAGCGAGATGGGCTAGCTTGAGCGAGACCTCGACGTGCCCACTGTTATAATCTCACCCAAGCGAGACCTGGCAGCTTGAGCGAGGGGTTTCACTCGCCTGAGCGAGGGCTCCTTCGTTTGAGCGAGATTGATGGTGTTGATTGGATAAGTGTGTGCTTTCAAATGTTTGGTTGGTGTGCTAGTTTACAAAGTCACGTAAGATGCCTTGTATGTATTATATATGACGAAATGGGGATGAAATGGATGAGTTTGGCATGATCTTAGTATGGAATATGATTGAATGGTTGGTTATAAATGTTAACATGGAATTGGTATGAATAATGATTTATGTTGGTTGGAGGAACATGATGTTGGTGTGGTCAGGATGTAATTCCACGATAGTTTTGTGGTGGTGCCTAATTTGATCAGGACGTAATTCCATGAAATCTCTAGGTGAGATCTCATGGTGGTGCCTCATTGGTCAGGATGTAATTCCACGTTGGTTGTGTGGTGATGCCTCATGGTCAGGACGTAATTTCATGACCCCTGTTAGTGGGAGCTCATGGTGGTGCCTCATACTTAGGACGTAATTCCACGAAGTTCGTGGTGGTGCCTCATTATATAATTTAGTAAGGATTCAAGGTAAGGATTGCATTGTGACACTTTAAAGAGCTAGTTAGTCTCACGTAGAGCGTACTGACTCAAGTGGTGAGAGTAGCAGGAGACAAAAATACTTTTAAATATGTACGTTCCCAATCCAACACGAATATGCTATGGCCCAACAAGACCCGTCTAGCTTTTCTAAGCTAAAGTGGCTAGAAGATATCCTAAAATATATTTCTTTGGTGCAAATACTTATATATTGATAATATATATGAATAAATGTCGCTAGTTTAATTACCTCTTGATATTCCTTAATACTATATATTTTTAAAATATTTTATTTATCAAGCAATCGTATCACATTATTATTAATTATTTTAGTCCTGCCGTAAAAGATGAATTTTATAACATACCTATTCACAGTAGTTTTCGCATAGGCACGGTCTTCCAATAACCCTGCCATATAAAATTTATTATAAATTATATTAAATGTCATTGTTTTTTATTTATAGAATAAATTAAATTGACCATTTCTTAGATTTTAAAAATTAATATTTATTATAACCGTTTTTATTTCTTATAAGACTACACATTTTAACCTTTTTAAACAATTAAAAAGATTAATATAATACATAACTAATGGAAATATAATATTTTTTTAAAACAATTAAATTATATTTGTAAAAGTAAAATAAGTAAAATGCATTTGTATAATTTCATAGAGAAAGTATTTTAAAATTAAATTACATTTAAATATATAAATACAAAAATGTGTACCTATAAGCGTAGCAGTCCCCAAATATATATACCTACTGTGCAGTTGAGTTTGGTTCTAGACTTGGTACCAATTTGGATAGAAGCAAAAAGAGTTAAAAGTTTGAAGCACGTTTTGGAAAAGAAAATGAAGATAGAGGAGAATATTTTAGGGATAATTGAAAGTGCAGGTTCATTTTTGGACGATGATGGCAAGCCTAAAAGAACAGGTTTGTTTCTCAATCCAAATCTTTTTCATGCAAATCCCTTAGTTTTAAATTAAAATTAAATTACTTTAGTTTTAAATTAAATTCTTGACATTGATTATGGCAAACCAACAGACATGTTTTTGTTTCCTTGTCCAAATTATCAGAATGTGATTATTTTCTGTTCTTATTCCACAAATTGTTATTAGCTTCAGCATTTCCTGTTAACGCTCTTTTAATTTTGAAAAAGAAAAAAATCATTGTGTGCATTCTAAAAATTAATATTAAGAAACTTTCATTCACCTTGGTTTAGATTTTGTTAGATTGGTTCATAAAACCTTCAAAGTTGTTCTACATTTGAATAATGGTTCAACTTCATATCTACACGTTACATTTAGTGACTAATTTTAGTTAAACTTTTGTAGAGTGTATTACTAAAATAATTTATTTTTGTAACTATTTTTTTAATATACATACATTATTTTGCAAATTTACCCAGTATAAATTGATTTTGTTATGGTAGAAAAACTACTTAAAATTAATCTTCTGTAAATAAATTAGAAAAATTCTTGGTAGGAAAAAGAAAAATTAATTTGAAATAAGAACCTTTTTACGATTAAAAAATAATTTTAATAATTAAGTCTAAACCAAATGTCTGGTGTATATGTCTTGGTTTACATATATAGATTCAAAGCCAGGTCAATTGAAACGGTAGCATTTACGTTGTGGTAAATGATAAGTCTGTTTTGTTTTATAAAATTTATTTATTTTGAAAATTTATATTGATGATACTGTTTTCTATTCATGGATAAAATAAATTCTTTTACACTAATAATATTACATCAAACTTAAACGTTATCTACAGTTTGACGAATTTTAGTTTTTATAGAAAGTTAACCTTATATATATTATTTTATAACTTTAAATTGTTAAAAGTTCAATAAATAATTAAAGAATATGGTCAGATATAACATTATTAAATGTTTTTATCTAATATATTAAATATTTTAATTAATTAAGACATTTACAATAACTGTTTTCCCATAAATATAATTTAAAATCATAAACGCGAAATACGATTTTGGGGTAATTGATACAACATTTCACGCTCTTCCTCTATTCTAAAACTGATTAATGTTTTCAACTATCACTGAAAATACCTTTTTTACTCTGTCATCATTAAAAACTTTAATTATTTTAAAATTTCATATGAAATAATCTTAAAGATAGTTCTTTTATGAAGTAATATAATTGTTTTACAACATAGGAAATATTAAATAATCACTCCTCGGTTACTTTAAAATTATTCTTATTAATAAATTTTTAATCGTCTTTTTAAATTTGAAGATTAAATAATTTTTTAATTGTAGTTATTATTTTTTATCATGGAGGTTAAACATTAAACTGAAATAAAGAAACTAAAAACATGTAAAAATTAAATATTTTTTTGAACATTTATTCCACAGGTGAAAGTAAGTAAATTAGGCTCTAACTCCTGTGATTATAATTTCAAACTATATTAATGACATGCAATGCACATTAAATATATAAAAGTCCTTTTTCACATCTTACTAAACTGAATGATCTCTTTTTCTTTTCTTTGACTGTTGGAACTTTGAGTTTTGTTTTTGAAAGTTTGACTCTGTTAATTAGTCTGAGGACCATGAGAATCAGTGTCACTAATTAATAAAGGTTCTTAAACAACTCATTTTCTGATTAAATATTTTTATTCTATCCATATTCATCAACGGACAGAGATAGAGTTTCCTGTGTTTTTCCAAAGCACTTCTTTAAGAAAATAGTTAATAAGTTTCTGCTTACTTTTTTATGTTTTCATTGAATAAATGGATTAGAAGCATGTACATGAATATCTATTATTTTTCATATAATGACTCATCAAAAGAATACAAAATTTGGATTTACTTCGTGAATAGAACATAGTTGCATGCATTTGAATAGTTGGGTGTCACTCCAAACTTTTTAGATTTTGTGTTCGACCTTGTTTCTAATAGCGATGCTTCAAGGGTTTTTTTTTTTTTCATTTTTATAGTACTAAATTCCTTTGCCACAGTGATTTAGACAATATGTTTTTGTGTTGCTTTATGATGTTTTTTTTTTTTAACTTAGCTATTTTGTCCCTCTTATATAATATATAATGGCATTAGTTAAACTCCACAACAAGACTTAATTCAATAAACTTCGTTTTAAGCATGAAGTGAAAAGGTGACAAAAAAAGGGAAGGTGATTGTTGAGGATGTTCTGCCAGTGCAAAAGCCATGTCAATCTAATTATTTTAATTTCATTAAATGACCAAATTTTTTTTTCCAATTAACAGTCTAGTTAATATAGATGATCCCAAAAGTTAGAGACAAGAATATTTTTAAAATAGTGGAATACAATTAAGGTATAAAAATTTTATACTTAAATTTACTAAACATCATTATTTAAATTAAGATATGAAATTTTTTTTATATTTAAATTTACTAAACATTATATGTGGTTCACTTGATTTAGAGTACAACAACAACTGTACTGAAATTGACAAACTATTCACAGCTAAAGCAAAAGATGAAATAAGTTTGATTACTTCAAAGTTTCCCTTGCTGTTAAGTAGTCATACAAACTTTCCAAGATAAAACTAGAGTTTAATTAAATTAAGGATGACGTAATCTAACTTGTTGAACATTTTTTTAGGTTGTGTCGTTATTTCATTTAACACTAATTTCATATAGATCTTTAGGGTTAAAAATAACTAGACAGTGTGTAATACACACACAACCATTGCTTGTAATTGTTCTTGTGAAAACAAATAAGAGATATTAGAAAACACAAATAATGTCTTACCTCAATCCTTGACCCTTCGAGTCGGCTTTTTCTTGACTTGTACATATTATCTCTTAACGTAGGCGGTCTGGACCCTTAGGGGTTACCTGCGGAAAGGGGTCTGACGATCAAGTCAGCAAAAAGGCTCTCAAAAGTCAAATATCAGATTAGGGAATTAATGAAAACATAACTTTAATTGTTGGGTCCACTCGTATTAGAATAATTAATTATGTCTTGCCACCTTTATAGACTGAACCAGTATTTGGATCGTAGATGGGCCTAGGCTTGGCCCAAACCTTGTGTTTGCGTTTGTTGGTACTAGGGACCCTTGTTTGCGACATTCTAAGTTTGGGTTTATTGGCTTAACAAGTATTGTTCTTTGCAATACGCGGCCTGGGCCGCTATATGGTTCTGCTTGACTGATTACCTATGTACTAGTTTTTATTTGTGGGACTATGTCTAGGTAGACTTGTCCGTGTAGTTGCCTTAGTCCACCTAGGTATAGTACACTAATTAATCTATTTTTTATATATTAAATTGTTTAATATCAATATTAATGAATGGTTCAGATTTTTTTTTCTATTACCGATAAGGTTTATTAGATTTGGAAGTGTTTTGCCTGATTGATTTGTAAACTTTTTTTTTTAAATCTTAGCTTCGTGTAAGCTCCAATAAGAATAAGTTATGATTCCCTCACACATTGCTAATATGGTCATTACTATGTGAGTTTTGAATACATGAACTTTAAATATGATAATAGAACCCTTAATCAAGGTTTCACTCTATTCATCACCAAGTCCAAATGGTTTAAACTAAATATTATAAGTTTGATTAATCTAAAACTGTAATATTTCTCTTCTAAATAATCCTCTTAGAAGAGGGATCACGTATGATACTAGGAGGATATAAGAATTTAAGTATGATCGTTGTTGTTGGAAGTCCTACATGAAGGCAATTTCGTAATATATAAGTGAGGTGCAAATCTTACCGTACAAGTCAATTTTATGGTATTGAGTTAGACTTAAAACTCATTTCTAACATGATATCATAACCAAGTTTTGAGGGGAAGCGTTTAAATCATAAGATTTTATATTAAAAATGGTATCCGACATCTTATATAAACAACTCATACATCATAAGTAATCAATGTCCCCGGTCAAAAAAATTTTTTTCTTACCTTTTGTTTTCTATCTTTTATATTTTCAAGAATTTTTGTGCGTATGTTGAGACAGTTATACAGTTGTTACTGCATATAGTGACAGTTTAAGTTTGATTGAGAATAAGCAGGGACAACATGGACAGCAAGTGCACATATAATAACAACAGTGGTTGGTGCTGGAGTGTTGTCTATAGCTTGGGCCATGTCTCAATTGGGATGGATTATAGGCATATTCTCAATCTTGCTCTTTGCAATTGTCAACCTCTTTACTTCAAGTCTTCTAGCAGACTGTTATAGATCACCAGATCCTGTCACTGGCAAGAGGAATCATGTTTACATGGATGCTGTCAGAAACATCTTGGGTATGTCTACCTTGTAATTCTCATATATATAATTAAATTCCAAAGCTCAATTCTAATTGCAATTTATTTGTCAAACAATAGGTGGTAAAATGCCTATGATATGTGCACTCATCCAGTACACCAACCTTCTTGCAGCAGGGGTTGGTTACACAATAACTACAGCCCTAAGTATGGTGTAAGTTCTCTCTTTTTCTCATGTCACTTGAATGGCTTGTAGAATGGTAGAAAACAGTGATTTATCATATTACGTGATATGTTAAAGGAGTAATAAATAAGATTGATTTAAATATAGGTAGTAATTTTTGTTTTAAGTTTTTTTTAAAATTCAGTTTTTTTTTTTTGTCTCTGATCAGGTATTTTGACCTCAACTCTCTTAAATAAAAATCTAGTAATGTGACTACTTGAAGTGTGTTTGAAAATCCATTACAGGCTTGTGAATGAAAAAAAAAAATCCATTTTCCAAAATAACCGGAAAAAAAGTACATATATATAGTTAAAAACACTACTTGTTATATTTTACGAAAGAGTATGCAAACAAACTGTTTCGTTAATAGTCCCATTTTTCAGCTTAATAAAACTCATTTGTTGCTAATGGGTTAGATGCTAAGAAGAGTTTAGAAGTAAGACCCGTTAATCCATTCATCACTGAATCAATGCAACATGGTTTTCCTCAAGATTCAAAACTAAGATGGTTCGTTGTTGGAAACTAGAGACAAATTATATGACTTGTGACTTGTGAGTAGAAAAAATATGTTACCACATGAGAATAATTTGCTAGAGTATAAGAAGGGCTAGCATCGTAGAAATCAAAGAAATATACGAAGAAGTAGATTGTGTATTAGTGATTGAGTAGAAATTATTATAAGAGATGTATTATATAATTCACAAAGATAATTCTAAAAATCAAAGTAAATGGGTTTAAAACATAGGCTTATGCTAATATCTCCTCAAACTCATAATGTTATGGTTAAATATATTGAGAGTTTGTAAAATAAAAAATGAAAACGTAAAATGGAGTGCGATTTGATAAATATATCTGTAATATGTAAAGTCGAAGGAACAAATGTTAAAACTATAGTGCCAAGTTGAAGATGATAACGAGTAAAATGACAATCTGTTTCATTATGTTTGGTTTGCTCATGAAAGTAGGGTTGCGAGCAATATGAATAACACTTTTATTGTCACAACACTAGTGGAAAATGAGCTTATTATGACAGGTAAAACAAGCTTATTATAAGAGGTATTATGGCCTCATAGTTGTAGGATTCATAGAAAATCCACACTTTTTATAATGTCGCAGAAACCTATCATAGTAAGTCAGACTTAGTATGATAGGTGTTCGATTAACATTCATATAAGTCTAACTCACAACCGCACAAGATGACGATGTTGGAACAATTAGTGAACTTACTATGACAATTTTTTGTAAAACTTGTCATAATAAGTCGAACTTATTTAGACAGGTAATGCAAAGTACATCATAGCAAGTCTAGATTACTATGACAGGTAATGCAAAGTACGTCATAGTAAGTCAGATTTTCTTTATGATTTTTTTTGTTTTACCATTTTCCTCTCCATTCAATTCACATGCAAATAAATTTCATATCACCAGACCAAACAATTCCAAACCATACCAATTCCACACAGTTAATTTGTCTAACAAACTCAAAAATTGAAATTGTATATAATAAACCTACAACCTCGATAACTTTTACAAATACTCTCAAAAAGATTGTAAAGTACTATAAAACTAAGATTTCTACAAGTTATCAGCAACATTCAAAAGAAAGGAAACCCACTTGGTTCTAATTTCTTCCACCTATCTACCTTCCAATGGGGATGAATCATTAAATATCTACAAAAATCATAATGAAGTTAAACAATATTGTAATTAAAAATTACATAAGTATTTAGTCAATTTTTTATTACCTTATTCCATTAGTCAATAATGTTTGTACATATAATCGTGTGCATGTGTTTCATGACGTAATACCCACACTCATAACTCCCCAATGGACGTCGACACTACAAATCAAATACAAATAATTATAATATGTTTTATATTAGAACTTAAATGGTAGTCAGACATATAAATTACGTTAGGTGCAATTATTTGCATCATCTTCCTAGATACAGATGGAATACCCCACAACCTTGAATGAGCTTCCAAAGACCTACAAAAAGTAAACATTCATTAAATCATATTAATCATATTGGAAGGAAATAAAATAGAACAAAAAACTTACACCTCTAATATATTTTTGATGGACAATGTGTTAGCTTTCTTAAGCAAGGAACACAAGAGAACCACAAGAGAATGATTAGGAAGAATTACTAGCAACTCCCAATGACCCCTACAAGTTGGAATAATATTAATAAAAATAAGTTCTAAATTAGTTACCTATAATTCAAGAATTGTGTACTTATGCAAGTAAGGTGCTAAGTACACCTCTTTGTCGGCTTTTTCAAATATCATTGTTAATTATTTTTGCACCTCCTCTGATCTATTTCCTACATTCTGAATGATAATAGGGTCAAGAAATCCATAAATATTAGCATTATTCTTCTTGATGCATAGGTGATGCAAATACCTTAAATATCAACAAATAATGTTAGAATAAATTATTGAATACAATACTGAACTATTTTTATGGTTAATGAAGGCTTACTTACAAATTTAAAACTTGTAGAACTATTATGGATAAGAGATCATTACCAATCACAATTTCACAAATATCCTTATGACATACAAAAAAGAGGTGGCACCAGTCTTGCCTGTCAATTCAGGAGGCATATCTAACTAGAAAATTTTATTCCCTATTGTCACTACTGTTGCACCGAGTTGTTGGAGAGGAGATAATTATGGTTGTGGAGGTGTAACAATGTTTGCATTCTTAGAACCCTCCTAAATTTAAATAAAATTATTAGAATAATATATCCATCCAATTACAACAAATACGTACATAAATAAAGCAAATATGAAAACCAATACTTACTAAAATTGGCTTTGCCAATCTGGCTGGCCAAATGATAAAATTCTCTAGAGCTTGCCCCATTGTTTCAACCTCCTCAGTGGGTACATGAACGTTAGTGGAAGAATCTTTAACATCTACAACCACCACTCGCATCATATCATATTTAATAGTCTGATGGTGGATGGTCTTTCCTAAATTATATATTTTACCTAAAACAAAAAAAAATAGATGATAATAAACAAAATATAAAGAAAAATTATATAATTGGAATAAGATTTACCTAAGACCACCAAACTGTTGAGGGGAGTCATCAACATATAGTTCACAATCAATAAGATCATCAATATCATCCCCTGATTCTTTAGGAAAGGATAATAGGAAGAACCAAGAATATAAACTTGGATATGATTGAACATAATTGAATCTCAAATAACATACACGATACTTCTTTAACAATATATGTTTTAGTCTTTATATACACCATTCTTTTATGTTTTCCTTCCTATATATATCTCCATTTTGTATTGATTTTACACAATAAAAAACTAACAAGAGATACCATCAAAGTAGAGACTAAAACAAATAATTTGTAGACATAAAAATGAATTAGAAAAGTGAGAAAAAGCTAGGCGAATTAAAGTTAAAATCATAATTTCCACAAAAAATTTCAAATAAGAAAAACAAGCAAACCAATTATTAAGGATGCTAATGTTAGTTCCTACTTATACCATTAATGAACAAAACCATATCTAACATTTCCCTATCTCCAAACCATGAACAAAAAAACTTGGAATGAATCGAAAACCAACCAAATTAAAGCATTAAACCAAACACAAGCATGGTATGACTTTAAACCATTACAACCCAAGATAAGCATTCATTCCCTTAGAACATTTCAACCAATCTAGAAACACCTTTAAGATGAAATATGATGCCAACACAAAATAACAGTGACATCACACATTAAAATGTCAAAGCATCTCTCACTCACTCCAAAGTAGAACCATGGCCTAACATACATGCACAAACTAAGTGAAGGAAAGAGAGAAAACATGTCCAAACGGTGGCAGAATCACTAGTGCAGCAACCAGGGCAAACAACAGCGAACGACGCGACGAATGACGCAACGAACGACGTGATGAATGGCACAACCAATGGAGTGGCAAACTATGCAACGAACGATGCAAAAAATGGCTTCGTCGAAGGCAGATGAACGGAGACAACGAAGGCAATGTGACTATTTGAGAAAGAAGGCAGACTTCTTGAGAAAGAATGAAGATGAGAAAGAGAAATGAGGGAAGGGGAAAATTTGGGATTTAAAGATACTATGATTGTTCTCCCAAAATTTGTCATAATATATTTTTAACATAATTTCAATTTTTCCACCGTGCCTATTTACTATGATAGGTTAATTGCACCTGTCATAATAAGTTTTCCCTTTTCACTTATTATGACATATCCCTTTTTACCAATCATAATAATTGTTATTTTTATTACAAAAATGTCACCGGTCAACTTATTATGACAGGTGGCTTATACTTGTCATAATAAGTCATCGTAGATTCTCCTTTTTTCACTAGTGCAATGTAGAGGCATAGGATCTTTCAAATAGACATTCATATCTGCAAGTAACCAACACAGCCAAATAATCTTATAGATAGTCAAAGTCATGGCATGATACTTCTATGGACGATCGAGATGTAACATCTTGTTTCTTACTCTTCAATTATATAAGTGAATCATAAAGAAAAATACACCCTTAAGTAGTGGATTTCTGATCATTAGAACCATCATTCGAATCTACATCACAATAGGTACGCAAGTCGAAAGATGACGTAGAAGAAAACAAAAGAGAATGAAATTGAGTGCTCCAAAGTTACTCAGGAATACGAAGAATAACACCCCAATGAAATGTTGTTGGAGTTGAAACAAACATACTACCAACATGAACAACATGTGAAATGTTTAGAGGAGTCATAGTAAGATAAACTAGACTCCCAACAATAGTACAATATAAAATAGAATAAGTCAAAGGAACATCTTTTGATGGGAAATATCGTACACTTGTCTCAAGAGGAGTATCAACAATCTTATTGTCAGTAGCCTGAGCACATTCAAATAGGTCAGTAATATACTTGAACTGAGACAGAAGATGACCTTTGGAAGAAGAAGCAACCTCAATACCCAAAAGGTAACGCAATACACCAAAATATTTCATAGAAAAATGATGGAATAATGTAGTTTTTAAAGATGTAATTTCATCAAAATCATCATCAGTAATAATCATATCACCAACATATAAGGATAGCCAAATACGTCTTGCATTGGTTTTTTGGACAAATAAAGCAAAATCATGATGACTAACAACAAAACTAAGAGAAACAATTACTATAGAACTCTTTTGAAACCAAGCACGAGGTGCTTGTTTAAGACCATAAAGGGATTTTTGAAGTTTGCAAACTTCACTAGATTTGTGAGAGACACCTGATGGTTGAGTCATGTAGACTTCTTCGTGTAGATACCCATTCAAAAAGGCATTGTTCACATTCATTTATAAATTCTTCCATTGAAAAATAGAAGCGACAACAATCAAGGTACAAAACAATAGTCATCTTTGCCATAGGAGACAATGTTTCTTCATAATCCAACTCATACTCTTGGTTATATCCTTTAGCAACAAGTTTAGCTTTATATCTTTCAACTTAGCCATCTAATTTTGTCTTAATTTTGTATACCCACCTAGATCCAACAAGACATTTTCTGGTGGCAATGGAACTAGATCCCATGTATGAGTCTAATGTAGAGTAGTAAGTTCCTCAGCCATAACATTTTGCCAAAGTGGATCATGGACAGTCTCTCTATAGGATGAAGGCTCATGAAGACGATAAATAAAGGCAATAAAAGCAACAAATGAACTAGAATAAGAGGACTGAACAAAATCTGGTAGTTGAATAAATTTATAATTATGACTATATCAAACATGTGACAAAGGAACCATAACCTCAGGAGATGATTGAGTAGGCACAGTAAAGGAATCAACAAGTACAACCTCTAGTGTAGTGTCTATAATTGGATCTAAGACATGTTTTGGATTTGGTACAAAAGTAAGAGTAGTGTAATCAATATCAAAAGGATCAATTTTAATTACATCAGATGTAGTCAAATAATGTGAGCTAGCTGGAATAGAAAAGAATGGAATATGTTTTAAAATCACATCAGGACGTAGACATACAATTTTTGACTAATTGGATCAAAGCAACAATATCCCTTTTTACCAAGACTATATCCCAAAAGGACACACGAAGCAGACTTAGTTGATCTAAGACATGTTTTGGATTTGGTACAGAAGTAGGTGTAATGTAATCAATATCAAAAGGATCAATTTTAATTACATCAGATGTAGTCAAATAATGTGAGCTAGCTAGAATAGAAAGTAATGGAATATGTTTTAAAAATACAACAGGACGTATACATACAATTTTTGACTAACTAGATCAAAACAACGATATCCCTTTTTACCAAGACCATATCCCAAAAAGACACACGAAGTAGACTTAGTTGATAATTTAGTACACTCAACATGTGGTTTTAGAACAAAACAGGTACATCCAAATACACACAAAGCAAAGTTATCAAGTGCATGACCATACAAATATTCAAAATGAGACAAACCATAATTATGTGTAGTCGGGATTCGATTTACAACATGAGTTGTTGTAACGATAGCTTCTCCCCAGAAGACACTTGGAACATTAGTAAATAACAAGAATGAGCTTGCAATCCCAACAAGATGACAATGTTTCCTTTCAGTAATGCCATTTTGTATAGGAGTGTTGATGCAAGAGGTTTGATGTATAGCTCCATTAGAGGAAAGTAAAGTGGTAAAATCATTAAAACTATATTCACCCCCCAAGTCACAACAAAAAGGTTTTTATGGTAGCAAAATGTTGGGTCTTTACAAGAGCATTAAAACTTTTAGAAATTGTGAGAAAATCAAACTAATGTTTCATAAGATAGATCCAAGTGAAACAAGCAAAACCATCAATGCAATTAGAGACATAATATATAGAACCTCTTTTGGTGGATACAGAGGAAGGTCCTCACACATCAAAAGGCATAAGATCAAAAGCAGTAAGAGAAGAATAAATACTTTTATTAAAATGTAAAGAAAATTGTTTTTTCCAATTTATAACCACTACAATAAGAAATATCATGACTGTCCAAAGCACCCCAAGACTCTAGTAGACGCTAAAAACTTTAAACGAGATGTAGAAACATGACCCAAACAAGAATGACACAAATAAAAAAGGGAAGAAGAAGAAGACAAACAAAACGAAGATAAATCGACACTAGAGATTACAACTATTAACTCTTTGAACTAATTAAGGACATAGAGTCCACCTTACATTCGACCTATCTCAATCACCTTATGAGATGTGCGATCCTGTATAAAATATTCAAATAGAGAGAAATACACATTATATCCATATTCACATATTTTTGCAACATAAGCAAGATTCATAGCAAGACCATGTATGTAGTAAACATCAAACAAAGACAAATGATGTGACAATGGTACCAATACCATATAATGAAACTGAATTACCGTTAGTAGTGGTAATTAATATGGGTGAGTTAGGTGATAACGAAACAAAAGAAGGCAAATGATGTGACATATGATTAGTGACACCTGAGTCAATGATCTATTTCCCAGAAGATATATTTGATGATGATGTACCTTCAAATTACAAGGCTATGTTGGCCTGCGACTAGGAAACAAGTCTAATTTCCTCTGCTAATAATTCATTAACAACATCATCAACAAAAGGGAGACGGTTACGATGCAAAATTGAACGACACAAACTTTCAAAATCATTACGCAAGATTATAAGAAATTGAACCAAATGTTGTGATTTCCTACGAGTAATATACGGTGCAAAAGCACTCAATTGTGTAGGCTCTGTCAAGGCAAGTTGATCTCACATGGTTGTCATGACACAATAAAAATCTTGAATGCTCATGTCATTTTTCTTCAGTGCACAAATATCTATCTCAAGTTGATACTGTTTGGTAAAATTAGATTGTGTATAAAATCAAGATAAGTGATCTCATACCTCCTTTGCAAATTTTTCCAATTGAGCGCTAATTTTTCCAATTGAGCGCTAATGTAGCTGAAGGATTAGATGAAATGCTAACACCATGGTTACTCAATAACTGATTAAAAAAATTACAATAATTTTGTAAGTTTAATTGGTGCATATTACAGGACAATACGAAAAATCAACTGTTTCCACCAGAATGGAATTGGAGCAGCCTGTCGTTTTTCGACTAATCCGTACATGATTGGTTTTGGAATTGTAGAAATCTTTGTGTCTCAAATCCCACACTTTCACAAGCTGTCTTGGCTCTCTGTCATAGCCGCGCTCACGTCTTTTGGTTATGCATTAATTGGTTCTGGACTATCTCTTGCTATAGTTTTCACAGGTTAATTCCCTACTTCTTATTCACTTTTTTTTTAAACATTTTAATGTAAAATTTTAAGGTTTAATGTATAATAGATTTTGTTTTTTTAATATCATTTAATTTTTATAGTTTTATTCGATGTAAAACTTTTAACTCGTGTTTAAATTTTTAACTCACGTTTAAATTTTTTTGTATTTATTTGAGGATTAATATCTGGCTAAACATGGATTGAACCAGGGAAAGGAAAGAGCACTTCTTTAATGTGGGGCAGCAACGTACAAAAACCAATACACAAGTTCTTGAATATTCTGATTGCACTTGGAAACCTTGCAACTGCTAACAGTTATTCACAAATTGTTATAGATATTCAGGTATTGATCTTACCCAAAAAAATATTGTTGTAAACTCAAGTCTTCTAAAACCACATTGGTTAAGAAATGACGAAATGATTTGTTTTGTTTTTGAGTGTACACTTTTATAATTAAACCTAACTTTTTATACACTTAAAAATTGTTAATTCATATTGAGACAGGATTCTTTGAAATCATCACCACCTGAAAATAAAGTGATGAAGAAGGCAAACAAGATAGGAATATCCACAATGACAATGTTGTTCTTGATATGTGGATGCTCTGGTTATGCTGCATTTGGTTCAGACACACCTGGTAACATCCTACTCAGCTCTGGCTTTAAAGAGCCTTTTTGGCTAATTGACTTAGCCAATGTCTTCATTGTTGTGCATCTGGTTGGAGCATATCAGGTTCCACATATTCCCTTTCATCTCTTGAAATATATTCAAAATATTTTCTTCACAAAGTTCATAGATATGTTTAGAGATCTATTTTCAACTCCATGTTTCACTATATTGATCTTGAATGAACACATTGTGGCAGGTTGTTGTCCAACCCATTTTTACTATAGTGGAAACATGTGCTAGACAAAGGTGGGAAAGGTCAAGTTTTGTTAATAAGGAATACCCTATGAGCATTGGAAAAATGAAGTTGAGGCTTAACTTGTTTAGGTTAGTTTGGAGGAGCATATTTGTGGTGGTATTGACTGTTATGGCTATGGCAATGCCCTTTTTCAATGAGATGCTTGCTCTTTTGGGGGCCATTGGGTTCTGGCCATTGACAATATATTTTCCAGTGGAGATGTACATTGCAAGAAAAAACATCAAAAAGGGAACCAAGTGGTTTGGACTTAAAACCTTGAGCTTCTCTTTCTTGCTTCTGTCTTTGGCCATAGCATGTGCCGCCATTCATGGCATCGATCATGCTCTTCACCAGTACAAGCCCTTCCAGTATGAAGCATAGCTGGCTACTAAGTTTTTTTTATGACAACTTTATGATCATGAATACAATGAACAAAATCAAAGGTGTGCAAAAAAATATTTATCAGTTTATTTTGTTTTATTTTGAAAGAGAATGCTTAGAAAAATAATAGGGTGAAGAGAGAAAAAAGAAATCAGTTTTTATTTCTAGAGTTCAGCCTCAAGCTTATATAAAACTAGTGTCTTTATTTCTTAGGTGGATTGAACTTAAGTCTCTTTTATATTGTTTTTCTTTCGATTATTTAATACTAATGTCTTTATTACTTACTTACATGGTTGAACTTAAGTATCTTTTATATTGTTTTTATTTCGATAAATTATCACGTTGAGAATTCCATCATGTATGTGTAAAAATATTTATTTTTTTATAATTATAATGTATGATACAAATATTTTTAAATAGATAAATTATATTTAATTTCACAGTTAATCATTGAAATTGATATATAAAACTATTTTTAGTTATTGAATAAATTTAAAAAATGAATTTCAATATTTAGATTAAAAAAATTGATAAATTGATAAATTGTATCAGATGGACTATTCCTGGGGTGAATGGAGCTCTTCGTAACTACAAGCAAATCCTTCAAATTTTGGTTTATTTATTTCATAAGGGTAGCTACAGTTAGTTGTGATTATAATGTGAAAACTTTCAGATAAATATTCTTAAGAATAAAATGAGATGAAAAGAAAAGAAAAATACGGCTGTGTTACTTTAAAATAAAAGTTTGAAATAAAAATTTAAAAGTAAAATAAGTACAATTTATTATAAAAATGAAGCTAATAAGAAATAGAAGAAGGAGAGGAAGAATAGAGAATGAGAGAATAGGGTGTAACTTTCTGCTGTGTATTATTATTGATAGGAAAAGTCTTATTTATAGATACAACATGTGATCCATAAAGGAAACAAATCAACTAGTTTAATACAAATATTTAAATAAAGAGTAATGAATCATATGACTATCAATCATATGAGTAAATGTATCAAATCAATGGACAATCATTAATTCATAACACTCTCCCTTGAGTGTCCATTGATAAGAGAATGTGTCTCGTTAAAACCTTAATTATATAAACTTCTTGATGTATAAAAAACACATTTGTTTAAATACTCAATTTGTAATCTCAAACAAAAATTTTGCCTTTTCAAGATCTTTCATCTCAAATTCTTTCTTTAAGCAATCAATTGCCTTTGTGAGCTCATTAGTAGTTCCAATGATGTTTATCTCATCTACATAAACAATAATTATGGCAAATTCATTTTTGGATCTTTTCATATAAATACAAGAACAAATAGGATCATATCTATATCCTTCTTTTAATAAGTAATCAATAAGACGGTTGTCATACATGTTCTGATTGCTTTAATCAATAAAAGGGCTTGTTCAATTTTGTTGAATAACCCTCTTTAGAATTTGCCTTGTTGGGCAAATAAAATCCTTTAGGGATTTTCATATAAATATGATTCTCAACAGAACCGTACAAATAAGTTGTAACATCATCCATTAGATGTAAATGCAAACCTTGTTGTGCAATTAGGATAATCAAATATTGCAATGTTGTTGCATCCAACACCAGAAAATATGTCTTTTCACAAATCAATATCAGATTTTTTGAAAAACATTGAGCAACCAATTGTGTTTTGTATCTAACAATTTCATCATTTTTAATTTGATTTTTGTGCAAAAATCCATATGTACTCAATAGGTTTGACACCTTCATGTGTGCGAACTATAGGTTCAAAAAACTTTCGTTTAGCAAGCAAATATAGTTATGATTCTTTGCATATTTTCATTTTCGCCAATCTTTTCTATGTCGACAATCTTCAATGATCATTTATTATTGATCCTCATTGTCATTCATAGCATTCATTGCTATATTATATGTAAAAGTTTCATCAATGTTAACTTCATTTTGATTCCATATTATATGATTCATGACATAATTTATTGAGATCTCATCATTTTTAACAATTTCAGGTACCTGAGGTTCTTCTAGAACCAAATCATTAATTATGTAAAATAAATCTTTTGGGATTTCGACCTTTTCGATTAGGTCATCTTGCATTTTAGCTTCTTTCTCATTTAAGAGTTTTTATCTTTGGAACCAATAGGTCTACCACGCTTCAAATGTGTCTTTGGAACTAACAGGCTTACCACGCTTCAGGCGTGTTATGAATTAATATCAAATATACTTGAAGCATTAGTAGCTGGTATAGATGATTTGATTATCCTTTCTGTTAGTAAGAACATTTGGTAATGGATTTAGTAATTTTGTAAATGAATTATCCTTTGAACTTCTAGTTCACATTCTTTTATATGAGGATCAAGATAAGATAATGATAATTCATTCCAACCAATATTCTTTTCCAATTGTTTTCTTTCTCCCCCTAATGTTGGAAAAACATATTCATCAAAGTGACAGTCGAAAAGTCGAACTGTAAATAAGTCGAACTATTGGAAGTTCAAGATATTTTATTATTGAGGGAGAATCATATTCAACATATATTCTCAATCGTCTTTGAGGACCCATCATGGTCCCTTTTGGTGGGGAAATTGAAACATATACACCACAATAAAAAAAATTTACATGAGAATAATGTCACTGACCAAAAGCCAACTGCATAATAGAGTATTTGTGATAAATTGTTGGCTTGATGCAAATTAATAATGCAAAATGAAAAATTGCATATCTCCAAGTAGCCTTTGGAAGATTAGCTCTAGTAAGTAATGTCTTGCAACCAATTTTAGATGTTTTAGTAATGATTTTGCAAGTCTATTTTGAGTATGAACATGTGCTACTGGATGCTCAACTTCAATTCCAATTGATATACAATACTCATGAAAAGAATGAGATGTAATTTCACTAGTATTATCAAAACATATTTTCTTAATCGGATAATTTGGGAAGTGAGCTCTTAATTGTACTAATAAATTTGCAAATACCTGATTGCAAGTTGATAATAAACAAATATGTGACCATCTAGTTGATGCATCAATTAAAACCATGAAATATATAAATGATCCACATGGTGGGTGTATTGGACCACAAATATCACCATGTATTTGTTTTGAAAATGAGATTGACTCATTTCTAATTTTTCTGGTGATGGTCTTATTATTAACTTTTGTGAACGTATAGTACATGACAACTCATTGGTCTGAAGAAGTTTCTTAACTCTTAAGTAGGTGTCCACATGAGTTTTTGAACTATTTTTCGCATCATGATATATTCAGGATGACTCAATCGATCATGCCAAACAAGAAATTCATTTCCATTTGTAAGCTACTAGCTTACAATGACGTGCATCTCAATTGCATTACTATATGTCTAGTATAAGCCATAAGAGAAGGCTAATAATTTCTCCAATACATATTCTTTCTTTTTTTTCAACTCAATTATAGAGATATAAAGATATTTCATATCTTTTTCATTCTTGTTTGTCTCAATGTGATATCTATTTAGACAAATATCCTTAAAACTTAATAAGTTTCTATTCAACTTCTTGGTAGAAGTATAATAGCTCTTTCAGAGCCTTCACTTATACTTCTAGTACTATAAATAATGCTAACATTGATGTCTCACATTATCAAACAAGAGAAAAATTTATTACTCTTAAAAATTGTATAAGTTGTTGCACTATCAATAAGACAAATATCTTCATCATTGGTGCTAGTGCCAACATTCATTTTTCATATAAACATAAATATCAATATGATATTTTTTTAACACTCTCATAACCAATGAGGTGATCAATGCTTTCATTTGATTTAACAAAGAAAATAATAATATCAAGATGAGTAGCATACATATGGTTATAATCAGAATCACCATCTTCATAAGCAAAATGTGTTTCTATTATTTGTAAGATACTTTGGTTTACGACAAGTACAACTCAAATGACCTTTATTATCGTAATGATAATATATACTTTCATCTTATTTGCCAATATTTTCACATTTTTCTTTTTCCTTTTTCACATTTTTGTGCCACTTCTGTTGACAAAATGTATCTTTGAAATTTCCTTTAAAACCATGTCCATAATCAATATCACGATCATGAAAATATAAATCAAATGTTGTTACATTCACTTCTAGGAATGGAACAGAACTGATTGGACAAGTTACTTGATTTTCCATCAAAAGCTCAATGCTTTATTCAACCATACAAAGGCATGAAATAAATTCATAATATTTATTGTTGCATTCACTTCTGGGAATGGAGCAGATTGGATGGATCTCATGATTTTTGTATCAAAAGCTTCATTACTTGGTTCAACCGTACAAAGGCATGAAATAAATTCATAATATTTATTGCTGCATTCACTTCTGGGAATGGAGCAGATTAGATGGATCTCATGATTTTTCATCAAAAGCTTCATTGCTTTGTTCAGCCATATAAAGATATGAAATAAATTCATAATATTTATTGTTGCATTCACTTCTAGGAATGAAGCAGATTATTAGATGGATCTCATGATTTTTCATCAAAAGCTTCATTACTTTATTCAACCATACAAAAGCATGAAATAAATTCATAATATTTTTGAAATCTCTATTCACAAGATTGTTCTCGCAAGAACAAATTAGTTGCTCAGAGGCTTTATTTCTTTCTTTAATGGTATCACTAGGATCCATTGCATCTAAATGTATTTCAATATTTAATATCCAATATAAATAATTCTTCATTGTAATATCAAAGGTCACAAATCCAAATTTTACAACGTTTCACGTGTTTAGAACTAGCACAAAAAATAATAATAATAAAAATCATCATTATAATAAAAATAACAATAATAAGACGGAGAAAAAAATTGATAAAGCCAAACAATTCTTATCAGAAGAATAAGAATATAAGGTAAAATTGTAAATGAAGAAAGGATTAGAAAGAGTTTGGATTGAGACACACAAAGTAATGTTGTTAGAGAGAAAAAACTTCCACTAGTCCTCAGTTAGTTGGAGCATTGTGTTGATAATGTATTATAAAAATAAAGCTAATAAGAGAGAAGAAGGAGCGAAAGAATAGAGAATGAGAGAATAGGGAACAACTTTCTGCTGTGTATTATTATTGATAGAAATAGTCCTATTTATAGATACAACATGTAATCCATAAAGAAAACAAATCAACTCGTTAATACAAATATATTTACATCAAGAATAATGAATCATATGAGTATCAATTATATTAGTAAATGTATCAAATCAATGGACAATCATTAATTCATAACACCGTTTAAATTTTAAAACTTAAGAAGATTATGTTAGGAGGAAGGGAAGCGAAAAGGAAAACCCTTTATTTAACTATATTTTGAAACTAGTTTATTTAACTATAGTATTTTTATAATTAAAATTTACAATAAATAAATATTTTAAGTGTGTAAGTTACATTATTGTTTTACAGTAAGATATGATATAAGTTTAATTCAATAATTCAGTTTTTAAATAATTACTGAAATTAAACATTGAGACGAGAAAAGATAGCTTCAAGGAGATTTGCGATTAAAATTACTATATTTAAACTATTATATAAACATGGTTATTCTTTTTGCTACGTTTTTTTTTCAATTTCACTTTTAAGTTTTTTTTTTCAAATTTATCTTTTAAGAATAAAGGTTTTTAAATTTAACTATTTTTTTATTTAATCATTTTTTAATTTAATTTTTTTAAAATTAAATAAATAAAAAATATCTACAAAATAAATAAAAATCATCTATAATCAAATTATAAATATTATTTATTTGTTTTTATAATTATAATTTTATTATTATTTGTTATTATACAAAAAAGTGAACATAATTGTGTTTTCACTAATATACTCATAAAGATAAAAGAATTGTAATTTAAAATATACATTTAAATTATAATGTATGATAATTAAGAAAAATGAGAAGAAAAAAAAAATAACACTAAAGGAGGCATTTACATAAAAATTTAACATCTGTCTACAAAGTATCTGATGTAAGAAAATGTAAAAAATGTGATGAGATTTTCATAATTAAAAACAACAAACAAAAAATATAAGAGATTATTCCTCTAAAACCATTTTTGGCAACCTAAACGAAAGAATATGTCATGGTAATCATGAAAACCTTTGTAATAAGGATAATGATATTTCAACAAAAGTTTTTGACAAGTATTTGACAAAGGTGACGTAGCAGCGGTTTTTTTTTTAATTTTAATTACGAAATGGTTAGTTCACACGTGCAGCGGAAAGAGAAATCAAAATGAAATTAAATGTCAGTTAGAGAGAGAAAGTGAAGAGAGAAAAGGGGGAAAGTGAGGCCGGGGGTTGCGAAGTGAGAAAGTGAAGAGAGAAAAGGGGGAAAGTGAGCCCGCCAGACTTTGTGGTTCAGTGAAAGTGAGATTCCGGCAACTATTTCGCCAGGGGGGGTGGAGGATAGTTATCAGTGAAAGCGAGAAAGATAGAAAGCAAGAGGGATAAAGCGAGAACGAGAATGAGAGAGTGATCGGAGTTAAGCATTGCAGATTAGTGGTGGATAATTGCAGTCATTGACGCCGTTTGGGTGGGTTACCAGAGGCAGGTCGTAGAAGAAGTCGTCGACGACAAGGAATTCGTCATCCCGAGCGTACACAACTGTATAAACAGTTGACGCCGATGTGGGTAGTAAGGACGCTGTATGTGGGGAGTTGATGCAAAGTTTTTTGAACAAAACTGCAGGACAAACCAATAACCTAATTAAAATGTGGTAATTGTAAGCAATATATGTCTGACTGAATCGAATATTATTGATGTATTTACTAAATTTAAAATCATTGTATTGGGTTTTTTTGCAACTTTCTTAGTAAAGTTTGCCCAAACTCCCCAAACATATATGCATAACTCCCCACATCTGCGTGACATGTTTTACACATGATTGTGGAGAGAAAAGGGGGAAAGTGAGGCCGGGGGGGTTGCGAAGTGAGAAAGTGAAGAGAGAAAAGGGGGAAAGTGAGCCCGCCGGAGTTTGGGTAAACTTTACTAAGAAAGTTGCAAAAAAACCCAATACAATGATTTTAAATTTAGTAAATACATCAATAATATTCGATTCAGTCAGACATATATTGCTTACAATTACCACATTTTAATTAGGTTTATTGGTTTGTCCTGCAGTTTTGTTCAAAAAACTTTGCTTCAACTCCCCACATACAGCGTCCTTACTACCCACATCGGCGTCAGCTGTTTATACAGTTGTGTACGCTCGGGATGACGAATTCCTTGTCGTCGACGACTTCTTCTACGACCTGCCTCTGGTAACCCACCCAAACGGCGTCAATGACTGCAATTATCCACCACTAATCTGCAATGCTTAACTCCGATCACTCTCTCATTCTCGTTCTCGCTTTATCCCTCTTGCTCTCTATCTTTCTCGGTTTCACTGATAACTATCCTCCACCCCCCCTGGCGAAATAGTTGCCGGAATCTCACTTTCACTGAACCACAAACTCTGGCGGGCTCACTTTCCCCCTTTTCTCTCTTCACTTTCTCACTTCGCAACCCCCGGCCTCACTTTCCCCCTTTTTCTCTCTTCACTTTCTCTCTCTAACTGACATTTAATTTCATTTTGTGAAATACTTGTCAAAAACTTTTGTTGAAATATCATTATCCTTGTAATAAAGGCTGACCATATAGTCCGGCGCACGTACAAGTTACACTTCTATATAAAGTGTGACTCTCCTTTCCTTTTATAGATATTGCTTGCATTCTATTTCAAAGCAATAATACAACTTTTACTTCTTTTTTTCTATTTTACCCATATTACTTTTTCTGCACGCAGAAACTCATTCTCACCCTGATACATCAAAGCTGCATCATCATCTTTTCTACAAACACTAAGATGGTATCAGAGCACTTTCTCTGCTACACATATCTAAATCTTTTCTTTCTTTTCTTGGTGTAGGTTTTTGTTCGTTCTTGATTCTTTCCACCATAGTTGGCATATCTTTTGTTCAATCTTCAACACCCGATCATATGTTCTTGCATCCTAGTGAGAATCCTTCCACTGCCTTGGTTTTTCTAGTGCTTGATGAAAACAATTATCATTCACGGTGTAGATCCATGATGACGTGCCAATAACAAGATCCAGTTCGTAGATGGGACTACCACTGAACCAGAGAAAAAGGATGCTTTGTATCAAGCATGGAAGCGTTGTAGCGAAATGGTCACTTCTTGGATTGTCCACTCGGTATCTCATTCAATTCGACAAAGTGTGTTATGGATGGATAACGCAACAACAATTTGGAATGATTTGAAATCCAGATATTTTCAAGGTGGCTTCATGTGCATCTCTGACTTACAATCTGAAGTTTCTACCATGAAGCAAGATGAATCCATTGTAATTGAATTTTTCACTAAGTTGCATATAATTTGGGATGATATAGATAACTTTAGGCCTAATCATGTATTACCCCTAGCTTTGGTTAGGCCATCTTTATTTTCTAGACTACTCTTCCTCTCTTGCTTATGCTTTGGGCCTTCCTTTTTGGCTTGGGAAGAGAAGGAAGAGTGATGCACATCTTGCTTTGGAAGAATTTTTTTGTAGGCAAGTAAAAACTTGGTGAAAGCTTGCCCCTTTTCTTTTTCTTCTTTATCTTTTCTTATTATATTTCTATCCTTATTAACTTCTTGATGTGATAGAGGTAGTAAAGTTGTCTTTTTCCCATTTTTGAAGAAAATGTATTGGTTGGTATGGCCATCATGTAAAGTTTGTTTATCAAATTGCCATGGCCTACCTAGTAAGATGTGTGTGACTTCCATGGTAACAACATCACATAGCACCTCATCTTTGTAGCTTCCTATAGAGAAGTTAATTAGGACTTGTTTATTGACATCTATTTCTCCCTCTTTACTTATCCAAGCAAGCTTGTAGGGCTTAGCATGAGAAATGGTCTCTGAGCTAAGCTTTTCCACCAACCTTGTGCTAGCTACATTGGTACTACTTCCTCCATCAATAATTAGAGAGCAAACCCATTTGTTAATTTTGCATCTAGATTGAAAAATGTTTTCTCTTTGAGTTGGCTCAAGTTCACTTTGATCTTGACCTATCATGCGCCTTAATAACATAAGGTCTTTCTCAAAAATTTTAGTTTTACTAGAGGAAGAAGGTTCTTTTGAAAGAGAATGGGGAGATGAGTGTTCACTTTCAACATCATTACTCTTCTTTAAGATCATGGTCCTCTTGGTTGGGCAATTTAAAGCAATGTGATTATAACCCAAACATTTAAAACATTTAATAGAACTTGATCTTGGAGAAGTGGAATGGTGAATGTGATCACTTGGTGACTTACTTTTACTTGGTGGTTCTTGATGAGAGTTAGAAGGGAACTTATCATGTTTCATTTTATCCTTTCCCTTCCATGAGTGACTAAAGTAGTGGTTGGGTGAGTAACTCTTCCTTGCCCTTCTTTTTCTTTTCAATTGAATTTCAATCCCAAGGGCAAGTGTGAAAACATTTTCAAGAGTGGAGTACTCATACAACTCTACTTGGTCTTGTATGTCTCTCCTAAGACCACTCACAAATCTTTTTATTTTTTCTTTGTTAGTTTCTTTTATTTCAACCCTACGCATTTGAGACTCTAATTCTTTAAAGTACTCACTCACACTCATAGAACCTTGGTGAAGCCTTTGGAGCTTCAAAAGAAGTTCCTTCCTATAGGAGGGAGGAACAAATCTAGCGCACATAAGAGTTTTAATGTCCATCCAAGAAGCCGCGGGTGGCCCTTGGTCATAATTCTTACAAACTTTATGCCACCAAGTATTGGCATACTCCAAAAATCCTAAAACTACTAGATCAACTTGTGCTTGATCCTTTACATGATTTTCAATGAAAATTTGATCAACTTTAGCTTCCCAATCAAGGAAGATTTTGGGATCACTTCCACCATAGAACTTAGGAATCTTTGGAGTTTGCTTCTCTTGTGATGGGTTGTGCCTAGAATGCCCTCTTTTCCTAGGATCTCTTTCTTTCTCCCTAGCTTCAAGCCTTTGAATGTGCTCTTGGATTCTTAGGTCACTTTGCTCCTTGTCTTTTCTCAATTTTTCAAAGGCCTCCTTCCTTGACAACTCCAAATCCCGAAGCAATCTCATCAATGTATTATTTTTGTTTGGTGTAGGTGCATTTGATGAACTTGCCATGATTCCTACAACAAAAACACTTAAATCCGAGACAAAATAAATGGATTAGAGGTTAGACAACATGAAAACCGAGACCAAATCCAACCCAAATTGTAACCCAAGTGTTTAGATCACTCTCCCAAAGTAACAAGGCAAGGCTAGCACTCAAAATCCACCAAAGGAGTGAAGCAAACACTTTTAAAAACTTGTTCAAAACCTTTCAAATGCAAGACAAGTGATTCGGCCACAACATCCCAAGAGTTTCAAGAAAAGAAAACTACTAAGACACAACAAAGAACACCTAGTGACAAGCAAGAAAAGCACAAAAACAAGAAAGTTTAACTTTTAAGGAAATTTTTTTTTAAAGACAAAACTTGAACAAGACTAAAGCAATGAAAAACACTTTTAAAGACTCTATGGAAAGCATTTGAACAAGCCAAGATTATACCTCAAATTATGCATACACCAAGAAAGATCATAACCAAGTTAAAGCATGGAACTAATTTGCCAATATCACCCAAAATCCAAGTATAAAATTTGGTAGCATAACACCTAGTAAAAATGGCCAAATGGATTCACCAAGCAACACATTAGCTCTCTTCCAAACTGTTTTTGGTCATGAAAATAATTTTTCTTTTCAAAACTAGGTACTTAAGATGATGAGAAGGATATTTTAGGGTGTCTTGAACACTTAGTTCCTTAAAAATTAGGTCAAAATCAATTTCAAGGAGCATGCTACAACAAAAGGCATAGATCTCATGCAATAGCTCAAATACTTAGAAACAAGAATAAGAAAACTCAAAGAAGCATATGACATATGACTCAAGCAAAAATTAGACACATTTAAAGACTCAACATGACATACACAAAGACACAAACATGTAGCTATCATGCATTTAAACTCATGGATTTGAGGCTCAAAGACTAAGCATCCAAAGACATGTTATCCAACCACATTTAGGAGCAAAAGAGTCACAAAACCGAAGCCAAAATTGCCACAACATAACCTGAAAACGTTGTTTTTCATATTCTCGGCAGCTCTGACCTTTGCTCACTCATTTTATCATAACTCTCTCCACAGACCTCCAAATGCGTTAATTCTTTTTTTGTTGGAAACTAGACTCACAGAGCTTTCTTTGGATATAAAGAAAGTTACTTTTGGACCACTGAGCTAGTTGCAGTAATTTTTTCAAAAACGCACACGTTGCTGCCAGTACTGTTTTTATGTGGACCATTCAAAGATAGCTACACAAGACAAGGTTAGAACATGAAAACACCATATTCAAGGACAACCAATGCTCTAGATACCAAATGATGAAGGATTAACTTGTTCCTTTTTAAGATTATTGAATATGGTGTGAGTTGATTAAGAAAGATAAGTGAAATCTCCACTGGACATTAAGATAGCAAGCTATCTAGATGTGAAGGTTCCTTTCACAAAGCTCAAGAGAAGAAGATGATGGATTGATTCAAAACAAAAAGGAAATGGAAAGCACATAAACCATAGAAAACCAAGAACAATTAAAGGAAGAAGAAAACATAAAATGGAAAGAAAAGAAATGGTAAAAATGTGAGAAGCACGCCACTACAAGGCTAGGCAAGAAGCCATGACAACCTTGAAGATGAGTGGATGTGTGCCGCCACTTGCTATGCAAGATAAGGATAAGAAGTATTCACTCCCAAGGGAGGAAACTCTCACAAATGGTTGAGACACAAGAGTGTTTTTACTTCAAAATGTTCAACCCTTTTACATGTCTAGGAGCACCCCTTATATAGAAGAGTTTAGGGGCCTCTAAGCAAATAAAAGATACCTAAGGATGTCTCTACAAAAACCTAACCCTAGCTTCTAGAAACTAGGTCAAATAAGGTTACAAAAAATGAGAGACAAAAGAGCTAGCTATGGTGTGTGCAAGGCTAATTTCGTTCTAGCACAAAAGGAGACAAAGAATGTGTCTCATATGTCTCCAAAAAGTGGCCAAAGAGTGCTAAAAACAAAGGAGACCAAAGGTACATAGGTACACTTGCTTCATGCCTTTTACTTTATGCTTTATGCTTTATGCCTTTGCTTTACTCTCTCTTCCACATCATTTATGCTCCCCAATCACCATGCGCCACCTAGCATTGCTTTCTTACTCCTAATTAACCTACAAAGCAAATAAACATAGATTAGCATGTTGGCTTAAGTCAAGTCAACTATAGTCAATAAGTCAATAAGTCAAACCTAGTCAAAGGTCAACAAGTCAACTAAAGTTGATTCAACTAAGTCAACTTTGGGAATCAAAAATAATAAACACAAATGAAAAGGGATGAAGGATTAGTGAACTTCCTTTCTAAACATGCTTAGTCTTCTTAAGCATGTGCCTTCATCCTTGGTTGGGGTCAATCCTTCATCAGAAATTGATGTCAACATTAATGCTAACAACACTCAAATTACTTGTACTTATTGTGGGAAAGGTGGTCATACTGAATCTATTTCTTTTAAGAAAAACGGTTTTCCTTCTAACCATGAAGGAAAGAATTCAAGAAATTACACCAAACACACTTGCACACACGGTGGTAGAAACGAACATAAAGTGGACGTATGTAACAGAAAACATGGTTTCCCGTCTGGCCACAAATTCTTCAACAGCAAAGCCAATTATGTTAAAGTCAATGAGAGTAAACATGAAGAGAAGCATGATAATATGAGTGGTGAACAAGACATGTGTTTGAGACAACAACAAGATCAAACTTTGCTTGCTCTACTTCGATCCAGATAGGAAGGTGTTGAAGACTCTAATGCTACTCAAATAAATATCATCACCTCTTATTTGTCCCAGCCAAGTAAACCTTTCGTGAGTTCTTGTGATATAAAAGATAAAGGTGTCTAAATATTTGACTCAAGAGCAACAGACCATGTTTCTTGCTCTCTGAACAACTTTTTGTCATATAAAACCATCAAAAACATACTTGTACATCTTCCTAATAATTCAAAGGTTATTGCAACTCATATTGGTAGAGTCAAACTTAACAAAAAGCTTGTTTTAAATGATGTTCTTTATATTCCAGCCTTTGAGTATAACTTAATCTGTATTTCAAAGCCTTTCTCTGCTCTTAATATTGAGATTTTGTTTTCACCTAACCTTTGCGTGATTCAGAATCCAAACACGAAAGGGAGGATTAATTGGTTTAGTTGAATCTGAAGCTGGCTTGTATATGCTTTCCAATACTGAGAAATCTCTAGTTTTAAATGACAAATCTTCTTGTAATAGTTTAAATAAAAACTTATGACATTATAGGCTAGGCCATCTCTTTGACAATATATTGAACATTTTGAAAGAGAAATATCCTTACATTCATAGTGACACTAATATATGTGATGCCTGTCATTTTTTCTAAATAGAGAAAGCTTTTGATGTTGTTCACGTTGATATTTAGGGACCATGTTCCACCCCTTCTATGCATACTCACAAGTATTATCTTACTACTGTTGATGGCCACACATGTTTTACATGGATCTATTTGATGACTAAGTTCAATAAAACCAATAAAATAATGAGTGCTAATGGCCTTGAGTTTAGCATGAAGAATTTTAATGATGTTGAGGGAATTATACACCAAACATGTTGTGTAGAAACCCCCGAGCAAAATGGAGTGGTGGAGAGAAAGCATCAACATCTCACAAACGTGACTCATGCCCTGCTTTTAAGGTCTAGAATGCCTTCTTAGTTTTGCTCTTTTGTTGTCTTATATGTTGCATACTTAATAAATGTTACTCCTACTCCTTTTTTAAAAGATTCTTCTCCTTTTGAGAAACTATATAACAAGAAATGTGATTTAAATCGTATCAAGGTTTTCAGTTGTCTTTGTTTTAATAGTACTTTAATTGCCAATAGAAGAAAACTTGATTCACATGTTGATCTAGATGAGTTTTTGGGTTTTAAAACCAATACTAACGGACATGTTGTTTATAACCTTAAAATACATGATATAGTTATCTCTAGAAATGTTATTTTTACGAAGACATCTTATCTTACTCAAAGCAGCATGATAAAATTGATAAACATAATCAAGAGACCTTTCATTTTTTTTTAAATTTTCAAGATGATGTGAATGATCATACTCCTGATAATAATGACAATGTTGTGCTGGATAACATAGATGATATTTCTGATAACACAAACTCTTCTAATGATAATTTTGAACAAGAACATGTGCAATCTGATAATAGAAATAATCGAAGCATTAGAACTAGAAATCCTCCTTCATATTTAAAGGATTACCACATGTTTTCTATTGTCTAAAAATATAAGATATCCTATTGAAAAGTTTGTTTCTCTTGAAAAACCACTAGTGCAGTTTTGACATTTTAACTCGCGTTATAGGCTTCGGTTGTCGCTTAACCAAAGCATAAAATGGCGCGGTGGCAATTTTGCAATTTTTTTCAACTTTTATGCCTCGGTTCATTAGAAAATTGGTGCCAAAAGGTCTAATATGCCTCGGTTTTGAAGACTCGAAGCCTAAAAGTTGGCTAATATTTCAAAAATGCCATTATAGCAGTGACATTTGGCCTCGGTTGAAATTGAACCGCTGCCAAAAACTGTTTTTTGCCTCGGTTAAAATTGAACCGATGCCAAAAAGTATTTTTTGCCTCGGGTGGAATTGAACCGCTGCCAAAAACCGGTTTTCTGCCTCGGTTAAAAATTGAACCGAGGCCAAAAGGTTCATTAGGGTTCAAAAATTGCGAATCACTTTTTTTCCTCTTCTTCCTCGCGTGCGCGTTCTCTCTCTCAGCCACCCACCTCCACTGCTGTTGTTGCACTCCGACCACTCACAACTACTAGACGTTTGGCTCATTCGTGTTCTGGCTTGGCGAAGTGCGATTTGGGGCTCGCGAAGTGGGCATCAGTTCATTGTGTTACAGGTGCGTGGTAGATTGGTGTTGTGCGTGGATGGAGATTTGTCGTTGATGGTGGCGAGATGTGTACGTGGCGGCAGCGTGAAGAAACTTGTCATTGCGAAGGAGGTGGTTTCGCGATTTGGAGGAGGAGACGCGATTTAGGGTTTGTGATTTGCTACAGATGGTTGCTTTTTGTTTGCATTTATGCATGTGTGATGTTCACATTTTTGTGTATGAAGAACATGGAGGTTCCATGGTGGTTGCACGATTCAAAAATTGCTCTTACGATGAAGGAGAAGACTGCAGTGGCTACGGATCTTTTGTTTTGAGTTTCAGATCTGGCGGTGGTTGACGGAGTTGTGGTCTAACCATGGTGACTACCTAGGGTTTCTGGTGGAGAAGATGGGCAGAGAAGCACATATGGCCTCGGTTCTCAGTAGAACCGAGGCAGAATATGGAGCTTCTGCTTCGGTTGAGACCCGAGGCAAAAAGCTAACCTTTTTGGCCTCGTCCTAATATGCCCCGGTTCTAGAACCGGGGCAAAATGACAAAAATAACCGCTGCCAAAAGCCCTTCCTGCACTAGTGAACCTTTCTTCTAGTTTTAAGCATATGATTTGTTCTATTGATGGTAACAAAGAACCTAATACGTTTGAGGCAGCGGTTAAATGTAGTAAGTGGCACTCTATTATGGATTATGAGATATATGCTTTGAATAGAAATCATACTTGGACCATTACTACCTTGCCTAGTGACAAAACTACCATAGGGTATAAGTGGGTGTATAAAAGAAAATACAAAGCTAATGGAGATATTAATAGGTACAAGGCACGCCTCGTTGCAAAGGGGTATACACAGAGAGAGGGATTGGACTATCTCGATACTTTTTCACCAGTCGTAAAACTAACAATTGTTCATATGTTGCTTAGGCTAGCTGCCATAAAAGACTAGTTTCGGTGATGCAACGAATGATATTAAAATCATTGGTTTCAATGATTCTGACTAGGCAGGGTGTTGTTACGTGTCGGTAAGTGTACCAAATCATACAAGAAATAAAGTGAACAAGTCTAGATATTGTATCCCACAAGAACTAATGTGATCTAAATTAGTTGGTTAGTTATTGATAAAGGTTGAGAATAACAAAACATTTGTTGTTTAAAGAAAAAAATAATTTTAGAATTTATTATAAAGCATAAACAGAAATTGGCACAATGGAAATAAATAGCTTGATTAAGTATAAGATAAAAACTTCACCAAGATTGGGTGTCATGATACGATTCAAGTAAAAACAACAAACAATATATTTCTATTTTCGTCTCTCACATTCACAACACTATGTAACAAGACACTCAGTTGAGAATGAGCTCAGCCAATCATCCTCAAATAGATGGTCAGTTTGAGAGAACTATATAGTCGTTGGAGGATCTGCTAAGAGCATGCGTGTTGGATCACTTGGGCACATGGAGTGATATGCTACCATTAGTTGAGTTCACGTACAATAATAGCTATCATTCCAACATTGGGATGGCACCATACAAGGCTTTGTATGGTGGGAGATGCAGAACATCATTATGTTGGTAGCAAGATGGAGAGTTAGTGCTACTTGGACCATAATTTTTGTAATAGACCACTGAGAAAGTCAAAATGATACAAGATTGAATACGAGCTACTCAGAGCAGGATAAAGTCTTATGCAGATAAGAAGAGAAGGTTGCTTGAGTGAGGCAGGTGACCATGTATTCCTTAGGGTTACACCGACAACCGGTATTTGAAGAGCACTCAAGTCGAGAAATCTGACTCCTTGATTAATTGGGCAGTACCAGATCACGAGGAGGATTGGCCCAGCGGCGTATGAGATTGCTTTGCCACCTCACTTGGCAAACTTACACAATGTCTTCCATGTATCATAATTGAGGAAGTACATTGCAAACCCTACACATGTACTAGAGTTGGACCAGTGAGAATCTTAGATTCTCAAGTCAAGCAACTCAGAGGGAAGGAGATCTGGACTATGAAGGTTCTTTGGGATGAGGCAACCTAGGATATGACATGGGAGATGGAAGACCTCATGAGATAGTCTTATCCGCACTTATTTCTTTGTAGTTAATTTTCGAGGACGAAAATTTTATAAGGTGATGGAAATGTAAGACCCGAGGAAATTAGTTAATTAAATAAATAATTAATTAATAAGAGCGGGTAGTGGGAGTCTTTATGACAATTAATGTTAGCTTATATGAGGTGGAAAAGTACTAGCTTATATGGTTGTGAGTACTTGATTGTGTTGAGAGGACCTGTGTTTGAGTCTTATGTATGCCAAATTGTGTGTTATTTAATTGATTATTATTTTAATAATACGCTTGATCATGATGAGTGATAATAAAATCCTAGATTTATAGGAGCGGGGATAGTGTGGGAACAAACTTTATTTGAGTTTTTATTACTTATAGCTTTGAATAAACTTGTAAACATTTATGTACATACCTTTATATGTAATGAGTTTTATAAGGTAAGGATTTGATTTATTTTTATGTTGTAATAAGTTTTTTAAATTTTCTGTGTTTTTGGGAAATTGAGTTATAATAAATGAGATTTCCTTTACATTTATATTTTATTTTATTAAAATGAGTAATATCCGATCGGGATGTTACATGTTGGATGCTCTATCCAAGTGTTAGGTCGCAGGGTCAAGGTGAATCTCATATGCTTGCCTTTGGAGGGAATGGGTGTGAAACTGGAAGTATTAAGAATAGAAAATGTTTTGGTAGAGTGATAAGGGTACACACTCATGACTATATCAGAGATAGCTTTCCTTTCTTAATTCTAAAGGTTGGGGGAATGAGAGTAGAGTTATAGTTGAAGTTTTGTCTTTTATACCTCTTCTTGTCATGTTTGCACCTCGGTGGCTTGTGTGTGTTGTCTGTAATGGCAGGGGAATGCAGATCCAAGGTCAAACTTGACTTGCCTTTGCAAGGGTGGGTAGGGCCTTTGAGTCAATCTCTTGATAGAATATGAAAATATGCAGAAGGTTGTATATCGATGGACGATGAAAGTTAAGTTTGGTTTAGTGGGCTTAAAAGCGACATCCGAGTTCACAAGCGACACGTTAGACTCAGGGATCTTCAAGAACAGGTTCATGGGACGAATACCACAAGTTTTGTAAGAGGATTTGAGATCAAAGGTTAGATTAATGAGAGGTACGAGCGCATGATTGTAGAACAAAGTTTGAGAAGTCAAATTGGTACTACATCCCAACAATGTTGGAGGTCTGAAGTGGGAAGTTATGGAACGTATGAGGCTAAGGCTAAAACAGTAGAGACCATGAAGGGAGTGAGGAAGGGAGAATCTCAAGTGGGATGTTAAGTTGAGGCAGAGCTTGAGAGATTAGTCTGACAATGCTGTGTCTTACAAAAAGGGGAAGACCAATCATGTGATGAAAATGAAGTATGTTAAGGGTTTTATACCAGGTCAACATCAATGGGAGGCAATTGAATCTTCTGAGCAATAACCACATATCAAGTCAATAGTACAATGGATGTCCTAAGTAAGGTGGCTCAAAGGAGAGAAAGGTTTGACTTGGGACATAAGATGGACGGTTTCAAGTATCGGAAGAAGAAGTACATTGTTAAATTGTTCTTATGGGAAAGGCTAGTTGGTAATGTCATAGCACATGGAAGGAGGAAAGGAAAAGGAATGTTTTGTGTAGCTGAAAGGGTGTCTTTAATAGTTGGTGTTGGAATGGTTAAAGCAAATAAGTAAATTCAACACCTGACAATGGCAATAATGGCAATGATGGCAATGCATGAAACACAAGAAGCAATACCCATGGCAAGGGAATGGAAGGAAGGGTTACAAACCCTTACAAGACTACACATTGTGTGAATCTTCATATTCTTTGCCATGGCTTCTACAAAGATGAATGCCTCCATGTGACACTCTCTTTTAAAGTGGGAAACTTAAAAAATGCAATAGTTCATGCACTCACAAGAGAGGAACTTGCATCCTGACCATCAAAGTTCTTGTCGAACTCGTCACACTTCAGACCTTGTTCCTCACTCTTATTGAGTACTATGATGTAATTCTTAAGGTCTCCAAGCCATTGCACTACAACTTCAATAACAATATTTGATCCTTCAACAATAGCACTTTTGCTTAGCATCCATCTTTCCAACATTAAGCTACATCTGATTTTCATTTTTAAAGAAAGAAGAAATTCCCACTCGCTTTCCTTCCTCAACTATTCAGCGGGCGCGTTAAAGTCTGCAAAGGAATGTTAGGTGCATTTAGAATGTTTGATGGTGGCGGAACCAGAGGAAGCCTCTAGTGATAAAGGTGTCAAGTCAAAGTATAAGTAGAGAGACAAATGAGAAGGAATATAGGAAAAGTTATTGAAACATGTAATGCAAAATTTCCAAAAGTTGTTTTTTATGCCAATTTTGGTAGTTCAAAGGGTTATGGTTCTGTCAAGTTTGACGATGATAATGAAAGATCCCAAACCACAACTCAAATGTTCGATGTTTAACGTTCCAATAGGCTTACATGCATTGGTGCTACAACTATAAGAAAATCATTTTTCCATTTATAGAAGTCGACGAAGCATAATTTTTTGTGATGTTCTTTATTGGTGGAGTGGTTGCGACAATGGCTTCCAATGTAATAGCCTACACAACACTATGCATCATCGTTGTTCATACCTTTCCACCACCACATTATTTCTTAACAACGCAGAAACTCAAACTAAAAAAAAACTTCCTTTCAATGGTGTGTTTGGATGGATAAGATAGTTGGTTGATCTCTTCCCCTCTATGATAAGAACTTGGAGTGTTCTTACAGGGGCGCAATAGCACGTGCACGACTCTTGAAAGCTAATACTCCAACTTAGAGACGAAGCTTTGATGAGGCTCATAAATTAGTCTCAACCACGACAACCACAAAATCCTCGATGCACGACAATGTTGATAGATCGATATGCATAATGACCGAGAAGAAACTCAGGACAACAAGCAATATTCTTTGGTAGAGTTCCTCGATGTCGTGGCTAAGGATGTTTCATCAAATAAAGAACATGAATTTCTATAAGGAAATTTGTAAAAAGGGTTTGAGGAAAACTCTGGCTAGGAAAGACAAGGTTCTTAAGTTTGTTAGTGACTCACTTTTCTTTCCTGAGAGACTACTTATTAAACTTTCAACAATATTTCCCTTAAAAAACTTGTATACATCACACAATTGGCAATTTGGGTGGTAACAATATCAACTTACATTGTCCTTCATTAAAAGCCCAAAGCTCCCCAAAATCATCCTCACTCTTCCTTACAAGAAATGGGAGTCACACACTATTATAGCTTGAAAGGACAACACTTTGATGAAGAGCACAACAAAGAAAACCTCCAAGCTGATTCATGAAGTCTGGGAAAAGCATGCAAAATGGAAAGAGAAAGATCACTCCAAATAGGAACAACCTAAAGAGCAATCGTCGAACTTCATCAAAGTTGTGGAATTTTTCACAAACCATTTTGGAAGGAGTCTGATAGTCCAAACACTGGAACTACCTAATCAATACGACAACCACAAAGATCAAGAATAATTTTGATCTCCAAAACGTCGAAATTAGTAGAGTAGACTACGAAAGGAGCAACTCAACGTTCCAGTACTCGAGTACAAGAGTAACTTGGTGTTATAGTACCTGAATACAAGAGCAACTCAGTGCCACCATACCCGAGTACAAGAGCAACTCAACACTCTAGTACCTGAGTACAAAAGTAAACTCGGTGTTACAATGTTTGAGCACAACAACAACTCGGTGTTCCAATGCTTGAGTATAAGAACAACTTGAATTCTAGTGCCTGAGTACAAAAGCACTTTGATATTCCAATGACTGAGTACAAGAGCTAGAGCAACTTGGTGTTCCAATACCCGAGTACAAGAAGAATTTAGTGAGTGCAAAAGCACCTCGACATTCCAATGACATAGTACAAGAGAAAAAGCAATTCAGCATTCCAATACCCGAGTTCAAGAAGAATTCAATGACTACAACAATAACTCGACGTTCTAGTGTCTAAATATAGGAGTAAACTCAACGTTCTAAGGCCCTTGTACAAGAGCAGCATGATGTTCCAATGCCTAATTACAATAACAACTTGCAATTCTAATGCCTTAGTATTGAACATCTCGATGTTCTAATGACCGAGTACAATAGCTGATGGAGCTCCTTGCCTGGTTTTTTGAAAGGAGAAGCTCCTTAATGCAATAGAAATGGAATGTAAGCAAGGTTAAAGGCCCTTGAGCAATGGAATGGTGTGGTGGAGATGGAGTTCTAGGAAAGAGAAATTATCTTAGAGGAAGGAGGCTAGAGGAGATCTAAGGAGATTCCTAGCTCTCATGACTCTCAATAAGGCAAATGTGTGGAGTGCTCTCAACATCAAGGCATTTACCATTCAAATTAAGAGTAACCTTTACACAATGCATAGGAGCTCTCTTATATAGCCTAAGGAGAAGGAAGAATTCAGCTAAGCTAAGTTTATGACATGTGTTGAATTCTTTCTAGATCTAGATCTAGATCTCCTTATTTGGTGGATCAAGTGCCATGTGGCAAGTCACACCTTCCAAATTTCAACATGTGCTCAATGTGTTAAGTGTGGCATGTTTTCTAGACACCTATTCGGTCAAAGCTTGTTTAATGAAGTTATGAGCCCAATTAAACAATGCTTTGGTGAATTTTTGATCCAATTATTGAAAGCACACAATAATTACAAAGGTGGCCCAATTACATTGGTCGAAATCCACATGTAAACAAATGTTTATCTATATTTTAATATATTCCTTAGCCCATTTGAAAGGTAGCTTGATTCCATTAGGCCTTGAAGGATCTTGACCATCACTAGCATTTTAAATCTTCTTAAGCATTCCTCTAGTGATTGGGCCTTTATTTAGGCTTTGGCCTTGTTTTTGGTATTGGGCCTAGAAATGGGTTTGGGCTGGATTCATTAGGAGTGGTTTAGTGTTTTAACACCCCAATTACTTAGACAGTAACATTAAGGAAAAACCCTCTAGGTGAGGCAACGAGTTACTTAATAAATTTAACAAAAGCCCTCCAAGCAAGGCATTGAGTTATTTAGACAAGTAACATTAAAGAAAAGCCTTCCAAGCGAGGCATCCAGTTACCATAAAGCCCTCAAGACGAGGCACCGAGTTACTAAGACCAGTAACATCAACAAAAGACCCTCTGGGTGTGACAACAAGTTAACTTAAAACCCTTCAAACAAGGCACCTAGTTACTTAGATAGTAACATAATGAAAGCCCTTCAAGCGAGACACCGAGTTACTTAGACAAGTATTATTAACAAAAAGACCTCTGGCAAGGCATCAAGTTACTTAATAACTTTAACAGAAGCCCTACAGGTGAGACACCAAGTTACTTAGACAAACTTAAGCAAAGCCCTCAAACGAGGCACCAGGTTACTTAAACAGTAACCTAAGCAAAGCTCTTAAATGAGGAATTGAGTCACTTAGACAGTAACATAAGCAAATCCCTCAAACAAGGCACTAAGTTATCTAGACAGAAACAAAAGTCCACAAACGTGGCACACGAGTTACATAGACTGCAACATGAGCCCACAAATGTGGCCCCCGAGTTACCTAGACGATAACATAAGTTAAGCCCGTTTAGGCAACATCTTGGCCTACCTAGATGGTAGCATCAAATTAAGCCCACTAAGGCGGCACCCAAGCCTACCTATGTCGGCAACACACATAAAGCTTGCTAAGTTGGTAGCACAAAGCTTGCTTAAATAAATGGCGTCAGATCCTACCAAAGTCAATAATTCAAAACGCTCAAGATAGCATCCATGATCAAATATGACCACCCACAGCTTGGCCAAATGACCAATCCACCTGCAAAGTCAAAGATGACCACATATGGTTTGACCAGGTAGCCAATCCACTTGCAAGGTTAAAGACGACCACATATAGTCCATCCAAACCACCAATCCACCTATAAGCATAAAGCCTTGCTACAACTCGACTACATGGCCAGTTATTGTAAGACCCAGGAAATTTAAATAATTAAATAAATAATTATTTATTTAATTTAATTGCATTTTAATTTAATTAAATTGGTTTAGGGTTAGGAAAAATAAAGAGTACCAACCACTGATCTATAGAGTAGAACGAAATTGAGGGTGATTTGAGATAGTGGGAGATCAAAGAGAGGGCAACTTAGAGAAGGAAAAAGCTAGACACATTTTTGAACGAGGAATCCATATTAGGGTAGTTGCATTATGTGTTTAAATTCAAATGTATATGATTTATTGTTGTATGATCATTGTGTGTACCTCTCTTTTTGTCAAATTTTGTAACTATGTGCATTTTTGAAAATTTTCCAAAAATCGTCTGGTAGTCATCATGACCTGCTAGGTGACACATGTGCCTAAACCCAATTTTTTGGGTTTTGGAGATGAACCGCCTAGCGGCATGTTCTTCCCGCTAGGCGACGCGAGCTGGGTTACCCAGTTCATGGTTTTGGTGATTCTTTTGATGTCTGCGAGGCTTAATTTGACTATATATATGTACAATTGTGTGGAATTTTGATGTGATTGAGGTCATGGAATTGTTTTATATGAAATTGGTATGAATCGTGAACTAATTAGAGGATTAGGGTTCATGTTAGGATTGGGGATGAACAAATGTGATCGTTGTTTATGATTTATGATATGTTTCATGAAATAATCTTAAACTGAACAAGCATGAACTTTATATTATGTTAAACATTAAAATTATGACAAACCCCAGCTGGAATTGGTGATTGGGGGGTTTTAGTGTTCGTCTAGGTGTTGAAAAATTTGGAATTTTTCCAGAATGGTATGCTTCGCCTAGCGGCACATGAACTGCTGCCAGGCGACAGATCAAGGCAGATGGAAAATTTGTTTATGTTTTATTGTTGAGTTTCCTAGGTGAGTTGTCTTGCAATTTTGTGCATAATACTGAGTAATTGGGTCTAGGGTGTGAGAAGAAATTATATGCATGTAATTAAATTAGACACATGGATGAGGATATGATGATTGGAATTGGAAGAGAGGAAAAGTGATGTTATCTTAACTGTGATGTTGTAAAGAGTTTGTTTTTGGGTGAATTTCATTTAAGTGCATATTGTGTAAGGGTTAGCAATTGGAATAACATGATTTACTTGACTAATGAGTTTGAGTAGTGGCCATGATGTTTGAGATTGTGTTGGTCTGTAATTTAATTATATGAGTATGCCAGAATGAGGTTATGTGATATCATGTATTGAATGTTGAGTGTGAGGTCCTTTAGGACCTGTCCAAATTGGCAAAAAAAAAAACAGTAGCACTTGCGCTACTAGTATGGCGCCTGGCGACGTAGGACGAGCCACCAAGCAATAGAGACCCAAAACAGTGGCAGTGGCTACTATAATCGCATGGTGCCTGACAAAAGGGGTAGTTTCGCTAGGAAAAAGTGGACTGGCAAAGGTATGGGAAGGTGTGTGGTGCCTGGCGGCGTGTAGCCTTCGCTAGGCGGTTTGGAACCAGTTTCTGCCTAGTGATGTGCATGAAGTGTCAGGCGGTTCTAGGTGTAGAATTGGACTGCGGGAGGATTCTACACAACTTTGGATGGAGGTCTTGAAATGATGTTTTGTTGGGGCCTCAATTACGAGTGTAGCTTGTATTGGGGTAATACGTGGCCACTCGAGGTTGTAGCCTGGTGGTTTTGGAAGTCTAGTGGAGTGTGCGAGATCGTGGCTTGTATGGATGGGTTCCGAAGGGTTGCCCTCCTCGGTATTGTCCGGCGAGTTTGGTAGTCTTTGGACAAATACGGACTACGGTTCGTATTGGGAAACTTCACTTGGTGTTGCAAATTGTGATCGTGACAAGATCATTCCCACGTGTGGACTATAGGTGGTGGCTTGTAGTTGGAGGGGCGAGTAGACATTCGTGGCAATAAGTATCAACCAAAGTAATCATTAAAAGGTGTAGGATCAAGAGGTGTCTAGAGGAAGATCTGAAAGTCAGGTTTAAGAGTTGGGGTTCTAATAAGGGTCATGGGTTTGAAATTGTTATTTTATAGTATATTGTGTATCATTTTATTTGAGCTCACCCTATTTGTGTGTGTTTGGTGATGATCATGTAACTCGTTACATGGGAGCAGATGTTGATGTAAGTGAACACGTGGATACTTAGCGCCGAAGAGGGGCCAACATGGAGAATTTTTCATGAACTTATTGTTATGGATTTTCTTGTATATTTTGTAATCATTTTCTATTAACTGTTTGGATAATTGTAAGTGTTGAACGCATTTATGGATTTTATATTTTTTGCGTTTATGAAATAAAGTTGAAAATTTCCCTGTGTTTTAGGGAAAGTATTTTTAATAAATGCAATTTGAATTTATTTATTTTTCCCTTTTTTTCCTTATTTTTTTAAATAAGTAATATCAATGCTAGAATGTTATAGTTACAATCGCAACAAGCATTCCATTTACGTTAATCAAACTTCTGAGCTTGGGCAACTTATATACATACCCGACATCAAATATGTTAAGTGATTCAACCCAATAAGGCCCATTCAATTTTACTAACCTAAACTAGTAGTAAGATATTATGAGATATATTTATTGGTGCAAATATTCATATATTAAAATTATATGTAATTAAATCTCAGTAGTTTGATTACGTCGTGATATTCCTCAATACTATATATTTACAAAATATTTGGTAAATCAGGTAAGGTATCATTGTGACGAAAAACAAAAGTTCTATTTATTTGTTTATTATTATTATTTTCTATAATATACTCATAAAATTTAAAGGCAAAATTATACAATGATATCTAATTATACTTAAAATATTTACATATATATGTATTTACAATACTGTATGCATCATATATCCACATCGTTTAGTACATCTTATATTTCCTACACTAGAAGAGGAAGAAGTGTTATTTATTTACAGTTTTCCCCTCATATACTAGTTTTCAAACAGGTGGAGGGAAAATGTTATGGATAGGATTCACTTAGACTGTTGGGGGTAAATATAAGGTAACTCTAATTTGTCCTTTGATGACAATCGGCGCGTTTGGAGCAGAGAGAAAAGTAATAGTAAAGTTTCTTGTTCCCTGAAATGTTACAGAATTATTTACTGCATTGGTTTTCCATGCATTCCCCGGGAAAACAGCCACAATGTCGGCGAAGAAGGGATCAGCCATCTATGATAAGGTTATAAAATTTTGTTTTTCACACACAATCATAAAATAGGGAAGTGAGACAAATATCACATAAAAAATATACAACATATCATAATAAGATAAATTGAAATGAAAATTCTCCCAAATACATAAAACTAGATTTTATCATACTTTATAAAGATATTTATTAATTTTGTAGTGACTAGTCAGGATAAATGAGCTCATGGCCAACAAAGTAACTCAAGAACATCTCATCTTGAGTAATACTAACTCGTTTAAATCCCCAAGGTTATACCTCAAACTACAATAATCAAATATTTATTTATCATAAATTTTATTTCAATATTAAACCATATAATTATATAAATAAATAGGTAGGATCAATGAATAGTTAAAATAAATATAAATAAATAGAAAGGACTAGTACATAATTGGAGATAAATATAAATAAGTAAATGAGAAACATATAAATTGAATAAATAGGACCAGTGCGTAACTAGAGATGAATATAAATAAATAAATAGGATCGAGAACTAAATATAAATTAGAATGAGGTTAGGGACACCTCACTTAAAGGTAAATATATAAATTTTATTTACTAAAACAAATGAGGATAAATTTCTCTTATTTTTTCTTCCAATTCCCATGTGGTATCTCTAGTAGTTTCATTCCAAATGACTTTTACTGAATTTGTCTGCCTCTGAGTTCCTTGACCTTTTTGTCCAAAATTTGTATAGGCATTACGTCAAATGTAAGGTTATTCTTTAATTGTACTGTATCATGCCTTATCACATGAGACGGATCAGAAATATATTTTCTTAATTGAGACACATGAAAGACATTATGAAGATTGGAAAGGAAAGAAGGTAAGCAAATTTGATAAGCAACAGGACCTATCTTTCTAAGAATTGTGTAAGGTCCAAATTTATCGTGGAGTGAGTTTCTTTGATTTCACCACTCTACCAATTCTAGTGGTTGGTGTTACTTTCTTGAGATCTTGATACATTTTTGTTGTGCCAAGATGCTTGCTTAATTTACTTTTATGTGCTTCCTCTAGAATCATTTTCTTAATTTCTTCATTGTTGGGTACATACATCCTATCCTTAAATCTCAAAGTTTTTGTCCTATCTATGCCAAAATTCTCTCCATCTTTTTGCCCTATCAATTTCTTTTTCTTTTGAATGAACTTATCACTTTCTTATGCCTCATGGATTTGTTTTTGTAAATTGTTAGTGATCTGAATGGAATTTAATTGCATTTTATCATGGCTTAGGGTGACCGACAAAATCATGTCTCTAAATTTTTCTAACAATACATTTGCCTTACCTAGATGATACTGTAATTCAAAATCATAATCTTTCAGAAATTCCATCCATCTCTTTTGTCTCATATTTAATTCCTTTTGGTCAAATAAGTATTTAAGACTCTTATGATCACTAAAAACTTCAAACTTACCACCATAAACATAATGTCTTCATATCTTAAGTGCAAAAACAATGGCAGCTAGTTCTAAATCATGGGTTGGGTAATTTTTCTCATTGTTCTTAATTGTCTAGAAGCATATGCCACTACCCTTCTATCTTGCATAAGAACACAACCTAATCCCATTTTGGAAGCATCACAAAATATAACAAAGTGCCCAGTAGGATCAGGTAATGCTAAAACAAGAGAAGTGGTTAATCTTTTCTTGAGTTCTTGAAAACTATTCTCACATTTTTCTGTCCACACAAAAGCTTATTTGGTGAGTTGGGTTAAAGGAAAAGCTATTTTAGAAAATCCCTCAATGAATCTTCTATAATATCTTGCCAAACCGAGAAAATTGCGAATCTTAGTCACTATTTTTTGTGGTTCCCATTATAGAACTACTTCTATTTTGGTTGGATCCATTGACACTCCCTTATTGGAAATCACATCTCCTAAAAATTTTACTTTCTCTAACCAGAATTCACACCTAGACAATTTAGCATACAATTTCTTTTCTCACAAGATTTGCAAGACAATTTGAAGGTGTTCCTCATGTTCCTCAAGAGTCTTAGAATAATCTATAAAAACAACCACAAATTGATCTAAAAATGGATGGAAGATCCTATTCATATAATCCATGAATATTGTAGGAGCATTGGTCACACCAAAAGGCATCACTTGATATTCATAATGGCCATACCTAGTTCTGAAAGCAGTTTTTTTGTATGTCTTCTTCTTTTACTCTAATTTGATGATATCCCGACCTTAAATCTATCTTAGAAAATAGGTTAAAATACCTTTTTAGTCCTAATTTTCGTCATGTTTTTTCAAATAAGTCCTAATTTTGGTTTTGTGTTCAAATAGGTCTTAATTTTCGTCAATTTTGTTCAATTTGCTAACACCGTTTAAATCATTAACGGCCATGAACAGTGACTGCCAGGTGTCACTTCATGGTTTTTTTGAATTTTATTTTTATTTTTATTTTTTATTTTTTAAAATTTTTTAAAATTTTTTTAAATTTTTTTAAATTTTTTTAAATTTTTTTAAATGTACACGTGTCAACCCAGTAGCGTGTCACGTGTCACTTTGTGGTTTTTTTGAATTTTTTTTTATTTTTTTAAAAAAATTTTAAAGGTCCACGTGTCAACCCAGTAGCGTGCCACGAGTCAAAGTCAATGTTCTATATTCAATTTGGTCCCTATATTTGTTATTTTTATTCAATTTAGTCCAAATTTTTGTTAATATTAACCAATTTGGTCCCTATCGAAGATATGATCAAATTTAATTTGTATATCAAAGTTATATTATGTGAATTTTAATATATTATATAAAAATATTTAATAAAAAATGTAAATTTTAATATAAAAATTAAATTTGGTTTCAAGTTGGAGAGGGACCAAATTGGTTAATGTTAACAAAAAATGGGACTAAATTGAACAAAAATAACAAATATAGGGACCAAATTGAATATAGAACATTGACTTTGACACGTGGCATGCTAATGGGTTGACACGTGGACATTTAAAAAAATTTAAAAAACTCATGAAATGACACGTGACACGCTACTGGATTGACACGTGTACATTTAAAAAAAATTTAAAAATTTTAAAAAATATTTAAAAAAAATAAAGAAATAAAAAAATAAAAGAAATCACGAAATGACATGTGACAGTCACTGTTCATGGCCGTTAATGATTTAAACGGTGTTAGCAAAAATGGACCCAATTGAACAAAATTGACGAAAATTGGGACCTATTTGAACATAGAACCAAAATTAGGACTTATTTGAAAAAACTTGACGAAAATTGGGACCAAAAAGGTATTTTAACCTAGAAAATGCAGAGGCTCCTCGTAATGGTCCATCAAGTCATCTATTCTTGGAAGATAGTATTTATTCTTTATAAAAAAATTATTTAATTGGTGGTAATCTGCACACAAACTAAAACTTCCATCTTTCTTCTTAACTAGTAAAACCGGGGCTCCCCAATGTGACGCACTAGGACGAATGAATTATTTTTCAAGTAACTCTTCCCATTGTTTCTTCAATTATGATAATTCAGAGGGTGACATCCTATATGGTCCTATAGATATTGGTCCAGTTCCAAGCATCAAATTTATTGAAAATTCAATTTCTCTATTGGGTGGTAGACCAGAAATATCATTGGGAAATACTTCAGGAGAATTTTGAACGACTACTATATTTTTCAACTCAACTTCCTCTTTTATTTCCATAGAAGATAATAACAAGTACCCTTGAATTTCATTCTTTAAAGGCTCACTTTTTGAATTGGTATGTGATTTTAAAAGATTCTCAGGGTTTGGAAATATTATTGATTTCTCAGCACAATTCAAAAGGACTTGATTAGAAGATAACCAGTCCATACCTAATATTACATCTAATTGATATAAAGGTAGACATATTAAATTTACAACGAATTTTCTATTCTCAATGAATACTGGACAATCTAAACAAACTTTATTGGTAATTACCGAGTCATATGTGGGAGTTGAAACAACCAAACTAGTTTTTAGAAAAGAGGTCGACATATTAAGATGTTGAACACAATAATTGGAAATGAATGAGTGAGTTGCACCTGAGTCATATAGTACATTTAAAGTTTTTCCTTTAATAAAACACATACCTTGAATTAGATCATGGTTTTCAGCAGCTTCAGCTCTAGTCATGGTGTACACTTTTACTGTGTGGTAGGTCTTGTTTTGGTTGCAGCTGGATTGAAATGTGTCTTCTATTGTCCACACTTAGAGAATAGTTGACCAAGTTTCCCACACTTGAAACAGACTGGTCCCTTAAGGTGACAATCTTTAGCATGATGACCTTGTTTGCATTTAAAGCATGTGATATGATCATATACAGGTCTACTAGATTTTCTTGATGAAGATTGGTTGGATTGGGTCCTCCATTGTGGGCAATTGTAAGGTTTTCCCTCATTGCGTTTATTTTTATTTGTTTGGGGTCCAAAATACTTGGGTTTGATATTTTGATTGTTCTCAAAATCTTTCAAAAATCTACACTTGTGAATGAGCGTAGGAAAATCAACAATTTCTAGTATTCCTACTGCTTTTCTCAATTCATCCTTAAGTCCATTTTCAAATTTTATACACTTCATCCTTTCCTCTTGGTGATAAAAGAAAGTAGAGTCTTTTCCTAATTCTTCAAACTTAGAAGCATATTCCCCTACTATCATACTTCCTTGCTTCAACTGCATAAACTCTATTTCTTTTGCTCTTCTCACATCATTAGGGAAATATTTTTCTAAAAACTTTGTTCTAAATACATCCCAGGTAATAATTATTCTTCCTCCTTCAAGTAATCTCCTAGTACCATCCCACCAATATTCAACTTCTCCTATTAGCATAAATACAACATAATTCACCTTTTGGTTGTCAGCACAGTTCATAACTCAAAATATTTTCTCCATCTCCTTAATCCATAATTCAGCTTTTTCTAGATCATATCCTCCAAAAAATTGTAGGGGTTTGTTTCTCCTAAATTCAGCTAAACCTTGTGATTCAGTGTTTCCTTTAGGTCTTTGATTCCTTATTAGAGCAACAACCATGTCTCGGATAGCTTGCATTGCTTCAGTTAATTCATTATTCTTTCTATTGTTTGCCATCTGAAATTGTATGAGTTAGTAAAAAAAATATAATGAGCACATTTCACAGATCTCACACGAAACGTGGCTCTGATACCATTTAATGTTGTAACAAAAAAAATTCTATTTATTTATTATTATTTTCTATAATATACTTATAAAATTTAAAGGCAAAATTATACAATGATATCTAATTATACTTAAAATATTCACACACATACACACACACACACACATATATATATACACACACACACACACACATATATATATATATATATATGTGTGTGTGTGTGTATATATGTATTTACAATACTGTATGCATCATATATCCATATCGTTTAGTACATCCTATATTTCCTACACTAGAAGAGGAATAAGTGTTATTTATTTACAGTTTTCCCCTCATATACTAGTTTTCAAACGGGTGGAGGGAAAATGTTATGGATAGGATTCACTTGGACTGTTGGGGGTAAATAGAAGGTAACTCCGATTTGTTCTTCGATGACAATCGGCGCGTTTGGAGCTGAGAGAAAAGTAATAGTAGAGTTTCTCGTTCCCTGAAATGTTACAAAATTATTTACTGCATTTGTTTGCCATGCCTTCCCTGGGAAAACAGCCATAATGTTGATGAAGAAGGGATGAAGCATGTTTGGAGCAGCCATCTATGATAAGGTTATAAAATTTTGTTTTTCACACACAATCATAAAATAGGGAAGTGAGACAAATATCACATAAAAATATACAACATATCATAATAAGATAAAATGAAATGAAAATTCTCCCAAATCCATAAAACTGGATTTTATCATACTTTATAAAGATATTGATTAATTTTGTAGTGACTAGTCAGGATAAATGAGCTCATGGTCAATAAAGTAACTCAAGAACATCTCATCTTGAGTAATACTAACTCGTTTAAATCCTCAAGGTTATATCTCAAACTACAATAATCAAATTTTTAATTATCATAAATTTTATTTCAATATTAAACCATATAATTATATAAATAAATAGATAGGATCAATGAATAGTTAAAATAAATATAAATAAATAGAAAGGACCAGTATGTAATTAGAGATAAATATAAATAAGTAAACGAGAATAAATATAAATTGAATAAATAGGACCAATGCATAACTGGAGATGAATATAAATAGATAAATAGGAATGAGAACTAAATATAAATAAGAATGAGGTTAAGGACACCTCACTTAAAGGTAAATATAAAAAATAATTATGAGGAAATAAGAAAAATAAAATTCAAAAGATAAAATGATAAATGTCTCGTTTTCTTACCTTAGAGAGTGAAAAAGGTCTGAATAAATGCACAATTCAACTCTTATTTCTCCTTTGAGTCTCACTGTTATGTTTCCATTTTTCTAATGTGCTTATCTAACTCTCAGATCTCGTTTTTTTTTTCTCGTTGCTTTTCCTCGTATGACTTTCACTAACACTATCTTCTTTATATATAGGCTTTGAAGATTCAATCATTAAATTCACCCAATCCTATCTTAGAATTTGCAGTACAAGTATAAGAATCTTATTAATTGAAATTCTATCTGTTACTGAATGTTGTTCTGCATCATTTATTCTAAAAGATAAACTTGTATTATATATACATATACTTTAAAACGGTAAATATAATCTATTATATAATGTTTATAACATTATGATATATATATATATATATATATATATATATATATTATTCGATTAGATACAACATACGCAATGTATTATATTCTTTTTTCTTATGTTAGCATACTGAAAATATTGTGTTATAAATTTTGAGATGTTACGATCACATTACTGTTATTATTCCTCTAATTATTATATATGCGGTAAAATGTTATATTTGTTGATATTATTTGATATTCTCTTTATATGATCAGTTTTTACGAAAAACATCATAGGGCCTAGAAACCATATAAATACACATTGTATTTTACCAAGAAATATACACAAATTCTCATACACATTACTATATTCTTACTCTATTCTCATGGATCCTAAAATCTTTTACTAACTTGAGCGTTATAGAGTTTTTTGCAAGTGGATCTTATCTTGTGTTCCAATCCTCAAGAGTATTTATTAGGAGTCATCAAGCCACTCAAATCTTGCCATCTGTCCAAAGGTCTACGCTTTGGATCTCGATAAGAACATTTGGTGCCTATCGTGGGGCCGATATTGAAGGTTCTATGATGAACCATCATTCCCCTTAGACCTCGACTGGGGGTATATGTTCTTACCACGTCCAATAGTCTCACATCGCTTAGAATTTGAGGCCAAAGATGGTTTAAATACTCCTTCCTCCTTCCATCCTCCGAGACACTTTTTAAGGAAAAAATCGTGACGGAGCACACGCTCCCAAACGGACAATATGTCGAATGCATGGTGATTGACAACTATTCTGTCATCACACTTGGGATTGAAACATTACATAATTGGTTGATCTTTCCCCTCTAATGAAAACTAGGAATCTTTCAACATTAGCATCCACCGTAATGTCAATAACGAGGTTCTATGATGAACTATGGTAATTGACGGTGATTATGGTGACAATTGATGTCTAAGGGTTGAAATCATTTTGACAATGTTTTGAATTTTTTGTGACCAGATAATTGTTTTAAGTGTGGTTCTAAATAATGTTTGTGGTGTTAAGGGGCATTTTGTTCGTAACAAGAGGCAGTTCTCAAAAAGTGGAAGATGAAGGGACTAATTGGATCATCCTCTCTTGCCCCCAACTAACAGGATAGTGTGTGGGTGTCACAAAAACGATAAAGTTTGTTTCATTTTCATAATTATAATTTTTGCGTTTATTTGATCTTTGTAACTCGTTATGTTTTTTATTCGGTGTGCATTTTTGTATGGTGGGGTGAGGAAGAAGAGGGGAGGGAGAATGTTCATGATGATGTTGAACTGAGTGCATGGAACTTCATGTCCAGGAAACAATTAATATTAATTATATTCATTATCACATTTCATTTAGTTACTGACATAATTTTTATTTAATTATTATTTTAACTAATCAGTCTACATTTTATTTAACTAAATTATCATTTCTCTTATTAACAATTTAATTTAAATTAGTTTGATCAATTGAAATATATGTCTTTGATAAATTACTCACATTTTCATTCAAGTTAACCTCAACCAATCCTTATTTTATTTTATTTAAATAAATTACTTATATTTTATTTTAACTTTATTTCTATTAATTAAATTTTATTTAAAATTAATATATTTCATTATAAATTTCTTATTTTACATAATAATTTACATCTTATTTTACGATAAACTAAATTAATTAATCACTAACTTAAAATTATAATTTTACAATTATTCATAATTTTAAATTTTCTTCTCAAATTCTTTATTTTTAACTTCTTCAAATCCATCCCAACCATAAAAGTGAAATATAAGGATTACAATATAATGAGATTTTAGACGTTTTTTATACATTACATTAGATTTGTTCCCTTAAATTTTGAATTTGATAAAATAAAAATTACAATGAAAAATATTTGTTCTAGACTCCTTCCTTGTGGGTCGAGGTCCCAATTGAACTACCCTGAAACCAGGAACAGCCATTTGGTGGGAACTCCATTCCTAAATGCTCCTCCGTTTCTCCCACTTCCTCTGCCACCGTCCTCCTCTCCACACCATGGCGCGTGCTGTCACGTGCTTCACTCAGCTCCCTCATTTCTCTCCCGCATCCAACAACGCCATCTCTAGCCATGTCTCTCTGTTCTTGAAATCCCCGCGTTTTGGCCGCAGTTTTCATGCGCTTACCCGGTGCCGGACCGAAGGTAGGCACCGACTCATGGCAGGAGTTCGCTCCGAAAGCAAGGAGTATCGGAAGGTGAGGCGAAGAGCGTCCAAGAACAAAGAGAAAGAGTTGCAACTCCGCGTGGAAATTTGCCTCGAAGAAGATTTGCCCGACGATCCCGAAATCTTGGTGCTCATTACCAAACCCAATATTTACTTTGTTAGAGAGTTCTAATAAAAGCAAATAAAATTTATTTGTGATAAAAAAATGTTTATGAAAGCATCTAATATAAAAACACTCTTTGTTTAGTTTGTTTTGATGTTAATTTTGCCTTACTGATAATATTATTTCACTCCTTCTTCTGATTTTCTTGTTCTAAATGTATTCATGCAGAATTCTATGTAAATATGTTCTTCATGGTTTCTGATTATGTTTTACCTGTTCTTTTGGGCTCTGTTTGCGAATGTGAAACTCTGGAGTGCGGTGCGGTTATGTTTTTTCCAGCTTTTAGGTCTTCGTTTGAGAAGTATTAGGGAGTAACAAAGGGAATGAATTATACGAAGGATAACTAATATGAAGCTTGTGATAAAGTAGAAACATACATGATTACTTTTACTAATTGAAGTCTTGTAAACTTGCTTGTGAGTTCTGGACTTAGGTACTTGTTCAATAATAGCTCACTACATTTAAGCTTATAGCTCCTTAGAGCTTTACCATTGACACCTCTTTTGAGGTTGGCATGACTTACCTTAATAAGCAGTTGTTCTTATAGGATGATCAACAGGTTTTATGATTAAAAAACAAATATTGTGAGATAATATGTTTTAGGATGGATTTCATTTCTTAGATGATTTTAAGATTGGAGTAAATAATTGTTGAAAAGTTTATAAATATGACTTAGTATGGTAGGACCCGTTAAAAGTAGTACTAGAGATGCTTTTAGAAGGTTACAAGACACCTCAATGAAACACTTGCATAAGTACTTACATGATAATTTCAAATAAAATCCATATAAACTCTTACAATCATATCCTATAGAACTTTTGTTTATCTGAAAAAAAAAAGAGATATTTGTATGAGTTCTGCATTATACATTCTTATGTGGTCTCTTTGCTTTTACTGGGTACAGAGCATTGCAGAGTTGCTTCGGCTAAATGTTCCAATTGCAATGAAACTGGCTTTTGATGGTTTGAAAGGTTCCGGTTATAAAACTCGAGACACTGCTATAAGTGATGTTGGTGGGTTTGATAGTGTTGAGTTATCGATACTTCTTTGCAATGATGAGTTTATTCGAAAACTTAATAAGGAATGGAGAGATGAAGACCATGCCACAGATGTTCTCTCAATGTCAAGTCATATACCTGAGCTCAAGATTCCTGTTGTAAGAATTGAATCATCTAGCAGATTATAAGTTGCATTGGTGTCATTGACAATAAATAAAATTTAAAACATACATGTTGGATGCTAACTACGTGATGAATTGTTTGCAGCTTATGTTGGGTGATATTGTAATTTCTGTTGAGACAGCTGCAAGACAAGCAGAGGAAAGAGGGCATACTCTTCTTGATGAGATCCGAATCCTTATGGTTGGTTTCATAATATTCTGACTGTTTCCTGTCTGGTACTGAACTTTATTGTATTAGATTATGGTAGCTGTCTTCTGCTATCAGCATAAGTGGAAAGTAAGCTGGAGTTTCATTCTCTTCTCAGTGTGGGTGTGTAGTTCGAACATATAATACAATTAACATGTTGGAATTTTATCTTCTAATACTATGTCTATGTTGTGTGAACTGAAAGATGAACTTGGGAATGTCAATTACTTCATCTTTTTGCAGGTTCATGGCTTGTTACATCTTTTGGGATTTGATCATGAAATAAGTGAAGAGGCTGAAGTAGAAATGGAGAGAGAGGAGGAAATCCTTTTAAAGAGTCTCGATTGGAAAGGAAAAGGGCTAATAAAGAGTGCATGTGATGCTGAAACAAATTCAAATTTTCATCAAAACAGTTCAGATGGTACTTGTATTTTTTACTAGTAATCCTCAGCAATTTCATGCATAATTTATTTGCTTTATACCTTTCCCTCTAATTCAAAGTATTTGTTTGCATAAAATGTATATGGGGACATAATCTTATAGATGAATTGTCAAAAGACAGGAAGAAAGAAGGCAGTCTTAGATTTTACAAACCAAAGTTCAGATATATCTTCTGTGACATGGATGGTATGATTGCAGTGAAAATACACTTTAGATATTCCTTCATATTTCGTCTGGATTTTGATTGACTTCTGTATTGTACAAAAGGAACATTGCTGAACAGCAAAAGTCAAATTTCTTCTACAACTGTCACTGCTTTGAGAGAGGCATCATCAAGAGGGGTGAAAATTGTGATAGCTACCGGAAAAGTAAGATTAATATATCCATGATTTGTCAGGGTAGCATGTTAATATATATTATGTATTCTAAATTGGATAATGGAGATCATTTATTGGTTTCTGGTAATCTATGTATAGCTTGGTATATTTTCTTATTTAAGCATAGACATTCATATGGTTGAAAACTTTTCTGATCATTACTTTTGAAATTTGGGAAATAGGCTCGTCCAGCTGTGATAGACATTTTTAAAACGGTTGATTTAGCTGGAAAAGATGGCATTGTTTCAGAATTTTCTCCTGGGGTTTTCTTACAGGTAATCTTTCCAAAAATTTTTAATGTTCACAACGCTTCTTGATTTAGCAACGCTGTCCTTAAATGTAGCTAAAATTATTATGTAGTTATAATCCCTTGTCTTACATATTCATACGTTTTGTTTGTGTATTACAATTAACTTACATGAAACACCTACTTGATATTCTCTATCAAAATTGATTGTAAACAGTTTTGCTACCTTAACTCGCTGAAGAGATTAACAAAATGTTCTTTAACATCTGTCCAGCTCGTTAATTGTGCCCATTTTCTGAAGACATTAGCAATTTATCTTCGAACCCACCTGTCTAGATTGTTAATTATGCTGAGATTGTCACATGGATAATTTATTTTATTATTGGTGAGGGCTTTTGTGATCACATGTAGAAATTATCCCAGTCCAAGAGCTCCTGTTAATCTTTTAACATTTATTGACAACAAACCTTTCTTGCTTTAAAAACGATGGCATAATTGTTGAGCACAATTTCAAAGGCATTTCACTTTTGAAAAAAATTACAATAAGATAATGGATCCACACAAATTCTTATGTAGCATTACTCGCGGAACAATATTCTAATTCAAAATTGGATCAGTGTAATAGTGTAATAGATAGCAGATTATGGGGGCCAGCCAAAAATCCATTATATAAATCTGGCAGTTGATATTGCGGCATATGAAAGAGGCATGATAGATTCCGTATATGGTTGTATGACCTAGATTTACTATTCTCTGTCATAAGTAGGGTTTTGTCTATATATAAAGCAAGGAGTAAAAAGAAACATAATTTGTATATTAATCGTGTGTAATGTACAATCACTGATGTCCCTTGTCATCGTCTTTATTCAACTACAAATAGAGAGACATTTAGCTGAAACTGTGTAGTTCTGAGACAATATACGTGTGTTATTTATATCGAGAAATGAAATTAATACAGTAAATGGAAATTCTGAAAAAAATAAGGATATGATATGAGAAAAAATAAAAACATTTCTAATGAAATTAATCATTGTTGTCAAAAAATCAAATTCCAATGTAAAGCTTTCATAGCAGACATTTAAAATAAAAACAACACAAAGATAATAAAGATTCAACCTTTGTTAGTTTGATCCGTAACAAACAGAACCTGTTTGGAATATGAACCAAAAAAATTAATATATACTCAAATTAGAGTTAAACGAGAAACGAGATTTCACCACCCCTTGGAATGGGCTCAGGTAATCTCAATGATGCTATCTGTGGTGGCGGCAAGTGGGGCTCACTTTTCTAGCCCACCACTAACCTCAAATGAAGATGGCGAACAACAATAATGGGGGCTATTAACTAGGTAGTATAAACACGATTCTCCAGATTGAGAGCTTTGATACCAACTTGAACTATGTAAAAAATAAAATAAAATTATTGCTAAAGGCACTCAAATTACATTCTCATCAATTGTATTTGTAATAATCAAAACATTTAAAACAAGGAAATAAAAATACGCTAAAATGAATAGGAAAATTATGAATATATTTTTCCTAATTACTATGGAGATATAGGGAATATTTTTATGTTAATAATATGCTATTTAAGCAATGGGTCTTGGGTGGCATTGATATACTTGAATAGGTGCTAGAGAAGCATCCGGAGGTATAATAGAGTCATGTGATGAAGGAAGATTAACATTGGTTGGAAACTGACTGCATATATCCTTATTAGAAGGAACACGTTTTTAATATACTCAAAGAAAGGGATAATAGTAGAAACAATGTACTAATTATGTTTATGAGAGACATTGATACCCTTTTTGGGAATAACGATATCCTAGAAAGACACATTTGAACGACAAAGAAGAGTTTATTGTGAGGTTAGAACAAAACATGTTGAACCAATGGCATATTGAAGAAGGTTGTGTAAATGAGAATAAGTAAAAAGACTGAGTGAGGTATCTCATCATTAAGGAGAAATGATGATATCTGATTAACAAGACGACATACAATCAAGACAACAGCCCCTCAAAACCGATGTGGGTTAGAAACACGGGTATAGCTCATTGTTAATCTCTTCCCTAGAGTTTAACACATCCAAAAGTGAAACTTTATAAAAGTGATAAAATAAATAATAAATGACTATTTTAATGCTAGATCTTTCAAGTTCACTCTTGTTCTATTTAGGATTGGAAACTATTTTGCTAAAACTTGCCCTTTCATTACAAGCAACAAATCTATCATATTTAACACTTGAATAAATAAAGATGGAGAAAAATAGTACACTAATGTGCTTGCATTGGAGTATATATAAGAGTGTTGGAAAATAAGGTAAGGCACCTACCTTAAACCCTAACCCTAATGCTATGTAGAAAGAAATTTCACACTCTCCCTAAAGTTGAAGCTTATGGGTCATATGCACCAAGCTTAGAACATATACACTTAATCCTTGGTCCTTTTACATACTTAGTTAGCATGTTTGCGAGTTGTTCATTAAGATGTTTGTGAGTTAGCTGCCTAATTATTACATTAAACTTCATCTGTATATTTTTACAAAATTTCCACTCTTGAAAGACTTGTCTAAAATCATAAGTTCACACGTAGCTCAAGCCATAGGTCTATATTCAGCTTCTAAACAACACTTTCTTTCATACTTTTCCATGATATAAGATTCCCTCCAAGGATGCACTATTTCCTATGGTATATTTCCTATCAATGGGATGGCAACCTACTTTGCATCACAATACCCTAAGCCTTGAGTATTTCCTTTGTTGTCATATAACATTGTGAATCACAACATTCCAATGATAAATGTGAGGGTTCTGCATAAATTGATTCTACTCCCATTGAATGAGAAAGATCAAGTCTTGTTATAGTGTGTGAGATAATTGAGTTGTCTCACCAACCTCCTATATATTTCTAGGTTTTAGAAAATTTCATCTTTGTCTCATCAACTTCTTAATTGAATCCCCAGGTAAATGGGCTTGCAATTTGCCAAGCCACTCTCCTCCAAAAGTATTAGGGGCATATTTTAATTGTGAAATGGTAACACCTTTTGATTGCCCCCCAAGAAAGTAGTTTAGAAAGGCCAAATTGTTGAACCTCCCAAGTTCTTATTGATTGACAATATCAAGAGTGTGATCATGGTCCGTGAGATATTTAGAAAGAATACTTGGATTGACCACAAATCGTTGCAGTTTGTAAGACTTGATCACTGGTTCTACATACTACCGTCAATGAAGATAATTTGTATCATCCAACTTTTCAGCAAAGGATGTTGGAAACTTCGCCAAAGGAGAAAGTGAATGCATAACGCAAGAAAAGAGAAGACAAAACTTTGAATGCAAACACCAAACGAGAGTACCAAATGCAAAAGAAGAAACCAAACGCAATTACACCAACTGCTTCAGACGAAAGTCAGAGACGAATTGTGAAAGCAATTGCAAACATATGTCATTGAACAACTGCACTAAACCAAACAGATTGCAAAGAAAATTTCATCTTTGTCTCTTATCAACTTCTTAATTGAATCCATAGGTAAATGGCATGCAATTTGCCAAGCCACTCACCTCCAAAAGTATTAGGGGCATATTTTAATTGTGAAATGGTAACACCTTTTGATTGCCCCACAAGAAAGTATTTTATAAAGGCCAAATTGTTCAACTTCCCAAGCTTCTTATTCAGGATTGACAATACCAAGAGTGTGATCATGGTCCGTGAGATATTTAGAAGGAATACGTGGATTGACCACAAATCGTTGCAGTTTGTGAGACTTGATCATTGGTTCTACATACTACTGTCAATGAAGATAATTTGTATCATCCAACTTTTCAGCAAAGGATGTTTCAAAATTCACCGAAGGAGAAAGTGAATGCATAACGCAAGAAAAGAGAAGACGAAACTTTGAATGCAAACACCAAACGAGAGTACCAAATGCGAAAGAAGAAACAAAATGCAACTGCACCAATTGCTTCAGACGAGTCGGAGACGAATTGCGAAAGCAATTGCAAACATATGTCACTGAACAATTGCACTAAACCAAACAGATTTGAAAGAAAAGATGATATGTGAAAAGACTACGCCTAACAGAACTATCATAGAGACAGAAGACACCGATCAAAACCTCAGAATGAAGCAGTGAAGTGGTGCTTGAAGAAGACAACACCGAACGAATGTGAAGGAACAGAGAACACACCGATCGAAAGTTTAGATCGAAGTTGTGAAGCGGTGTTATGGTTGAAGGAGACAACACCAAATGAAAACAATCAAAACGAGGAAACGAAGAACACATCAATCGAGATCTCACTGAACGAAGTGGCAAAGCGGTGGTTGAAGAAGACGACATCGGATGAAATCATCAAAGACAACGAAGCGAAGAAGACACCGATTGAATGAAGTTGTGGCGAAGCATCACTAATCAAGATGAAGCGGAAGCGGGATCAACAAAAAAGAAGCTCATGATACCTTGTTAAGCTTCGATAGAGAAAGAGAGAGTAGAAATGTGTATAATGAGAACAAAATTTATTGAAACTGAACTTGTTACCAAGGTCTGTACATGAAAGTATTTATAGTACAAGATGTGGGATACAACTGTCAACTATGGGAAACTATTAACTATAGTTGACCATTAACTATACTATAGTAGTTAACCCCTAACTATCAACAATTAACTGTGAACACTAACATGCTTCTTCGGTGGAAGCTCAAGTCTTATTCACCAAAAGTATATCACTAGTGATTTTACAGTCCCATAGGCATTCAAAAGGTAAACATGACCTAAATTGATAAATGCAATAAAGTGATGGATTTAGAACTAGATTATTTAACCATGAAGAATCTGACTATAACTTTATACATAACTTTTCCTTTTTCATAGTTTCTTTTATTTTCCTGTGCCTTATATTCCATACCACATTATTCCAGGGATTGCTTGTTTATGGCAGACAAGGTCAGGAAATATTTAGGAGCAACTTAGATCCAAATGTCTGTAGAGAGGTAACATTTTCTGCTTATGTAACTCAGTGACCACCTTATATTTCTCTGACTAAAATTTTTTCAAGTTTCTCTTTTTTCTTCTTCTACACAAATGAGGAAAAGAAAACGTTCTTGATCCAGCTCACTTTCTGGTGGTGTTTGTGAAATCACTTCTTAATGCCAATTTTCTACATAACACTAAGATTGAGGTTTCCAACCTTCAAATATAAATATTTGATTACTGATTCAGGACTTTCATTCTTGTCATTGTATGAAGGAAATCATTTTGTTTCTAAAACATACAGGCATGTCTTTACTCTTTGGAGAGTAAGGTACCCCTTGTTGCATTTTGTGAAGGGCGCTGCTTAACCCTATTTCATGATCCACTTGTTGATTCACTGCATACAATATACCATGAACCAAAGGTACCTCGTTTTTGGATCTTTTTATACTTTATCGTATTCTATTTTGCCTGTGTCTTACCTGGAAATACTTCACAGGCTGAGGTCATGCCTTCTGTTGAACATCTATTGGCTTCTGCTGAGATACAGGTATTCACTAACGCAAACCCTTGCTCTCTAGTTTAGTCTTCTGAATCCTGATTATTGTATTCATGGATGCTAAATGATAGCATTATTAACAATTCATCGTATGAAGCTAATAGAGGAGGAAAGGTGTAAAAGATATGATTTGATCTTAGTAATTAGAGAAATATGTACAATTGATAATTAGAGATATTCTCCATTATTAGCTATTATTAGGATTTCCTATATTATACTTTGAATGATTGTAAAGAAATGATTTTCATATGTGATTAAATACACAATGTATAAAAACAGAGAAACTCTTTATGGTTATTAGAGCCAAAAGAAAGTTGAGGAAGGTTGGTTCAGATTGGTTGGCTTCCTGCAGCTTGTGAAGTGGATGATATTTAGTGACAAAATATCCAACGGTGAATGGGAGGATCACAATAGTCCTGTGAACAATGCACGAAACTATGTGTGTGAATAGTGCATTGTAGTAAAACAGGCAAAGTCCCTCTAAACCTTTGGTCCTATCACCTGCGGTTGCTTCTCACATACTACCGAAGAACATGGGCACAATCGGAAGTGTCTGTGGTCCTCCTGTATCATCTCTTCAACTGCTCTTCCACCAATATCACCTACACCTAAACCTCCAGTTGTGACACAATGATATTTAGTCCACTCATAATCCTAATGCTTTATATGCCTTTGTTCTAATATGTGACCATTCATTCCTTCCTATTTCTTTTTTATCTCTTTTTTGGACTTTGTGTCTACTCCCGAGTCTGAGTCTACCAGCGAAGACATGGTTGACCACAATCGGCAATATGTGATGCTAGCAATGATGGCTACAAGATGCTAGCAACACATGGGAGCTCATTCCCTTGCCTCCAACCAAAACCAGTTTCGGGTGTTGTTGGGTCTGTACAATGAAGATCACATTTGATGATACAATTGATAGTTACAAAGCTTGTCTTGTAACTAAGGGTTATAATGAGATCTTTGGCCTGGATTATGGTCTTTACATTCTCATAATCTCTATTTGTAATAGTCAAAACCTTTAAAAGAGGAAATAAAAATATGTTGAAATGAATAGATTCTCATAATCTCTATTTGTAATAATCAAAACCTTTAAACGAGGAAATAAAAATATGTTGAAATGAATAGGAAGATTCTAAAGATATTTTTTTCTAATTATTATGGAGATATTGAGAATATCTTTTATCTTAATAATATATACTATTTACAACGTTTCCCACCAAGTTGGTAAATGAATATTGTTAGATGTATCCGCAGACCCGTTTTGTTTTTTCTTTTATTTATTGCATAGCCCTACATGCTCAATACGCATTAGGTATTCAACCTATGTCTCTCTCTCTCTCTCTCTACATGTGATCAAGTCACTATCCCAGTTGTCTGTGATCCTCCTGTTGTGAGTGAAAATGAGTTGTCTTCTTTGAAAGTCAGTTTTTATGAGGTTGAGTTAGATATAAACTCACTTACTAGTATGGTATTAGAGTCTATCCTAATGAGGTTTATTAAGCCTATCATGCTACATGTTATCAGACTATCCACAAATATCTATTCTCATGTATGAGATTTACATGTCTCGATGTGAGGAGTGTTGGAGATTCCACATCAATTAGAGATAAGGTCAATTTATAGTACAAGTGGGAACAATTCTCACCTTATAAGCCTGTGTTGCGAGGTTGAGTTTGGTTTAAACTCATTTCCTAATAAATAAATATTAAAAATAGAAGAAAAATTCAAATCTAGCAAACCATTTATGAAAACTAAAAGCCTTCCAAATGAATAATCCAATGATCCTTGAATTAGTCAATAATAATATCTATAAAAAAAGTTATGTCCAGAATAGTAGACAAATGCCAAATTAGTTAACAATACGGAATTAAAACATTTATGCAAAAGTAAGGCCAATTTATTACTAATGACAAGAATTGGTAGAAATACAGACAATAAGGCATGCGAAAGCACTTTGAAGATATAATAAAGCAATGAATGTGAATACAGAATGTGTTACGAGTAGCCTATGCCTATCGCATCTAGTAAGAAATGACTTGGCGGTTGTTGCTCACGGTCACTTTTCACATGTAGATGTTGCTGACATTTACATTTTGATTCTACAGAAAATGATTTTCTTAGACACGGCCGAGAACGTGGCTGACACCTTGCGACCATACTGGTCAGATGCAACGAAAGGTCGTGCCAGTGTTGTTCAAGCTGTGCCTGACATGCTGGAAATTGTACCGTTGGGAACATCAAAAGGGAATGGAGTAAGAGTGCTGCTAGATCATTTGGGGGTTACTGCTAAGGAGGTATCACCAATATGAGTTCTTCTGTAACGTTGATTGCATTGTCTATCGCAGACTCTCAGTAACATTGTTCACTCACATATATGGAAAGGGTGGTAATATTCAAGTTAAAATAATTAGTTGAATGACGTCGAATAACATTTTTCCTGATCTAATTTAATTAGAACTGTTAGATTCTAGCCAAAATTTTCACGAAAGGTTTAGCAATTTCATTAGGCTTAGAGTGGCACACATATTTGGAACTTTATTTATCGTCCATTGAGCCGAGTGTACAAAACATTTACTGATGATTTGAGGGGTCAATCTTAAAATTGTGCGTATTTTCTGGCCTTATATTTGCCCCAATTTTATTTAACACAGATAATGGCTATTGGTGACGGGGAAAATGACATGGAGATGCTTGATCTGGCTTCTCTAGGCATCGCACTTGGTAACGGATCAGAAAAGACCAAAGCTGTGGCTAACGTAATTGGTTTAAGCAATGATGAAGATGGTGTAGCAGATGCCATCTATCGATATGCATTCTGAGGCAATTAACGTTTCAATTAAATTCTTTAGGGGTTTAAGCTATCACCCCTGATTATTTATTTTTTTCCATTTATTTTCTTTCAAAAACATGTTCAAGCTGAGGAAAGTATACCATGTCATTGTTTATCTCAATCATTACAATAATTTGCAACTAATATTTCTTTATTAAGGTTTCACAGGGTTGATGCCCAAAGGCGTGTTATCTTTGTTTCGTCTTGTACAATAGGATTTAAGAAGGAATCTTTGTTTACGTACCTTTTATCTTTATACTGCCACTAGTATCATTCTATTTTCTAGCTTTTGTGATGATGTTACCTTGCCATTATTTACAATTGAAACTAGTACATTTTAATATTAAGGATATGCTTGGAAAGAGGTTTAACTTTATTATTGTTAATTAAAAATAATTAACTTAAGCACTTTTAATGGTGATCTTTAATTAATTATTTCTTATTATGTACAAGAAAATAGTATGTATTATTTATTAAAGATTTAATTAAGTTTTTAGTCATTAAATATTTTTAAGTATAAATTTGTTTTATGATCTCAAATTGAAAGAAATTACTTAGCCCTTCAAATTTTCTGAAAAAATATTTTAGTCCTTTAACCAAATGATGTAAAGAACAGTGGTGAAATTTGACATGGCGTTAGCTATATTTGACATGCGTTTACTTTTCGAATGTTACAAATACGTTTATGTTCGATACCGAACTCCGAGGTTTAAAAATGTATTTTTATTAATTAATTTGATGGATTATTATTTATTTTTAATTTGGATTAAAAATGTGTTGTTTAGTGGTGTCCATTATATAATAGTTGCACATACGTACTAGTTAAGACGTATTGTCGTTTAACTTAGTTACTATTCTAGGGTGATGAGGCGTTTACTAATTGAGTCTTACTGGTCAATTAATTGTAGATTATATTTATATTATGATACTTTGACATATATTTATTATATATGCGTGACATTTTAGTAATTATATTATTTGTTGTATGATATATGTTGTTAGAATAAATGGATTATTCAATGATTTGAGATTAGTTGAATAATACGTAATTCTTAAATTTTTGTAACAGTATTGTCGTCAAATATAACGATGATAATTCATTAAAACATTAAGTGGACAGTTAATGACTTGTTCAGGAGCAATGCACTACAAGAAGACATCAGTAAGGTCACAACAATGCATGTAACCATGATGGGTATGTTTGATAAAACGTTTGAGATCTTCAAAACGTCACTTAAAGTCCTTGGAAGTTGAATTCAATTATTTGACAAATTTGTTTTACATTTTATTGAATGCTAAATATCCAAAACGACCGTTGCATTCAAAGCAACACTATGGGTTTTTTTTTCCTTGAATAATTTTTTTTTGATGCATTCAAGCACATTTAACTGCCACTACAAAAAATATGTCACATTAACAACTTATTTTAGAGATAAAAAAATTATTAGTTTATATATTAACTAATTTAGATGTCAATTTATAAAATAAAAAATTATTAATTATTAAAATAGTCACTATTATGAATAAAAAATTATAATTGGTTTCTAAATTGGTTTTTAAAATTTAGCTACCAAAGTTTGATCTATCAAACAAAATTGTCCCTAAACATTTGCTATTAAGGTTTTTATTTTACCAAATGAATTAGTTTCTAATTAATTAGCGACTTATTGATAATAGTAACTATTTTGTTAACGAGTAATTTTTATTTGTTAAATTAATATCTAAATCAATGATTATAGTGACTAACAACTTTTAACCACAAAAATTAATTATTAATGATATATTTTCTTATAGTGTTCTTTATCTTAGATAAAACACAGATGACGAGCTGATAGTCGTTTTTTTTGAGGTCACTACCATTCCTAGATCTAGGAGTTGTAGACTTTTGGTACTCCCCAATCTCACTTGCAATAGAGTAATTAAATAGAGTAATTACAAATATTATTATTGAAATTGCAATAAATTATGTGGAGTATATGTGGATTGCAATTCGCTTATACCACAATGAAAGTTACGCCTTTTGAGATTTTGATAGAGTGAAACGAAGTTATTTGAGCATGTTCAAATGTGTTAAATTGAGATGTTGAAATTGCTTCGTGCACTCCTATGTTTTCTTCTTGCACCTCCATAATTCTTAGAATACCAAAATTGATCTTGTGGTAATAGTTATATGAGGTGAGTGCATTGGGTGCTGTTATTGGTTTCTGCCGGTTGTGTGCTATATGTGTGGTGGTTGTTGGTGGTGACTAATGTGGGGTGACGTGTGGTAGTGGCTTGTGGTGGTAAGAACTATTGGGATTGAGTAATCGAGTATTGTTATTGTTGGTTGTTAATGGTGTATTTGTGGTGGTTGTTTGTGGTTGGTGGTGGTAGTGATTGGTCGGATGTGGCACGTGCCTTAAGCGAGTCTCAATTTTTTGGATAATTTTGTTTAAATTTTTTGGATTTCACGATCTAACTTTTTTTTTTTTTAACTTCTCGCATTCTGGATTACAAAATTTAGAATACAAAATTTATATTTCATAATGCATAATCTAAAATATAATTTTTGTGTTTCAGAATGTTCAAAATACAAATTTTGTACCCTAAATTGGACATTACATAATACAAATATTATATTTTGAATTAGGCATTTTAAAATACAAATTTTGTATTTGATAAATTCCAGTCAAAAGTGGTAAAATCTGTTCTTCCATAACATACCATGAGTGATCCATTTTTTTTAGTCCCAATTGTCTCTTTATTCTGTATTTTACTGGCCTCTTTGTTTTGCCCCGTTAATCTTACATAACCATCTCTTTTAATTGTGTTTTCCACCTTTATTGTTATTCTTCAATGTCCAACCCTTCAATCTCCCTTTGAAACCCTCTATAAATACTCATTAAATCAACCATTTTTTGATCGGGCCCCTACTGATGTTGGGCGTACCACCATAGAGTCCCATAGTGTGAGCATTTTTATGCGTATGACTAAAAGAAACCACCAGGAGTTTACCAACTTGGGGCCTTAATTTTTTTTTTTAAATTATTGACTCAAATAATATATCTCCTATTATAAACCCAAACAATGTTGGGCTTCCAAAAAGGAACTACTAAGGTGCATGGTGAGCTTAATATCATATTTTGTAGTTTGTACTATTCGAGAATATGAATCGTTAAAAAGTTATTGCCCATGGCTCAATGTTCTTTCAAGGATGGATTTGATATTGTTGACCAAGTAAAAATCATGTTTCCTGATATATACTTTTCGACTTTCAATCCCTTGAAAAACTGCGAAACACTACTTAGGAGTTTATTTGCTCCATAGATTTTAGATTTTCTTATTTTTTCCTTAGGAGACTGGTTGCTCCTAGGAGGCTTATTGCTCTTACAAAAGATGTTGCATAGGAGACTCGTTGCTCCTTTAGAAGACTTTTTCATAGGAGACTTGTTGTTCCTTTAGAAGATTAGGAGATTTCTTGCTCCTTTAGAAGAATTTTTCATAGGAGATTTGTTGCTCCTTTAGAAGATCGTTTCATAGTAGACTTGTTTACTCGACCACCTAACATCAAAATTTAGGAGACTTGTTTGCTCAACTAAATGGTTTGGGAGACTTGTTTATTCGACCAACTAAGCTCAAAATTTAGGAGACTTGTTTCCTCAACCAAATGAGTTGAGATACTTGTTTGCATGACCAACCACCGTTAGAATTTATAAATCTTATTTGCTCAACCAAATGGGTTGGGAGACTTGTTTATTCGACCAACTAAGCTCAGAATTTAGGAGACTTGTTTCCTCAACTAAATGAGTTGAGATACTTGTTTGCATGACCAACCACCGTTAGAATTTGTAAGACTTATTTGCTCAACCAAATGGGTTGGGAGACTTATTTGTTCGACCAACTATCATTGGAATTTGGGAGACTATCAATTTCCTTAAAAATCTTTGAAGATCTTCTTTATTCTTCTAGGAGATTTTCTTTATTCCTTAAGATACTAATTGCTCCCATTGAATTTTAGGATACTTTTTATTCTTAAGAGTCTGATTGCTCTCATTGGACTTTTACTCCTTTTTATTCCTTAAGAGATTAATTGCTCTCATCAAATTTTATGAGACTTTCTATTCCTTAAGAATTTGATTGCTCTCATCGGACTTTTTCTCCTTTTTACTCCTTAAGAGACTAATTGTTCTCGTCGAATTTTAAGAGATCTTCTGTATTTCTTAAGAGACTGGTTGGTTCCATAGGATTTTTCTCCTTCCTTAAGAGACTAATTGCTTTCATCAAATTGGTTGAGAGTCTGGTTGCTCAACCAACAAGTAGATTGTCATTTGGGAGACTTATTTCTCAACCAAATTAGTTGGGAGTCTGGTTGCTCAACTAATAAGTAGATTACTATTTGGGAGACTTATTGCTCAACCAAATTAGTTGGGGGTCTGACTGCTCAACCAACAAATAGATTGTCATTTAGGTGACTAATTACTCCACCAAATTAATTGGAAGTCTGGCTTCTCAACTAACAAGTAGATCGACATTTGGTAGACTAATACTCCTTTTTGTCTTCTGGGAGACAAATGCTCCTTTTCGTCTTCTGGAAAACTAATGCTCCTTTTCATCTTCTTTTTAAGGAAATGCTCCTTCTTATCTTCTAGGAGATTAATGTTCCTTTTCTTCTTCAGATAGAGTAATGTCCCTTTTCTTATCTTGGGAGACTAATGATCCTTTTCGTCTTCTAGGAAACTAACGCTCATTTTCATCTTCTTTTTAAGGAGACTAATGCTCCTTCTCATCTTTTGGGAGATTAATGTCCCTTTCCGTCTTTTGGGAGACTAATGCCCCTTTTTGTCTTCATGAGACTAATGCTCATTTTCATCTTCTATGCTAAAATCAGACATTCTTTGGCCCTCCACTATAAATTTGGTTATGCATTGTTCACGAAATCTCCTGCCACTGTTTTCAAATTCTACCCCATAAATCTTTGTAAAAAAATAACAGCTCATGAAATTTATAACTAGTAGTAGAAGACAATAAATTTAAGAATATAAAAAGGAAATATAAAATATTAGATAAATTTAGGAGTTAATATTCTAGCGGAACTTGATGAATTCTGACACTACACATCCATTGCTTGTCGTCTAGAGTTCGAGAGAAATATAATTGTGAGGATGCTTTGAGAGGCAAAGTGTGAAGCCACAATTTTCCTTTAAAAAATCCTATATGGATTCAACATGATGGGTCCATAGAACACGATGGTCGCAAAAGGCGTCAAGGTGGCATGTAATGGCTGGAGGCATGAAAGCTCCACACCGCCATCCAATTGTTTGTAATATTATACATTAAAAAAGTAAAAAACTTGGGCGTCAAGTGTAAGATCCGTGAAATTTAATTAATTAAATAATTAATTAATTAATAAATGCAGGGAGATAATGTAATTATGACATTAAATTCTAATGGGTATAACGTGGAAAGGTACTAGCTCAAGTGGTTAAGAGTACTTTGATTTAGGTGAAAGGACTTGGGTTCGAATTCTATGTGTGCTATTGGTGTGTTGGTTGACTTATTTTGTTTTTAAAATTATACATGACAGTGTTGAGTGAGAACATGATTGTAAACGTGTGTGAATTGGCATGAAATATGAATTGGCTTGGTGGTTTAGCTTTGATTTGGCATTGGTAAGGTCATGGGTTCAAACCTTGATGGCACACATTTAATTCTCTTTTTGCTAAAAATTGGTATGGCGTGAATATGGAAAGGGGGAGAGAATCCTGGCAGAATGGGGCAGCTAGGAAGGCTGAAAACTAATACTAAAGGCCTTAAATAACAATAAAACTTACCATTAAAACTTAATTTTCGTTTTAGGCATTAAACCCCTTTAAGGCACCTTTAAAAGGAAATTTTTGAGAAAGAAGAGGGGTTTGGAGAAGCTGTTTTCTGAGGGCTCTGCAAGGGTGCGAAAATTGAGAGGGTTTTGGCATTTGAGAGCATAGTGAAGGGAGGGTGTTAGGCTGCTTAGTGATCAAGGAGAGATTTCCAACGTTCTGCATTTGTCTAAGCAAGGAAAAATTCCAGATTAGGGGAGCTGAACCCGTATTGTTAAGTTTTTGGTTTGATTATATGAGATTGATGACCTATTGCCAAAGAATTCGAGTTGATCATGGGGTGAATTCGGGGTGGGGTGATTGGGAACTGTTTTATTGGAAATTGCATGTAATTTGATGCTCATGCTGGCTATTCTGTGTTATGTATACTGTTATGGTACGAAAATTCGGAGTGGGAGTCTCTATTGCGTTTATACTTTGCTGTTCTGTGAGTTTAAGGTTGTCAAATTGAATTGGTGTGTTTTAGAAACTTATTGGGTTTCTGGTACAGTGCTTGTGTGCGTACAACAGTCCCAGAACCTGCAATTCTCGCTAAGGCGAGCCGGACTCGCCTAGGCGAGACATGCAGGGACTCATATTCTTACCCTACTCGAGGTTATCGCTCAGGCGGGAATTCCAATCTTTTGAGTGCAAGAATGTCTCGCTCAGGCGAGAGCCTCTCGCCTCAGCGAGAACGCGAAGAATGTTCTGTTGTGGGGTCGACTCGTAGCTCAGGCGAGAGTGTTGGTGCTCTTGGGCGAAACGTGAACTCGCCCAGGCGAGTGTAACTCGCCTAAGCGAGAGTTAGAGAATGGTTCAGTGCATGATGATCGCTTAGGCGAGGTAATCTAGATTAAGCGAGTTGGATTGGAGGGCTTAGGCTAAGATTTGAACATTAACGAAGGATGGTAGGATTATGCACTTAAGATGCATATGGTTATGTGATATTAAAATGATTGGTGGTGGAACTGGAAATGCGTGAGCCAACATGCTTCTAGGGTATCTTAATGGTGAGCTTGCTAGTGTTCCATCGGTTATAGCCCAGAACGTATCCTTGGGAGGTGGCCCACGATAGACGATAAGCACGTGACATTCTATAGGTTGTGGCCCGGGATGACTTCCCTTAAGTTGTGGCTCGGGATAACGGATGAACACAAGAACCTTGAGTTGTGGCTTGGATTGGTGAGTGTTATCGGTGGGAGTGTGCTGGTTGTGGCCAATACGGATGGGTCCAGATGGATTGCCCTCCTCAGTGTTTTGCTGACGAGTTTGGTAGTCTTGGGACGTTACAGACTATGTTCGTACCTGGGAACTCCATCTGACGTTGCGGTGTGTGATCCGTGGCATGATTTCCGCACGTGCTCTATCGATTGTGGCCAATAAGTGTGGCAGCAGGGCGCTTTGAGATACTTAATAGAAGATGTAGAACACTACTAACATGGTTGTGGCCATGTGAAAGTACTGGAATGAGGTTCCCTGATGTACTTTAATATACATGGTGGTGGGCATATGGAGGGAAGGTAACGAGTCTTCCACGAGGTGCATCGGTGTACATGGTCGTGGCCATGTGATGGAAATGGAGTGATGTTTTGTGGGAAATGAAGGGATATTATATATGGTTGTGGCCATGCAGTATAAAGGAAGAGTTTTTTTTTATTGTTCTATTAATTCTATCCATTATACATGTATATGTGTGTTTGGTATATTTTTATGTGTTTCATCTGTTAGCTCACCCTATTTTCTTGTGTTTTGCCATGATCGTGTACGCGGTACACGTGAGCAGGTGATGATGTAGGTGGAGCTAGTGAGGCTTAGCTGCGGAGAGGGGATGATCATGGGACTTTAATACTATGTTTTATTGATCTTAGATTTGGAAATGATATGTAAACTTTTGAGAGATACTTGAACATTGTTTCACTTTATAAACTATGGAATGATGTTTTATTATATGATAATAAAAGTTTTAAATTTTCCACGCTTTTAGGAAATGAGGTTTATTCATAAATACAATGTATTTATGTTTTGTCATTCATTTTAATTAATTTAAGTATTTAAATCAGTAATATCCAGATGGGATGTTACATTTGGTATCAGAGCTTTGTTTTCAAAATGATTTTTGGGGTCTATGGGGAGTGAGCTTACCGTGTCTGCTAGTGAGATCATTTTGATCATTGTTTGTTATCTAACATTTGGTATAAAGTCTGAACCAAAGCTATTTGATGTGAACAGTTATATGTGGCGTGCTCAGGCTATGGCAAATAGGAGGAGGAGGAATAATTCTGGGGCTGATGAGGTCGCGTAGGCGATACATCGGATGGTAGATGCGATGCAGCCCATTACAGCGTAACCTAGAGCTGTGGTAGCACCCACACGTCCGGTGTCGATGGAGGACTTTATGAGGCATAAGCCCTTAAAATTCATGGGCAAAACCATTCCAGATGAGGCGGATGCTTGGCTCAGAGGGTGTGAGAAAATTTTTCGAGTGATCGATTGCATAGATGCTCAGAAGCTCGCATTTGTCTCTTTCCTGTTGGTAGCTAACACAGAATACTAGTGGGCAGGCATGCAACAGCTCATGCAGACCCGTGGCGAGGAGGTTACCTGGACTTCCTTCAGGAAGAGATTTCTAGAGAAATATTTTCCAGACAGTGCCAAGCATGAGAGAGAGGCATAATTCCTTACGTTCTAGCAGGGGAACCTAACTATGCAGGCATACACAGACAGATTTGAGTACCTATCCAGGTTTTACTCGCCCACCGTCACCGAGGAGTGGAGATGCAGAAAATATGAGGGCGGGCTGAAACACGACTTGCGCCGTTTTATTGTACCTCTCCGGATCAGGGAGTTTCCAGTCTTGGTGGAGCAGGCCAAGGCTGTAGAGCAGCTAGAGATGGGGCCCAGCAAAGGGGATCGACCTCAGAAGACTACCTCTGATTCACGGCAGTAGAAGAAGTCGTATGACAGGTCACAAAGTTCGGCTAAGAAACTACAGTGCTACAACTGTGGTGTGGAGCATTTTCGGAGGGATTATCCAAAACCCTCAGGCAGCTCTAGTGGTGGTGGTGGTAGCACTGGCAAGTGCTACGTTTGTGATCAGACGGGCCATTTCGCACGTCACTGCCCGAATAAGAAACGGTTGGAGGTGCACCAGCGAAGAAACCAGTCAGGGATCGACCTAGAGCCCCTGGTTGTGTATTCGCCTTGACGACTACCGAGGCCACCCATTCAGGTAACTTAGTACAAACTACTTGTTTGTTGTTTGATCACGAAGTTGTTGTGTTGTATGACTCAGGAGTTATCCATTCATTCGTATCCAATGAATGCGTGAGGAGGTTCGGTCTAGTGATGCGAGAGCTGGCGTGTGAGTTAATAGTTACGACACCGGCGTCTGGAGAGGTATCCACAACGTTTGTTTGTGTGGGATACCCTATAGAGGTGGCAGGCCGCAGGTTCAAGGTGAATCTCATCTGCTTACCAATGGAAGGGTTAGATATGATTCTAGATATGGATTGGTTGGCCAACAACCATGTGGTAATTGATTGCGGGCAACGCATGGTGGTGCTTCAGATGCAAAAGGACTGGAATTGATATCATCCAACCAAGCAGAGAAGGAGATTGAAGCGGGAGCTACATGTTTGATGATAGTAGCTCAAACGGAGAAGAAGAGTACTGCAGAGAAGATTAGTATGATTCCATGGTAGATGAATACGCAAATGTCTTCCCTGATGAAATCCCATAATTGCCACCAAGCAGGGATTTTGATTTCACCATTGATCTCATCCCTGGGGCTGGCCCAATATCTATGGTACCATATCAGATGGCACCAGCTGAGTTGGTTGAGTTGAAGAAGCAGATTGAGGATTTGCTTGAGAAGAATTTTATCCGGCCGAGTGCATCACCGTGGGGAGCACCGATATCACTTGTGAAAAAGAAGGATGGCAGTTCCAGGTTGTGTGTTTACTACCGACAACTGAATAAGTTAACAATCAAGAATAAGTACCCGCTGCTGAGGATTGATGATTTGCTGGATCAGTTGAGGGGAACAACTGTGTTCTCTAAGATTGACTTGAGGTCTGGATATCATCAGATCTTAGTCAAATTAGAGGATGTGTAGAAGACAGCGTTCAGGTCTCGCTACGGCCACTATGAGTATGTGGTGATGCCGTTTGGGGTGATGAATGCGCCTGCTATATTCACGGATTACATGAATAGGATATTTCGGTCGTATCTGGATCAGTTTGTCATTGTATTAATTGACAACATACTGATATATTCTGAGAGTAGAGAAGAACACTCGGATCATCTGCGAGTGGTATTAGAGGTACTCAGAGAGCATAAGCTTTATAGGAAGTTATCGAAGTGTGAGTTTTGACTTGATGAGGTGCAGTTCTTGGGCCATGTAATCTCAGCCCAAGGAATCGCAGTAGACCCAGCGAAGATTGAAATAGTGGTGAAGTGGGAAAGGCCACAGACTGTGACTAAGATGAGGAGTTTCTTGGGCTTGGTAGGTTATTACAGACGCTTTGTGGAAGGGTTCTCCAAGATGGTGAGTCCATTGACTCAACTCACCAAGAAGGACCAGCCTTTCTCTTGGACAGACGAGTGTGATGTCTATTTTGAGGATATGAAGAGGAGATTCACCACTGCACCTATCTTAGCTATCCCAGACACAACCAAGATGTTTGAGGTGTACTGTTATGCTTCATACCAGGGTTTGAGGTACGTGTTGATGCAGGAGAAACGACCTGTTGCTTATGCATCTCGCCAGCTGAAGGTACACGAGAAGAACTACCCTACGCATGACTTGGAATTGGCTGCGATAGTTTTTGCTCTCAAGACGTGGAGGCACTACTTGTATGGTTCGCAGTTTCAAGTGTTCAGTGATCATAAAAGTTTGAAGTGCTTATTTGATCAGAAGGAGTTGAATATGAGACAGAGGCGTTGGATGGAGTACTTGAAAGACTATGATTTTGAGCTTCTATACCATCCAGGTAAAGCCAATGTAGTTGCTGACGCCTTGAGTCGGAAGAGGTTTCATATGTCTGCTATGATGATGAAGGAGTTGGAGCTTATAGAGAAACTGTGAGATATGAACTTGAATCTATACAAGGGTGTTGATCATATACGGTGCAACATGTTGCAAATCACTAATGAGTTCTTAGATGAGGTCAGGGAGGAACAGGGTAAAGATCAAGAACTGCAGCAGATTGTGAGTGAGTTAGGCACCGAGAAGAGAAAAGACTTTAGGATGGGCAGAGATGGTATCCTGAGCTTCAGAGAGAGAGTGTGTGTACCTCGCAGTCGGGTTTTAAGGAAGATGCTCTTGGATGAAAGGCATAAAAGTCGTCTTAGCATACATTCAGGTATGACTAAGATGTATAAGGACTTGAAAGCAACCTTCTGATGGACGGGTATGAAGACTGATGTGGCCGACTATGTCGCTTCTTGTTTAGTATGCCAGAAGGCGAAAATTGGGCACTAGAGGCCGGGTGGCACGTTGGAACCTCTTGACATTCCCCAGTGGAAATGGGACAACATTTCCATGAATTTTGTCACGCACTTGTCGCGGTCTGTGAGAGGGCATGACTCGATCTGGGTTATTGTAGACAGATTGACGAAGTGTGCTCACTTCCTGCCAATCAATCTGAAGATGTCATTGGATAAGCTAGATGAGTTATATGTTAGGGAGATCGTTAGACTTCATGGTGTGCCAGCGAGTATTGTGTCAGATAGGGATCCGAGGTTCACCTCCAGGTTTTGGAAGTCATCGCAGAATGCCTTAAGCATGCAGCTAAGAATGAGCTCGACATATCATCTCAAACTGATGGGCAGTCTGAGAGAACCATACAGTCACTGGAGGATCTGCTGAGGACTTGTGTGTTAGATCACCTGGGTACGTGGAGTGACATGTTGCCATTGGTGGAGTTCACGTACAATAATAGCTACCATTCCAACATTGGGATGGCACCATACGAGGCATTGTATGGTAGGAGATGCAGGGCTTCGCTGTGTTGGCAGCAGGATGAAGAGTTTGTGGTGCTCGGGTCAGAATTCCTGCAGCAGACTACCGAGAAGGTAAGAGTGATACAAGATCAGATGCGGGCAACTAAGAGTCGGCAGAAATCCTACGCAGATAAGAGGAGGAGGCCACTTGAATTTGAGGCTGGTGACCATGTGTTCCTCAGGGTTACACCTACAACAGCCATTGGGAGAGCCATGAAGTCGAGAAAGTTGACCCCTAGGTTCATTGGTCCGTATCAGATTACGAGGAGGATCGGACCGACCGCATACGAGATTGCCTTGCCACCACACTTGGCCAATCTGCACAACATCTTCCATGTCTCACAGTTGAAGAAGTACATGGCAGATCCTAACCATGTGCTGGAGCAGGATGATGTCCAAGTGCACAAGGATCTGATTATGGGAGTTGGACCGGTGAGAATCCTGAATTCTCAAGTCAAGCAACTCAGAGGAAAGGAAATTCGGACTATGAAGGTCTTCTGGGACGAGGCAACCCAGGAGATGACTTGGGAGATGGAGGACCTCATGAGGAAGTCGTATCCTCACCTGTTTGTTGGTATGTTCTCTTTTTCGAGGACGAAAAATTTCAAGGTGGGGGGAATGTAAGATCCGCAAAATTTAATTAATTAATTAATAAATGCAGGGAGATAGTGTAATTATGACATTAAATTCTAATGGGTATGACGTGGAAAGGTAGTAGCTTAAGTGGTTGAGAGTACTTTGATTTATGTGAAAGGACTTGGGTTCGAGTCCTAGTGCTAATGGTGTGTTGGTTGATTTATTTTGTTTTTAAAATTATACATGACAGTGTTGGGTGAGAACATGATTGTAAACGTGTGTGAATTGGCATGAAATATGAATTGGCTTGATGGTTTAGCATTGATTTGGCATTGGTAAGGTCATGGGTTTAAACCTTGATGGCACACATTTAATTCTCTTTTTGCTAAAAATTGGTATGGCATGAATATGAAAAGGGGGAGAGAATCCTGGCAGAATGGAGCAGCTAGGAAGGCTGAAAACTAATACTAAAGGCCTTAAATAACAATAAAACTTACCATTAAAACTTAATTTTCGTTTTAGGCATTAAACCCCTTTAAGGCACCTTTAAAAGGCAATTTTTGAGAGAGAATAGGGGTTTGGAGAAGCTATTGCGTTATGGTACGAAAATTGGGAGTGGGAGTCTCTATTGCGTTTATACTTTGCTGTTCTGTGAGTTTAAGGTTGTTAAATTGAATTGGTGTGTTTTGGGAGCGTATTGGGTTTCTGGTGCAGTGCCTATGTGCGTACAACAGTCCCAGAATGCAGGGACTTATATTCTTACCCTACTCGAGGTTATCGCTCAAGCAGATGATTTTGGGTTTGGGCGAGAGGTTGTCTCGCTTAGGCGAGTGAGTCTCGCCTAAGCGAGAATTCGAGAGGGTTGGCAATTCGGTTTGACATCCCGCTCAGGCTGGAATTCCAATCTTTTGAGTGAAAGAATGTCTCGCTCTGGCAAGAGCCTCTCGCCTAAGCGAGAACGCGAAGAATGTTCTGTTGTGGGGTTGACTCGTAGCTCAGGCAAGAGTGTTGGTGCTCTTAGGCGAAACGTGAACTCGCCCAGGCGAGTGTAACTCGCCTAAGCGAGAGTTAGAGAATGCACTAGTGCAATTTTGGCCTTTTAACTCGCGTTATAGGCCTCGGTTGTCGCTTAACCGAAGCATAAAATGGTGCGGTGGCAATTTTGTAATTTTTTTCAACTTTTATGCCTCGGTTCATTAGAAAATTGGTGCCAAAATATCTAATATGCCTCGGTTTTGAAGACTCGAAGCATAAAAGTTGGCTAATATTTCAAAAATGCCATTATAGCAGTGACATTTGGCCTCGGTTGGAATTGAACCGCTGCCAAAAACTGTTTTTTGCCTCAGTTAAAATTAAACCGAGGCCAAAAAGTATTTTCTGCCTCGAGTGGAATTGAACCGCTGCCAAAAACCAGTTTTCTGCCTCGGTTAAAAATTGAACCGAGGCCAAAAGGTTCATTAGGGTTTAAAAATCGCGAATCACTTTTTTTCCTCTTCTTTCTCGCGTGCGCGTTCTCTCTCTCAGCCACCCACCTTCACTGCTGTTATTGCACTCCAACCACTCACAACTACTAGACGTTTGGCTCATTCGTGTTCTGGCTTGGCGAAGTGCGATTTGGGGCTCGCGAAGTGGGCATCAGTTCGTTGTGTTACAGGTGCGTGGTAGATTGGTGTTGTGCGTGGATGGAGATCTGTCGTTGATGGTGGCGAGACGTGTAGGTGGCGGCAACGTGAAGAAACTTGTCATTGCGAAAGAGGTGGTTTCGCGATTTGGAGGAGGAGACACAATTTAGGGTTTGTGATTTGCTGTAGATGGTTGATTTTTGTTTGCATTTATGCAAGTGTGATGTTCACATTTTTGTGTATGAAGAACATGGAGGTTCCATGGTGGTTGCACGATTCAAAAATTGCTCTTACGATGAAGGAGAAGACTGCAACTGCAACGGATCTTTCGTTTTGAGTTTCAGATCTGGCGGTGGTTGACGGAGTTGTGGTGTAACCATGGTGACTACCTAGGATTTCTGGTGGAGAAGATGGGCATAGAAGCACATATGGCCTCAGTTCTCAATAGAACCGAGGCAGAATATGGAGCTTCTGCTTCGATTGAGACCCGAGGCAAAAAGCTAACCTTTTTGGCCTCGTCCTAATATGCCTCGGTTCTAGAACCGGGGCAAAATGACAAAAATAACCGCTGCCAAAAGCCCTTCTTGCACTAGTGATGGTTCAGTGCATGATGATCGCTTAGGCGAGCTAATCTAGATTAAGCGAGTTGGATTGGAGGGCTTAGGCAAAGATTTGAACATTAACGAAGGATGGTAGGATTATGCACTTAAGATGCATATGGTTATGTAATATTAAACTGATTGATGGTGGAACTGGAAATGCGTGAGCTAACATGCTTCTAGGGTATCTTAATGGTGAGTTTGCTGGTATTCCATGGGTTGTGGCCCGGAACGTATCCTTAGGTTGTGGCCCACGATATGGGATAAGCACGTGACATTCTATGGGTTGTGGCCTGGGATGACTTCCCTTGAGTTGTGGCTCGGGATAGCGAATGAACACGAGGAACCTTGAGTTGTGGCTTGGGTTGGTGAGTGTTGCCGGTGGGAGTGTGCTGGTTGTGGCCAGTACCGATGGGTCCAGATGGATTACCCTCCTCAGTGTTTTGCTAACGAGTTTGGTAGTCTTGGAACGTTACGAACTATGTTCGTACCTGGGAACTCCACCTGGCGTTGCGGTGTGTGATCCGTAGGATTATGGTAGGATTATGCACTTAAGATGCATATGGTTATGTAATATTAAACTGATTGATGGTGGAACTGGAAATGCGTGAGCTAACATGCTTCTAGGGTATCTTAATGGTGAGTTTGCTGGTGTTCCATGGGTTGTGGCCCGGAACGTATCCTTAGGTTGTGGCCCACGATATGGGATAAGCACGTGACATTCTATGGGTTGTGGCCTGGGATGACTTCCCTTGAGTTGTGGCTCGGGATAGCGAATGAACACGAGGAACCTTGAGTTGTGGCTTGGGTTGGTGAGTGTTGCCGGTGGGAGTGTGCTGGTTGTGGCCAGTACGGATGGGTCCAGATGGATTACCCTCCTCAGTGTTTTGCTAACGAGTTTGGTAGTCTTGGAACGTTACGAACTATGTTCGTACCTGGGAACTCCACCTGGCGTTGCGGTGTGTGATCCGTAGCATGATTTCCGCACGTGCTCTATCGGTTGTGACCAATAGGTGTGGCAGTAGGGCGCTTTGAGATACTTAATAGGAGATGTAAAACACTAATAACATGGTTGTGGCCATGTGAAAGGACTGGAACGAGGTTCCCTGATGTACTTTAATATACATGGTGGTGGCCATGTGGAGGGAAGGTAACGAGTCTTCCACGAGGTGCATCGGTGTACATGGTGGTGGCCATGTGATGGAAATGGAGTGATGTTCTGTGGGAAATGAAGGGATATTATATATGGTTGTGGCCATGCAGTATAAAGGAAGAGTTTTTGTTATTGTTATATTAATTCTATCGATTATACATGTATATGTGTGTTTGGTATATTTTTATGTGTTTCATCTGTTAGCTCACCCTATCTGCTTGTGTTTGGCGATGATCGTGTACGCGATACATGTGAACAGGTGATGATACAGGTGGAGCTGGTGAGGCTTAGCTACGAAGAGGGGATGATCATGGGACTTTAATACTATGTTTTATTGATCTTAGATTTGGAAATGATATGTAAACTTTTTAGAGATACTTGAACATTGTTTCACTTTATAAACTATGGAATGATGTTTTATTATATGATAATAAAAGTTTTAAATTTCCCACGCTTTTGGGAAATGAGGTTTATTCATAAATGCGATGTATTTATGTTTTGTCATTCATTTTAATTAATTTAAGTATTTAAATCAGTAATATCTAGATGGGATGTTACATCATGAAATGTTTCACGGAGCTCTATTAATTTTTTTTGGTTTGTTTGTCTAGTGTTTTGCTATGTTGGTTAGGTTTTACCTACCCCATGATGGGCACCAATGTTCCAGTCAAAAAGGGTAAAATTCGATCTTCCAGAACATACAATGGGTGATCCCCCTTTCCCATAGTTCAATTGTCCCTTTATTCCCCTTTTTGTTGGCCCCTTCATTTCCCCTCGTTAATCTTACATAAACTCCTATTCTAATTTTGCTTTCCACGTTTATTGCTGTTCTTCAATGTCCTACCCTTTACTCTCCCTTTGAAACCTTCCACAGATGCTCATTAAATCAGTCATTTCCTTATCGAACCCCTACTGATATTGGGCGTACCACCACAATAACTATCGTTGTAGCTATCAAATAATATTACTCTTCTATAAAGAGTTAAAAAAGTGTAGATAGGGTTAACCTAAATATAACTTTTCTAATTCACTTACACTACAAAAAAAATTAATTTTTTCTATGGACAAAATTTGTATGTATTAGTCAAAATCCATATGTAATTAGATATTACCCACAAATTATATACAGAAAAGAATCCGTATGTAAAATAGGCGTCAGTAACTTTACATACGAAAAAAATTTCGTATGTAAAATTTCATATAAAATTTTTTGTAGGTAATAGAATCCGTAAAAGATGACATACGGATTATTCAGTATGTAAATTATATTAGTACTTATAATCTAGAGAAAGGGGTTAGAAATATATAGAATAAAAGAGGGTTGAAAATAGTAAAAGAAATAAAAGTATAAAAAAATAAATAAAAAGATAGGTTGATTCAATTAACCTTTAAGACTCAAATTAATTTCAAGTGTATATGATTGAGTTTGCTGTTATACTATACTCATTCCAAGCATGATTAAAATAATAGTCTATTATTCTATCTTTTAATTATGAAAACCGGTATACAAGATTGAATAAATTAAACAGGCGTAAATTAATTTATCTAATTTCTCACTTATTTAAAGCGCATAAAGTTAGGTACTTTATTACTCTACATATATTCTAAGTGTATATATGTGAAGAATCCTAATTAATTAAGATTTAATTATCAACAAATATTCTAAAACAATTCTAAAGATAATAATTGTAACTCAAGTTAGGTACTTTATTACTCTATGCATATTCTAAGCATATACATGTGAAATTTACTTTTTCATTCGTACCAAAAGATTATAACAAACTGACTAGAATCCTAATTAAGATTGAATTTTCAACAAGTGTTCTAAGACAATTCTAAAAACAATAATCAAAATTAAAAAAAAAAAAATAAATAAAAACAAACTCTATAAATAAATTAAAAGAATAATTCGTTTAATTGCATATAACTTCATAATTCAATATGAAATTTAAGAGAATCAACAAAGTGAAATTAGTCTTCCAGACCAACCAAAACATCAAGAGAAGTGGTGGTGGATGAAGGAAGTGATTAATGAATGGCGAGTCAGGTGATTCCTCCCTTCTCTCTGTCCTTCTCGGTCCCTTTAGAACCGCAGTACACTTTGTTTTTTATAGTAATATTGGACACTCAAATCTGTTGCTTAGAACCGCAATAACTTTCAGTTGCTACTTCATCTATGTTAAAGATGGATCACCTTAAAATAGGAGTATTCTTCTATTGGGATCTTCTCAAGAAATTTTCCTTAGAATAGAAACTCATTCTTGAGTTTTCTCAAGAAACTTGAGAAAGGTTAATTTTTTGAAGTCTTAAATGCGTCCATCAAGTATATTCTTCTCTCAATCTAGACTATAATAATATCAAATTAGGTTATATAACTCCATCCACTTGTTCCACATCCTGAGTGTTGTATTCATTCTACTGTTTCCGTGGTTTTTATAAGTACTTTCAAATGAGCATGCATTGTGATGTTTGGGCCACTCCTACGTAGCTTTCAAATGAACAGTTTTTCTACTCATAAAATGTAATGTTTATCTTGACTTTCATACATTGCTTATTCCTACTTTTACTCATTTTTCTTAGGTTATCATACTTTTTGAATTATTGTTGCAATACCAATGGTACACTGCAATGGCCTATTGCTTTATGATGTCTCTCTTGGAGCTTTAGCGTCAGCTATACTAACGCTACACATTTTAATAATACTTAAATTTTATAGTTTTTGAATTGGCTAAATTGACGCCATATTTCGTTAATGTATTGCATCCATCTTAATGTGATATTAGCCGACACTAGAAACGTCCGATATTGGGAGCGACTCAAATGTCATAACGTCCACTCATATAGTCTGTTTATTGATTAACATAAGACTGATACTATTCATTCATGATTTAGCGTTGGCAAATTGTCATTTATATCGAATTTTAGTGGATGCTGAAGAGTGATGGGAATGTTTTAGCTTAAATGTCTCTTAAAATTTGTTTGCAAGAAATATCCATGTCATGGAGATGGAGAAGAAGAGTGATTTCGGTACGAGAGGTATGGTGGTTGTCGGACTTGAATGGGAAGGTGGTTGCAGTAGAAAGTAGAAAGTTCCAAAAGGTAGGTGAAGTTTGGGAGAGCCTTGAGTAGTGTTTACGATTAGAATATGATTTTATGGAGTACTTTAATGAATCAATTTATTTATTTTTAGAAAGATTTATTTTTTTTTTTTTTGTGATGAAATACTTTGTTTGGATTCAAAAGCAATTAAAATGCAAATATTTTTCTAAAGTATTTCAATTAGTTAAATTAGTAGAAATTTGAATATATCAAAATAAGTAAAATTTAAAAATTTTCTCACTCACAACCTCACACTTCTATGGACCTTAGACCTTAAACAATATAAATTATTGGGTTAAATATGTTTTTCGTCCCTTAATTTTTAGTAAAATTTGGAATTAGTTTCTCTTCGAAACTTTGGACCAATTTAATCATCCATCTTTAGAAATGAGTGGATTTAATCATTTTAACCAAAATTTTGTTAAGTTTATTTGACGTTTCAAACACATTTCATGATTGTATTTGAGTTGTTTACATCGTTTGACACATCTTCCCTTCAATGTTAACTCAAATACTATCATGAAACGCGTTTAAAACATCAAATAAACTTAATAAAATTGGATTAAAAAAAATAAATCCATGTCTTTCTAAAGTTTGGGGACTATATATTGGATCATAGTTTCAAAGAGGGACTAATTCCAATTTCACTAAGAGTTAATGGACCAAAAACATATTTAACCCTAAATTATTTAAATATTTTAAGTTGACTAATATTTTTAAATTTAATTTAAATTTTTTAGACATTAAAATAAAGACTTAATTATGTTTTAAGTCCATGATAAATTAGGGAACTTTCAATTGAGTCCCTAATAAATTTTTGTGGTCCCTGTTTTAAATTTTAAATTCTTTCAATTGAGTTCTTATAATTAAATATGGTTGCAGTTAAGTGCAACAATTAACCTTGTGATGCGATAGTTATCTTGCACTGTTACTTCCCTTGCACCGTCACTTTCCTTGCACTATCACTTCCCATAAATGTCATCATATAACATTTGTTACAAAAGACGGTTGTGATGTGACAATTATCTTGCACTGTCACTTCCTATAAATGTCGTCACATAAGATTTGTTACAAAAGATGGTGATGACGAGATCTTTTCCAAATATTTATTATAATTAATGAAAATAATTTTTAAATTAAATTAAATTATAAACTGTTGTAAGGTCCACTTAATTTCTACCCTAAATGTTTAAGGGCCTAACCTATTCTATTGGGCCTAAGGCTAGCTCGTAGGGTGCCCAAAACCCTTTTCCAGACATAAACCTCTCATTCTGCCCCCATTTCACAAGATAACCCCTTTTTCCTCACACACTTTTCTCTCTTTTTTGAGCTTTGCTAGGGTTTGAGCCAATCTCCTCTACGGGCTAGTCGGAAGCCTTCTTCAACTCCTTAATCAGTTCCTGGAGCTGTAACACTCTTTCTTGAGGCACTGCTGCTTTTGCTAGCGTTTTCCCAGTAAGGGAAGATAGGGTTTTTGTATTCTCTGTATATTTGCCTATTTTCAGCTTTGCCTCGTGTTTATATGTCTTGTGTGCTACTGTGGTTGCATGGAATACCTTGAAATGTTGTTTGGTATGTAATGTCTATTTGATGAATGTTTGAACAATGGTGAGAACTGGTATTTTCGCCCAAGTGAGGTTGTCTCGCCTAGGCGAGAATAGCAGAACCTTACCCTGGTTTTTGCTCGAGCTCGAGCTCAGGCGGAGAGCTTTCATTTTGAGCGATGAATCATCTCGCTCAGGCGAGAGGGTCTCACCTAAGCGAGAACTCGTGGGAGCCTGATGTGTTTCATTTCAGTTGTAGCTCAAACGAGAGACCTCACCTTTGGGCGAAGAGTATTCTCGCTCAGGCGAGGAGGACTCGCCCAAGCGAGAACTCGTGAAACCTGCAGGACTCTCTATTGGTAGTCTTGCCTAAGCGAGAGCCTGTAGCTTGAGCGAAAGACCCTTTTCGCCTGAGCGAGGGCCCATGGCTTGAGCGATATTGGTGCTGGAACTTGCTCTATGGTTGTTATCTTCCATGTTTTCGGTTGTTGGTTGTATGATTGATTGGGTTACCCTATTTAAAGCATGAAGTATGTGAATATGCATGTGTTATCTGATTGTATGGGATTGGAATTGATGAGCTTGGTATGAATAAGTGCATGAATCATGATTGGTTGAATGGTTGGATATTGGCATGAGATTGGTATGCTTGAGAAATTTATGGTTGGTTGGTGAGACATGGCTATGGTATGAAAATTGACGTAATTCTATGAGACTCTTGGTGAGATTTGTAAGACTTGAGAAATTTAAATAATTAAGTAAATAATTATTTAATAAATACGGGCAGTGAGAGCCTTTATGGCATTTAATGTTGACATGTCTAATGTGGAAAAGTAATAGCTCAAATGGTTAAGTGTACTTGGTTGTGTGAGAGGACTTGGGTTCAAGTCCCATGTATGCCATTTATGTGTTAATTAATTGATTATTTTTATTAAAATGCTTGAACATGTTGAGTGATAATATAATCTTAGAATTATAAGAATTATCACGAAACATGAATTTGTTGAATGGTTGTGCATTGATTTGCAAGGAGAGAAAAGAGAGAGTGAGAAGGAGTCTTGAAGGAGGAATCACAAGCTAAGGTCAATTAGGATCAAGAACTCAAAGATTTATAGAATTTTGGAGCAAGAAATCCAGGTTAGGGGAGCTCTTTTATATGTATAACTGTTTTATGATGTTTCCAGAAACTGCATGACGGCATTGAAGGTCCGCCAAGCGATGCATGAATTATGTGTTATTTTCTGGGTTTTTGTAATGAACTGCTTGGCGACAAGGGTGACTCCACCAGGCAACGCGAATACTATGCAAAAATGTTGTTTTTCATACTTTTAGCGCAGTAGGACCCGCCGGGCGCTGGTTTTATACCGCCAGGCGCCAGGCTCTTGATTTCTGGGCGTTAGGCGCCACCGATTTTTCTGGTTTGCGCAGTTTTCGTATAACTGCATTTCCCGATTCGTTAACCATCTGATTTAGGTGAAATTTTGACAAGTGGTCCATAACATGTAGTTCTTCACTTTGAATGGTGGATATTTGATTTGGAGGTCAGTAGCTAGAGATATATGTTACTCATTATTGCTGGTTTTAAAGTGTTTAAAATGCATGAATAAGCTCTTGACAATTTCAAGTAACTTCTAATGAAGCATGATTGAGTTATGTTGTAAGTCTCTATGAATTTGAATGTTCCTTTGGGTTAGTCAGATTTTGAGAATTGGTTTATTGGTGAATGCATGTGTGTCAATATAAATTAACTTGTTGCATAGGAGAGACGATAATGCTATATTAATTTGCATTGGTGTATAGGATCATGTGCATAAGTTGTCAGAGTATTGCTGCTTTATATTTGTTTGAGCATACATTACTCATAAGTTGGAATTGAATGCTAGCATGGATTTAAAGGGTGGAATATATATATATATATATATATATATATATATATATATATATATATATATGAATATGTGGGGATTGATGCATATGATATATGGTGATACTTGTGTACGCGTATGATGAATCCATCTAAATTGAGATTGTGCATGTGAGTCAAGTTGATTTCTTGAAGCCTATATTATTGATTGTGGATATGCATAATTATAAAAGTATGAGTGATTTTACTTTGTTCTGGGTGCTTAAAAACTAGTACTGCGCAAGTATTGGTGTAGCGCCTAGTAGTGGTGTTTGACCGCCAAACGATAGCTACAAAACTAGTAGAGTATTGAAGCGTGTGGCGCTGGCGATAAGGGTTGTCTCGTCAGGTGATACTTGTGGAAACAGTAGCATTAAAAGCACTTGGCGCCTGGCAGCACGTGTCCCTCGCTAAGCGATCTGGAAGCGAGTTTCGCATGGCAACTCCAGAGCAACGCCAGACGATGATGCAAAGGCATAAGCTTTGTTTGCTTTGGATGTGCGTGATCTACAAAGCTTTGGTGATATCTCGAACGTCGACTTGCTGGGTTCCTTGAGTTGTGGCTCAGAACGTATCCCTTGAGTTGTGGCTCGAGATAAGGGTTAAGCACGTGACATTCCTTGAGTTATGGCTCAAAATGACATATCTTGAGTTATGGATCGGGATGGCGGATGAACACGAGGAACTCTTGACTTGTGGCTCAGATTGACGAGTGTTGCCGGTGTGAGTGTGCATGTTGTGGTGCGTATGGCGGGTCCTGATAGATTGCTCTCCTTGGTATGAGACCAACGAGTTTGGTAGTCTTGGAACGTTACGAATGTTATTCGTATTGGGAACTGCACCTGGTGTTACGGAGTGTGGTCCGTAGCATGGTTTCCCGCACGTGCTCTACTAGTTATGACTGGTAGGTGTGGTAGCAAAACATCTTGAGGTACTCATTAGAAGACGTAGAACACGGGTAACATGGTGGTGGCCATGTGATATGGAATCAAAGGATGAAATTCCTCTGGTGTGTTTGTATGTATATATATGTTTTATATATATAATTGTTTAATTGTTAGCTTACCCTATCTGCTTGTGTTTGGCGATGATCGTGTATGCGGTACATGGGAGTAGATGATGTTGCAGGTGGATCTAGTGAGGCATAGAGCTGGAGTAGAGCTAGTATGGGAGAAAAGAGTTTTCTGAGTTTTATGTTTTATGTTTCTAAATAAATTGTAATATTTTATATTACTAGACTTTGATGATTATAATGAAGGTTATAATTATGGTTTTAAAGTTTATTCTATGATGAATGAAAGTTTTAAATTTTATGCGTTTTGGGGAATTATAATTATATTAAATGAGGTTTTAATATTATTTTATTCTATTTTATTTAAAATCTTTAATATCCGGGCGGGATGTTACAAGATTCACGGTGTTGGATGTGATGAACATAATTCCATAAATCTCTTGGTGAGATCTCATGGTGGTACCACATGTGATGGACGTAATTCCATGAACATCTTGGTAAGGTTTCATGGTGGTGCTATAGTGTATATAATTCGGTAAGGATTCAAGTAAGGATTGAATCCTGAAACTGTAAAGAGCCAGTTAGTCTCACGTAGAGCGGACTGACTCGAGTGATGAGAGTAGCAGGTGATGAGATGCCTCGAGCCAAGGGACCTACAACAAGAGTCATGGCTAGGAGAATACAAGAGGAATGGGCCTTAAATGCGCATGCAAGGCCCAAGATGAACTTCACATGGGCCAAGGAAGATGTGAAGACCTAGCTTAGGACATTTTGCTTGTAAATACTAGATTAGAATTTTATTTTGGGCTTTGTATTTTGGACCCAGTAGAATAGGTTTTCTTTGGGCCATGTATTGGGCCTTAGAGGAAATTGGGCTTTAGAAGTAATTTTGGACCAAAAAGGGGAATTAGGCCAAATGGGCCAAGAGTAGTGTGTCTACTCTAGAAAACCCTAGAAGCTTCTCAAACTTGCTCTCCAAGGATGAGAGTTAGCTTCCCATGGCAAGACAAGTGTGACTTGCTTAGGTGGCAAGTCACACCTCCCACATGCTCCTTTTTGGCTCCAAAATTCAACTTTCTAGACTCCTTTTTCCCTCCACTTTTTGGAGACCCCTTGGTCTCATTTTAGCCTATAAATAGAAGGCTTAGGAGATGTATTTTTCAGCTTGAAATTGAGTAATGAATTGCTGCTCAAATTTGTGCACAAATCTCTTTTGAGCTCACCTTAGAGTAAACTCTTCTCTAGTTTACTCTAGTCTTCTTCCTTAGGAGTTGGCCTCACCTCTCTTAAGAATCCTTTCACCTACACCAAACCAAACACCTTAAGCTTCTTTCCTTCATGCTTCCGCATCCAACACCATCCATGGAGCCTCCATTCTTCATGCAAGCTTCAATGGAGACAAGAAGAAGCCATCATGTGGTATCATGAGCCTTGGTTTTAGTGAGTTAAGTGCTTCTTCTCCATTTTTTTTCAATTCCGTGTTGTTCACCACTTCTCCTACTTGTCTTGCTGTTTTTGTTCATTTTATTTTGAGTATTAATGTCTTTTTACTTTGGTTCATATTCATTTGCTTCATCTTGAAGCATCCTTGTGTGCTTTAGGTGTTCTATTTGGTTTCTACCATTTACTTTTCATTTTAATTGAGTATTTATTTTTTTTGTTCAGTTCATTCTCTTGATTCTTGAGTTTATTTTGATTTTAAGATCCATATGTTTTGTCTAGAGTCATGTTTAGTCCATATATGTCATTAATTCCTTGTTTAGCTTTTAATTTTCTTTGAATTTGTTGGTGATGTGTTGCTGAATTTTTTTTCAGATTTGAGTGCAGTTTTTAATCCTTAAAAATTAACACTCTCTTCTCTCTTTGAGCCTTGTAAATGAACCTTCACATCTAGATAACCTTAGTTATCTTAATGTCTAGTGAGAATTTTCCTTGTGCTTGCTTAAAATCACCATAAACCACACTAAATTTCCTTTCAATTAATTGTGCTTTAGTGCTTTTTCATTTCTGGTTTTGAGTTCAGATTGCTATTTAGATCTTAGCAATGTCTTAGAGTCAATTTCCATTGTGTTTCATTGTTTTTCATGATCTTCTTTTGATTCCTTTAAGTTTCCTTCTCCTTTGTGCTTTTTGTTTCCATTAAAATGCAAATGATCAAGCATAGTGTAGTGGTGATTCTGTTTTGTGGTGGAAACTAGCTACTGTAAGAGCTATAAAAAGAAAGAAAAAGAGCACAAAAAGAATACAAGCAAGTGCCAAAAAGAATCAAAAGAAAAGATCAAAAGAAAGTGGCAAAAGAAGTACACTAGAATCACTACCATCACTTGAGTTTGAGAGCATTATTTTGTTGCATTTTACTGCTGTTCCAGTTTCTGTCTGACTGCACACTGTTTGTATTTGATTTATCATAAATAATTGGCCGGTGCAAATCCAAATCTAATTTTTGCCTCTTTTAGCTAAGACATAGACGAAAAAGTGAAAAAAAGAATCATTGAAAAATGTTGAGAAATGAAAAAATGAAAAATATCTGAAGCAGAGGCCTGAATTCACGTTTTTTGGACTTGCAGTGAGTGAAAAATCAAATTTCAGTGCAGTTTTCTAGCTTATTTTGGTTGTTTTTCATTCATTCTAGTGCCATTCATTAGGTAATTCATTTGAGTGCTTATCTTGTTTCTTTACCTTATTTCTAGTTTGTCATTTCTTTGGTAATCCTTTGAGTTTGTCATGGCATTATTCACTTTTGGTTTAACAATTATAATTTTGTGCTTTTCTTGCTTTATTTCTTGACCTCTTTTGGTTTGGTTTCTATATTTGGTGCATACTTCTTTTTGGAGGTGATCTAATTTTCCTAAGGTAGCATCCTAGGAGGTGGAGTACCTAGTCCCGAAAGATAATCCTCTTTAGTGAGATCAAGAGGAAGTGCAAGAGTGAAACACTTATGAGGACCAAGCCAAGAAGACAAATCCAAGAAGACCTTTTACATTTTGTGCACTTTGATTGTATTCAAATTGAGTTGTAAAATTGTAATGCTTTCCTTCTTGTGTTCATGGCCTAGTTAGGTGTCTTGGGGGAGTCTTAGGTACTCAATCCCATATCCTAACTAGAACCTCTTTTATACATTAGTGAAGCGCTTTTAGTGGTGAAGTTTGAAGGTTCCAAGTGCCTTCTACTTCTACCAAAACTTAGGCCGCATATAGCTTATAATCTTTCTTGTTTTAATTTTCTTGTTTGATAGTTTAGTGTGTGTCAACTTAGTCTTTGAATTAATTTCATTTAAGAAGTTTTGTACAAAAGTTTCAAGTTCCCTTGGCTAGGAAAGACTTGGTATGTAAGCAATCCAAGTGATTCACCTCTCTTTCCTGGAGGAGAACTAAAAGCTTTTGCTATCTACTTCTTCTTTGAAATTTTCTTTTAAAGACCAAAGTCTTCTAAAAAAAAATGTCTCAACCTCCTTCTCAATGTATGAGTGCTTCAAACGAAGAAGAAATAAGTTTGAAACAAATTGCCTTTGATTTGAGAGCACTACTACGTTGGAAGGAAGATGAAATAATTGCAAGGGAAAGGGAAAAACAAGAAAGAGATAGGTTTCATCAACTTTTAGATGAAGAGAGGAGGGGAACAAGAAATATGGAAAGGTTGCATGAGAGGATGAGTAATAGGAGTCAACATTTGTACTCCCACACTCCAACACTAGTCACACACTATGAAGAAGATAGTAGACTAGTTGACAACTTCTATCAACCTCCTCCTCCTCTAAGAAAAGAAAGAAGAGAGCCTAGGGAACCAAGAGCCATTAGAATAGACCTCCCTCACTTTTACGAGAAAGATGATGTTGAAGCTTATCTTGATTGGGAAATGAAGGTTGAGCAACTCTTTGCTTGCCATTAAATAAGTGAGGAGAGGAAAGTACCCTTAGCTACCCTTAGCTTCCAGGGCAATGCTATGTGTTGGTGGACTACCCTCGAAAGAGATAGGAGAATCAATCAAAGTCCCGAGGTCAAATATTGGAATGACCTCAAAGGAGCCCTTAGGAGAAGACATATTCCCTCCTATTATCATAGAGAGCTAATGGATAAGCTCCAAAGACTCCATCAAAATAAAATGAAAGTTGAAGAATATAGACAAAAGATGGAGTTATATATGATGAGGGCTGGGATTAGGGAGTCCGAGGATACCACCATTGCAAGGTTTCTTAGTGGTTTAAGTCTTGAGATAAGAGATAGAGTAGAATTGTTGTCCTACCAAGACTTAAATGACTTGGTTCAACTTTGCATAAAGGTAGAGCAACAAATTCTAAGGAAAAATTTTCAAAATGACTACTCTAATTCTTATACCAAGAAAGAATTCAAGAGGGAGGGTAAACAAGTCAAAGAGGAACCCTCCAAAAGTTTCAAGGAAAAGGAGAAACCAAGGGAAGACACATCTTCACACACTTGCACTAGTGAAATCAAATGTTTCAAGTGTCTTGGTAGAGGTCATGTTGCATCTCAATGCCCCACCAAAAAGACCATGATCTTAAGGGGTGTTGACCACTATAGTAGCCAAGATGAGCAAGAAAGTGAGAGTGAGACTTCTAGTGAGGAGTCTAATGATGAGGCTAAGGAAATTGCCTATCCTTGTGAAGGAGACCTTCTAATGATTAGAAGACTTCTTAGCAACCAACCCATTCCAAAAGAGCCAACACAAAGAGAGAACATCTTTCATACAAGATGTAAAATTTTAGAAAACACTTGTTCTCTCATTGTTGATAGTGGTTCATGTTGCAATTGTTGTAGTACAAGGTTGGTTGATAAGTTGGCTTTGACTATCATTCCCCATCCAAAACCTTACAAATTGCATTGGCTTAATGAAAGTGGGGATTTGACAGTCCAACATCAAGTGAAGGTCAAGTTATCCATAGGGAAATATGAAGATAGTGTGCTATGTGATGTAGTACCTATGGAAGCTTGCCATGTTTTATTGGGAAGACCTTGGCAATTTGACAAGAAAACCATACATAATGGTCTTACCAATGAAATCACCTTCACTCACAAGGATAGAAAATTTGTCTTGCATCCTTTATCACCATCCCAAGTGGTAGAGGATCAAATCCAAATGAGAAAGAAGTTGGAAAAGGAGAGAAAAGAGGATAAAAAAAAAGTCCTCCCTCTCTCCCAAAAAAGGTAACTAAAGATGAATCTGAGGTGGGAGAGATTGGTGTTCCTTCTCCTAAGGTCATTCAACATGAGAACATTTTGACTATAAAATCTTTGAACCAAGTTCTCAATGATGAACAACCTTCATGCCTCTTGTTGTGTAAAGGAACACTCACATGTACTGCCACAGCTCTTGAACTTAAGAATCTACCTCCTAAAATTGAAAATCTTTTGAAAGAGTTTGAGGATATATTCCCTAAGGAAGGGCCTATTGGGCTTCCTCCCTTTAGAGGAATTGAACATCAAATAGATTTAGTGCTTGGGGTTAGTCTACCAAATAGACTAGCCTATAGGACAAATCCTCAAGAAACAAAGGAGATAGAGTCTCAAGTCCAAGAGTTGTTGCAGAAGGGTTGGGTTCAAAAGAGCCTTAGCCCTTGTGTTGTGCCTGTTTTGTTAGTACCTAAAGAGGATGGGAAATGGAGAATGTGCTGTGTTTGTAGAGCCACAAATAACATCACCATTAAATATAGGCATCCAATCCCTAGGCTTGATGACATGCTTGATGAGTTGGATGGGTCCCTCATGTTTTCTAAAATTGATCTAAAGAGTGGTTATCACCAAATAAGAATCAAAGAAGGTGATAAGTGGAAAACCGCTTTTAAGACCAAATTTGGACTATATGAGTGGTTGGTGATGCCCTTTGGGCTTACTAATGCACCTAGCACATTCATGAGGCTAATGAACCATGTCCTTAGAGAGTGCATAGGAAAGTTTGTGGTTGTCTATTTTGATGATATCTTGATTTATAGCAAGAGCTTGCATGAGCACATAGACCATCTGAGGTCTGTCCTTACCATCCTTAGGGTAAATAGTTTGTTTGCTAATAAAGAGAAATGTACTTTCTGTGTAGATAGTGTAGTTTTCTTAGGTTTTGTTGTGAACAAAAATGGGGTCCATGTTGACCCTACAAAAATAAAGGCCATCCAAGAATGGCCTACTCCTAAAAATGTTGGAGAGGTTAGGAGCTTCCATGGTTTGGCAAGCTTTTATAGGAGGTTTGTTCCTAACTTCTCTACTTTGGCTTCACCCCTCAATGAACTTGTCAAGAAAGATGTATCTTTTAATTGGGGTGAAAAACAAGAGTCTGCTTTTCAGCAACTCAAGGAAAATCTCACCAATGCACCCATTCTAGCTTTACCAAACTTTTCAAAAACCTTTGAGCTAGAGTGTGATGCATCCGGTGTAGGAATAGGTGTTGTGTTGTTGCAAGGAGGGCACCCAATTGCTTATTTCAGTGAAAAACTTCATGGTGCCTCCCTCAACTATCCCACCTATGATAAGGAATTGTATGCCTTAGTTAGGGCCCTTCAAACTTGGGAACACTACCTTGTGTCAAAAGAGTTTGTCATTCATAGTGACCATGAGTCGCTAAAATATTTGAAGGGCCAACATAAGCTGAATAAAAGACATGCTAAGTGGATGGAATTCTTGGAACAATTTCCTTATGTGATAAAGTACAAGAAAGGCAAAAGTAATGTGGTGGCTGATGCCTTGTCTAGAAGGCACACCTTGTTTTCAAAATTGGGAGCCCAAATTCTTGGATTTGATCACATTCCAGAAATGTATAATCAAGATTCTGAGTTTTCCTCTACTTATGCTGAATGTATGGAAAGACCTCAAGGAGGTTTCTATGTGAATGAGGGGTATTTGTTTAAAGAAGGAAAAATTTGTATTCCCCAAGGTTCACAAAGAAAACTCCTTGTTCAAGAAACACATAAAGGGGGATTAATGGGTCATTTTGGGGTAGAAAAAACCCTAGGTCTTTTAAAAGAGAAATTCTTTTGGTCCCATATGAGGAAAGATGTTTAAAGGCATTGTAATAGATGTATTTCATGCTTACAATCTAAGTCTAAAACAATGCCTCATGGATTATACACCCACTTGCCTGTTGCTTCAGCTCCTTGGGAAGATATAAGTATGGATTTTGTCTTAGGACTCCCAAGAACACAAAGGGGTTTTGATTCCATTTTTGTGGTGGTAGATCGTTTTAGCAAAATGACACACTTTATACCCTGCCACAAAGTGGATGATGCTAGCAACGTTTGGAGTCGGTTTTGCACGTTAACTTCTTGACGCCGACTTCACGGGCTAGGGAAAGGCCGGCGAGGATGACTTCGTATTCGGCTTGGTTATTTGACGTTTTGAAAGCAAAGTGAAGAGATTTTTCGATGAGGATGTCGTTAGGGCCTTCCAAGACGATGCCGGCACCGGCGCCCCTCAGATTTAAGGAACCATCTACGTGAAGTGTCCACTAGTCCTCAATGGGTGTTTGTTGTAGGTCGTTGACGAAGTCTAAAATGCACTGGGCTTTGATGGGGCCGTGGGGTTCATAGCGGATGTTGAATTCTGACAGTTCCACGGCCCATGATGACATGCGTCCGGCTAGATCTGGTTTTTGGATTGGGTAGTCGGTCTTAACGGTTATGGTATGGTTTTGGAAATATGGGCGGAGGCGGCGTGCCGTGTGGACCAAAGATAGGGCTAGTTTTTCTACCATTTGATATCTGATTTCAGGATCCTGCAGTGTTCTGCTCACAAAATACACAGGATGTTGTGTGCCTTCTATTTCTTGAACAAGCGCTGCGCTGACGGTATAGTCGGTGGCCGTGATGTATACCAGCAGGGGTTGGCTGGTGTCCAGTTTGTGGAGGATAGGTGGTAAGGTTAAAGTTGTTTTGAGTTTTTGGAAGATTTGTTCACAATCATCAGTCCACGTGAACCAAGTGGATTTCTTTAAGAGTTGGATTATGGGTTGGGTTTGTTCAGCTAGTTTGGGTAGGAAGCGAGAGATGGCTGTGAGACGGCCAATGAGACGTTTGACTTCCTTGACAGTAGTGGGGCTACGCATTTCGATGATAGCCTTGCATTTTTCAGGGTTAGCCTCTATGCCGCGTTGGGTTAACATGAAACCAAGGAATTTACCCCGGTCAATGCCGAATACGCATTTGTCGGGATTGAGGCGAAGGTTATACTGTCACAGCTCGGAGAACACTGCTGCCAGGTCTTCAGCGTGTTGATGATGGCTTGGGGACTTAACAACCATGTCATCGACGTATACTTCGACACAGTGCCCTGTTAGGTGGCTGAAAACTTTGTCCATTAGTCGTTGGTAAGTTGCCCCGGCGTTTTTGAGGCTAAAGGGCATGACCCTATAGAAGTAGTTGGCATCGTCCGTGATGAAGGCGGTTTTGTGCATATCTGCTGTGGCCATGGGGATTTGGTTATACCCTGAATACGCATCCAAAAAGCTAAGCACCTTGTTTCCTGTCGCGCCGTCTACGAGTCGATCAATGTTGGGTAAGGGGTAGGCGTCGCGAGGGCAAGCCTTGTTCAAGTCCGTGTAGTCTACGCACATCCGCCACTTGCCATTGGCTTTCTTCACCAAGACAACGTTAGAAAGCCAAGTGGTGTATTGAGCTTTTTTTATAAATCCTGCGCTCAGTAACTTGTCGGCTTCCACCTTGGCTGCTTGCCGACGTTCTTCACCAAGTTTGCGTTTTTTCTGAGATACGTAGCGGGCTTCTTTATATATGGACAGCTTGTGGGATGCCACATGGGGGTCTACTCCAGGGAGGTCGGCAGCCGACCAGGCGAAAAGATTCGTGTTGTTGATGAGTATAGGTGTGATTGTGGCACGCTCGTCAAAGTTCAACCCGGTGCCTAAGTTAATAGAGTGACCATTAGGAAGCTCCAGAGGAGTGGTGTCCTCAACTGGTTCGAGGCGGACATCCCGGCCTATTCTGGGGTCAAGGTCTTCGCCAGAGAGGGCTATGCTGGAACCAGGGGGTCGTTCGATATGGTTGGTTTGTTGGATTGGGAGTTGTGGTCGCAAGCTTGCCATGTAGCATTCGCGTGCCAAGCGCTGGTCGTAGTGTATGGTCAGGATGTCACCGGATGGGGCGGGGAACTTCATGGCCAAGTGGGGGGTGGAGACGACTACGCCAAGTGTATTGAGGGAAGGACGGCCCAGGAGGATGTTGTAGGATGTTGGCGCATCAACAATAAGGAAGCGGATTGGGACGATTTTGGTTTGGGTTCCGTCCCGAAAGATGGTGTGGAGGTCGATGTAGCCCCGGGTGGATACTTGTTCGCCGGAAAAGCCATATATGGGCTCATCATATGGGACCATGGCGGTGTCAGGAAGTTGTAATTTTTGGTAAGTGGCCCAGTAGAGGATGTCAACAGAGCTGCCTTGATCAACAAGGACTTTCTTAACAGCATAATTCTCGATTTCGACAGTGATGACCATGGGGTCGTCTTGTTGGTGGTCGAGGCCGTGGAAGTCATCATCTGTGAAAGTAATGGGGGGCATACGGCGTCTGTGGTGGGAATGAGTGATGTGGTTGATGGATTGTATATGGCGGAGGTGTCTTTTTCTGGCAGAAGAAGTGGAGCCTCCGCTTGCGAAGCCACTAGAGATGTTGTTAATGGTGCTTCGTAAGGGGGGGTAGGCAGGGGTGATTTCGGTGTGGGCGGGTTCTGGTTGTTGATTGTTGGGTTGGGCCGGGTGGCTGTTGTGATGGGAGTCATGTGGTTGTCGTCTATGGTCAGGTCGCGGGGGGTGGCGGGATTAGATTGGCTTGGAGGGCTTCGTCCAGAATCAGGGAACGGGCTACTGTGAGGGGGGCATATCTGGTGAAGCGAGGTTGGCGGGGTTCACATGGGCGGGTATCAGGGCGTGGGTTAGTCTGTGGGGTGGGGTTGGAGGTGGTGGCGGCGTAGTCGTTGCAGAATTTGGTGTGAAGTGTTTGCATTTCCTCCATGCGGACGTAGTCGACTGCACACAGCTTGAGTTCGTGCATGGAGACAGGTGGGTGGAGATATACGTTGTTGGTGAAGGGGTCGGGTTGTAGGGTAAGAGTCATGCACTGGAGAATCATCTCCTGGTTGAGGTGCGGTGTACGAAGGGCGGCTTTACTAAAGCGATCGATGAACGCTCTGAGTGGTTCGTTAGGTTCTTGTCTGACACCCAGTAGGGATATGGTGGTGGTTTGATGGGGACGGCTTCCGGCGAAGTGGGTGGAAAACATGTGGGAGAGGATGTCAAAACTGTCAATTGAGTAGGGCGGAAGAGTTGTGAACCATTCTAGGACAGGCCCCTTGAGGGTGGTGGGGAAAGCTTTGCAAAAGACGGCGTCCTGGGACGTGTACAAGGCGACATAGGTGATGTAGACTTTAAGGTGCTCGTCAGGGTCGGTTTCGCCAGTATAGCGGTCGAGGGTGAAAGGTTACCACTGGGCTGGGAGAGGGGTGTTGGCGATAAAGTCCGTGAATGGGTGGCGGCGTTTGGGCTGGTGAGGAGGGAGCATGTGAGGTGGAACGGGGTGGTTGATCATAGTGGGAAAGGTGGAGGTGACGTTGTGAGGGGGAATGTGGGTTATGGAAAGATATTGTGGGTTATAGGGTGGAATATATGTGGTGTGGAGGGCGGTGGGAATGTTGTAGGAGATCTGGGTGGTAGGAAGGGTGGCGGCGGGGGTTGGGAGTGCGGTAAGCCTCGGTTGACCAGATGGAAAGTGGTGGGGGTGGGTAGAGGTAACGGGGTGTCTGTTGGGTGGTGGTGAAGGTGTGGGGGGTGGGATTGTATTCACTTTCTTCCTCTGTAGGTTAGAAAGTCGGAGACTTCACAGCTTCAGAGGTTTCTTTGGCTTTTCCCTTCAGGTTGGGATCAGCCTCGATCCTTCGCCTGAGGCGGGAGTTCTCTTGTCTCAACGCCTCCATTTCTTCAGCACTGCGCTTCTTCAGGTCTGCGAGTTCTTGTTGCATCTTTGCTTGGCCGTCTAGGATGGCGGCCAAATCAAGGGTCATGCTAGGAGGTCCAGAGGGACCAGCATCCGCTTGCTTATTCTCTCTAGCTCTGCTGCGGGTGGAAACCATCTTTAGAGAAAAACAGGTACTAAAGGTGTTCGTCTCGTGCCCCACGGTGGGCGCCAATTGTTCCTGCAGAGAACAAATAAGATAGGTTAGGCACAAGCGTCACCTTACCATGTAGTCCGCTATCTCCTCAGTTGGCCTCTTCCCGGTCGATACATGTCAGCTTGAACCCAGGAGGGGTTACCTGCAGAAGAGTCTCCGAAGCTCAAGTAAGTCAAAGCTCTCAGAGAGTCAAATCAGTGATTAATGAATGCGTACCTTTAATTGCTGGGGTCCACGTGTATTTATAGAGCATTAATGATGTCTGATCATCCCATGGGCTGGGCCTTGACTTAGGCTCTAGCTTGGGCTGTGAGTGGGCCTGGGCCCTAACCCAGGCCCTTAAGGTTTATTGAACGCGGGGGCTTCCATCATATTGAGTTCATTGGAGTGGTCGGCCTAGAGTTCATTGGAGTAGTCGGTCTAGGCCGGCTACTTGTCTTGATGGCTTATGTTGGTGATATGAGGTACAGGTTGTCCCCTTAGATGTTTAGTTTAGGTTAAAACCGGTACAAGTTAGGCTAACTCGGCCTAGGCTGGATACTTGACTGCCTTGATATGCACATTGTTTACTTATTTGATCAAGTTTGGCTAGGTGTGATACAATATATATATATATATATATATATATATATATATATATATATATATATATATATATAATCACAATCTCTCAATAATGACTATCCCTTCGATGAAAAATATACCTATAAGTTGTATACACGTAGATGTAAATTTACGTTTCACTTATAAGAGTTAGATGTAAAAACTATTTTTTGTGTTAGATGTAAATTCAGTGACATAGTAAGTTATTTTTGTGTTGGATAATAATATTTTGACATATTTTAAATCCACCGTTTCAATCAACCTTAAATTATCTATTTTGATTTTTTTAGTAATGTGATATGATAATCTAAGAAGGATTAGAGTAGTGGGTTAATAATGAGTTAAAATATTATTATCATTGTGTTGTGTGTCAGTGTACTTCCGGTACTTCCTCGTCCTTATTCCTCTAAATGGTTTGTCTTGGAACTATTTCTGCTTCCGTTTCTGATTGTCCCTAGTCACAGTGGAGGTGGAGATGGAGAATAACGTGCTTAGTGATGTGATTATGCCAAGTGGAACAATGCAGAATCTGTAATGATACCCTTCCTTTCTCATTTAATTATATCAATACAATGACAATGACACTAACATTTCTTGACTCATCAATATATAACATGTTTGATTTTGCGGCAGTACGAAATAAAAATTACATAAATTGCCATGTAAAAGCCTTGTTTTATTTGCATTAATTTATTACTAACATCATGTTGATATAAAAGATTAGGACCAAAATACTATATTTTGGTAAAAAAAAAATGAGCCATTTCCCATTTCTTAAATGGCTATAGACGTTGTTGAAATTTTCTTTATAGTTCGTAAGAATTGAATACGTGTTAGAGGGTTCGTTGAAATTTTCATCTGTGTATACGTTGCAGTGTAATTCATGCGGATAAGCCGGCCGCAAAAGCCACTCCAGTGGATGGTAACCAGGCTGACCCGGATATAAACTGGGCCACCGTGAACCTATTTGCCTCCACAGAAGAGGTAATGACCCGGTACCCAGGCCATTTGACCCGTTGGCCCACAGCTGCACCCGGACCATAATTCATGTACTCACCATAATACAATGTGTCCAAAGCGAAGTCTCCATTCCATTCCAACCATCCACGGGGATGTATGTGGTCACCCATGTAGGATAACATGAACACTGTTCTAGAGAACTGCTTCCATGGACGGCCCAAATAGGTGGGAAAGCTGCCCTTAACGGGCACAAGATCCGAAGCAGGTAGGATCCGACAATTGTGCATGGATATGCCCGTATTCTGATTTGGGTCTTTTCTATTCTGGGCTGTAATGGTGTTCTTCTGTTGGGCCATGGGCTTACGGGCATAAATATTACATTTCTGGAAAACGACCGCAGCATTGCCAAATATGAAGTCTACAGTACCGTAAATGTCACATTCACGAAAAAATTGACGATTAGAATGGACATAGAGTGAGTCTTGGTACCCCTGAATGTTGCACCGGTACACCACCGCGTGGTCGGCTCCAACGCGGAGCGCCACCGCTTGGTGCTTCACCGGTCCGGCATAGTTCTCGAACGTGATATCACGTGCCATGAATCCAGCACCACTAGCAGCTGCAATAATTCACAGTCAATTAGGAACATGTACTACTGAATGGAATAATCTGGAAAGGCATTACATCCATTTTCATTCATAAGTAGAAAACAAAAATTGAAAAGTTATTACATTATATATTACTAATTTAATTTAATTTGGGACATAATCACATGTTCCGATTGATAATTTTGTCTCGCATTGCAAGACTAGCCAACAACCAATAATTCAATTTTGGATATGTTAGTACTAGTAATTGTGATAATGAAATGCTGTACAATCAAAATTTAAGAAATGAATAATCATTTGGTTTGACAAGGGCGATATAATGCGTAAGGTTTATGCAATGCTTTCTAGTTGAGCCAGGTTTCTTTAAACTCCAACAACCAACTACCACTTTACTTGGATTTTTCAAACATTAATAATGTTAATTTGGTGAGGCATGAACTGTAGTTACCTTCCATCAATAAAAACATTTCCACCAAGATTTTGGTGGTTGGATTCTGCAAGTACTTTTCACTTTTTGAAAGAAATTCAGCAATAAAATAAAAAATTTAGTTTTGACTTCAAAAGAGCGTACGAAAACGGATTTACTACACAACGATGCACGCACTATAAAGATGCATATACTCGCGATCAAATGTTACTTTTTTTCTTTTTCTTTTTCTAAAAGTATTAAGAGACACGTATCAAGGTTTATTTGAAAAAATAATATATTCTACAGTGAGTTTAACAAAAAAATATATTTTTTTTTCAAATTAATTAATAAGTTCTCTAATATATTTCTTTTGAAATGTACGTGATTTAATTATAATTTACAAGAATATAATTTCATTTTTTATTTTGTTAAAAATTCATGCTAATAAGCTCGTCATTATCGAGAAGAGTTAACTTTGATCATAAAGATAAAGAAATGGTATCGGTGGGGGTAAGATTGTCCAACCGGATTTTATCTTGGACGTGGAAAAGACATGCAACTAGACAGCTACGAATATAAACATTAACAACTAGGACGACATGGGCCACGTGCAAGTTTGTAGTGTTCAATTATCATGCATGTCAATGGTTCACATTTTTCTACCCATACTTTTCTCACAGTACAAAAAGATAAGAAATTTGTATAGTTGGACAGAAAAAGCATTAACATAATCAACAAGCAACGATGAAGGAGGAATGTACCGAAGGATGCAGTGTGGAATGTGGTCATGCCATCTATCACATTCTTTTTCCCTGTAATGACAGTTTTGCCCTTCCCATCTCCTATGAACATCACATTCGTTTTCTTTCTGCCCACCTTTAAATTATTCTCCTCATACCTGAAAATTCCATCATATCCAAATTAAAGTCACCCTACACATGCCATACTTCTTCTATCCATTGCAATCATAAAACACAATTAAGCAAAACCAGCTTATCACTATATAACAATTCACCAGCAATTAATTGAATATGTTTCCTCTTCAAGTCAACAAATTTGATTTAACATCAACCTAAATTACCGGAAATCGAGGCGTAAACATTGTTAGAAATTATAATGATACCTCCGCATTATTCAATTATGAGGAGTGCATGCAGAAAAGTGTTTTTCAAAGAATAGTAGCTCGTGACCGACCATGTTGCCTTTCATTCAGTACATATATCGCATTCAATAATGAAAACAGTTAAATAAAAACAAGAAAATAATTAAAAAAGTGCAATGTTCGTTATCTCGAAAAGTGTATACTTTTCTGAAAGATAGAAAGCGGGCATATTATTCGCATTCAACAATAAATAAATATTCAGATGATATTTGTTTAATTACCTTCCTGCCCTCACGTAAATGATGAACCGGCGACTGCTGTGTTCCGGCGCTTTCTTAATGGCCTCCGCAATTGTCTTCACTGTTCCGTCACCGTTCTTAGACACCACTATATCTGCTTGAATTGCTGACGTGGGCAAACTCAATAATCTTCTATCACGTTTATTCAACCATCTCGGGAATTTCCCCAATATATCATCGTTAACATTAGCTTCACCATCTTCTTCTTCCATTAATCGTCTCTTATTCTGAATAGGCACCCCCGAGAAATCGCCACTTCCACTCGCAGAGAATATCGCGAGACAATTGCTCACGAGTTCAGACAAGTCCTTCAAGTTATTAACCATCTGGTCCTTCAAGCTCCCGCTCGAGTCCTCGAAGCCCTCCGCACACGTGTCATGATTAGTGAGGGCGGCGCTGAGCCACGTTATCACATCGTCGGTAGATCCATCAGAGCCGGGTCTCAACCCGCCGCTGTCGGATATAGCGGAAGGCGAGAGGATGTAGTCGAGGGATCGGGAAAGAGAGTCCATCGACTCCTCCAATAACTCGAGGCAATCGTCGTACGCCGCCCGAACTTTGGGTTCGGTGGCAGCGAAGGAGAGGCCGGAGGAGGCGAAGAACGCTCTGCTGACGTGGCGGAGGGTCATGTTGAATGAGATGTGGACGAGGTCTTGCTCCGAGGCAGTGGTTGAGCCGGGGAAGTCAATGAGAGAGTTGATGCATAAGGTTGGGAAACGTGTCTTGCTGCAGGTTCGGGATATTGCCTGAGTAGGCTTGCGGGATAGGTTGGGTCCGTTTTGGTTACCGGAGGCGCGGGAGCGGACCACGGTGACGAGGACGGCGGTGATGGCAGCGGCGACGATTAAGACGGTTGCGAGAATCGAGAGAATGATGAGTTTTCTTTTGGTGGTTGCGGAAGACGAAGAAGGGGGTAGTTTGGTAAGAGGAGTGGTGGAGCGGCGTGAGGAGCCACCTGGGTCGTTGGGCCCCAATCTGCCATATTCCATTGGGTTTGTGAAGTTGGGTGTGGAAAGTATGAATGAATCAGTTAGTGGTTTTTTGTTGAAGTGGGAGGGTGCGGCTTTTATAAAAGGCGGTGCTGTAAAGTTGGAGTGAGTGTTTCAGTGTTAATGTAAAAATTGGAAGGTTGGTGTGAAGTCTACGTCTTAGGAATTAGCTGGCTGCTACTTCCAGCGTTGTCCACTGGATGTGAATGGATAGTATAGATAGAGCTTTCTTTGCCTTTTTCCCTACCTCTTGCCTTCCTCGTTCTTATTCTATATTATTGTTCTATGCTTCTTGGTGCTTTCTGCTGACGTGGAATTGTTCCAATAGTAAACCAGTCGTGTCAGTAATTGAATTATAACATGTTAGAAAGTGATTGTTGTGTTAATTTATCACTTATCACGTGGGATTGATGTAACTTCTCCTATGTTTTTCACACCTGTTTGTATTTGTACGTAGAAGAGTAGATCTAAAAAGTGCTAGTGTTCAAGTCAACTTACAATGATGTGTGTATATTCAATGAATAGTAAATTTCATCTTCAATCTTAATTCTTTATATGTATTATTGGATTTTCTCGAATAGATTTTTTACCTGCTAAATTAACTTAGTTTATTATAATGTTTCTGAGTCTCAATGGGCATACGGAGATTCTCTAAGATTGCTTATTAAAACAGCGAATATGTCTCTAATGTCTAGTTCGTATAATTTAGAAAACGAATGCAGGTAAATTTTATGAGCCATGGAAGATAGAAATACGGATAATTGATTAAAATGAGAAGACTTCAATGTTCAATGGAGTGTTTTGATCATTAATTTGGTGACTAAAAAGTAATGTTTTCTTAGATAATGAACCACGACGACAGTTTATTCTTAAAAAGTATTTTAATTTTTTTATTTGATCTTGTAATATAGTATATGGTCCGAAAGAAATCTGCACTACTTTATCTTTATGACATGGTGAAAATGGGGACATGCATGTATTTCTTAACTATTAAGCTAAATCTCCAATAACATTCATTGTCGTGTCCGATTTCTAATGTAGTTTATTGCCTCTCCTTTCTACTGTTAATCATGTCCAAAAGTTGCCACTAATTCTCCTTATTCTAGCCTTCTCACTTTTACAAGCTATCATTCCCACTTTTCGCCATCTTTTCAACTTTATCAGAAACTTCGTTGCTTAGGAAAATGGTTTTTATACACAACTTTTCAACACTTAATATACTTTATAAGAAAAATGCACAACTTCAAATAAAGATAGTTAGAAAGTCTCGCTGTTAAAGAAAATACGATGACAAACTTGTAATAAAATCAAACTTTTTAACGATGGTTAAATGTTAGACTCAAGAAGAAATAACAACAGTTACACAAGGGAACAACTGTTAAAAGCGGATGTTGTAACACACCAAAAACTGAAGCTACTAGACTTAATTTTATTTGTCTAATCTTTCGTTTACTTGGATAATTACAATTAATTTGTATTCATTTGAAAAATACAAAAACTTATACATCATTCAAATGTATCATCCCACCACAAAAATATATTGAGTTAGAGTCAAAATATTAACGTCAACTCAACCATGGACGTTATTAGAATCGGCCAAAAGGACACAAAAGAGATACTAAATCAAAATCACAAGGTTATTGTCAACTAACCCATGCCATATTATCATTATTTGTGTTGCCATGGATACATTAATTCAATAGTACTAACAAAAAATTAAATTAAATTTGGATAACATGATTAAATTTAATTATAATGATTATGCAATTGTGTGATTCTACATGTGAAATTTGGAATTTAATTATAATGATTATGCAATTGTGTGATTCTACATGTGAAATTTGGGATCAGAACCAAATAAATTGCACTGGTCATATGCAATTGTTATTAGCATCTACCGGTCCATACATCAATTAATAATTTAAATTAGTTTTCATACTTAACATTGGTTAGCTCACGCTACATCCAAATATTTAAAAATATTATTTGCGGGTCGTCCGACCCACACATGTTTTAATATTTTAGCGTCACACAGCCCATGCTAGTGCTATATATTTTAAATTATTTATTCACTTTTTGTTGTCGACTACCCACACTACTAATACAAATTTTTTATTTTTTTTACTCGTTTGCGTCAGCTGGACGATGCTATATGCCATCAAACGTAGTGTACCTGGACAATGTAATTAAAACTAGCCTCTATGGTTTTCTGGTTGGCTCCGAAGCTAGATCGATGGTAGATGTGAATTACTATCGGTTTTGGCCTCTTAGCGTCGAGTTTTGGTAACACTATTTGCTTGATTTCTTGTAGTGTTTCTTAAACATACTTGATATTAATATACATATAGATATATGTAGGAGAAGTTTGTTTATACTTTTACAACAAACTAAAGACTTAATTTGAAATACATCACAAAAACAAGATAAACTACATCAGCTACAGATTTAACAAAATCACACGAAAAGTTAAGCTAAACAATCTCATTGTTACATGTCTTTGATGAGTATAAGGGTGAGTCTTTGATGAGTCATTATTTTCCCTAATTCCATTGTCTTTTTGTGTCCATATTGATGATTGTTTAGTGCTTAATTTCCTTTTATTAGTGCATTTTTTTTCAATTGGGTTTCATTGGGCCATTATGCCAAATTTTGAGTAATTTGACATTAATTGGTATAATTTTTGTTTCTAATTTTTAGGTATTTTGTGGAGCAAATTTTGGAATTTAGACATTAATCTTAAGATAAAGAGAGACTTTCCATATCATTGTCACGTCTGCATCATGTCAATGAGTTTGTCCACGTCAATGGGCCAACATTTTCAGCCTATAGTGACATTTTTGTAATTATGCTGACCTGAATGACATTTTTGTAAATACTTTGGTTTGTGGTGATGTGACCACATTTGTTTTAGGTCTTCTTCATGGACAGCCACTATCTCCCCCCCCCCCCCCCACTCTCCATTTTACGTTTCCTTGCTTTGTATGGTGACTATGGAGGCACCCATTCATGTTTTGGGTGTTTTCGCAGTTTAAATCAGCACCCATTTGGGGATTTTGACATTATTGCACCTTGGAATTGCTTTCTTATCATTTTATTGAAGTATTAATGTAATATCTCCTTTGTTTTCATTTATAGCTCTTTCATTGAAGCAACTTTGCTTTTCGTTTCTGCCATTTTACATTTTGTTATTGTTTGGTGCATTTTACATTCGTGATTGATTCCCTGAAGAGAATGCATGAGCTTTGAAGTTCTTTATTCCATAATGTTGATTGGGTTCTGTTTTGATTCACTTTCCGTCTTTTAATCTCCTAGGATAATTCAAAATTTGTGTGTGCTTAATCTGCAATGGATAATTTGGTGTTGAAGTGAATATGTATTCATGCTTAATGAATGTGGGTTGCTTGTTCAGTGGTAAGATTAATTGATGTGTGCATTGCTTTAATGTATAATGAAACTTTTCTTAATCTTCGCTTAGTTGATTGAGAATAAGTGGATTAGGAGTCAATCTGACAAAGCTCAAATTGTCGTGACTGATGATAAGTGGAAGTGCATTTGAATTAAGGAGTCAACATATTTTCATTACTGATTGATTGAAATAAAATTGTGATTTTGACACTACCAAACCCCTTTGTGTTTTGTGTGTTGAATTGCATCTGGAAAGCTTTGAATGAAAGGTTTGGTCACTGGGAGACCACCTTGGGTTAACTCCCGAGTATTGCATTTAACTATTTTATTTGGTCGTGTATGACCTCGATCATTCTTTCCCTTACCTTTAAAACTTCATCATAAGATTTTAAAAGTTTACAACATATTCATTCAAATGAAATTGCAATAATAAAACAATTCTCAAAATGTTAAGTTTTCATGAATCATAATTAATCATGCTAAAATAAATATAGTTGATTACAAAAGAAAATGATGTTCGCATATTTTGAGTTTAAGATCTCATACTTACCATTATCAATATTTAAATAATTATATTTATATAATTTGAGTTCAAACTCATCATTGATGTAAGATAATGTAGGTTCATTTTATGTTTTGCAAATATGGTGTTGAGTTCATTAAGAAAACCTAGTGAAGATTCACACTAGACATTAAGATAGTGAGATATCTAGATGTGAAGGTTCACTTCAAGAGATAGAAATGATTCTTTTAACCAAGAAAATAAAACAAGATAGTTAGAAGAACATAAATTCTGAATTAAAATGGTGAAGAAACAAGTAGAAAATGGAAAGGTATGAGATCAAAATGGAGCAATGGAGCATGCCATTTGAAGTGGGGCTAAAAGGCTATCTAAACCTTAAGATGAATGGTGAAGCCACCACTTGAGCTTGCTCAAGATAAGGCAAGGAGGAACTTCTCTAAAATGGAGGAAAACACACATCACGAATGACACAATATATGTAAATAAACTTGATGAATCCAATCCAAGTCCATTACATGGCCCACATTCACCTCAAGGCCTAATCCCACTAAAAGGCCCAATAACTAGAAGTATTATGAGAAAGATTCAAGAGGGCTTACATCAAGATGACAATAATTCTCAAGGGCTTCAAATTTTTTTCTCTGGGGTAAAGAGGACATCAAAACATGATGGGTTTCATTTAAAAGAATTAGGATAGTCTTTATTTTTAGGCCACATGTTAGGTCATGCTTTATAAATTAATTGGCCAATGTACATATTTGATTAGCTTTCAAATTGGGCCAATTCAAGCTCAATTTCAAAGCTTGGCTGAAAGTTGTTCTCAAGGCACATGTTATGCATGGTACCAAGCATGAGACGTATGAAAGGACACATGGCACATGATCCTTGCATTCCTTGAATCACACGGATCTGAGAGACTTCTTGTAGCCTAGGTTGAGTTTGCATTTAATTTCAATGTTCATTTACATTGCATCTTAGTCGGCCTCTCTACTATAAATGAGAGCCTCCACCACTTGTATTTGGTTACTCTTTATGTGGTAATTGAATGATATTGAGATCACTCCTCACAATTGCCTTAAGAGTCAAAGCTAGACTAAGTTTATCCTCTAGCATCCTTCCCTAGGATATGTCTCCTTCCTTTAGCTTCACTTCCATAATCCATAACATTGCTCAAGGGTCTCCAACCTTGCTCCACTCATTTTCGTTGCCTCATGGACCTTCTCCTCTCCAAAACTATGCTTGAGCTCCATCAAAACTTTAATTGATCAACCCTTTTACAAGACAAGGAGCACCCCTTATATAGATGAGTTATAAGGGTTTCTATGCAAAAGAAAAAGTGTACAAGGGCATGTATACAGATATGAAACCCTAGCTTCTACAAACTAGGTCAAGAATGAGACACATTTTGGTGGAGGATCCCATGTTGATTCTGCCTCCTCTGTGCTTTTGGAGGCCAAGGTACATGTACCATGGTGGTACATGTTGCTTTATGCTTTTCTCTCTATTTCACCTCATATGCGCCACCTAACCTATGTCATATAGTCTACGATGCAATGCAAAATATAAGCTCCATGATCTTCAAGTCAATTCTAAATTTAGCGGATCTTTAGATCATCAATGCATCTTCATCAATTCTTCATCAACCATATGATCTCATCAAATCCCCACCCTTGCTTCATCAAATCCATGCACCAAGGTCACTTGTGTTAACAATCCCCACCCTTTATACCCTCAAGTCTACATGGCCTTTCTCTAGACTTTATACCTAGTGTATCTTTCTAACTATCTATACAGTCCTTAAAATAAAATATTTTTTTTTCATCCTTAATTGCATTCACTATAATTTATTTTTGTAATCATCCTTCCATATTAACTTTGTATAAAATTCTTGAAACTAAAATTAAAGTTTTGGTAGCATGATGATCGCATTTGAACTCCTCAAAAGTTTTAATATTGTCAACCAATTAATACAATTCATATATGTATGATATATAACTATTTTAGTGCTTTGGTTATCCATTTAATTCCTTCATCCATTAGTTGACTTCAAATATTATTCAAGATTGTTGTCAAAGAATAGTGAAAATATACAAAAATAAAACCAGAACAACAACCATAAAAGAAAACATATTTATTGCGTACGTATTTTACATGTAAAAGATCAAACTTGTTTTATTTATAACTTTTTGTATAAAACTTCAAATGAGTTCAATTTTTAACCTAACCATAGTTTTTCCTACCCAAGGAATCCATTTATGAACCCAACAATTTTAAATTGTATTCGAATACTTACAAAATAAAAATGGGGAAAATGTATACATGAAAATAATATGCCAAAATAAAGAGTTCGAGATTTGGGATTGACCCCCCTTACCTTGGTGAAGTTAATGGAACTCTAAGGTTTCAATGGAAAGCTCAAAGTGATGTATATCCCCTATTTAAGTGTCCTCACAAGAAGCTTTAAAAGAGAGAAAATCATAGGTTATAGAGTAGGACTTTAAAAAGAATAAGAAGAAATAAATCCTAACTCTAGATCAGATTTAATGAAACTACATGACTAAGAATTTAAATGACTATGAAAGGAATAAAAGAGAAGAGAATAAAAAAGTAAAAATAAGAGAAGATAAAAAAAAAAAGAGAGAGAGAAGAAGAAGAAAGCTTACTTTAGGCTCTTTTCTCTTGTAGAAAATTGTGAGAAAAATGTGGGAGATTTTGTTCTATTTATAGCAAAGCTTTGCACAAAAGAGAAAATATGATTTATACAAGAATTATTTCTTGAATCCTTGTAACTACATTTGGAAGCTTTTCCATTGGAAGAGTAGAAAAAAATCTACTCAACCTTATCCTTTGCATTAAATTCCACAAGGTACATGGGTAAAAGAATCTTCCTACTTTGTTCTTATCATGGTTGCCTGAAATTTCTTAGAGAAATGGACTTGCTCCACTTATTTATATTGCTTTCAATTGGGACCAAACAATGGGCTTGAGTTCATGGGTTTTTATTACTCAAATTTGTTATTTTAACAAACCCTTAGTAAACCTAATGATGAGCCTCCTTGTGCGAGATTGATGGAAGGAGAGACTCCATGCGTTATCAGCGGAAGGAAAAGCAGCAATAGGTGTTTCGGTGGTGGTGGAATTGATTGGTGAATAAGGTTCTCTAAAAGGGTTGGGTCAATCTTAGAGGAGGAAGGCTAGAGAAGGTTCTTGAGGGAAGCTTCTAGAAATTGACTTTGATGAGTTCATATTTTTGCCCTCATTTGATGTTTAAGTATAGGCATTTAATTGAATTTGTGTGATTAAATGAGTGATTTAATTGATTGTTCTGATTATTAGACTATTTGAGCTTGTGTGATAAAAATATATTAAAAAGTGATTTTTAGTTGAATAAATTATTTTTGGATATTTTGACGTTTGTTGATGCAGCTAAAGTTAAGATTAAGCACTCATTTAAGGTGCAAAAATTAAATTGATTGAAGTTACTAAACACCTTTCAATAAGGCTAAAATTAGCAAGTTATGGGGAAAAGTCACTTTTGCACCCCATACATTACCTATACACTCTCCTCTTTCCAAATGGGTCTCACATAACATACTTGCCTTTGTCTATTTTCACCCTTTTTTTCACTCATAAACTAGATGCACTCAGATCATGTCATGTGGCAATCCTTCACTAATTGAGCTAACTAGCCAAAACATGACACGTGTCTAAATCTAAACACTCAAAAATCAGTCGTAGCACTATCATAGGTCTTTCTCCTCTCCCACCAACACTATCACCGCCGCAGCCATTGACGAACACACACCACCATTACAGAAACCGCAGTAGCTCCTGAAGCCATTGATAATATGAAAATGTAAAATCTTCATATTATATAGTAAAATATAAGAAAAGAGGGGCAAGTGTCAACACCCAATTTCATCCTAGTGAATAAAAATGTTTCTAAAAAAAGACAACAAAAAATAAATGTTAATTAAAGAATAAAAAATAAATTGTTTAAAAAAAATTGTTTATAATAAAAAGGATTTAAAAATGTTTTTTTAATTTATGTTTTTAATTTTTAAGTTAAGTAAAATAAGGTTTTTTTTAGATTAAAAAATATTATTTTTTGTTTTGTTTAATTAAAATAAAAATCAGATTTAATAAAAAATTAATAAAAAATTAAAAAATTATTATTAATTACTTTTATTTTTTTATTAATTAAATTCAAATTTTAAAAAATTAAAAAAACACAAAAACAATTTTTTTTGATGGTTTCAACTTCTCTCACGGTTTCAACTGCCGCTCACGTAATTCACAATCGCACGGACAGTTTTTTATTAAATTAGTGAACTATAATTTTAAAAGGGGGAGAATTTTTGGAGAGATTGATTAGGTGCAAGCACTTTCATCTTCCTAACATCCCTCGCCATCATCAAACTTCACATTTCCATACATCTTCAACTTTTGTATACGTGATTTATAGATATTCAACACACACTTCTTCCAATCTTGGTTCATCCTCATCTTTATAAACACATCTTCAATTCATTAAGACCATAGTCATTCAACAATGAGCAACAGAAGATATTCAAAAATCAAATTCAATAGTGAAAAATAATCTACTGGTGTATTGAGATCAAAAGTTTGGAATAGAGGAGAACGAGAGGTTTGTTGACGCTGGCGTGGTGATTCCGACAATGGATCAAGGAGGCACGGTGGGTGGCGGTTTGGCATGGTGACGGTATTAGAGGTCGACGCTGAGGTGTTTCGCACGAGTGGCATTGACGACGACTTTGTTCGAGCGCTGTGGCGTCATCGGCAGTAACTGTGACACGGTGTTTCGACTTCACGCGAGCATGGGAGGCTTAGACGCTGTGAAGAGTTGTACCAGTGCCGGTAAGGCTTCCGATGGTGGTTGGCGTTGTCGCCGGTGGCCGTGCAAAGAGCAAACGTTGGTGGGCAGCGTTGGTGCGGCGTTGGTGTTTTAGCCGAAGGAAGAAGATGAAATTTGGGGGGAAATCATTAGGTGCTGGGAAGGTAATTAGATTAGGTTTGGCAGATTCCATTTTTCTTCACGCACCCCATAATTAACTATTACACCTTCCTTTTGTTTTTCTTATTTGGCAGATTCCATTTATTTCTTCACGCACCCCATAATTAACTATCACACCTTCCTTTTATTTTTCTTATTTGGCAAATTCATTTTTCTTCACACACCCCTATAATTAACTATCACACCTTCTTCTCTTTTTTTTTTTTGATTTGGCAGATTCATTTGTTTTCACGCACCTGCATAATTTAATTCGCACACCTCTGGTTTTAATTTGGGTTTTGGATATTTATTTACTTCATGCACTCCCCAATATAATAACCCTACACTCCTTATATTAAGTTTTATTTTACCTCATGAACCACATTTTCACTAAGTACACACCCCACTCCTTTAATTTCCTTTTTTAGATTAGGATGCGTTTACTTTATGCACCACGTGTTTCTTTATGTGCACCCTATTCCCTTGTGTGTAGTTTTTCTCATTGCTCCCACATATTTACTTATGCACTTTCATTTTCTATTTTCAATTTTACCTTTTTATTTTATTAAATATCACATTTCAATCATATCATTTTCAAAAATAATAAAAAATATTTTAAATTGAAATAAAAATTAAAATAATTTTCAAAATTGATAAAAATAAAAATAAATAAAATTTAAAATTATTTTCTTTATTTTATCTTTTAGTGTCTAATCGGTCGTTCGCGTCGCACGACACTTCTTTTTAAATACAAGAATTATAAAAATAGTTTTAGTGTCTAATCGACCGCTCGCGTCGCACGACACTTCTTTTTAAAATACAAAAATTATGAAAATAATTTTGGTGTTTAATCGATTGCTCGCGTCACACGACATTTCTTTTTAAAATACAACAATTAAAAAAAATAATTTTGGTGTTTAATCGACCGTTTGCGTTGCACGACACTCCTTTTTAAAATACAAAATTATTAAAATGATTTTGGTGTCTAATCGACCGCTCGTGTCGAACGACACTCCTTTTTCAAATACAAAATTATTAAAATGATTTTGGTGTCTAATCGACCGCTCACGTCGCACGACACTCCTTTCCAAAATATAAAAATCATAGAAATATTTTGGTGTCAACCTGGCTGCACGTGTCGCATGACACCTATTTTCAAAAATGTCAAAGGACAAGTTTAAGAATTAAATATTTTAATCAAGTTTTTTCAAGAACTACGTGATCCTTGATACTCCATTGTGAATGGAGATACGTAGGAGTAAGGCAAGTCCTTGTCAGGTTTACTTCCCAAAAATCAAAAGTTTTCCAAATCATTTTCAAATAGTTTTATAAAGAACTACGTAGCCCTGATTTCTCATTTTTAATGAAAATACGTAGGACCAAGGTTAATTCTTGTCATGTCCCTTTCACTCAAACATATGTTTGTTCAATATTTCTTATTTTTTTGGGAAAAATAAATATTATAAAATAAACACGTCTCTTTTGCAAATTTAATTAAAGGTACCGCCTTTGCGAGGGCGCTGTAGGGTGCTAATACCTTCCCTACGCGTAACCGATTCCCGGACTCTAAATTTGGTTTTCGCAGACTTTTATTTTATTTTTATGGTTTTCCATAGTTTTTCAGAATAAACTATGGTGGCGACTTCTAATATCTTTTTTCCAAACAATTTATTTTTAGTTCTTCGTCCCGTCGCGATTTAGGTTGCGATAGTAGGAAACCCTAGTTCTAGAGAGAGAGGAGTTGCCACGTTTCAATCTGTCATTGCATACTCAACGAGTCAAATTTGGTCAAGCATTCAAAGGTTGATCAAACATTGCAAATTCTGGTCAAAGTTGGTCAAATAGTCAAACATAAGGGGCAAAATTGGAAATTGTACATAAATTAAGTTTCTGAATAAGTAATTAAAGATTTTTAGTTAATTATCTTTGATATATCTCAAATTATTGACAAAGAAAATCTTCCAAATATTTTGGAAACTAATATTTTACTTATGTGAAAAATATTATTTAAAGAGATAAAAGATTTCAGCAACAGAACAGATAAAATCCAAGTCCAATCAAGGCTTATATAAAGAGACCAAGGGGGAAGCAGAAAAGACAAGTTCAGGACTTCGGAGTTTAGAAATCCTTAGGGAGACCCTAATTTTGTTTCCTTTCTTTCTCTATTCTTCTTCTATTTTTATTTTACTTTTGCATTCTATGGAGTGATAAACTTCTTGGGTTGATTCCATTTTAATTTCATTATGGATTATGGGGTTAGAATGAAATAATTTCTTTGTTCTTTTCATTATTGTTGAGGTTTTAATTCATCTATGTCTTTTATCTTTGAATCACGTGAAAAGTAATGGTTTTTACATCATAGCTAATTAATGAGATATTTTAATCTATATGCATATCAATCATATGAGTTCAAGGGTTTTTAATTTTAATTGAAAATGTACTTTGATTAAATGTAGAAACTTTTATGTGATTGAATGAGTTTTTGCCAATGATTGAGAATGTACTTTGATTAGAGGTGAATATTTTAAATAGAATTAATCAAGAATGTACTTTGCTTAATTAGCTTTTTGCATGATTTTAGAGGTAAAAGAATGGACATGATTAAGGATAGTAATATTTAACTGAGAATGTACTTTGGTTAAATTTACTATGATTAGTCTACAAAGTTCTTGTTTTGATTGAGAATTTACTTTGGTGAATAGTAAGAACGCCAACAAATTAATTGAGAATTTACATTGATTAATTTGCAAATCTACAACAATAATTAATTGAGAAATAATCTTTAGATAATCGATGATGGATCTATTTTGAAAAGGTAGTGGAATCAATCTATTTTTCTTTATCATTGTTTTTTATCTTTTTGTCCTTTTCAAATTTTATTTCTTTATTCCTTATTTTATTTGATTAACCATTTTGTGTAGTTTTTATAACAACTAATTTGTTAAAAAATAATTTTGTGTTCATTGGGAAATGACTTTGGATTACTTTACTCTTTCTATTTTCTTGACTACTATATTAGCAATACTGAAGTTGCTATAGTTTAGTAGTATTAATTTGATCGCGTTAACGACAACGTTATCAAATTTGGCACCCAAGTTGTGAAATGATCTCAATAACATTTCCTTACACATTCAAGGGTGCCAATTACAAAGGGTGGAGGACTTCCTTTATAGTAGAAGGTAGCTCCAAAGCTAAGCTAAAGTGGTGCTTAAATGAAATGCAAATGAAACACATGCTCAATTCAAATTGGTGCCTAAACTCCTAACCTCTTGATCAACCATTACAAATCACATGTTATGTGGCAAGTCACGCCTACCTCAATTTCACCATGTGCTAAATGTGCAATGCATGGAGCATGCTAGATGGCTCTAATTTCAATAGTTAGGTGTTTTACGATCCAACTTACATCAAGTTATGTTTTAGTGTTTTTACAATTATTGAAAGCTTGGCCTAATGCATGGCCTAAATTAAAACTAGACTAGTAGACTATTAGAAAGCCCATCAAATCTTTATGTCCTCCTTGGTAGAAGGTAGCTCCAAAGCTAAGCTAAAGTGGTGCTTAAATGAAATGCAAATGAAACACATGCTCAATTCAAATTGGTGCCTAAACTCCTAACCTCTTGATCAACCATTACAAATCACATGCTATGTGGCAAGTCACGCCTACCTCAATTTCACCATGTGCTAAATGTGCAATGCATGGAGCATGCTAGATGGCTCTAATTTCAATAGTTAGGTGTTTTACGATCCAACTTACTTCAAGTTATGTTTTAGTGTTTTTACAATTATTGAAAGCTTGGCCTAATGCATGGCCTAAATTAAAACTAGACTAGTAGACTATTAGAAAGCCCATCAAATCTTTATGTCCTCCTTGGCCCATGGGAAAAACATTAAAAACCCATTAGGTCCATTATAGTCTTTAAGTTCCATGTCTTCTTGTATTCTTTTGAAAATGCCTCTAGGCCTTTGATTGGACCTATGGTAGGGCCCAAGTCATCACCTAAAATCATGCATTTCAATAAGAAAAAAAATATATACATTTCAAATTACTTTTAACATGTTATAACATCTATTTCTATGGATTATTGATTGGTTTTTTATTTCTTAGATTTTAGAAAAAATTCTATGAATCTTAATACTGATGGATTTTACAATATATTTAACGACACTATTCAATAATATTTAATTCTGACTTTAAACTCATAATAGAAATAAAAAAGGAAACAAGGATCGTTCAAAAAATTCATAATTGTATATAATGAAAATTTTGCATTGAAATGTTAACGTATTTGCAGAAGTCATCATAATTAGTTTGTTAGGGGCCTAATCACAATTATTAAAAAATGGGAGTGACTAAATTATAATCATGAAAAATACTTAAGGATTGATTTGCAAATACTAAAATAAATTAAGGACCAATTTGCAATCATTAAAAAATATATCGGGGTCCATTTGTAATTTTAGAAAATTTTAGGGGCTTATATGCATTTATGGATAATATTTTTACAGTTAGCACAAAAACCAATTTTATTGTTGAAGGATGTAAATTACATGTTTAAGTTAATAAGAAAGTGAAATACAAGAAATGATAAATATTATTTTTATGTAAAAAAAAGTAATGTGTTATAGAGGTGGGGTAAAGGACATGATTACACAAGGGAATTGTCGCTAAAAGTGAGATTTAAGGGGAAATAATGACGATTACATGCAAAATCGTTGTTAAAAGTGTTGCATATCAGGTAAAAAACGTAACTATTCCTTTCTCATATGGCTTTTTATTTCCTAGTTTCTTCAACTTTGCATTATTCCTACTCATTACACTCGCACTCGTGCAGCTTGTGCTCTCACCGCTCACACTTGTCCCTTGTTGGTTCGGTGTCTCACGTCTGACATTCACTATCGTTCGAGTTTGTTCTGCACACCCCACTTGTATTCCATTATCAAAGCTTTCAACTTGGAATTATGTTACTGTTTCCTCGCATTCTCGTCACTTGCTCTTATCGCTATCAACAATTGTTGTTTATGCTGCCATTGTTGTCGCTAGTACCACCATTGTTATTTACAGTGCTTGTGCTGCAACAATTGGTTGCACCAGTCTAGCCACCATGTTCACAAGTCTATGTGAGAACACACTTTCACACCCAACCTCTTTCACCACTACTACATTCACTCTCACCCTTCCCCAATTCACTTCCTATTTGCACCCATTTTAGTCTGTCAACTTCACAACTTCTGTCGAATTGGACTAGCTAATGTAGGTCATGTAGAAAGTTTCTAATGAACTTCTAACCGGATGCCATGCGTTTCTTCAAAGTCATTAATAATCTTGGACAAGGTTCAACTCCTTTGTTGATGGCAAACCCCTAGCCAATGGACCAACCACAAGAGCGATGGCAAGAAGGATCCAAGAAGATTGGGCTTCATCTATCTAGACCCATCCGTACTGGCCATAAACAGCACACTCACACTGGTAACACTCGCCAACCTGAGCTCAACTCAAGGGTTCCTCGTGTTCATCCGCCATCCTGAGCTCAACTCGAGGGATGCCATTCTAAGGTCAACTCGAGCAATGCCACGTGCTTAACCCCTATCCCGAGCTCAACTCAAGGGATACGTTCCGAGCTCAACTCAAGGAACACCAGCAAGCCGACCTTTAAGATATCCTAGAAGCCTTGTAGATCACACATACAGAACCAGCAACCAAAAGCTGCTACAACACAAATCGTCTGGTAGGGGACACGTCCCGCCAGGCACTGCCCGCTTCTAGACCGCCTGGCAGGGGACAGGTACTGCCACGCGCGTAGCGCCTCAAAACCAGCAACACTACAGACCCCGCCTGGCGGGACTAGCCTCATCGCCAGGCGCACTCGCTTCCTGACCCCATTGACGCTGCTGCTATCGCCTGGCGGTCTAAAAACCACTACTAGGCGTTGTATCAGTACAAGCACAATACTGGTTTCTTTGCAATCCTACACAGATTTGATTACTCAACCCAGGCATCAAAACTCACGATGTCTTTCACTAGTTTAGTGGAATTGCTTTCCTAGAGGCTAACTTATTATCAAATTTCCTACTTCCATAGAAGTTCAACCTTCCAAGTTTACAAAATTTGGCTTTCTTAAAGTTAACCTTATTACTCACCACCATACCACAATGCACTCATTTTGCTTATTCCTTAACCTTGATTCTAGTCATTACAACCATTCCCAACTCATTCCAAGTCAACTCCTCTTAAGTGTCACAACTCACTCCCATTCTAACATTAGCCTTGACTTAAATTCCCATTCTCTACTATCTAATTGTTTACCAAACCCACTCACAAAAATAGGTCAAGTCTCTAGACCCCTTGCACCCAAATTATCCAAGTCCATAATTCCCACTATGTCATAATTTATATAAGCAAGACCTATAATAGCTAATACCATTAAATTCTAAGATAATTCCAACCTCTTTAATTCATGTCCAAGAACTCCATCATCAATTTCTTCCAGTAACAACACCCAAAACCATCACTATGTCCCACAGCCACATAGACCCACTGTCTTTGCGTTGGCGCTTGGCAGCAAGCCCCGAGCCGCCAAGCGGGCATGTGTTCCTGGCCAATTTCCTAGAATTTGCAGCACCTACAAGGAACCCCTCATGCCTCTCTAATGCTTTTCTCTGCCTATCTTAGTCGTTTCTCTCCAAAAATACGATAACAATGACACCATTAAACACCTCGACTGATTCCAACAACAATTTTAGTATAATTAACAACTATTACGCTCAATTCTACACAACCCCCAATTCTTCCAACCCTAAAAGGGTTTATAAGAGTTCTCTCAAATTAACTCCAATTGACAGTGAAATTCCCTAATTTTCTATCATCCAATATTCAATTAAAAGCTAAAGACTCCTTCCCTTCTGTTTAGATTTCAACCAAAATACTCAAAACACCAAAACCGAGCCAGCATTGGCTCGCGTCGCCTTATAGGTGTTCATCCCCGCCAGGTAGTTCAAGCAAAACCCAACATCTGGGTTAATCTGTCACGCGTCACCTGGCGGCACAAAGCTCATCGTCAGGCGGTTGCCTTGGGGAACCCAAAAAACAAGAAAAAATAGGATGAGTCGTCTGGTGACAGTTCATCGTCTGCCAGGCGGTTTCTGGAAAATTTCCAAAACCCAGAATTTGCAAATTGATTCAACAAGAAACATTAATTGTATATCATTAACAAAACAACATAAATTTCGGGTTCAGCTCCCCAACCTGGTTTCCTTTGCTTAAAACTTGAGTAGCCCTTGGTTCTCCTTTACTTCCAATAGCCTTCCTTAGTTCTCCTCATTTTAGCCTCAATGCCTCACACAATACACTCACCTTACTTTGATTTTCGTATTCCTCTACCTATCCAACAAAACCAGCCACAAAACCTCTCTCTTTTTCCCTTAATTGATCAATAATTGGTGTCTTAATGTCGGTTTAATGATGCCAAAGCCAAGTTTTAAACCCCTTACTATGCCAAAGCCAAATCAATGTTCAACCATTTAACCAATTCATATTTCGTGATGATTAATATAATTTTATGATTATATTATCACTCAACATGCTCTAGCATATTATTAAAAACAATAATAATTAATTAACACACAAATGGCGTACATAGAACTTGAACCCAAGTTCTCTCACATAATTAAGTACTCTCAACCATTTGAACTAGTACTTTTCCACATCATAGCAATCCGCATTAAATGCCTTAAAGGCTCCTACTTCCCGCATTTATTAAATAATTATTTAATTAATTATTTAAATTTCTCGGGTCTTACAACCTGTAACTTAGGTTACCTAAAACTAGAGTTAGGTAGTTAGTTATTTCTTTACTTGAATTTTTTAGTTTTCCAGTTTTTAGATTGAGTTGTGGGAATGTTTATATAATGCTATTGGAGGAACTCATTAAACACATCACTGCACATAATCATCTCACAATACCACACACCACCTCATACTGTATTTTGCATAACATTAAGCATTTGAGGAGTTTCATTCATTGGTTTTCCAAGTATTGTTCAAGCCTCTCTTGGCTTAGTAGTGCCATTCCTTGCTGTAATTTAGGTTTCCTACATTGATTTTTACATTTCAATTTGTTAAATTAAATTATTCTTCTCTAATTTTGTTCTTCTCTTATTAATTTCATTTATAGGTGTTTTTCTCTTTACATTTTCGTTCATTTCAATGAATAACATGTTTTCTACACTTGTTTATTTTGTTCGAATGTTCACTCAATGTTGTTACTTTATGTATTTTTAATTCTTCATGCATTTTAGAGTTTTAGTTGTTGTTTCAATTCTAGTTTCTTAGTTTTACATTGTAATTGTGTTAGTAATTTAGTTTTAGCCTTAATTTTTGGTTTCGATTCATGTTTTACAAATTATTCAATTTGATGGTTAGGTTAGCTTTTGTTAGTTAATTTTGTTAAGTGCAATTTTTCAAATTTTAGGTTTTAGATAGTAAATTTTTGTTTCTATTGTTAATCCTTCGTTCTAGCCATTGTTTTATCATTATTACCACATTTGGAACATGTTTGAGTGCTCAATTCGAATTTTAGAATCTATTTTCCAGTTATTATGCATTTCATATAGTTGGATTTTCCAGTTTTACTAAATTTGGATATTTCATGCTATTCATGTTATTTTGTTAAATCCATGCATTCAATACTTAGTTAATGTTGCTTTAGATTTATTTGAACACTCATAACATGATTTCATGCATTGCATCTCATAGAAATTTAGTTTGTACACAATACACATTTGCTATTAAAACCAAATTTGACTAAGTGTTGTCAAAGTTGGTTTAATAAGTGATTTTGTTGTATTTTCATAATTAAATGATTTTAAACACTTCATTTGCATTCCCACATTCGTTCTTACATGCAATTTGTCAAACAATTGGTAGAAGTTAGAGTTTCGTTGGATAATTTTATCAAACACTTTGCGTTTTTGCACTTTTACACTATTCGAGGCATAGGTAAACCTTTGGCTACATTCCATTCACGTTTCCATACTATTTTTCATATCAATCATGCATCGTACATCATAAAAGCTTCATGTTCATGTTGATTTGAGCACAATATTTAAACATGCATCATTCTTTGATAATCTATTTTAACTAACTAAAATGAGAAATCAATAGATTAAAAACTTGACAGTAAATCTTAATATTTTTCACACAACAATTATATGCCAGATTTAATTGATTTGATATTGAAGATAACGCAAGAATTTAACAAACAAACAAATTTGTTAAATGATGACATAATTACGCCATATTTGTTATGAAAGATGCAACTTATTAATTTTCTTGATGAAATCAACTAGAACTTTAAATTTGAAGAAAAATGAAATTAGTGCACACAAATTTTATACTGGTTCACTTTAAAGGAATTACATCCGGTTATTCAAGATAACCTAAGCTTGACTTTTTCACTATTTCAACAATATCCTCACAAATAATTTGTTGAGAAAGAAATTACACCCAATACAACTTTCTTGAATCACACAAGAAACCTTACATGAATTCAAGGTGGTGTGCTCTATTATGATGCCTATTTATGTTCCATAGGAAGAGGTCAAAATGAAAGCTTTTCCATATTCTCTATACAATGATCTTAAGGATTGGTTGCTTTATAAGTTAACTTCTATTGATAGTTGGAACAAGATTCAAAGGAGATTTCTAAAGAAAGTTTTTCTAGCCTGAAGAACATTTGTTATACTGAAGGAGATCAATGCTATCAAACAATTACAAGGGGGAGTTTATCTGAATACATGAAGATTTTCATTAAACTGTGTGCCACTTGTCCAAACCACCAGATTAGTGAACAACTGTTAAATCAATACTTCTATGTAGGTCTGAATTATATGGACAAAGTGTTGATTGATTAATGGAGGGGCACTAATGAACTAGACACCAATTGCTGCTACAATTTTAATTTCCAACATGGTTGAGAATTCTCAGTAATATAATTGAATTAGTAGTGTTAGACTAGTGAAAGAAGTTGTGGAATGTGCAAGGATGGATCAATATGTTGAAATTGCTTAACTCAAAAACAAAATGTTTGAACTGAAAGTGCTGATGAAGCAATTAACTATGAATCAACAAGAAAAAGAATCACACAAACATTATAGACAACACAGTTACTTTTAGTCTAGAATGGGATTGATACCCCAAAATCAGCAAAATTTTCACAAACCTTCACAACTGTACAATTTTCATCATAAAGGACTACAATAGAAATATGTACCACCACTAATGAGGCAGATTCCTAGTGCAAGAAAAATCCAATCTCAACTACTACAAGAATGATCTTAGTCAGAAGCTTTTGAGGAAGCAAATAAACTGGAACAACTAAAACAAAATGCGAAATTAAAGTGGCAAAGAAGGGGTTGGAAAATAAATCTGGTACAATTTTTACTTCAAAAGTGTTGGAATCAACAAGAAATCTCAGTCTTATTACCCTTAGAAGTTGAAAAGCAATAAATGCACCAATGGAAAAAGCAAATCAATTGGAGAAGGAAGAGTTGTCAAGATAGAGAGCTACTCTACCATTCCCCTCATGAGTTGTTCTAGTTGAGAAAATATTAGAAGCTAACAAAGAAATGATGAGGATATTCCAAAAGGTTGAGATAAACATGTTTGTGCTGGAAGTGATTAAATAGGTCCTTAAATGTGTTATATTTTTGAAGGATTTGTGCACATATAATAGGGGGCTGAGGAATCCTTAAATAGAAAATATTTCAATAATTTCTCAGTCAAGAATGCCTTTAAAATATGGTGATCTAGGATAATTCAATATACCATGGACTATTGAAGAGCAGACTATTGCTTATGCTTTGGTGGATCTTGGTGCTTCAATAAATATCATGCTTGTTTTTTTAGTTTACAAAATGTTGCATTCATGTGAGTTAAAGCCAACAAACGTGATCATCTAATTAGCCAATTGAAGCATTAATCATTAATGGAGTATATTTGAAGATGTTTTAATGAAGGTGAAAGATTCAATCATTCATGATCAAGTCTGCTTTTTTAGTTTACAAAATGTTGCATTTAGGTGAGTTAAGGCCAACAAACGCGATTATCTAATTAGCCAATCAAAGCACTAATGATTAATGGAGTATATTTGAAGATGTTTTAGTGAAGGTGAAAGATTCAATCATCCAAACTAATTTTCACATCCTTGAAATGCAAGATGGAAGTTCCATGCACAAATCTACAATCATTCTTGGAAGTCCATTCCTAATGACTTTCGAAACCATTATTGATATGCACAATGGAAGTTTGACCACGAAATTTGGTGATATCAAGGTGTAGTTTAACAATTTGATCATCTAAAGTAATCAATAGAAGTTTTTTTTTTCTTAAATGATCATAATATTGTCTATTATGATATTTTGAATCTTGATGAAATTGAAATTGATAAAAATAGAACTACTATTGATTTACACATTACCACTGACTTGGATTTTAATGATCAAGTTGTTGATTCAAATAAATTTATTGACGCTAATTTTAGTTTTAATAGCACAAACATTGTTTTGTTTGTTGAATGTGAGATAAATGTAGTTGTTGGGAGTAACTAAAAGGCCCTAATCCAATTCTAAGCATTCAGTTCCCTACATTGGATGAAGCAGTATTGTTGTTGTCAAAGCCTGCTATGAATGTGCAGATTCAATAGAGCATGGGCAGATTGATCATGAGAAAGTCATCTTAAAGAGTTCTTACCTTTTTCTTGTTTGTAATTACAATATCATAAATTTAGTATTTTTTTTAATTAGTATAATTAGTAACTATAGAATAATAAATAGTATGTTAGAAAGTGAAATGTTCTACATAAAAATAAAAAAAAGTAAACTTTAACTTGTGGCCAATCTGAATTAGGCAAAATTGTTCGTAATTTTTAAGATAATGTAGTTATGTTTCTTTTCTCTTCTTTTTTACTTTGTTTAGTTATCCCTTTACACATTAAGGACAATGTGTCATTCAAGTGTGGGGGGAAGGGTTTAATTTTTTTCTTTTCTACTTGTTTTCCTTTATTGCTTACTACATATATTTCTGATTTTGAATTTCTTTTTGTTGTTTAAACCTTTGCTTTGTCTTGATTCATTTGCTATTTTTACAAATTAGAAAAATTGCAGTACTACTATTTTAAGTTTTATTCTTTGTTTTGAATTGCTTTTGTTGTTTCATATTTTGCTTTATTATTGTAAACTGTGTTTACTATTTTGAACTTGTGTAGATAGTTTTATTTGAGTTTATTTGTTGTTTTTAGAAAACCTTCACAAATATTACTTAGAGATTGATTTTTTATTTATAGTTCATTATTGTGAGTAATTTCAAATTTTCCATTCTTAGTTGATAGTTTCTAACTTGATCTAAAGTCCTTCATTCGATTGAGTTGAGTATTTTATATGAAGAATTAGTTTTTTGAACCAATTTTTACAAGTTTTACCTTTGTGAGACTTGAGCTTAGTTTCTTTCATTGTGTGATTTACTCATGATTTCTAATATTTCATGAGAGGTCATATGATAGGTGTAAAATCTATGAATTTGATTCAAAGCACAAACCTTTCAATAGTATGCCATGTTGTCATTGATCAATACATGACATTAGATGTACATCATTTTATAAATTAGGCAATGCTTACATGACAATGACTAAAAACGTATTTCCTAAAATACGAATAAGTCACAAATTTTATTATTAGTTGTATATTGAGTTTTATTTTGGGTTAAATATGTTTTTGGTCCCTCAAGTTTCAGCGAAATTTGGAATTAGTCCCTTATCAAAACTTTTGACCAATTTAGTCCTTCATCTTTCAAAATGCATGAATTTAGTCCTTTTAGCCAAATTTTGTTAAGTTTATCTGATGTTTCAAGCGCATTTCATGATAGTATTTAAATTATTTACACTGTTTGACACATTTTTGCTTCAATGTTAACTTAAATACTATCATGAAATGTACTTGAAACGTTAGATAAACTTAACAAAATTTGGTTAAAAGGACTAAATTGGTATAAAGTTTTGATGAGGGACTAATTCCAAAATTCACTGAAACTTGAGGGACTAAAAACATATTTAACCCTTTTATTTTCCTTTAATTGAGAGTGTAAAGCAAAAGCATTGCCTAATTGTTTTAAGCAATGTGTTAGAAAATATTATAGATAGTTATATGCAATAATTATTAAAACATGGATAATTTAGATCACATTTTTAAAATTATGGGTAGTTTTTACCACATATTTAAAAGTGTGGGTATTTTAGACTACATATTTAAACTTATGGGTAATTTAACTTTAAATATTTTAGATTACCATCACGTGATCCAATAATAATTAAAATTTTGTACGGTGCATCAATTGTCTCATGACGGAGGTCAGGTGGAATAAGTCACAATCAAATTGTGTCATTTGGGTTATTACATTCTTGAGTAGAAAGAGTTGCACTTTGACTATTAATTATAGCTTTTGGCTAGTGGGAAGCGCTTGATCTAACAATTGTTCTCAAAGTCAAGGTCACGAGTTTGATTCTTAGGAGGGAAATTGTTCAAGGGGAGATTGTTGCAGATTGCACAATTATCTTCTGATGTAGGCCAGGTGGGCCAAGTCACAACCAAAAAGTTTGATTCCTAATGGGATAATTAATGGAGGGGAGATATTGAAGGGTGCTCCAATTGTCTCGTGGTGATTAAATAATTATGGTCTAAACAAAAATGCATCGGTTAAATAATCATTGCCTAAAGGATACACAATGTTTAGAATCACTACAAGAAATATGCTTATTTGAGTGGGCCAAAAACTAACACAAAGTGTAAAAAGTAGAGGCTAAAAGATGATTAGAGTTGGTTTTTCGTCCTCTAAGATAGCAACATTAAAAGCATGGAAGCAATGCCGACACCGCTATTTGAGTGGGCTAAGCCCACATTAAGCTGACGCAATTAGAGTGGGTCAAATCGACGCTAAAGCTGATGCTAAGACAATAAAAGTAATATTAATTTAATTTAGTAGTCGCTTAACACACTAGCCAAATAATAACATCACATGAAATCTATACAATAAAAGGTGTGGACAACTTGAGTGGAACCTATTAAACCAATAATGCATCCAAATAAAAGGAATGGTAAATACTATTTTTTTTTCAAACAAACATATAACCAAATAAGAAAAGACAACATGCAGTAAATTTTTGTGCACTTAATAGAGTGTGTAATATCATGGGTACTACATTATAATTATTGTGGAGAAAAATGTATATAAAAATTTAGAGCTTATATATACATGCTTCTAATAAGTGTAAAAATCCAAAAAGAATAAACTTACAACAATTACAAGGTCATGCCTCTTGTCTGATCTACCAATACTTCTAGAAAGTGCTTGAATGGCATCATAACTATGAATAAGTGGAAAATTCATGAGACCTATATAGCTAACAAAAGAAAAGAATTGAAAGTCACCAACTATTGAACAAATTTAACTTTTCTCAAGAAGTTTAGAAAGGGAAAGATTTTGAATATCAATTCTGAACAAGATAATTCAGCTTATCATTCAACACGTGCATAACATATATAAGAGGTAAATTTTGGAGCACACAACCAATTGTGAGCATTGATTCAACATTACAAACGCATAATAAACTATGGCATATGTAATTGCCTCTTTAAGAAGTAGTTATACTACGGAGAAAACTCCTATTGATTTGCATTTCTTTCAATTTCAAAACCTTCACAATTGTCGAGCTAGCTAGTTAAAAATTTGTTCCAACACCAACCCCTTCCTCTTTTTCTTACTTCATTTTGATTCACTGAACACTAGGAATGGAAATCTAAAAATGAAAGCACTACCCAAAGTCCTAACCAAGAACTTGGAAAATAATATGCCATCAAAAGATGAACTCTATAAATGCACTCCTATACTATTTATGCATATGCAATAAAATGTTATTCATTATTTCAGCATTCCTTTTCTATTTACTATAGATGGACGGACCTTGAAATCACTATTCAAATTGGTCTTTCATTTAAACATGCAACTCTAACAAGGCATGCATACACACACTTACTAATGACATGAAGAAGAATGGAAAGCCATTATATTAGACTTGAAAACACATCCTTCTACATTTCTTCTAGCTAAAAGGAAAAGAAAAATTAAGGCGTGAAGAAGAGTGAAAGTAATTTTCTAATTACAATGAACAAAAGGAAGATTTTTTGTTGAACAATAGAACTGAGAAGATGAATTACCTTGGAGGAAAAGGTTTTTCTAGAACCTGTAGAGAAGATCTTTTATTCCAATAAGCAAATCCTTGATTGAATATATAAGTCTCCATCCCAATGTAAAAAGAGAATTGTTGAAATGAGGAAGGTTTATGTAAATAGAATGAGAAGTGAACAAGATTTTCAGCCTAACCATCACCAAAGAAACCAAATTGTCAAGCATAACTTCATCAAACTTTAAAAAGTTTATTCATATTCAATGTAAAATGAATATTTAGTATTCACTGCAGTTTCATTTCGTAGAATCAATTTGAAACTAATAGAAATTGCCAAACATAAAGTTAAGCATCATGACATTACATGCAAGTATTATAGCATCTAGAATCTAATCTTGTTAGACGAAAATAGCAATAACAAAGTTAATTTAATCCCAATCCCAATCTAAAACCAACTTAAATAAAGGCTAAAAACCCTTGTCATATGTAAGTTTCTTTAATCTTCGACACAATCATATATTACCTACCAATAATTTTTCCATAAAGATAACCAAGTTCATTGGGACCATCTATATAATGAAATATAAGCATCTAAAAGCAATTAGAACAAAATAAAAGCTCAACCACATACAAATTACATAAACATCACACAACAAAACCACAATTTCTTAATGCAATCCATAAGATCGACCACTTGTACAAACATTAAACCCTTAATGTTATCATTAAGTATACATTTACAATAACCTAAGACTTTACTTTTTAAGGAGAAAACCCCTAGCAACTTAATCAATAATCCAATTTTCACTTGAATTTGTTCTAAAATACGTAACGCACTAACATTTATCAAAAGGAAACACAAACACAAAAACTAAAAAATTGATAGGAATAAGATCAAATGTGAAACCTCATTTCAAGAAAATTTCAATTAACCATAATTCAGATCCTTAAAAACAAAAATAAAAACATACCTCAAGTGAATCATCCCCACAACAACTCCACTGGCGTGAATTCTATGAACCCCACCAACTCATAACTCTTCCAATAATTGTTATGTTGTTGTAAGAACCTCGATCTCTTCAATATTGAAGCATACCCCATAATGTAACACCAAACCCTAGCAAAGAGGAGGAGGGATTGAAGGGAAACAAAGAAGAGGAAGGAGGAGGCAGCAATGGGGGTTATTTCGCTAATGATATAAGAGCTTCGATGAAGATGTTGGAGGCCTAATATGGTTGTTTTAAACTTATATCTCTCTAGCTTAGTGATTGTTTTATGGTTGTGGTTTATGTATTATGATCAGAGATGTCACAAAAGTATAGGATACCTTTTAGTTGCGAGAGAATGAAGAGTTATTTTATCTTGTAGAATGTATTTATTGTCTATATTCCTCTAAATGATACATTTTAATTTTAATGTAATTTTTTTTTTTAAAAATGTTAAATTCAAGATGATTGTAAATATAGGTATAAAAAATTCGTCGCTTAATAGGCGATTGATAGTAATGAACAATAGGTGTTATAGTGGACGCTAATATGTTTTTATTATGTAATTCATAGTCTTTTACTTTAACGTGCTAACGTTAAATGTACATTACTAGAAATTCTCATATTACATGAGATTTTAAAAAATTTGCAAGAAAAGACTTTTTGTCTGTCAACTTTTTCTAAGAATTTTACTTGGCATGTATTTCCTTCGTGGGTAATCATTTCTACAAAATTATAAAATTTGTAAGTATTTCCTACAAAATTTGTTGCAAAAAGTGTTTTATATAAAATATTTTGCAAGAAAATTGGTAGCAATTTCTTAAAATTTTTTTTTACAACAAAATTTATAAGTATTTTCTACGAAAAAAATTTCAAAACAAAATTAGCAGAAAATATGAGTTTTTAGAGTAGTGGTAACACGTTATTTATCATATCAACTATAATTTATAACATCTTAAGCTGGAAAACAATTTTTATTAAAACGAAACCTGTATTTACGTTTGCATTTACTTAAATCTCTGTTAAATTGTTATGTATCATTCGAAAACTTATTGTGTTCGTAAATTTATTTAAAACGATTAGTTCCAGACGCAAAACACTCTTTTTATATACAAGAACTTCAAAAAAGTTATAAAAATAAAATTAATTTGTTAAAGTCAGTTAATGTACAGATTAAAAATAAAATTTGGATAAACTATATTTTATTTTATTGTTAAAAAGTTTTATGGAAAAGTTGGTAGAAACAAATATGAATGAGAAAATAAAAATTGGGTAGAGAAAATTAACCTTTTGGATGGAGTGTAGGAAAATATGGCCGAAAGAGAAACAGGTTGAAGAAATATTAGAGTGATGATGAGTGCAGTCTACATAAACTCAAAAATTATGAGTGAGGGAAAGACATTCCCGAACGAATTAGGATGAAAAAGAAAGAAACAATAGCAAATAAAAATTAGAATGTCCTAATGAACATATAATAACTCTGCTACAAAATAAATTACCGGATGCTCCACGTACTAGATAAGCTGCCTGTAGTCGGGTCCCATGTGTTGGTGGACCAAGTAATCTTCACTGTTGGATACGTCTAACAGCATGTTCTGATGGTGATGGTGTTGTAGGAACTGTTGTTGCTGGTGCTGCTGGGCCCGCACCATCTCCTTCTGCCTTCGCAGCTCCAGCACCTTGCGGTGCGAGTTCGAGTGTTTTGTCAGAACAAACGTTGGGCTTGCCGCGGGTCTGTACTCGGGCACCAGCCGCCCCGACTTGTACCTCACTCCACAAGCGTTACACAGCGTCTTTGGACCCATGGGCCCGGTTCGCCACTGCGGAGTCTTGTCCGTGGCGCAATGAAGACACCTGCGTCCGTCGCCGCCACTGCCATCGCCGCTGTCCTTCTTTCTCGGCGTTGCCTTTGCGGGCTTTTTTGTGCCGGAATGAGTGGAAACAGGAGAAACCACCTCAGTGTCTGAAGACGACGTCGTTGGGGACAGGACGAGGAGGCGCGACGCCCAGTTGCATGGGGGCCCGCGGGACCTTTTGCTACGGGCCTTGGCTGGGACCGACACTTCCGAATTGAATATCGGGTTGTTTCTGGTGGGCTCGGAGTGAAACCCGTTTCTTGTGGGCTCGGAGTGGAACCCGCGGGCCTTTGATACGTGGTCGTTTCTCGCATTCATGCCTGATATCAGCTGCATCTTCTGCAGGTCCTCGCTGGAAAACGACTCCTCCACGAAATTCGAAAGCCATTCCAGCTCTGCTATATCATCGTACTGCTTTCAAAATTAGATGAAATAACAAAAATCATACATATTGCGTAAAAATTTGTTATTACATACGCTATACATTAAATTCTTGCAAGTTTTAGCATGTGCAGCTGTTAATTGTAGCGTTCATTACGTTGGTCATAGATAAATAATATTTTTTAATGTTTACAACAACGAAAATAAATTTTTAATGTTTAGAAAAAAAAATGTAATAATTAGAGGAACGATTGTAAGAAAAGTAGTTTATTAGACCGTGAAATGAGGGTAATTCTGTTAAGCTGATCCTGAAATTATTGGCCTAAGAAGGATAAACTGATAGTGATGTATGTATTTACACAAGTTAGCGATTTTATGGGAGATAAAGATGGTAAAATAGGAATGCAGGCTTTGTGCGTTACCCTTGGGTCATGTAATGAGGTTGCGAAATGTGTTGGCTGGTCATCGATTTTGAGATGGAGTAATAACTAATGCAATAAGTAATAATAATAATAATAATAATAATAATAAAAATAATAATATAGTAATTATTATTATTATTATTATAATGTTACAAGTTTATATAACCAATATAATGTGGTATACCGGTACGCATAGGTCACCGGAAAAATGACCATCGGAGAGATTCCGGCTACCAATGTCCGGAATGGTATTGGGGTCGTAGCCGGAGAAGGAGGAGGAGTTGCAGCTATCAACGGCGGTGACGTTGGAAGAGTCGGTGGAGTTGACAGGGAGAGAATCGAAAATGGTGTCGGCGTTTACAACATCGTCGTTGGAGAAATCCAAAAGGTCCTCGACAATGAAGTGGTCAGGGTTATTGTTTTTGGTGGTGTCTAGGGTGAATTGTGGGAAAATGGGGGATGAGTTGGGTGATTCCATTGTCACGAATGTAAGAAAAGGATTATTTTTGTTTGTGTTGTGTCTTTTTTTGAAGATTAATTTTTAAGGTTTAGGTTAAGAGGGAGAAGGGAATGACGACGTGACGAGAGAAGTGAAGAAAATTAGTGAGTGAGAAAGTATAGGAGTTTGAGGAAAAAAGTGAGAGAAGTTATGGTTTTGAGTGGAGTCTCGCAGAGAGAGAAAAGGAGAGAAGAGGGTTTATTTGCGCTAGAAGGGGACAAGCCACACTTAAATTAGAGGACTTTCTTTTCCTCGTTTTTCATCTTCTTTTTTCAAAACGCCACTCCTACCTCCAAATTTCAACTCAAATAAAAGCATAAACTATTAAGTAAATAGCCTTCAATTAAGTTAAAGGAAACCAAAGGAATTTAAGTACCAAGTTTACCAAGTTTTCTCCATCTTATCATAAAAACTATATTACCATTGTGTCTAAAACTTCGTGCACAACCATCCATAAAAGAAATTTAAAAAATTATGTGAAATATTATAATTAGTTTTTGTATAAATTAATTAATTTAACTTATCTTTTTGTCATTCTTTGTCTTTAATTCAAATATATTTATATATAGTAAGAGCGAAACTCATTCAAGTGAATGTAAAATAATTTTTAGTTCTCTTATTATTTTTATAGTAAATAATAAATGCATTTTATTTATTCAATTGTCTTTTATAAAGATTCTTATTTTAAACGTGATAGGATCGACCATAGAAACTAGATAATAAAATGATGAGCGAAGCAATGTAATTATTTTCTTAATTGCTCAACAGAACCTTAATCAGTACATTTGGTTTAATTGCGTTTGAAATCTAAAAATTCTGGTTTCGAGGTAAGAATTATATATGACTTACAATAATTTCAAATTGAATATGTATTATAGATTCATGTTTGAACGAAATAAAGGAGTGAGTATAAAATCGGTAAACATATTTTTATTAATTCAGCATATGTAAAGGTGATTAATGTTTACAATTCCAGAGGAAGCGATCAAACAGGTTTAGAGGGAGATTCCTGTGCTTTATTTATTTATTTATTTTTAATCCTTGGTTTATCGATATCGTTTCAATAATTATCATGAATGTTTTTTTTCTTATTCTTTTTTCGTTGGGTCTTCCTCAGTAACACAAACGCTTTATTTGTAGGAAGTTAGTTAATTGCAAGAGTATTGTTACTGACGAAGATTTAAAACCAGTGGTTAGTTTAATCATTAATAATAATTACTTAAATCAATGATATTTGCAAGGGAAGTTAAGTAAAGAGTGAGATTGTGAGAAACGTGTCGCTCGCCATATTCAAAGTACCTTTGGATTCGGTTATCACTTCTCACCTTGCGTTGACAACTAAGAATTTTTTTTTTTTCCAAAATAAAATTTTTAAAATTAAAAAAATATAATACAGTTTTTAAAAATATTCTTCCGGTCGACCCTTTTGCATTTTGTTTTACCAAGTAGAACTTTTTACTATTTGATCGTATCGAATTTGTTTGAGTTGTTTTCCAGATGGATTGACATATGACGAAGGTTTGAATCACCACAAAAATAGAGAAGTTTACCTGCAAAAGTTTTGACGGTTAAGTTAGTAAGAAAGTATGAGATATTCATGAGTAAAAAAGATTATTAGATGAATTTTACTTCATGTAATAACATGTATTTGTAGGCTTGTTAGGCCTATTAATATAAAATATAATAACATATGTGATAAATGAATTTTGTTAAACATAGATTAGTTATGTTTATATCACATAATCCATGTACGATAGAGTGACGATGGGATCGTGATCCATATTTTTTAAACATCAAAGCAAATGGAATCGCCATCAATATTTACTTAAGGAAAATATTGGAAAAAAAACCCTTAAAAAAGTGGTATGCAAATTGTAGATTCATAAGTCAATTATGCATAGGAAAGATATCATGACCTACTATGTCCATTCCAAAACGGTGGTCTCTGATTAAATGAGAAAAAATTGTTAATTTAGGAAAATTTATTTAACCTTTGAAACAAATCTAATGATACCTTAGTCGCCTCCTTAATATAACTTTCTTACATGTAAAATATAATAATTATTATTATAAAAGAGAAATATTATAATATATATTTAGCTCAACACAAATGATGCTGCTTTTATGTATCTTTAGGTGTAATGGATAACCACAATTTCGTAGTTTTTGGTAGAAAATATTTGAGGGTAGAAATTTTTTAATAACGTTGTTAATTTTAATATAATATTTTATAACACTAAAGTTATGAATACATTTTAAAATAACCAAATTAGAAGTGTATCTAAAGTGATTTTAAATTATTAGTAATAAAAATAGGCATATTTGCAAAAGTGAAAATAAAAATGACTTCGAATAATTTTAAGGTGATCAAATTATAAGGGCATATGAAGTAGTCTAAAATACCAAAGTGAAAACAATATAGAAATGCATTTAAAGTGGTTTGAAATATTAAGAATAAAAATAAAACTATTACACCAGTGCAATAAGGGTTTTTGGCCCCGGTTTTGTTTGGTCTTCTGTCCTGGTTTTAGAATTGAGGCATATTAGAGTGAGGCTAAAATGGGATGACTTTTGGCCTCGAGTGTGAACCGAAGCCATAGAGCCACCTTTCTATCTCGGTTCTCTGTTCAACCAAAGTCATAGAGCCATTTTTCTGCCTCAGTTCTCTATTCAACGGAAGCCATAGAGACACGTTTCCTACTTCGGTTCTAGAGTGAACCGAAGCCATATAGTCACCGATTTTTTAATTAATTTTAAAATTTGAATACCTTTTGGCTTCGATTGTGATCTGAACCAAGGCCATAAACCATTTTTTCGCCTCGGTTATGGTAAGAACTAAGGCTTAATATGTTGTTTGCTTTTTTAAATGCATTTTCTATTTTATAGCTATTTTCACATTTAAACCTACATATTTTTTTTTTCAGAAACCAGCAAAAATCAGAACAAAATATTTTATGAAACATAACATCATCCATGATCAATACATTTAAAAGACAATTGGAAAATCATCCACAATCCAAATACATAACCTAATCAATATTATTGTACATCTGAATTATAAATTTGGCACATGTTATCCTACCAAACTTTATAGACTTTGCGGGAATTGGCTCAGGACTCTTGAATGTTTGCAAAATAAGACACTAACTTAAGTTAGTATATAGAGAGACAATATTGCAAAGTATTCATTTTAATTCAAATATATATATTATCATTTCCCAATTAGTTGTAATACGAGCACGCACTATGGTTGTCATCCATTGCATTATATAGTAATTGCACTCATATGAGCATGTTTGTCTATTACACTATATTATATCAACAACATTACAATTAATTAAGGAAGAAAATCAAATAAAACAATTATAAATATATGGATAGAAATATCAAACCAAGAGGGAACACCATGCAAGACATTTTGCCTTAGCCGTTGATCTCCCTAACAACATGTTATTTATGTCCAACAATTGAACTATGATAAAGGGAATAAGTTAGGATACTTTTATATAACAAAGAATATTCATAAGATTGACATTGAGGTTCTTACCAATCTATCACTTGTCTAAGATTGTTGGGGGGAGGGCGATGCAAAGAGCAAAACCACACAACAAGGTTCTTCCTTAGGGAAACCACAAGTAACTGTCAATGATGCTTAAGAAGAAAATAAATTCAATGTTATGCATTAAAATGACAAACTATATTCAAAAGTTAACAAAAATGACTTACTCAGCACAATAAGGGACAAAATAATTTTTTTTTCCGCGTTGAAAGCATAAGTGAGTTGGGGGTCTACAAACCCATATAGATCATTCAACCCCATAGTTTCAGTGACACAGACAAATACCTAAACATAAAATTGATTTGATATAAGTAGATAGATAAATAAATCAAATAACTACATATAATGACAAAAAGACTTACATCATCCATAACTGAATAATGGTAATATTCAATTCCTCTTGTCCCCATACAAGCTCCAAGACATCTTGGGAATGCAAGTAAAGTTAGATCTCAAGGTCTCTCCCAAAAATGTTAGAATCCCAAAGAACTTACATCGGCTTATCATTTGTGATTTGAGAAAGTTGGAGAAATGCACCAAGAGGATCGTCCAAAGAGAGAGGAATCTTCTTTGATTGAGAATTTTCCTATATCGATGCCATTTTAGTTAAAATGGAATATAATTTAAGTTGGAATATAATAAACATATAAACTTAAAAACTTATTATATGGTGGGTTTAAGAGTCTATATGGGGTCAAAATCAACCAAATCTCTAGGCCAGGCGAGGAAACATTGGAATGTCTATGCCATAGTATATATCTCATCTGTTGGCACAAGAACTAAAGAAAATAGCACGAGAACCTCCTCTATCGTGACTTTAACCTCATCCTCTGATAACTCAATGCCATTAAGAACTGTGGCTGCCTTAAATACTTTTCCACGAGCCACTAGTGTCTTCCCTATACCATCCCCAATATATAGCTGACATATATGAGTGTCGTCCATGTCATCCCCTGGTATGGGTGGAGTTGAACAACTCCCCTTGCCGCTTCTACCTATTAGAGTCAATGATTTATTAATGTTATTCAATTATTTGATTAAATATCATTTATTCAATCCATAACTTATAGAAAAAAGATTTACCCGTGGGAGGCACAAATAGGTCTAGTTCTAGTGGAGGATCCAATGGCGAACGAATGTCATAATTCTCAAATTGGTGCATAAGTTCTTCTCTCACCTTCATAGTGATTCTTTCTGTAAGTCTTTCTTCATAATCAACACTATGACTGCATAAAGATTGACGAGAGGAGGAACAAAAAAATTGACGTATGTCGACTCCTGATCCAACACCACACAAACGTCCATGGTGCTTAGGTCGTCCAATTGCAATAGCAAGTATGTCATGATAATCTTCTGGAGTGAATCCTCCTTAGGAGCTCTGCTCAACCAACGAATCTTGCAATGCAACAAAAAGATTTATAGAAAATCATGCAATATAAAAGACGAACGAGTTATATAAAGAAGAATTGTATCTTACAATTTTCTCAAAGATTTCTCATGCAGATTCAGAACTATAGCTCCCCGATGTGCGTAGACGGGTTAACTTCCACTTTTCATGACGTGATGGTGGTGAAGGAGGCTCAATATCTTCACCCTTAGAAGGTAGGTGCCTAGATTTTTTCTTTTCTGACATTATCTTCTCTTCAAGTTTTCTATACCCACCACGAAACAATATGTGCAAGTTTTTATTTTGAGCACTTATACTTTGAGCCTTTTTTTCCCTTTTCTTGTAACATATAAACTCACTTTATGAATTAGTTCAAATTGTACAGAATTATCAATTGAGCAATTGATGATTTCAAATAAACGTACATGTCATCCCTTAGATGTTCGAAGCTCAAAAAACTAAAGTCAGGTGTCTTCATCAATCCATGTGTATTTCAGTAATGGATTTTCATTCTTTTTAGATCCAAATACATACCTATACGCCAACTTGGTCTTAAAACCATGAAATTTCTCAACCACCGATGACAAACATTTGTGTTTAAGCGTCGCCACATTTGGAATATCAAATGTTAGCTACAATATAGAAAATGCCATCAATAATAGTTAACATAATGTCAACAAAATCAAACTATAAGGTTAATAACATTAATATTAGTTACCTATAAATTTTGCCATATCATGTTCTGATCAACTTCAGTGACATGATCAAAAAATGGAGTAAGGATTAATATTCTCTGTTGTGCCAACATTCCTAAATAGCTTTTGAAGGCGTCCGCATAACGACCTCTAGGGATTCCAATGTCGACGTTATCAACACCCAATTTCGTCCGGGTAAATGCATTTGTTTGGTAAAAATAATAATAATAATAATAACAACATATTTAAGGAAAAAATTAACCACAAATATAAAGCAATTTAGAATGAAACTTGAGAGCGTGAAGGTTGAATAACAATTGAGAACCAAAATCAAAGAGGATGCACAATTTGAGAAATCAAAATTCCACAATGCAAGAGTACCTAATGATAAAAATTGAAACCACAAAACTCAAACTACTACAATTCATAATAGAAAGAAAAATCAAAGCAACATAAACAAATCAAAACGGCAAAAAAAAAAACCAAAACACGAAGGGAAACCCATTTTTTGAATTCACCGGCAGTGAGAGACGACGATGCAATCAACGACAATGGATGGCGAGACGGAAGCGATGACACGCGATGGACGGTGGCGGCAGTTGGTCAGTGACTACGTTGGATTATGGTGGTGGTAGAGAGAGTGCAGAGGTTTTACGTGCGGAGAGAATTATGGGAGACGATGGATACTAAGGTTCACGAATTGGGGATTTTAATAGGCTTTATGGCGTCAGTTCAATTAATAACCGAGGCCTAAAGTCCTTTTATTGCCTCGGTCCATAAACACCTGAGGCCAAACATCTTGACGCTGGTGGCATTTTTGAAATTTTGTTTACTGGGCTGACTTATAGGCTTCAGTTCTTTTCTAACCGAGGCTTAAAACCTCTTGCTACACCAGTTTTTCATAGACCCGAGGCAATGAAGTTGGACAAAATTACAAAAATGCCACCGTCTCCTTATAGGCTTCGGTTCCGCTATAACCGAGGCCTATAAGGCGAAGTCAAATGTCAAATCTGCATTAGTGTAATCTGGTTTCTCGCGAGGGTTTGGAACATTCCTCATTTTACACGATAGAGAAACACTTTTGGGTGCTTGGAGAGCCTATTCGAGGTTGCTAGGGGTGTTAGGAAGCTCTCCCACTCCTCCTACGGTCTTCTCCTTCATTCGTGGTTATTTTTTCCCCTTTTAGGGTTGGAGAGGAAGATGGGTTGCAATTTGGAGATGAAGACGCGAATGAGAGGCACAATTGGAGCATGGAGTGGTTGCCAAGAACCTTGGGAGAAGGCTTGTATCTTCTCTTTGGTTTCTGTTTCTTCCCTATCTCTTCTATTTGCAAACCCTAGGTTCTCCAGCATGGACAACTAAACCTATGTGTTGAGACTAGATGTAATAAATTGAATCTTGTGCATTTTGTGATGTTAATCCATATGCTTTTCCATTTCTATGTTAGTATTTGATTTTCATGCTTAATGCTTGCTTTAGTTTAGCCACTCATGCATGATTTGTGGTTCTTGAGGTGTTGGAAAATGTCTTAAGATTTTGACTTGAATATGGAATTGAGATGTGAATGCATGAGAATGAAGGGAATGAAATATAGTCTTGACAATTGTAAATATTCTATGTTAAAATTTTGTTGCACACCAACTATTTCATAAAATACCAAAAAATGTTTTTTTAGTGTTTTTGTGAATTATGTTGTCTAATTGAGTCTTGAATTGTGAGTTGTCATGTGTTTCACAAGTAACTAAGGAGAGAACGATATTTATTACTTGCTACGTGCGACCGATGCACTTGTCGTTCTTTCACATAACAAGGTTTTGGTGTTGTTGCTAGGGACTTTTGTTCCGACACAAAGCAATTTGAGCATTTGTATCTCTTTTAGACATTTTGTTTGTGCTTAACTCAAGTCATTTGGGATGGGATTGTGTGTTTGGCCCTACTGTTCTGCTTCTTAATGCGAGTATTGATGCATATAGATCGCCTGGTGAAAACATGTCGCCACCATCTAGACCCCCTATTTTAAGGCTATTGCTTGGCGGGTCACACCTCGCCGCCAGGCGCCACGCAGTCCAGGGCTTCTCTGATACTCCTATCGCCTAGGGACCACTCCTGAACCCTAGGCGCTATACTAGTAACCTGACTCTACTGGTTTAGCACCTACAATAAGTTATAATCAATCCAACCAACATCCAAATTATTCATTTAAGTGCTTATACCTTGCATCTAATTTAACCAATTTTAATTCCAACAACATACTCCAAGTCTTATAATCAACCGTATTTATACTCATGTACACTCATGCCAACTCTTAAAATTTACCATATGAATTCAACACAATAACCAATCCCAATCACAATCCTTATGTGGTAACAATTCTGAATGCCTCAAGCATACACAATAGACTCATTTACCAAAATAATGTTTCCCAAACCTCTTTTTAATTCGTATGTGTTGTATCCAACCCATGGTTTACCCTTCAACCATATTTTGACTCCTTCTTATAACCACTGATTCATTTTAGCATAATTATCACTTGTAGGATTTTCACTTACCTTCACGGAACCCAAAATGCGCACAAACAGTCAAAGACTACATTTGTCTCTATTGCCACGCCTATCAAGTTCATGGAACCACACCAATTTAGTTTACCGTTTTGTATTTACTTCCAGTAAAAGCATACAATTGTAATTTCATCTTGATTACACTAGAAAGATCAAATTAATAATTCAATCCAAAACCCTACGTGATCCCCTCATGTTGGTGCTTTCCAGTCAATCACCATGATTCATACCACGATAGCAATAACATAAATCTCACAATTTTGAGCATTCAAATTGTGCACAAAAACCCAAAAATGGGTGTCACACTCATGCAAAAAAAATGCAGAAAATGAATCAAGGTTTGCGTCACCTGGCAGAGTCACCCTTGCCGCTAGGCAGTTCTTCTCAAAAACCCAAAAATGGGTGTCACACTCATGCATCGCCTATCGAGCCTTCAAAGCCACTAGGCGGTTTCTGGGAATTTTCAAGAGACGCAAAAACAAAGAGAGTTTGACTATACAGAGGCATCATATTCATGCATTATACTACAAAAAACATCACAAATTATGTATACATGTAAAGGAACTCCCCTAACATAGATTCTCCTACTCCAAATGCGCTCTTATAGTTCACGTCTGCAAGACTTGGCTCCCACTTCGCCTCTGCCAACCGAAATAGTCCCCTCTTATCTGATTTTCCATTCACCAACAGCCTCTCCATTCTCACTCTCACTTTCTCTACCAATTAAATTAAATGAAAAAATGAGTTTAATTTATGTAAGGGTTAATGACCATCAATTATAATTAACTTGATGGTTTTTCAGCCCTTCTGATTTCTCATAGTAATGGCTAGGGTTTCTGACCCTTCCCATCCATGCCAAAAAGAAATTTGGCAAAGAGGAACCTATTCGCGTCAACCAAGGTTCAAACATAACCACACAATTGTCAAGCCAATGCACAACCAAATCAACCAATTCATTTTTCGTGATAATTCTTACTCATCTAAGAATATAATATCACACACCATGGTCAAACATAATTTTAAAATAATAAAATAATTGAATAAGCATTCTAGTGACATACACATGACTCAAACCCAAGTCCTCTCAAAATGACTAAGTACTCTCAACCACTTGAGCTAGTATTATTCCCTATCATAATTCTCCGCATTAAATGCCATAAATATTCCTTACTCGCATTTATATTAAATAATTATTTATTTAATTATTTAATTTTCTCGGTTTTTACGGATAGCATTTTGAGTCACATAAACAATATCATATTTTGATAGAAGTACTTGCCAACGAGCAATCCGACCAGGGTTTCTCAAATATGTACTTGACCGGGTTCATTTTAAAGACCAACCATGTGGTGTGACGTAAGATATATTGCTTCAATCTTCGAGTAGCTCAAGCTAAGGCACAACAAGTTAATCCTAAAAGGGAGTACCTCATCTTGCAATCTGTGAATTTCTTGCTCAAATAATAAATGGTGCATTCCTTCTTGTTGAACTCATCGTGTTTCCCTAGTACAGATCCCGTTGATTCATCAAGCATAATAAGGTACATGATGAGGGCTCTCCCATGCACTAGAGGTACAAAGAACGACAATCGCTCTTGCAGATGTTGTTTAATCTTCTCAAAAGCTTTTTGACAATGTTCATTCCATTTAATTGGTTAGTTTGTTTTCAGAGTAGTTTGAAGATTGGATTGCAAGTAGTGGTTAACTAAGACAAAAAAAAATCGAGCTATATAATTTAATCTTCCTAAGAAACCATGAACCTTCTTTTATGTACTAGGGGTTTGCGTTTCTATTATGGCTCGTACTTTGTCAAGGTCATCCTTTATGCCACTTTCACTAACAACAAATCCTACTAATTTTCCCTATTTTACGCTGAAGTACATTTACATGGGTTTAGACAAAGTTTATACTTTCTTAGGCTATCAAACAACTTATGTAAATTGACCCTATGTTTTTCTATTATCTTTGATTTAACTATCATATCGTTAACATACACCTCAAACTCTTTATGCATCATATCATGGAATAAAGTTATTGATAGAATAAGCTCCTCCAAGCTATATGAATCAAGCCAAGGGGAGACTCCCAAATGCTGGTTTGCGAAAGCTTGATGGTGATGGAAATATTTTGTGCAAAGTGTGGTTTTGATATGGTGAGATGATGGCTCCTCCTTCAAGTTATATGACTCAAGTAGGTGATTGAGGTTGTGTTTAGTGTGCTCTTAAGAGAGATTGGGCCAACTCTTAAGGAATGGTGGCTAGAGGAAGCCGAAAATGTGGCACAAATTTGGCCGCATAACAATACCCAACTCATAAGTAAATTTACATGGGGGTTGTGTAAGACCCGAGAAAAATTAGAATAAAGGGAAACACATAAAAAAATTGATGGATTGTTTGAGATTATTGATTTATTTAAATTAAGTATTTTATTTAATTTTGATATATGATGAAATAATTAATTGATTGATTTAAGTTAAGTGTTGTTTATTTATTTTAATTATTTTATGGAAATATTAAATATGAAATATAAGTATATATAAAAAATTGGTGCGCTTTATTTCACGAGAATTTGTCTAGTTCAGTGGCTAGCGTTATGAATTTGTGTGTGCAGGTACAAGGTTTGAATTTGGCTCTCCTCATATAGTGGTTTTAACTATTTTATTTATTATTCAATTAAAGCATGTACAACTTATCCATTTAAAATTCAATTGTGCACTACGTTATGAGAAAACATTTGGCTTGGTGGTTGATGTGCGTGTTGCCTTGCAAAATTGCAAGGGTTCAATTCCAGGTAGCATTAAAATGGTTTAATTGTGTTTCTTTTTCTTTCTCATTTAAGTTATGGGGTCCGCTAAATTAAAGATTTTGGTTTGTTTTTATTTTTATTTTTAGTTTTTTTAAAATCTTAATTGAAAAGATTTAATTTTAAAATATCAATAGAAAATATTAAAGATGTTAATTATAGACAAAAAGATAAGATTCTAGGAAATGAGACAAAACACTTTAGGGTTTTGAAGGGGAGAAAAGGAGAGATGGAGAAACATGGAGAGTAAAAGAGGATGTTGCAGGAATGAAGAAATGCGTAGCAAAGAAACCATTAGGTAGGGGAAGCCAACCTTTTGTGTCTTTATTTAGACCTTGATCTCCTTTTATTTATTGTTTGGTTGAATGATGAATGAAGTTTGATGTTTGCACGTGATGTGTAAGACCCGTGAAAATTAATTAATTAAATATATAATTAATTAGTAAAGACGGGTAGTGGAAGCCTTTATTGCATTAAATATTAGTTGATGTGATGTGGAAAAGTACTAGCTCAAGTGGTTGAGAGTACTGGGTTGTGTGAGAGGACTTGGGTTCGAGTCTTATGTATGCCAATTGCGTGTTATTTAATTATTATTGTTTTTAATAATATAATTGAGCATGTTGAATGATGAGATAATCATAGAATTAGATTAATCATCATGAAACATGAATTGGTTGAATTGGTTGTGCGTTGATTTGGCAATGGCATGGTTATGGGTTCAAACCTTGGTAAACCCTAATCAAACTTTCATTTTGTCAAAATTTCCTTTGGCATGAAGGTGAAGGGGCATGGAAAACCTAGACGGCTAAGGAGCAGCCAAGAGTGGCTGTAAAACAACTCATAATGAGACAATGAATGGTCATTAAGGAAACCAGGTTAGGGGTATGTATGTTTTATGCGTAATTGTATGATTTATAGCATGTATATGTATGGGCCTTCTCTATTTGCATTGAAATTCGCATTTCTGGAAAATTTTCCAGAAACCGCCTGGCGAGCTATTCATAGCTGCCAGGCAACGCATGCTAATTTGATGTTTTCTGGGTTCCAAAGAGGGAACCGCCTGGCAGCACCCGAAGACCCACCAAGCGACGCATAGATGTTTCACCTAGTTTTCTGGGTTTTGAAGAAGTGCCTAGCGGTGGTGATTGACCCGCCTAGTGACGCGAGCCTATGGTTCGATTTTTGATGTTGTGTGCATTCAGGGATGATTCTGAACGAAGGGAGAGTTAGTTTCCATTGTTAAGTGAGGATTTCATATTAAAATTCATTGAGTTTCGGGTGATTGAGGGCTAAATTTAATGGAACAGTGCAGATATGGTGTAGGGTTGGAATATTTAGGGATTTGGAGGTTGCAAGTCTAATTGGTGACAAATTTTAGTGAGCATTGTTAAAGATTGGGTGTGAGCAATAAATTGGTTTGAGTATAGATGAATTGCGTATGGACTGGGGGAAAAGGACAGAGGGAAGGCTAACTTTTGAGATAGGAAAGTTCTTACAGGAAGGAGAACGTCTAAGAAACCAGAAACCATATGTGCCACCTGGCGACACGGGGCTTGCCGCCAGGCGCCATCGCAGAAACAAGGATGTGTGCTTGACTGTGGGAAATTATGAGGATTTTGGAATCTTGGGAAATCTAGGTTCCTGCTACATGTTAGAGGATAATAGGTAAAAGTAGTGTTGTTATGGGTTGACTATATTAGTGGGAAGAGGAATTGATAAATGAAATGAGTTGAGGATTCCATAATGGATTAGAAATCTGAAAACTTTAATGGTTGTATGGCTGAAGTATAAAAAGGTTACATTGTTGGGATATGTTACTTTTGAGTCTAAATAGTAGCTTGAATGGTTGGTTAAATTAACTTGAACAATTGAAAATTTAAGGAATTGAGAGTACGTGAATGATAAGGTAAGGAAACCCGGTTGTAGTGTTGTCATGGATGTGGTAATTGGGAATCTTGTCAAGACATGATAAGTGTGAATTCTTGGGACTGTCTTTATGGTCATAATTAGATAGTGAATTCACCTCTACGATATTATGATGAAGAGAGACATTGTAGGTAGCAAAATTACAAGTTAGTGATACTCTGGAATAGTGGCAATGGAGTTTGGCCAATGTGAATGGTTCCTGAACCAAACCAGAATGGTCATTGCGTAAATATTGTCATGGCACATGGCGACAATATGAGAACCGCCAGGCGATAGTGTTAGAACAGTGAGGACTGAGAGTTCGTGGCGCCTGACAGTAAGGATTGTCCCACCAGGCGATAGAGGCAAAGTCAGTGTATGTAGAGGCGCTTGGAGCCTAATGGCAAGTGTGCCCCGCCATGCGATCTGGAAGTGGTTGCGCCTGGTGGTACGTGTGCCTTGCTAGGCGATTTTTGCTGCAGTAGCACTGTTATTTCACTATGGACATGCGTGATCTACAAGGTTCTAGTGATGATTCAAAGGTGGGTTGTTGGTGTTCCTTGAGTTGAGCTCGGGATAGGGGTTAAGCATGTGGCATTCCTCGAGTTGAGCTCGAATGACATCCCTCGAGTTGAGCTCGGGATGGCGGATGAACACGAGGAACCCTTGAGTTGAGCTCGGGTTGGCGAGTGTTGCCGGTGTGAGTGTGCTGGTTGTGGCTAGTACGGATGGGTCCAGATAGATTACCTTCCTCAGTAGTTAGCTGACGAGTTTGGTAGTCTTGGGACGTTGCGAACTATGTTCGTATTTGGGAACTCCACCTGGCGTTATTGTGTATGATACGTAGCAATGATTTCCCGCATGTGCTCTATTGATTGTGGCCGATAGGTATTGCAGCAGCTCATCTTGAGGTACTCACTAGGAGATGTAGAATAGGAATAACATGGTCGTGGCCATGTGACATGGAATCAAAGGAGGAAATTCCTATGATGTGATTGTGTGATGTACTAATTCTTTATTTTATTATTTAAATCCGTAATATTCGGTCGAGATGTTACATGATGAGTGTGGTTGTGTCGTTGTTGTTGATTCATGTTCTCACCGATGATACTTGTTGCTATGAGCGTGGGTGTTGTAAGAGTCCATGGTTTCCATAGTTTTTGAGTTTCGAATGTGGTGTAACGATGATGGTTTCTAATGGGTTGTATATCACTTGTATGTGGATGGTTTTTAATTGTGTTTCTTTTTCTTTCTCATTTAAGTTATGGGGCCGCTAAATTTCAAATAGTTTTCTCTCTCTTTATTCACGTTGCAATGGTGCAAGGATTGTTTATGTTGCTGCATGCAAATTTTCAATGTTCTGTGCTTTTTAGAAACTTGCTGCCACACTCTTTATAAAATAAAAACAGACAACCAGTTAAAGATTTTGGTTTGTTTTTATTTTTAGTTTTAGTTTTTTTAAAATCTTAATTGAAAAGATTTAATTTTAAAATATTAATAGAAAAGATTAAAGATGTTAATTATAGACAAAATGATAAGATTTTAGGAAATGAGACAAAATACTTTGGGGTTTTGAGAGGGAGAAAATGAGAGTTGGAGAAACATGGAGAGTAAAAGAGGAGGTTGCGAGAATGAAAAAATGTGTAGCAAAGAGACCATTAGGTAGGGGAAGCCAACCTTTTGTATCTTTATTTAGACCTTGATATCCTTTTCTTTATTGTTTGGTTGAATGATGAATGAAGTTTGATGTTTGCATGTGATGAGTGTGGTAATGCTGTTGTTGTTGATTCATGTTCTCAATTATGATACTTGTTGTTATAAGCGTGGGTGTTGTAAGAGTCCATGGTTTCCATAGTTTTTGTGTTTCGAATATGGTGCAGCAATGATGGTTTCTAATGGGTTGTATATCACTTGTGTGTGGATGGTTTGGTAGAATCCCAGAATCTATATAGAAAGTTCCTATGGTTTCGTTACTTCACTTCTTCATGCATGTTATTCAAGAAGATTCGCTTGTGTTGCCTTCGTAAGAGTTGCATTCAATATTTTAATATGCGGGTGCTGCAATATTTGTTTTCATTCTTTCTTTTTATACCCTCAGAGTGACGAAGTTTTAGTCATAATTTATGTGTTGTTTTCGTTATCACTATGTATATTACTTGATGAGTGCACGCTTCCAATTAGACATTCCTTCGGTGCAAAGTTATCTTTGAGTAATTTCATGAGTTGGGGTAGTGTGCATAAGTTATAATCGGATGTGTGGTAATGGGGTACATAGGTGTTATGCCTCGAGTGGTTGTTTTAAAGGTGAGAGTTACGTGAGGTGGTTGGAAGCATGAAAGGGTGCATGGGTTTCATTTAATGTGATGAGATACTTGAAAAAGTGTGTTATGGTTATTGCATTGTGGTATATGAATTGTGTAGGGGTTTCTTTCGGGGTGCATTATTTTCCGCATCATAGTGATAATTATGTTACTATTATATTGGTTGATTTAGGTTAGGGTTTTGAAATTTATTGCATGTAAGTAAGGTTTTACGTTGAAGTGGTGGTCCACGTGGGTTTTGTTAAAACAATGAAATAAGAATTAGTGTAGTTCCAGGTGCAAAGGTAAGCTTTTGATGATGCAAGTTTGTTTTCTTGAGAGTGTACGATGGATAAGTTTTTCATGGAATGGTTGTCATTAATGGAATATCATTCGTTGCAGAGAGTGTGAGGTTTCATGTTTTCTTTTCTTTATTTATTATTTGACTAACCTTCCTTTAAAGCTTTAAGCCACCTAAGTGCAGGACCTTTCTTCATTATTATATTACTTTTGTTAGACCATGTTAGGGTGCTTCTAAGTCACATCCATTGCATGAAAATAGGGTGCTTTAAGTTTGGGCTTGTCTTTGGTGCATGGGCGGTTTCCGTGAGTTTAATGCATGGATGAGAGGTGTCAAACATTGATTGGAGGAGTAGTGTATGCTTTTTCTTTGTGTCTGTCAACCACACACAGATATGAAATTGCTTCCTTTTATGTTAAGCATGGTTCTCTTTCTTTTTCTTTATTCACGATGTTGCACGGGTGAGGATGGGTTCATGGGTTAGCTTTTCACTTTCTTCCTCTCTTCTATTCTCTTTCTTTGTTTTTATTCTCTCACGTAATGCATGGGGTCCACATGTTCAATTACATTTCTCTTTCCTAAGTTTAACCACACGTAAAGGTAGACCAATTCATAGTGCAAAGTTTCTTTTTTTTTAGGCATGGGTCCCGCTTGTTTCTTAAAGATACAATTCATTTCCATAGGTCCACATGTGCTTTGTTTTCATTTGTTTCCTTTTGATGTTGTGTGTAGACCATGATTTAAATGAGTTGCTTTATATTTATAAATAGGGTAATGCATGGGTGGGGTCCACATGTAAATATAATTTCTCTTTCTTCCTTGTGTTTTTCTCTTTCACCTAAATATGACTGTAGGGTATGTTTTAGTGATGCAAGGGATGTGCATATTAACTTGTTTCTTCTTTCACTCTTTAAACTTTTGGTTCTCTTTAAATTCTCATATTTTTAGTTTGTGCTTTTCATTTGGTTTTACTAATTATTTTATGTGTTAATGTGATTATGGGCTATTATGAGATTGGTTGTCCTTCTTGGTTTTCATGGGTTGCATGGTATGGAGTTTAATTAGTGGTTTGAGGATAATTATTTGAGTATGAGGTTATGCATGTGTTTGAATGGATGTCATCCATTGAGTTCATTGCATGAATGTATTCTTTGAAAATTATTTGAGTATGAGGTTATGCATGTTATGAAACTTTATTTCCCATGCATGATGCAGTGGTGAGTACTTCGTTGGCAATATGTAATTCTCATGTGTTGAATGTTGGGAGTGTTTTGCCTTGTTGAGAACTCTTGGTGGAATTAAGTGTTGTGTGAGGTTTTCCGTACCTAGGAACCCAGTGAAGACTTTTTCGCCTGTGTGAAGTAGTGGAAAGGGATCCTCTTCGCCTGTGTGAAACAGTGGTAGAGGATTGGTTCAAATGTTGTACCCTCTCGCATGTGTGGAGTAGTGGGGAGGGGAAAGATGTTTCACCTTATTCTGGCTCATTGCGAGTATAGTGCCCGATGTGCGATGCATCGAAGTTCTTACTCATAATTCCTTGAGGAATAAGGGAGACAGTCTGGCTGCGATAGTGGAACACATCGAACCATCTGTTCTAGGAAACTAGATGATCACGATGTTTAAAGATTTTTGATGAATGTGATGCTATGTTTGGTTTAGTGTGCTTGTTTGGATTTGGGGTTTGTGTGTTCAAACCAAGGATGTATTGTGATCATAATGTTTCAATGTTACTTGAATGTGACATTGAGTATTATTGGACATGTTTTATTTATGAATTGCTTTTATGAATATCATTGTTTATGGTTAGCTTACCCCTATTTGTTTGTTTGTGTGTTTGTTGTATGTGCGATGATCGTATAACGTGTGTGTTATACGGGAGCAGATGATATTGTAGATAATTTTGGCATTGAGTAGATTGACGAGAGGTTGGGGTGGACTCGGGTGTTTTTATAATATATTTAGTTGTCTTTTAAAAAAGATACTAGAAATTATGTAATTTTCTTTTATTCGCAATTGTTATTTGAATTTATTTGACAACTTGAGTTTTTGGAATACACAATTTAAATTAAAATATAAGTTTTTTATTAGTACATTTCAATGTTAATTCTTTTTCCGCTAAACACAAAAATTTTCTAACGTTCCGTGATGTCCCAAAATTGTGGTGTTATAGGTAACCCTAAAGGTGTCTCCAAATTGTAGAAACAAAACCCTAATATTCTAACTTGGAGACCAAGAAGAAATCATCTCCATTAGTAGGATAACACATGACATTGACTAAGGAAAAATCTTCTCTATAAGAAGCATGACACATGGTCATTGCTAAGGAGGAATCCTTTCCATTACGACCATGCCACATGCAAGAGCATGTGTCTCACAAAAGATAGCAACTTGGAGACCACTTTAAATAAGGACCCACAAGCTTCTAGAAGGTTTGCTCTTCAAAGTTAGGGCTTTTACCCTATATCAATGTGTCTCCTTAGGGCCAATCTCCTCTAGGCTTAAAACCTAAGACCTTAGGTCCAAATACAAGGCCCAAAGGAAACCTTAGAAAACTTGATCTATTATACAAGACCCAAAAGAAAACCCTATATTACTAGGCCCATAATACAAGGCCCAAAATAAACCTAATTTACTAAGAACTCACTAATGGCCCATGATGATAAGAGCTTCGACCTACCTTCCTTAGATGACTCTCACTTTTCTTGAGTGTGCCTGGCATGACTAGGGGGTAGGCCATAATCCCTCCACCCCCCCTCTTAAAACGAATGTCATCAAATCTTCATGACAATACCATTTTCTTATTATTGGTTATCATTCCTCTAGGAATAAGATCCATCTATTGTAATCACCAAACAAAATTTCAATCATTTTTTTCACAGGAAAAATATATCTGAATTAAAGACTAGAAGGAGGCCTTATGTTAATTTTGAAAGACTTTTCTTGAGAGTTATCAAGGCCTATTTCCCAAGAGTGTTTTTGTCCACTTTGAGTTAATTGTAATCTAGGAGGCAACATTAACTTAAAGTGTAATTTTGAAACATTTGAGGAGTTTAAAATAATGGGAAGTGGAAATGAAGTTGAAAACTTTTCAAAAGTAAAGGTTGGAATTATGAAAGATGGTTTAATGATAAATTGAGAAATGTTCAAATATGTGAAAACTCCCTTTATCATCTTAGTTTCAATTGTTATTGAAGGATTGGTATGTGCCTTCAGTAGCACTTTCCCTTTTTCTCTTCTATCAATCTCTTCTGTTTCTCTCATTTCTTTGTCATCCCTATCACTTCTCTTTTTCTCTTCATAATCTCTTCTTTCCTCCTCCTCTTTCTCTTTTCTTTTTTGCTCTTATTTCTCTTTTTGTTCTTCCTTGCTTCTCTTGTCTTCCTCTCTTCTTCTCTTAATATTATCTTGTATCCTTTCGTCATTTTGTTTTGAAATTCTAAGCTCCTCATCTAGAATGGAAAATTGGTCCTCTTTTTTAATTTTCTTCTTTTCTTTTTGTATGACATTTTGCTTTCTCCAAATTTTAAGTAACTTTATCGCTTTGAGCAATTTAGTTTAAACTTTTTGGAACTTTTTCACTAGAGTCACTATTAGTTTGGTATGAAGGACCCCTATACATGTTTATGCATCCTATTTTTGAATTTTTTAGATTAAGAAACACTTTCTTCAAAAAGAAATTTCTAAGGAGACTTAAGGTTGCAAAAATGCTCAAGTTCACTTTCCTTTATAAAGTTTACCTCATGCCCTCTTGCACAAAACTTCTTAAAGGAAATTAAGTTTGAAAGGCAAGTGGACACACACACACACACACAACTATAAGCAAATAAAGAAAGCAAATTAGCTAAATTTTGCGACCTAAGGGTAATATTAAGAGGCACTTAGAACCTTCAAAGCACTTACCAACTAAGATGTGATTCACCATAAGAAATTAAGGTTCTAATTAGGAGATGAGATTAAACACCAAAGGCTCCTATAAGGCACCTAATTAGACCAAGATTACAAGAAGAAAAACAAGTAAAAGTTACAGGTCAAATAAATGAAAATTGCTCATATAACAAAAGAAATGATACTCCCCTCAAACATATAAACATAAATTGTGCATACAACATAAATGAAATGCAAGCATATAAACACCTAAAAGAAAGTAGTAGTGGTGGTTTTAGTGCAATTATTTTGATTTTTTTTCTTGATTTTTCTTTTGCTCTTTTTATGAACTTCTTTTTCTAATATTTCTCAATATTTTTCCAGCACCATAATAGAACCACTATAATATATTTTCAACATATATATTTCACTTGGAAAAGAAGGAACTCAAAATGGAAAGAAACCTACTGGAATCAAAAGATACGTTATGAAACTTAACAAAACATAATAGAAACCCAACTCTATGAACTTATTAATGAACTAATGACAAGTATGAACTAAAAAATGCAGAGTAAAAGCATTCAAATGGATGCATATGATGCAATTTTTAAAAAACACTTGAACATATATTTTTGTGCCATTCTTTAGGTATTTCTTTTAAATGCTTATTTGTTTCTTTACCTTATTTCTAGATTGCCATTTTTTTGCTATTACATTGAGTATGTCACATTTTTATTCATTTTCAGTATAGCATCCTTAATTTTGTGCTTTCTTTCTTTAGTTTCTTAGCCTCTTTTTGCTTTGATTACCATATTTGGTGAATACTTCTTTTTAGGGGTTATCTAACTTCTTAAGATAGCATCCTAGGAAGTGGAAGTACCTAGGCATAACGAAGTCACCTCTTTGGTGAAATCAACAAGAAAAAGTTCAAGAGTTATACACCTTGTGAGGACCAAAAGCAAAAGAAAAAAGAAGTAAGAGACTTGAAGCAATTTAATTTTAATGCACTTTGATTGCATTTCCTTTGAGTTGTAAAATTGTAATGTTTTCCTTCTTGTTATCACGACCTAATTAGGTGTTTTGGGGGAGTCTTTGGTATTCAATCCCATCGTATAATTAGAACCTCTTTTTTTAGTTAAACGCTTTTAGTTGGTGGCGTTTTGAAGGTTCTAAGTGTCTAATATAGTTCTATAAGTTTTGTTTTTGTTTCTTGTTTGGTAGCTTAGTGTGTGTCATCTTAGTCTTTGATTTAATTTCAACTAAGAAGTCTTGTGTAAGATCCATGAGTTTCTTTGGCTAGGAAAGATTTGGTACTTAAGAAATCCAAGTGATTTGCCTCTCTTTCCTGGAGGAAAACTCAAAGAGCTTACTATCTACTTCTTCTTTAAAATTTATTTTAAAGACTAAAGTCTTTGTTGTTAGCACAAGTGACCTTAGTGCATGGATTTAATGAAGCTAATGCATAAGATCATGTGTTATTGATGAAGACTTAATAAAGATTTGAAGTTATTTATTGTTGATCAAGCATGGGGAGTATTAAATTTGAAATTGACGTGAAGATCACAAAGCTTGAAGATTGGACTCAATTCGTAGACTATATGAAATAGTGTAGATGTATTTTGTCTTGTGTTTGTCCCTTTCAACCTATTAAAAAGGGTTTTAATAGGTTAAAAGGCTTGTTTCATATAGCTCTGGTATGAGTGTATTCAATCCGTTGAACTACTATGCAATCGGCTGATTTCACTTAAGTCAAATGAAATCAACAAACTATATGAACAAATCAACCCGTTGAATTCACTTATGATCATGCTATATTAGCTAGTTTTTCAGAGAGTAGAGAAACTTTTATGATTTTTGAGCATGGAAACAGTTAAACCAATATGGAAACTCTCTCTAGATTACACATCGTGTAGCTCGTGAGTGAAGATCTTTGAATCTTCATGTGAGGTTTGCTTGGTTTAGAAGCGTGAAGAATGCATTATGGTAGGCTAAGGAGGGATACCACCAATGTTTGGTTGTTCCTTTGCTTCAAGGTGTTTCTAGTGTGATTCCAGGTCTACAAGTGGGATCTTGTTGTGCTAAGGTTGAGATCCTTGTGGAATTCAAGAATCTTGGTGTTTTTGATATATTCAAACGTGTAATCTTTGAGGGATTGTGTAATTCTTTTGATATAGAGCATTATCAAGCATAGGTTGTCCTGATAAATTGGATGTAGCTTAGATTTGAGTGAACTAGTATAAAAACCATTGGATGATTCTTTCTTCCTTACATGTTCTTCATTTAATCTTCAAGAAAACTCGTTTAATCAATCTTTGTAAGGTTTTCGTGTGTTTTAATATAATCTAGTGGTGCAACTAGGTTTAATATATCAATTAGAATCAATCTTATGTGATAATGCATGTTGTTTTTTGCAGAATTTCCCAGAATATCAATATGTGGATTTCATATTTCAATTTATTGAATCATATTGTATGAACAAATAAATCAATTGTTTTTGTTTTTCAATTGACTAAAATGTGTGGTCCTACAACAATAAAAATTTAATTTTATGGTCAATTGAATTCAAAAAGAAAGGTTTAACAAGTTTTAATGGAGCATATTTTTAGGTACTCATCCGATTCAACCACCCATTCTGATGAAGGATCGTCTCAAATTTGCTAGTCGAAATCGCGTCTTGGACAAAAAAGGGGATAAAAACCATAAAATGAAAATCAATGAAGGGGAAGATCGGTGATGTCGAATTGAAGGAGATACGGAATAGAAGGAAACCACGTCACTTGGAGGAGATTCCAAGATAAGTGGAGAAGATCTGCCACTTTGAATCGGAGATTCAAAGATAAGGATCGATGGTTCAAAGAAGAACCTCGAGACTTGAGAGAAAAAACTCAAATTTTCATATACTCAAATTTGACTACAAATGTGTCTCACAAAGGCTTATATATTATGAGCCTAAACACAAAAAGTCCAACATGACTAAAATCCCGTTAAAGCCCAAACACAAAATTACAAAATTACAAACTAAAAAGTTCTTATTCTATAAATCGAAGCTAATTTGAGATCCCTCTGAAGGTCCTGAGTATGCTTCCATCACTTGCTTTGAAATCCTTATACGGTCCTAGTCATGCCTTCATCACCTTCTTGGTTAAGAAAGTCATTTTAAACCTACATTTTCTTCTCTTAAAACAATGAAAAGAAAAATCTAAGATGTTTAAGGCACTTTCCTATCAAATTGGTAGTGATTCAAATGATGAGGCACCCAAAAGTTTAAACCATTTGGCCAAAGAACTAAAGTCACTAAAAATTTGGAAAAGGCAAGAAGCTCTTTTGAAGGAAAAAGATAGAATGGAAAATTATCAATACCTTCCCACTTTGGAAGAAGAGCTTAGGCATCTTAATAAAAAACAAGCCTAAAATCCAAGAATAATTGAGGAGTGGGAGTCATTCTAAAAAGAGCTCTAAGACTCCTATCTTTGTCACAAACATAGAAGAGAATAGTAGAACTTTAGGCAATTATTATCAATCTCCTCCTCTATAAAGAAAACCTAGGAGAGAACACCATAGGGAACCTCCTAGAGAAAACATAGTCGACCTCCCCCACTTCTATGGAAAAGATGATGTAGAAATATATCTTTATTGGAAGGTGAAGGTGGAGCAACTTTTTTGCTTGCCACCAAGTAAGTAAGGAGAGGAAAGTGCCCCTAACTACCATAATTTTTCAAGAAATTGCTATGTATTGGTGGACATTCCTAGAAAGGGAGAGGATAATCAACAATGCCCCTCAAGTACAACATTGGAATGACCTTAAGATTGTCACACATTCCCTCCTTGTACCATAGAGAGCTTATGGATAAGCTCTAAAGACTCTATCAAAACAACATGAGAGTTGAAGAGTATAGACAAAAGATGGAGTTATACATGATAAAAGTAAGACTTAGAAAGCATGAGGACACTACAATTTCTAGGCTTCTTAGTTGTTTGAGTCTTGGAATATGAGATAGAATGGAATTGTTGCCCTAACAAGATTTAAATGACTTGGTACAATGAGGAAAATTTTTAAAAACAGCCACTCTAGTTCTGATGAGAAGAAATATTATAAGAGGGAGGGGAAACAAATTAAAGAAGAACATGAAATCCCTAAGACCCTAAGCAAAGATAAAGCAAAACCAAGGGAACGGTCATCATTGTAACATCTTGGTCGGATATTATTTAATAAAAGAAAAATTATAATCGAAATAGAATTCCAACATCTAATTTTATTATTATTATTCCCAAAATACAGAAAAATTTAAAACTTTAATAGCGTAAAAAATAACATTACTTCCTAATTTATTTTTACAAATTCAAAATCCAAACCAGCTTAAAAGAAAATTACACAATTTTCCAAAACATAAACCTTAAAAAATCCCAAGCTATCTATACAACTCTGCATCTAAGCATCACCATCCACACTTGGAATCATATATGCTCCCGTGGGACAAGTCACACGATCATTACCAAACACAAACAAAAGGGGTGAGCTTAAAAAGGAATAAACTTGCATAAACCATAACAAAAACACCTTACCCCAATGAATTTAACATAACAAGGTTCCCATTCTTAAAGACCTTTACACCACACAGTACATATGCACAACTCTAGTCTCATAACCTATATGAGATTAGCCTATCCAATCATATCGTGCATATACTCAACCATGGCCTTAAGGGTATAATATGCTTCCATGAACCTGCCCACTCGTGGTCTAACTCTACGAACCTCCCTGTTCGTAATCCAACCTCTACGAACCCCCCTATTCGTATCCCAACTCTACGAACTTCCCTGCTTGTAGTCCAACTCTACGAACATCCTGTTATGAACCTCCCTACTCATAACATCCTCAAGTGTGAGCACAGAACATACTAACCTCCCCACTCGTATCCCCACACAAGATTACATCCAATATGAATCTCTTTATCCATATTAATCATGCGTTTCCAACTCCATTACGAACCTCCCCACTCGTAATCCATGCAAGCATATCCCAAACCAAAGGTCATCACCATAATGGACACAAAACACACCACAATGCACACTTACATTGCACTATTGCCTGGCGCAACCTAAGCGCTGCCAGGCGAAGTCATAGAAGATTGCCTGACGATCCCAACACGTCGTTAGGCGCCACGCACTCCAAGGACTTCTTTGGGTAACCTATCGCCTGGCAGTCCGTTCAGCACCGCCAGGCGCTACACCAACAGTGTGAAATCTTCTGGTTTAAGATTCCAAAACAGCGTCCAGACATCAATCAAACGATAGTTGATCCAATGGTGATTAATGCATCACATTGTTTATAAAAACTCTGACTATGACATGATCATACATTTTATAGAGATATGCAAAGCTTTGTTATGTCCTCTTCCATCGGCTGGCATTTCCTCATCTGTGAAGGTGAGATAAATATTAGCAGTGATATTACTAATAATACCCCTAAATTTGTCCAACATAATGTCATGTGACACATGTGCTTCATTTAAAATCTGCATCAACAACTTTTTATGGCTTTCCGAGTTTATCAATAGAGAAGGATGTGAAACCCTTGTTGGAGTATGATTCAACTGATCAATAAGCTTATACTCACTTTGCCGAATGAACTTGAGAAATTCTGAAGCTTCTTCATTCGACACTTCTTTTGCTCTAAAAGCATGTAGAAAAAATTCTCTAAAAGCATAAAATTAACACGGAGATTGGAAAAAAAGGTATAACAATCTTATTATCATCTTAAAAGAATGGAAAGTATGTCCTCATTAATCTAGACACGATTTATGAGATTGAAGAGAGAAATAGAACGTTAAGCAAAGGCGGTAAAAAAAACTCTATTTAGATCACTTTTAGATTGATTCTTAGTTAGTCAAACTTTAGTAGTCTAGTATAGGTGTTAATCTAGTTTACTTCGCTTTCATTTCAAATTTAGTTTGTATATCGACATCAGGACTAATAACTAGAGACACTTTTACGTTCTACATTTTCAAGTTTTCTCCATAGCTCTCATTGCTGCCATGACTATACAGTGAGCTTGGCATTGAGGAACTTCGGTGATTTGTACGTGTAATCTACATTTCTGCAATTTACTTTCGATTGTCTCTCTTCAATTCACATTCTGCTAATGCTTTATGCAAGTTTTCATCATTCATATGATTTCTTTCTTTCTTCTCACATAAGTCAAATTCAGAATATTAGGTTTTAAGTAATTGAATCTTGTTCCTGTAATTTTACAATAACTTTAGTATGGAATCATGCTAAAATTATGAGAATACATATTGATCACCTTATCCCAGTGAGTACATAGTGAACCCTAGATAAAAAGATCAAGAATCAAATACACCTAACTCAATTTCTGAGTTTTGACTTAGCTAGTTCGTTTTCAAATTTTGTTGGTATCATTTTAAAGCTTTGAATCCTTGTTTCATCCATTACTAATTCATGATATCTGATTTTCATGTTTCACTGTTGTGTTTTACGGTATACTATAGGATTTAGATTGTATTTCTAATTGAAAAACCTCACAACTGAACTTAGGTAGTTAAGGTAGGTAAATTTGGTAATTTTGTTAGTTTAGGTGAGTTGAATTTAGGATTTAATGTTTTACTAGTTCTTCTAGTGAATTCGGCGTTTTATACTTCAAGTAGTATTGTGATGAAGTAGATTGGCAGTTCAGGTTACATTCAAATTATTATGCATTTTCACAATTTTGCGGACACACATCACACACACTTGCTATTATATACGTTTTCTGCATTAGCTTTATAAGTTCTGGTTTTTACTTTTGAATTTGAGATTTGAAAGTTATAATTTAGTTATAAAGACATATTGTGTTTGGTTTCAACATTTGAATCATGTTCGTATAATGTGCATTGCATATTTTGCATTAGCAACTCAGACAAAATTCATCAAACAAATTGCATTTTAGCATATCTACATCATTTTAGCTAGTTTTAAAGTTTAGAATATGTTTCATATCATTTGTGAATACAATCCATGAAGTCATATCTAATTTTCATGCATTAGTAGATAAATCATAGCATTCACACTATTCCGGATCAACGTTGAGTGTAAACTTAGAACTAATTTCATTCATCATTTGCAACTCCTGCGGGAAAAGAAACTGATTCACAAGTTTTAATTGACTTCAAGAGTAGGATAGTAGAAGATCCATTCAACATTATGAGTTCTAGGAATGACTCCATCCATCACTGCAATAGGATAGGAATCACATGCAACATCTCCAATGGAAGGGTAATGGACCTTAGCCTTGAGCAACTGAGACTAGGAGGTACTCTTACACCATTCATACGAAACCTCACATTCCTCAACACACTCAACTTGCTAAACAATAGCTTCCATGGTGAATTTCCTCAAGAGGTTGGCCGTTTACTCTATCTGCAAAATCTAAACTTCAGCTATAATAACTTTGGTGGGAGTATTCCAAGTAACCTCAGTAGTCACTGCACAAAACTAGAAGTACTAACTGCAGGAGAGTAATCCCAACTTGGATTGGAAACCTTTCTTCTTTGTCTTGCATTAGCTTTGGATTAAACAACCTGATCGGAAGCATACCACAAGAGGTGGGCCTTTTATCAAGCCTGGCATATCTTGTGCTATATGGGAATTACTCGTTTGGCTCAGTTCCTTCTTCAATCTATAACAAATCTTCCTTATACTATTTCACTTTTACTCAAAACCATCTTCATGCTGATGTTGGATTTACTCTTCCTAACATTCAAGTATTTGCTGGTGCAGTCAACAATATCACAGGTTCTGTACCTGCATCGTTGCTGAATGCATCAAATATCACACATTCTTGACTTCTCCGTGAATGGTCTCATTGGAACACTGCCAAAGAACTAGAGGTCTTGAACAGGTTAACTAGACTTAGCTTTGAACACAACCCAACAGACTGGGAACTGGAAAAACAGATGATCTTAACTTTCTTGATTATTTGGTCAACTGCATAGATCTACAAGTTTTACATCTAGAAGTAAATAATTGTGGTGGAGTATTGCCTAAATCAATTACTAATTTCTCAAGCCAAATGCACACATTTGCCCTTAGTGCTAATGGAATACAATGAAATATAGCTGTTGGAATTGGCAATCTTGCTAACCTGGCTTATAAGTTTGGAATGAAACCATCTAACTGGTAGTCTTCCGGATGCATTGGGTAAGCTGAAAAATTTGAGAGAACTGTATCTGAATGTCAACAAATTTTGAGGTAGAAAATAAAACTCTTCCTGGAGGGAATCATCCTTTGCAGGGAACAACTAAATTTCCCTGATCATGTTTTCTTAAATTTCAGCTAACCAAAAGGGTTCTATTGGCTACATCCAGGTGTGTTATTCAAAATTCAAAGTGTTAAACTGTATATTATATTACCTTGATTAAAAATGAGCAACAAATAGTTGGCCTGCAGAGTATGGTATGGGTGGGAAGCCTTCTACACTCGGAGATATATACATCTATGGGATACTGTTAATGGAAATTTTCACTGGAAAAAGGCCGGCAGACGAAGCTTTTGAAGGTGACACGGGAATTCAGAAGTTTGTAGCAATTGCTCTACCTAACAATGTCATGGATATAGTTGATCCTTCATTAGTGTCTGAACAAGACTTTGATGGGGAAAGTGAAGAGTCTGAGTGTGAAGAGAAAGCTATACGGAGGAAGAATGAGATTGAAGGCACGACTAAAGGTTTGATTGAGGATTGCTTTGTGTCTCTGATGCAAATTGGAATTTCTTGCTCTGCAAATGCACCTAGTGAACGAATGTCAATCACTGTGGTCATCAACAAACTACATACTATGAATAACGTTTATACAGATAAAGTAGCATGGAAGCGAAGGAAAAAAAGATATGATAATGATATCTAAAATTGCAATACCATTTTTTCATTCCCGTAATTGATCACTTCACAGAAAAAAGTAAAAAGTGTTGGTCTAAGTAAGCTAGGCTCACTGGGATATAGTGGGCAGTGACTGCAGCAGCCTGTTAACCCTCCACCATTGGGAGAGGGAGGTTTTCGCTGCTCTGTGAAACCAGCCTCACGCATTGCCCTTCACTTTAGGACTCAAGAGATCTAGGCCTTCGCTCAAATCCCGTGAGTCAGCTCTCAACTTGGAGCGGGCAGGCCCAGCATTTTGCAATCAAAGCCCATCCTAGAGAAGCCACAGAATTATCCCACCACCATAATGCCCTCACTTGAGTCACAAGCTGGCGTTACCCAACTCGGCGAACTGACAGCCTTGTCAGAACATTTATAAAGACTTGGTTGATTTATGTTTTGGTCAATGTGGGACTAGTGAACATGATGACAGAACACCTTCCGAGGTTACATCATTTTATCTCGCAAAGATGTAATTGAAGTGATTAAAAGAACATGATATTAAGTAATCTGTATTTTGTGCTTACCTATAAAGTGCTTACTATGGCATAAGTATTACATTGAGAACCTTTTTTCTGAAATCTTGTTGGATCTTCACAATTGCTTGAACATGGTAAGCATAGAATTGCTCTGTGATTTGGCTTCTTTAACCTTTATCTCACCTCTTTCCAAAATCATCTTCAACTCTCATTTCCCCAACTTCTCGTCATCCCGTCACCCTTTTTGCTCACATATGTAAATAGGAGCTGCTCATGCCAATTTACTGTCACTTTTTCTAACATCTGTGAATGGGAGCTGCTCATGCATATTTTAGTAATTAAATCCTCATAAAAATATTTATTAAAAAAAATATTAAATTTTGAAAAATAACAATATTTTAACTGTTTTTTTTTTTAGGATTCTAAGATGATTTGTCAGAAAATCACTATACAAAATAGAGATTACAAATTATTTGTCTTCCACAATCGACTATCTCTTTTTTATAACTGATTATTATTTTAATTTAATCATATATTACTATTCATATTTACGTTTTATATTATACCAAAATAAATAATGAAAATAATAAATAAATTTAATTATATTAATGCTAAATAATTATTTTTTAATATGAAATTTAAATTTAATCGATGAAATTTTTATTTTATTATATATTTTTAAATTGAAATGTAAGATGTCATAATTAAATATTTATAAATTTATCTTATTATTATTATAATAAAATGAATTATTAAAATATAAATATTAATATAATAAATAAAATAAAATGTATTTGTTTGATTTTGATAATTTATTTTAATATATTTTTATCATTAAGTATAATTTTTTGTTTATTAAAACTTTATGATAATTGTGTATTTTATTTAATTTTAACTTTCATTTTTGTAAGACCCACTTTATTCTCTATATATCCTAATTTTTAAAGGTCTACCCTAATCAGTTGGGCTTAAAACTGACCCATAGGGTGTCCAAGAGCCTAAACTGCCATAACACCCTCATTTGCTGTCACTTTTCAGAAATCAGTTTTCCTCACTCTCTCTTAGAACTACAACGGTACTCTGCTAGGGTTTGGTCCCAATCTTGGTCAAGCTAGCTTAATCATTTGTCTGCTCCACGTAAGTTGTTATTCAACCCATGGTCTGTCTTTTCCAGTTTGAGTTTCGTGGTTCCAACTAGGGTAACCGTAGTAACATGTCCTTCCTCTGGTGTCCTTGTTTCCAACTCACTAATGTCCTAGGAGTTGTGGTGCTTCTCTGTTCATACTCAAAACCCTCACAATAGCTCTTACAGGTAAGGGAAGCTAGGGTTTCGTATTTTAAATTTATTTTGCCTATTTTTGGTTCTATTTTGCATTTCTGGTGTTTGTGTGGTGTTCACGATAGAATGAATATGCATTTTTTGTTGTTTTGGATGGATCTCTGGCTTTGCAGGCGTGGAACAGTGAGGGAGAACTGTTATTTTTGCCCAAGCGAGCCCGTCTCGCCTAGGCGAGAGTAGCAGAAGTTTGCCCAGGGTTTTTTGCTCGAGCACTCGCTCAATCGAAAAATTGAGTTTTGAGCGACGCATCATCTCGCTCAGGCGAGATGGCCTCGCCTAAGCGAGAGTTCGCGAACCTCCCAGAGCCTCTGTTCGTAGTATCGCCTAAGCGAGAGTCTGCAGCTTGAGCGAGAGCACTCCTCCCGCCTGAGCGAGGGCTCCTAGCTTGAGCGAGACCTGACGCAGACCGTGTTGTTTTCTCACAAAATTGTTGTTGGTTGTATGATTGGCTGGTTTGCTCTATTTAAAATAGGAATTATGTGAATATGCATGTAATATTGGATTGTATGAGCTGGAGTGGATGAGTTTGGTGTGACCCTTGCATGAAACATGAATGGGAGACATGGAATTGTATGCATGATAACTTTATACTTGGTTGGTGAGACATGATTTTGGTGTGGTTTAGGACGTAATTCCATGAATCTCTAGGTGAGATCTCATGGTGGTGCCTCATTGGTCAGGACGAAATTCCATGACCCCTGTTAGTGGAAGCTCATGGTGGTGCCTCATGATTATAACGTAATTCCATGAAGGTTCGTGGTGGTGCCTCATTATATAATTTAGTAAGGATTCAAGTAAGGATTACATCCTGACACTCTAAAGAGTTAGTTAGTCTCACGTAGAGCGTATTGACTCAAGTGGTGAGAGTAGCAAGAGACCCTAGTCTTTGGCAAGATAATGCCCTTTGATGTTCCTCATCTTGACCTCCCAAGCTTGTGGATATGTGGCTCTTGCAGTCTTCCACATAAGTCGTTGCAACTTTTTTTCCAAGGTATTTCTTACAAAAGTTGGAGTATAAGTGCCTCACACAGAATTATTAGTGTCACAACCAAAATCGTGACGAGATGACGAACCAAAAAAATAAAATTTGTAAAAAGAGGTTTTAGAGTCGCCACCATAGTTATTATAGGAAACTATGGAAAACCATAAAAAGAAGCAAGGTCTACGAAAACAGAGATTGGGCCCGACAAGGATTACTCCTTACTTCTACGTATCTCCATTCATAATGGAGAATCAGGATCACGTAGTTCTTTATGAAAAAAAATTTTGAAAAAAACAATTTGTTCAAATATGTTGATATCACCCTTTTTTTAATATTTGAAAATTTTGTATTTTTTTAGTAATCTTATAGAAGAGCGAAGGTATTAAGTATTAAGACGATGCGAGCGGTCACACGAGCACTTATACATTTTAAAAGTTAAAAGGGTATTTAAATTATTTATTTGATATTACTTCCTTTAAAAAAACTTCTGAAATAAGATATTGATACCCAACAAAATGTGGCTATTATATATCCACAATTTATGAAAATATTAGGAAAATAAATAAATAAAAGATTAGGAAATAACGTTTAGGATTAAACATATTATTTTAATATGAAAAAGTTTTACAATCCTTAACATGAAAAAAAAAATATGGCACAACATATTCATACAATGTCAAAACATGATATCTCTCACTTATTCATGCAACAACATTCAAAACCCAAAGCAATCAACAAACATTAATTATAAAACTAATGAACCCAAAAATCCATGACAGTAATGTTTTTTCCATATAAAAAAGAAATAGTGAAAATATCAAATTCAACCAAGATCAAAAACACATATCGAGAAATATTGCATAACACAATAAAAAATTAATTTTGCGAACTTGAACGGGAGATCGGATTTACAATAGTTGCGGTGGAACACCAAGAAGCACGTGGGGTGGGCAACCTATCTTTCTAATAATAAAGGGGGTGGCATCGACTGAGGTTTTACACCCAGTTGGTGTAAGGGATGAATCTCCCTTTGCAGTCGGATTGCCAGAAATGGTGCCGACTGTCAAAGGTGAGTGGATTTTTTATGTGCGAGGGTTAAAAGAGAATGTGTGCTTAGGGTGAGAGAGGTCTCCAGAAATTTTTTGAGAGAGAAAAAATCCCTTTCTTTTATTTTCTGATGGGTTTATATACACAACACTATAGATCTAATGTAATCTCGTAATAAAGGTCTGTCTTAATTACAACGAATTTTAAAAGGCAAGAGCTGGTCTTAATATTATCACGTGATGGGAATCAAATCATAGAAAAAAAAGAGCACAAAATCAAACGTGATCAGGAAAAAAAATAATTCTAATTACTAAAAAGATATTCTTGAGAAACATATTATTATTTTCCTCATCAGGAAAAGGATGTGTCATAAAAATCAGAGCACAAAATCGAAGTGATCATGATAGATTAATTATAATTTCAAAAAGATATTCTTGAGAAACTTATTACTATTTTCCTCATCTAGAAAAGGAGATGTCATAAAATCAGAGTACAAAATTAGAGTAAATAATTCTAAATATTAGAATATATTCTGTTTCTAATTATTAGACCAACTTCTTAATTTGGAGCAGAAACGACAAAGCATAAAGTGGGGGTGCAAATAAAATTTTGGGCTGCCATTAGTTGCAAGAAAAAACGGTGAGGGTGTAGAGAGTATTTTGGGCTAAAATAAAACAAAGTCTCAAAAGAAAAAACATAAAAGATTAAAACAATCCCATGCCAATCCTTATACGTGACCACCATCTTTTGTATAATCTTCTTTATATTTTTATTAGCAGCCTCAACTGCCCCATTCATCTTTGGATGGTAAGGAGAATAATTATGGTGTTGAATCTTAAATTATATACATAATTCCGCCATCATTTGATTATTTAGGTTGGTAGCATTATCAGTGATGATCTTGTTATGCAAACCACATCTGCAAATCAACTCTCCTTTTATGAAATTTGTCACAACTTTTCAGGTCACACTGGCACAAGAAGCTGCCTCTACCCATTTGGTGTAGTAATCAATTACAACTAAAATGAAGCAATGTCCATTTGATGCTTTTGGTTCTATGGCTCCAATAACATTTATTCCCCACATTGAAAAAGGCTATGGTGATGTCAAAACATTTAGGGTCGTGGGTGCCATGTTAATATTGTTAGCATATACTTGGCATTTCTCACACTTCCTCACATGCCTACAACAATCATTTTCCATGGTTAATAAAAAATAACTAGCCCTTAAAATCTTTCTGGCCATTGAATGTCCATTCATATGTGTGCCAAAAGTACCTTCATGAACATCTTTCAATATCACTTCGGCTTCTTTTGCGTCCACACATCTGAGGAGAACCATATCATGATTTCTTTTGTACAAGACATCCCCATTTAAAATGAAACTAGCAGCCAATCTTCTTAATGCTCTCTTATCATTCTCAGTTGCCCTTTCAGGATACTCTCGGGTTTCAAGATAATGCTTGATATCAAAATACCAAGGTTTACCATCTGACTCCTCCTCGATGAAATGATAATACACTGGATCCTCATAACTCTCCATTTTGATCATTGGTAGTTCTTTGTCTGGAACAATCTCAAACATTGATGATAGGGTAGCTAAAGCATCGGCTAATTGGTTATCTTCACGAGGAATGTGCTGGAATGTTATAAAATCAAAATACTCTATCAACCCCTTGATGTAAGCTTGATAAGGGATTAATTTCTGATCTCGAGTCTCCCATTCTCCTTTCAACTGATGGATAACCAAAGCTGAACTGCCATACACCTTCAAAAATTTTGCTTTTGATTCAATTGCTGCTCGAATGCCCATGGCACATGCCTCATATTCTACTATATTATTTGTGCAATTAAAACATAGTCTTGCTGTCATTGGTATGTATTGACCTTCTTGAGAAATAAGCACTACCCATATTCCATGCCCTAATGCATTAGATGCACCATCAAACAACAATATCCATGCCTTTTCATCCTGGCCTCCCTCATTCTCTTCAAACAAAGCCATGATATCTTCATCCGGAAAATTAGGCTACATTGGTCGATAATCATCAATGGGCTATTGAGCTAGATACTCAGCCAAAATGCTACCCTTGATGGATTTCTGAGTGACATATAGAATATCAAAAGCATCTGCCACCTTGCTATCCTCCCAAAGAGAGTAGGCTTTTCAAAAATGTATTTTATTGGGTCCATCTTGGATATCAACCATGTAGTATGACTCAACATGTATTGTCTCAAACGATGGGCTGCCCATGCTAGTGCGCAACAAGTTCGTTCTACCATAGAATATCTTTTCTCGCAATCTGTGAACTTCTTACTCAAATAGTATATTGCATGCTCAATCTTCATATTTTCCAGTTTGAGTTTCGTGGTTCCAACTAGGGTAACCGTAGTAACATGTCCTTCCTCTGGTGTCCCTGTTTCCAACTCACTAATGTCCTAGGAGTTGTGGTGCTTCTCTGCTCGTACTTAAAACCCTCACAGTAGCTCTTACAGCTAAGGGAAGCTAGGGTTTCGTATTTTAAATTTATTTTGCCTATTTTTGGTTCTATTTTGCATTTCTGGTGTTTGTGTGGTGTTCACGATAGAATGAATATGCATTTTTTTTGGATGGATCTCTGGCTTTGCAGGCGTGGAACAGTGAGGGAGAACTGTTATTTTTGCCCAAGCGAGCTCGTCTCGCCTAGGTGAGAGTAGCAGAAGTTTGCCTAGGGTTTTTTGCTTGAGCACTCGCTCAAGCGAAAAACTGAGTTTTGAGCGATGCACCATCTCGCTCAGGCGAGATGGCCTCGCCTCAGCGAGAGTTCGCGAACCTCCCAGGGCCTCTGTTCAAAGTCTCGCCTAAGCGAGAGTCTGCAGCTTGAGCGAGAGCACTCTGCCCGCCTGAGCGAGGGCTCCTAGCTTGAGCGAGACTTGACGCAGACCGTGTTGTTTTCTCACATAATTGTTGTTGGTTGTATGATTAGCTGGTTTGCTCTATTTAAAATATGAAGTATGTGAATATGCATGTAATATCTGATTGTATGGGCTGGAATGGATGAGTTTGGTATGACCCTTGCATGAAACATGAACGGGATGGTTGGTTGTAAATGTTGGCATGGAATTGTATGCATGATAACTTTATACTTGGTTGGTGAGACATGATTTTGGTGTGGTTTAGGAAGTAATTCCATGAATCTCTAGGTGAGATCTCATGGTGGTTGATCAGGACGTAATTCCATGATGGTTTCATGGTGATGCCTCATTGGTCAGGACGTAATTCCATGACCCCTGTTAGTGGGAGCTCATGGTGGTGCCTCATGATTAGGACGGAATTCCACAAAGGTTCGTGGTGGTGCCTCATTATATAATTTAGTAAGGATTCAAGTAAGGATTGCATCCTGACACTCTAAAGAGTCAGTTAGTCTCACGTAGAGTGTACGGTCTCAAGTGGTGAGAGTAGCAAAAGACCTTAGTCTTTGGCAGGATAATGGCCTTTGATGTTCCTCATCTCGACCTCCCAAGCTTGTGGATATGTGGCTCTTGCAGTCTTCCACATAAGTCATTGCAACTTTTTTTCCAGGGTATTTCTTTCAAAAGTTGGAGTATAAGTGCCTCACACAGAATTATTAGTAACACTCCAGGTAAAAGCTCTTGTAGTGTAGGCAAAAGACCTTTACATGTGCAGTGAAAGTAAGATGATGTCAAATTGAAATAAAAATGAGGTAAAGAGCATCAGAGTTACTAGTAAAATTCACCTTCTGTTGGTTTGAAATAAAGGTGCATGCTGCAACCACTATTTCCCACCTAGGTCTTCAATGAGTAGCTCTAAGAACCATGTCTAATAGCCCTTTTTCTCAACCTCTACAACAACATATGCTATAGGTAACATTTATTCATTCCCTTCTCTTTCCATTGTCATTAATAACCCACGTCCATATCTACCTTTAAGAAAGCACCCATCAAACCTAGTGATAGGCCTACAAGTTGTGAAAGTATCCTTGCATGCCTTAAAATATGCATAGAATCTCTTGAAATGTTGAACTGAAATGATTGTAAAATGATATTTGAGTAAACTATGAATTGTATTGATCATTTTGTATGTATTTGAAAATTGTATTTGTTAAATTGGTTTTGGGTAAAACCTCTCAAAGTGGTTTTGTTGTTAATGAAACAAAAATAAAAGGTTAAATTACCCTTTTGGTCCCTCTATTTGTCATGAAATTTCATTTTGGTCCTCACGTTTTTCGTTGTCTCAATTTGGTCCTCATTTTCTTAAAAATGACTCAATTTGGTCCTCACCGTTAACTTTGACCAGACGGTGTTAAAGTCAATGCCACGTGTCAATTCCTGGTTTTTTGAATTTTTTTAATATTCTTTGATTTTTTTTTGGAATTTTTTGAATTTTTTTTTATTTTTGACACGTGTCATTTCACTGTTGTGCCACGTGTCAAAGTGACTCAATTTTGTCCCTATATTTGTTTTTAGTTTCAATTTAGTCCCAATTTTTGTAAAAATGAAGCAATATTGTCCTTTCTTAGATTAAGACTCAATTTAATCTTTGTATACAACTTATGATGATATTCTTAATAAAATTCACATTTTTATTAAATATTTATAGAAATATTTTTAAATAATTTTTTTTAGTTTAATTATTAAACAAAGTTAAACCCCAAACTTAATTTCAAAAATTAATAATTTTGTCATCATATATAAAGGCATCAAGTGTATCATATTATACAAACTTGGTAAAGATTAAAAATCAAATAACTTGTCACACATAAATTGATGAAGGATTGACCCCAACCAAGGATGGAGGCACATGCTTAAGAAGACTAAGCATGTTTAGAAAGGAAGTTCACTAATCCTTCATCCCTTTCATTTGTGTTTGTTATTTTTGATTCCCTAAGTTGACTTAGTTGAATCAACTTTAGTTGACTTGTTGACCTTTGACTAGGTTTGACTTGTTCACTATAGTTGACTTGACTTAAGCCAACATGCTAATCTATGTTTATTTGCTTTGTAGGTTAATTAGGAGTAAGAAAGCAATGCTAGGTGGCGCATGGTGATTGGGGAGCATAAATGATGTGGATGAGAGAGTAAAGCAAAGGCATAAAGCATAAAGTAAAAGGCATAAAACAAGTGTACCTATGTACCTTTGGTCTCCTTTATTTTTAGCACACTTTGGCCACTTTTTGGAGACATATGAGACACATTCTTTGTCTCTTTTTGTGCTAGAACGAAATTAGCCTTGCACACACCATAGTTAGCTCTTTTGTCTCTCATTTTTGTAACCTTATTTGACCTAGTTTCTAGAAGCTAAGGTTAGGTTTTTGTAGAGACATCCTTAGGTATCTTATATTTGCTTAGAGGCCCCTAAACTCTTCTATATAAGGGGTGCTCCTAGACATGTAAAAGGGTTGAACATTTTGAAGTAAAAACACTCTTGTGTCTCAACCATTTGTGAGAGTCTCCTCCCTAGGGAGTGAATACTTTTAAGCCTTATCTTGCATAGCAAGTGGCGGCACACATCCACTCATCTTCAAGGTTGCCATGGCTTCTAGCCTAGCCTTGTAGTGGCGTGCTTCTCACATTTTTACCATTTCTTTCCTTTCCATTTTATGTTTTCTTCTTCCTTTAATTGTTCTTGGTTTTCTATGGTTTATGTGCTTTCCATTTCCTTTTTGTTTTGAATCAATCCATCATCTTCTTCTCTTGAGCTTTGTGAAAGGAACCTTCACATCTAGATAGCTTGCTATCTTAATGTCCAGTGGGGATTTCACTTAGCTTTCTTAATCAACTCACACCATATTCAATAATCTTAAAAAAGGAACAAGTTAATCCCTCATCATTTGGTATCTAGAGCTTTGGTTGTCCTTGAATATGGTGTTTTCATGTTCTAACCTTGTCTTGTGTAGCTATCTTTGAATGGTCCACATAAAAACAGTGCTGGCAGCAACGTGTGCGTTTTTGTAAAAAATACTGCAGCTAGCTCAGTGGTCCAAAAGTAACTTTCTTTATATCAAAAGAAAGCTCTTTGAGTCTAGTTTCCAAAAAAAAAAAGAAGTAACGCATTTGGAGTTCTGTGGAGAGAGTTATGATCAAATGAGTGAGCAAAGGTCAGAGCTGTCGAGAATACGAAAAACAACGTTTTCAGGTTATGTTGTGGCAATTTTGGCTTCGGTTTTGTGACTCTTTTGCTCCTAAATGTTGTTAGATAACATGTCTTTGTGTGCTTAATCATTGACCTTCATATCCATGAGTTTAAATGCATGATAGCTACATGTTTGTGTCTTTGTGTATGTCATGTTGAGTCTTTAAATGTGCCTAACTTTTGCTTGAGTCATATGCCATATGTTAACTTGAAGTTTTCTTATTCTTGTTTTTCCAAGTATTTGAATCTTGCTTTCACTTTATGTCTTGCTTGATGTATGCTCCATGAAATCGATTTTGGCCTAAAACTTGAGGAACTAAGTGTCCAAGCCACCTAAAACTCTTTCTCACCATTTTATGAAACTAGTTGTGAAAGAAGAAAATTTTGCACCAATTTTTGTCTAAAAACCGAGAGCAACCTTGCTCCTTGGTGAACTAAAAGTGTGTTTTCCACTAGGTGTTATGCTACTAGTTTTCATACTTGAGAATTGGGTGATATTGGCTAATTAGTTCCATGCTTTAACTTGGTTATGATCTTTCTTGGTGTATGCATGATTTAAGACTTGAAGATGCTTGTCAAGTGCTTTCCATAGAGTCTTTAAAATGTGCTTTTCTTGTTTTAGTCTTGTTAAAAGTTTTTTCTCAAACTTTTCTTCTTTAGAGTTTAGCTTTCCTTGTTTTTGTGCTTTTCTTGCTTGTCACTAGGTGTTCTTTGTTTTGTCTTAGTAGTTTTCTTTTCTTGAAATTCTTGGGATGTTGTGGCCGAATCACTTGTCTTGCATTTGAAAGGTTTTGAACAAGTTTTTAAAAGTGTTTGCTTCACTCCTTTGGTGGATTTTGAGTGCTAGCCTTGCCTTGTTACTTTGGAAGAGTGATCTAAACACTTGGGTTACATTTTGGGTTGGATTTGGTCTCGGTTTTCATGTTGTCTAACCTCTAATCCATTTATTTTGTCTCGGATTTGAGTGTTTTTGTTGTAGGAATCATGGCAAGTTCATCAAATGCACCTACACCAAACAAAAACAATACATTGATGAGATTGCTTCGGGATTTGGAGTTGTCTAGGAAGGAGGCCTTTGAACAATTAAGAAAAGACAAGGAGCAAAGTGACCTAAGAATCCAAGAGCACATTCAAAGGCTTGAAGCTAAAGAGCAAGAAAGAGAGGCTAGGAAAATAGGGCATTCTAGGCGCAACCCATCACAAGAGAAACAAACTCCAAAGATTCCTAAGTTCTATGGAGGAAGTGATCCCAAAGTCTTCCTTGATTGGGAAGCTAAAGTTGATCAAATTTTCAATGAAAATCATGTAAAGAATCAAACACAAGTTGATATAGTAGTTTTAGGATTTTTGGAGTATGCCAATACTTGGTGGCATAAAGTTTGTAAGAATTATGACCAAGGGCCACCCGCGGCTTCTTGGATGGACATTAAAACTCTTATGCGCGCTAGATTTGTTCCTCCCTCCTATAGGAAGGAACTTCTTTTGAAGCTCCAAAGGCTTCACCAAGGTTCTATGAGTGTGAGTGAGTACTTTAAAGAATTAGAGTCTCAAATGCGTAGGGTTGAAATAAAAGAGACTAACAAAGAGAAAATAAAAAGATTTGTGAGTGGTCTTAGGAGAGACATACAAGACCAAGTAGAGTTGTATGAGTACTCCACTCTTGAAAATTATTTCACACTTGCCATTGGGATTGAAATTCAATTGAAAAGAAAAAGAAGGGCAAGGAAGAGTTACTCACCCAACCACTACTTTAGTCATTCATGGAAGGGAAAGGATAAAAAGAAACATGATAAGTTCCCTTCTAACTCTCATCAAGAACCACCAAGTAAAAGTAAGTCACCAAGTGATCACATTCACCATTCCACTTCTCAAAGATCAAGTTCCATTAAATGTTTTAAATGTTTGGGTTATAATCACATTGCTTTAAATTGCCCAACCAAAAGGACCATGATCTTAAAGAAGAGTAATGATGTTGAAAGTGAACACTCATCTCCCCATTCTCTTTCAAAAGAATCTTCTTCCTCTAGTAAAACTAAAATTTTTTAGAAAGACCCTATGTTATTAAGGCGCATGATAGGTCAAGATCAAAGTGAGCTTGAGCCAACTCAAAGAGAAAACATTTTTCAATCTAGGTGCAAAATTAACAAATGGGTTTGCTCTCTAATTATTGATGGAGGAAGTAGTACCAATGTAGCTAGCACAAGGTTGGTGGAAAAGCTTAGCTTAGAGACCATTCCTCATGCTAAACCCTACAAGCTTGCTTGGATAAGTAAAGAGGGAGAAATAGATGTCAATAAACAAGTCCTAATTAACTTCTCTATAGGAAGCTACAAAGATGAGGTGCTATGTGATGTTGTTCCCATGGAAGTCACACATATCTTACTAGGTAGGCCATGGCAATTTGATAAACAAACTTTACATGATGGTTATACCAACCAATACATTTTCTTCAAAAATGGGAAAAAGACAACTTTACTACCTCTATCACCTCAAGAAGTTAATAAGGATAGAAATATAATAAGAAAAGATAAAGAAGAAAAAGAAAAGGGGCAAGCTTTCACCAAGGTTTTACTTGCCTACAAAAAAATTCTTCCAAAACAAGATGTGCATCACTCTTCCTTCTCTTCCCAAGCCAAAAAGGAAGGCCCAAAGCATAAGCAAGAAAGGAGGAGTAGTCTAGAAAATAAAGATGGCCTAACCAAAGCTAGGGGTAATACCCTTACAAAGGATGGAACAAAAGCTCATAAAAGGGAGGCGCAAATCCTCCCCCAAATCAAGTCAAGTTCCATCCACAAAGGCTTCAAGAATTTGTGGTCAAATTCTCTCCAAGAAGGGGAGGATGATGAAGGATTGACCCCAACCAAGGATGGAGGCACATGCTTAAGAAGACTAAGCATGTTTAGAAAGGAAGTTCACTAATCCTTCATCCCTTTCATTTGTGTTTGTTATTTTTGATTCCCTAAGTTGACTTAGTTGAATCAACTTTAGTTGACTTGTTGACCTTTGACTAGGTTTGACTTGTTCACTATAGTTGACTTGACTTAAGCCAACATGCTAATCTATGTTTATTTGCTTTGTAGGTTAATTAGGAGTAAGAAAGCAATGCTAGGTGGCGCATGGTGATTGGGGAGCATAAATGATGTGGATGAGAGAGTAAAGCAAAGGCATAAAGCATAAAGTAAAAGGCATAAAACAAGTGTACCTATGTACCTTTGGTCTCCTTTATTTTTAGCACACTTTGGCCACTTTTTGGAGACATATGAGACACATTCTTTTTCTCTTTTTGTGCTAGAACGAAATTAGCCTTGCACACACCATAGTTAGCTCTTTTGTCTCTCATTTTTGTAACCTTATTTGACCTAGTTTCTAGAAGCTAAGGTTAGGTTTTTGTAGAGACATCCTTAGGTATCTTATATTTGCTTAAAGGCCCCTAAACTCTTCTATATAAGGGGTGCTCCTAGACATGTAAAAGGGTTGAACATTTTGAAGTAAAAACACTCTTGTGTCTCAACCATTTGTGAGAGTCTCCTCCCTAGGGAGTGAATACTTTTAAGCCTTATCTTGCATAGCAAGTGGCGGCACACATCCACTCATCTTCAAGGTTGCCATGGCTTCTAGCCTAGCCTTGTAGTGGCGTGCTTCTCACATTTTTACCATTTCTTTCCTTTCCATTTTATGTTTTCTTCTTCCTTTAATTGTTCTTGGTTTTCTATGGTTTATGTGCTTTCCATTTCCTTTTTGTTTTGAATCAATCCATCATCTTCTTCTCTTGAGCTTTGTGAAAGGAACCTTCACATCTAGATAGCTTGCTATCTTAATGTCCAGTGGGGATTTCACTTAGCTTTCTTAATCAACTCACACCATATTCAATAATCTTAAAAAAGGAACAAGTTAATCCTTCATCATAAATTTAGGAACTAAATTTCAAGTTCAAAACAAAATCAAAGTCTAATGTTTTATGTAGAATTTAAAGTTAATTTAAAATATTTATAGAAATATTTAATAAAAACTTTAATTTTAGTAAGAATATCACCATAAAAGTAAATTTAGTGTAAATTTGAGGAAGGACAATATTGTTCCATTTTTACAAAAATTGGGACTAAATTGAAACTAAAAACAAATATAGGGACCAAATTGAGTCACTTTGACACGTGGCAAAAGTGTGAAGTGACACGTGTCAAAAAGAAAAAATTCAAAAAAATTCAAAAAATATTAAAAAAATTCAAAAAAAAAACAGAAATTGACACGTGGCGTTGACTTTAACACCGTCTGGTCAAAGTTAACGGTGAGGACCAAATTGAGTCATTTTTAAGAAAATGAGGACCAAATTGAGATAACGAAAAACGAGAGGACCAAAATGAAATTTCATGACAAATAGAGGGACCAAAAGGATAATTTAACCAAAATAAAAACAAAGATTCAAACCTTATTTTCATTGCTTTTGCTCAATCGAAAATGGGACTACTAGTCAACCTCTACATCTGTCAAATTTTCACTTAAATGAAAAAAATTTCACTTAAGTGAGACAATTATCACTCAATTTAAAGTAAACTATTGCTTTTGAGACAACAAACAATCTTTCTATCTTCTTATCTACGGTAGATTGTATTTGAATGATTATTATAAATATAAAATAAATGTTAGATTGCGTGTTTAATTTATTTGTACTTTTATTTAAGTGAATTATATTTTATGAAAATAATTATCGAGAATAATAAGACATATATGAATTTAAGTTTAATTATCTTAAATGATTTGTGTATTGAATATTCACACTTATCTTATTTCAAAATTAATAATTTTGTTAACATCATATTAAAATTTGAAGTGATTAATAATATTTTATTTTAATTAATAATTTATTAAGAATGAATTTGTTATGAAATTACGTGGACTTTTTTATTTTTAAATTTCTTATTTTAAAAGATATTTTATGACACTAATGTTGTATAGTACTTTAATATGGACAATTAGCATGCATCTGTAAATAAATTATACATTATACAATAAGTGGTTAATTTTATTTTAATTATAATATTGTATAAAATAAATAAATTAAATTCGAAGTTATACTATATTTATATTTTTAGTTTAATGTATTGTTTTGAATTTCCTATTTAGTTATTATTATAAATTAAATTATTTTAATTATTAAATAACCATTTTATATGATTAAAAATTATAACATTAAATTATTTAATATGTATATATGATGTAAATAGTGTTAATAAAATCAAAGGTTTGGTTCAATTTTTAGTTGGTTCAGCATAATCACCAAAAACCTTATAATGTTAAGCTTTAACAACTACTCCATCTATTATTTGGTATTTAGTGGTTCGATGTTTATGCTTTAACTAATAGAAAATCATTAGGGAAATTCACCATATAAACAGAGGATTTGGTCGCGGTTATTTTTACTATTCTGCCCCGATTTCAAAACCGAGACATATAAAGTCGAGGCCAAAAAAAGTCACTTTTTTACCTCGGTTGAAAATCGAGACATATTCAACAACTACTGCCTCGGTTCTATAAACAACCGAAGCCTAATGAGCATTAAAAAAAATCAGAACTGGACTTTCTGCTTCGGGTATAGTTGCAACCGAGGTAGAAAATTGATTAAAATTATAAAAAAATACGGGCTGAATACTTTCATCACTCTACATCCCAACAGATCCCACTTTTCCTTGTCCAACAGTTTCCAACACGTGTGCGCCGCTCACCAACGTCGTTCAAGCCACCGCACCAGAACCTCTTCCACCATGGAAGCCACCATCTTCCTTCTCGCCGGCGAAACGCAGCAGCCATGGAAGCTTCGCATCTGCAACCCACCACCATCTCCGTTCACAGTCGCAGCAGCCACAGCAGCGGAAGCGCAGCACCAGATCTGCACCGCCACCATCTTCTCACGGAACCACCGCACGCCATTGCAGCAGCATTCTCCGCGTCGCACATCACGCACCTGCAACAAGCAGCACCGGCACAACAACGCAACACCAGATCTGCACTGCCACCATCTTCTCACGGAACCACCGTGCGCCATTGCAGCAGCATTCTCCGCATCGCACATCACGCACCTGCAACAAGCAGCACCGACACAACAACGCAGCACCAGATCTACACCGCCACTATCTTCTCACGGAACCACCGCGCGCCATTGCAGCAGCATTCTCTGCGTCGCACATCACGCACCTGCAACAAGCAGCACCGGCACAACAATGAGGTGGACGCGCACAGCAGCGATACTGGCAGCTGCGGTGGATGCGCACAACAGCGGGGGCGGACGCGCACAACAGCGGTTGCGGTAGTTGCGGTGGACCGGCACAGCAGCGAGGATGAAACAGCAGCGCAGATAAAAGGAACCAGTGGCTCGCGAAGAGAAATGCGAAAAAGATGATATATTTGCCCAATTTTAAACCCTAGACAGAATCTTTCCCCTTCCGCTTTCTGCCTCGCATACCCTAAACAAAAGCTTTTTTAAAAATGTTGTCCCTTTTTGGCTTCGGGTCTTGTTGGACAGGCCTATGCACTCTTTGGCACTGGTTTTGCGTGAACCGAGGCATAAAACTTGGCTGAAATTGCAAAAATGCCACCGCACTATTATATGCTTCGGTTCCTAGTCAACCGAGGCATATAAGGCGAGGAAAAAGGAAATTTTGCACTAGTGATTATTTATTATTTATGATGTTATCAGCCATAGTCCACCACTTGCATTCTTAGTTTAGTCATGTAAATTGAAAAGTATTGTAATAAAACAATTGCACGACAATATAGGAAACCAATAAGGAAGTTTTTTATAACCAAACATAATGTGTTGGGTGGTACCTATGGCCAGAATGTGTGAGGAAAACAACCTAAATATGAAAGATTGTAAGGAATTAAAAAATTTGAAAGCTTTGTCCTCATGAACAAATTAAATGTTGGTTATCTTACTAGGACAATGTTTGAGACGAAAATAAATCTAAATTGGAAGACAAAGACAAAGGTTTAGACCATGAACTAAAACGCATATGATCTTACCAAACCAAAGTGTAAAAATAGCCAAAATCTAAGAAAGAAAAACAACCAAGATGGGGAAGCTCATAGATGAATGTTTTTCTCAAAAAGAAATTATTTTTGTATCTGAAAAGCTATTAGTTGTTAGTTGTTAGTTTTAAATGAAGAAACCTCAGATTCAGACCAGACTGTATTTATTTTCATTGATCCATACGTACGAATCAACCCAAATCATTTTTTAATTCTTAGACTTCTTGGCGGTTACAAGCATCACTAAATTTTTTTAAATTCCTAGATTTAATAGTGATTAAAATCGTCACTAATTTTTTAAAAATTCCTAGATTTACTAGCGGTTACAACCGCCACGAAATGTTTTGAGTTACTGGCAGTTGTAAGTCCTGCTAAGTATTTTATTTATTTTTTAAAAAATTTATTTAGCGATAGTTAAAATTGATGCTATAATGGCTTTATGATGCTAAATTTTGAGGCAGTTAATTAACTAACGGTAGAGAAATAGTGACAGTTCTAACTGCCACTAAATAACATATTAAACTGATGCAAAAATTAAAATTTTAGTAGTGAAAACAAAATTTCACACCTGAGGATAAAGTTAATAAATAGAAAATACACATTTTATTATACTTACATATATGGTTTTTAAACATCAAATTAATAAATTCAAAATATTTTAGGTATTCGATGAAAATTTTGCATAAATTAGAAATAAAATAATTATATATTTACTAAATTCGTTGAGTTATATTTTTACGCGGTTAGATTATAAGAGCGAAAATTCCATGGCTAGAAATGATAGTAGAGAAAGCTTCATTAACATAAGTTTTTTTAGACTATAGAATTAAGTTAAAAATTAAATTTCATTAGGAGAGAGAAAATGGTACATCAAGGTTTCACGAGCTATTGTTCAAACACTCCCAATGTTAAGAATATTACTTAATATCTTTTTTATTTAAATTAGTTTCTAGAAAATATTTCAATTTTAGAGATATGTTTCAGTTTTAGAAATTAGTTATTATTTTAGATTAGGAATGAGATATTCTAAATATTTTATACTTGATATTCTGTTATATTTTGCTCTATATACAGGGTATATCAATAAAATACAACAACATGTTCTTCCGTATAACATATCTCATATATCTCTCTTATATCTCATATCTCTCATATTTCCAAAAGCTCTAAAAATCCCAACAGTGGTATTAGAGCCATTGTTCTTTCTGCTGATAGAATGGAAGGAAATATGTCACATGTTGTAAGACCTGCGAAATTTAAATAATTAATTAATAAATGCGGGTAGTGAGAGCCTTTATGACATTAAATGTTAAATTCTATGACGTGGAAAAGTACTAGCTCGAATAGTTGAGAGTACTTGATTGTGTGAGAGGACTTGGGTTCAAGTCCTATGGCCATTGGTGTGCTATTTAATTAAATTCTATTTTTATAATGTTATGTAGAAGCATGAGGAGTGATAATATAATCATAAAATTATAGGAATTTTCACGAAACATGAATTGGTTGAATGGTTGTGCGTTGATTTGACATTGTCATGGTTATAGGTTCAAACCTTGGTAGATCCAAATTAATATTTCTTTTTGCTAAAATTAGTTTTGGCATGAATGTGAAAGGGTAGAGAAACCCTAGCTAACAATGGGCGGCCAAGAGGGGCTAGAAAAATAGCAATTAATGAACTTTGAATGATAATTAAGTTCAGCCTTAATACACATTTTCGTTTTCCTCCTTTCATTGCTTATTAAGAAAAAAATTGGTGGCCAATTAAGGGAAAGAGAGAGTGTTTGGTGGCTGCCATTGTGGGATAGTAAGAGGGGGAAGAATTCAGCGAGTGTACTGTGAGAATTGAGTGTAACTTGGAGCTGAATTGAGGGGAAGTGTTGGGTGACATAGTAATCAGGGGAGAAGGCAAGAACTCGATAGTTTAAGCGAAAGAAAACCAGATTAGGGGAGCTGGACCACGTTAATTTTATGTTTTATTTTTTATTAATTGTATGATGGATAACATGCTTGTGTATGATTCTACATTGCCTTGCTTGAATTTCGTGTTTCTGGAATTTTTCCAGAAATCGCCTGGCGGTAGTTCATCATATGCTTATTTTTAGGTTCCTAAAGAGGAACCGCCTAACGGTATGACCCCGACCGCCAGGCGACGCTTGCTTGTTTCACCCAGTTTTTTGGGTTTTTATGCACGGCCTAGCGGTGATGAACACCTGCCATGCGACGCAAGCTAGATTGGCATGATTTGGTGTTTTTGTGAGTTTTGGGTTGATTCAGATTGTAGGAAAAGGATGTTTTTTGAGATATTGGAATTTTGATGGGAAATAATTGGTAATTGGGAGGGGAATTGGGATTAATTGGAGGAAAATGATAGATAAGCATATTAGGGTTTGAACATTTGGGGTTGGTGTCTTTGAGTAAATTACGTAGACAAAAATAATGTAATTTTGTGTATTGGAGGCCTAACATATGATTAGTAATCATAAGCATATAATGGAAGTGGATTAAGTGGAAAATTAGTAGACTGGTATAAGTTATTGGTGATTAGAATTTGCGCAGGGTGCATGACCAAATCTGGAATTACTAGAAAAAGATGCACCGCCAGCGACTTGTAGCTTGCCACCAGGCGATAACAGTGACAATGGTCCTCATGGCTGGTGCAAGTGCCTCGGGTTGATGGGTGCATTCGAAGGTTCAGGTGGAATTGGATAAGGGAAAAATAAGGTAAAATGGAATTGGAAATAACTAGTAGGCCTTAGGCCATAAGAGTAAGCTTAGTGGTGTTCAAGGTTGGGAGAAATAACAATCTCGCAAGTACAACTTAATGGTAAATATGAGTCAATGGGACTTATCACATGGGTAGGTTGTGTGGTCTAATAATAAGGAAAACTTAATTATTGCTTGGGTGGGTTAAGAGGAAGATTTGGTGTGAATATACACCTAGGTCATTAAGAAGGGAATTGGGGAGGTGGCTACTATTAGGCATAGACCTTGGAGTTAAGGTTATCACGCATGAATTGGGATCTATTTCTAGTGAATGTTGTGTGAAAATTGGGGTGGTGACCAAATTCAAGAGTGGTTAATGTTTGAATTGTGAAAATATATAGGTGGGCACTTATATGTTATTCTCAATAAAGATTTAGGCATAACGGATGATAGATTCTTGTGTTGATGACTGCAATGAGCGATTGGATCATTCTGGATGTGGGTTGTTGCAAACGTGAGATGTTGGGACCTTGTTGAAGTGCTTAAAAAATCAGTATTGCGTAAGTACTAGTGTAGCGCCTAGCGGTGGTGTTTAACCCGCCAAGCGATAGCTACAAAAGTAGTGGGATCCTGGAGCGAGTGGCGTCTGACAGTGAGGGAGGTCCCGCCAGGCGATGCCTGCAACGTTAGTGGGTTTCTGGGCGCGTGGCGCCTAGCGGCACGTGTCCCCCGCCAGACGATTTGGAAGCGTATCTCGCCTAGCGGCTCAAGAGCAACGCCAAATGATATTGCAAAGGCAGAAAATATGTTTTGCTTGCTTTGGATGTGCGTGATCTACAAAGCTTTGATGATACCTTGAAGGTCAGTTTGTTGGTGTTCCTTGAGTTGGGGCTCGGAACGTATCCATTGAGTTATGGCTTGAGATAAGGGTTAAGCACGTGGCATTCCTTGAGTTGTGGCTCAGAATGGCATCTCTTGAGTTGTGGCTCGGGATGACAGATGAACACGAGGAACTCTTGAGTTGTTGCTCGGGTTGGCGAGTGTTGCTGGTGTGAGTGTGCGAGTTGTGGCTCGTATGACGGGTCCAGATAGATTGCCCTCCTTGGTATGAGACCAACGAGTTTGGTAGTCTTGGAACGTTACGAATGATATTCGTATTGGAAACTCCACCTAGTGTTACAGAGTGTGGTTTGTAGCATGGTTTCCCACACGTGCTCTACCAGTTGTGGCTAGTAGGTGTGGCAGCAAGACATCTCGAGGTAGGCATCAGAAGACGTAGAACATAGGTAACATGGTGGTGGCCATGTGGTGTGGAACCAAAGGATAAGATTTCCTTTGGCGTACTTGTATGGTTTATGTGATGTGTGTGTGTGTGTGTGTGTATATATATATATATATATATATATATATATATATATATATATATAAGTTTATGAAATTGTAAGCTCACCTTATCTGCTTGTGGTTGGCGATGATCTTGTACGCGGTACACGGGAGCAGATGTTGTTGTAGGTGGTTTTGGTGAGGCTTAGTAGCGGAGCGGGGAAACTCATGAGAATTTATTTGAGTTTTTATCGTTTATGGTTTTTAATAAAGTTGTAAACCATTATGAGACCGATTTAGTAATTTATTGAGCTTTAAGAATTTTGAATTTGGAGTTGACTTTATTATGTAATAAAGATTTTAAATTCCCCATGTTTTGGGAATTGAGACACAATAAATGATGTATTTTTTTCTATCTCTATTTTATTTTATTAAAAACTCGTAATATCCAGTCGGAATGTTACACATGTCACTACTCTACTCTTTAATGGTGAAAGCTATGATCTATGGCCGGTAAGGATGCAATCATATTTAGAAGAGCTAGATCTATGGGAAGTCGTGGATGAAGATGATGTTCCCTTGTCTAAAAATCCCACCATGGATCAAATCAAAGTGCATAAAGACAAAAAGATGAGAAAGGCAAAGGCAAAGTCATGTTTGTTCACAACTGTTTCACAAATGATTATGACCAGGATCATGACTCTAAAGTCTCCCAAAGTAATTTGGGAATACTTGAAAGTAGAATATGAAGGGAACGAGAAGATTTGAGGCATGAAAGTTTTGAACTTGATATAGGAGTTCGAGATGCAAAGGATGAAAGAGTCAGAGATAATCAAAGAATACTCAAACAAATTGTTGGGTATTACCAACAAGAAAAAAATGTTGGGAAAGGAGTTTCCACATTCTAGACTCATTGAGAAAATTCTATAGACGATGCCGGAAAGATATGAGGCATTTATACTTCCTTAGAAAACACAAAAGATTTATCTACAATTACCTTGACAGAGGTGATACATGTCTTACAAGCACAAGAACAACAAAGATTGATGAGGGAAAATCACGAAGCGGTTCAAGGTAATTTAAATTCAACTAAATAGAATGCTCTCATAATCAAGAAAAATAGAAGGAGCAAATACAACAACACATAGGTTTTTCCATCTTGTCTCCATTGCAAGAAAAAAGGTCATCAACCCAACTAGTGTTGGTGGAGGCCAGATGTCAAATGTCACAAATGCGGTCAATTGGGACATATGGAAAAGGTATGCAAATCCCAAGATTCTGAAGAAGATGTTCAGATTGTGGAGGATAAATTAGAGGAGGAACTACTTCTTACATCATCATGTGTCACAACCAACGAATCTACAAAAGATTGGATTATAGATAGTGGTTGCACAAACCACATGACTCATGATAGAGAAATTTTCAAGGAGCTCAATAAATCAAATATTCCAAGAATTTGTTAAGTGTTTCTGAAATGTTAGAGAAAGGTTATAAGGTCTCCTTTGAAAATAAAGTTTGTGTGATAAAAAAAATGCTAACAACATAGAAGTATTCAAAGTCCACATGAAAGACAAAAGATTTGCGTTGGATTTGATGAAGGAGGAATATGCTATAAATAAAATGAGTATGAAAGAAGGATCAAAATCAAAAGAAGATAAATATCTCTAGAAGAAAGTAGATGTCCAAGTGAAGAAATTAGATGGAGGTCCACATTCTAATATTCACAAATGGTCTAATGCCACTACCATGAAATCCACCGTTGACAAAGACGATGATGATAAAAGAAGAAATACCAAGAAAAATATCAGATTGAAGAAAGATGTGATACCATGGAAGGAAAAGAAAAACAAAAATTATAAGCACAAAAAGAGGAGAAAATCAAAATCAAAAGATTGAGAATCAAATATGAAGATTTAAAATTTAAGTAAACAGATATTAAGCAAGAAGGAATGTTAAGAATATTACTTAATATCTTTTTCATTTAAATTAGTTTTTAGAAATATTCAGTTT